>NC_080166.1:47324264-48045309 GCF_950295315.1 Erinaceus europaeus
TTGCTTCATCTCTTGTAGAGTGACCCCCCCCACGCCCTGCAGGTGGGGAGCCAGGGGCTCTAACCCAGAACCCTCTTAGGTCCTTGTGCTTCAGCACCATGTGTCTTTCTCATAAATAAATAAATATTTTTTTAAAAAGTGTGTTGTATAAATTGCTTGTACAATCTACCTGGATGTAAAGCAGATTAGTAAATGATCTTCAGAACAGATCATAAGCCATGCTGCCTTGGTTTATACTCTCAGTTTCAAAACTTGAAGTCTTTTATTTATCCCTTAGTTTGTTTATTCCTTCCATAAGCATTTATCAAATAGTAATAATGTGACAGTCATAGTTTACAGCCCAAGAAAGGAAAAGGAGAAACAAAGGAATAAATAAGGTAGTAGGAAGAGGTAATACTATTCTAGTTAAACATGAAGTAATATAGATATCTACAGAGAGTCTGGTCTCTAGTCTGCTTGGTTTATTTTCTGCTTTGCATGATTCTCCTTTACATTGAGCCTGACCGTTTTCTGGGGTCAATGTTTTAACTGTATTGTTGAAGATACAGTAGTTCCTAGGGTGAGTTCATATTGACTAGAGTAGCATGCTGGAGCGCTTATGCAGACTGTCCTTGTGTAATTGGAAATACATTTGAAAACACTTTTATCTCAGTCTCTTTGTCTCTCTCTTTCAAAGCAACTCTTGATGGGATAAGTAGATGTCAGGAAGGAAGTTGTTCACCAGAAAGACTGATTGAAATGTTTTTCTGGAACCAAAAAAAAAAAAAAAAAAAGAGTGAAACTTCATGTAATGTTCTGTTAACATTATGTATAGTTGGCATTGTATGGATTTGACCCTGAAACAATGCTTTTGTTTTGTTTTGTTTTCAGGACAGAACTACCCTGTGAGTTTGAAAAGCAAGGTGCTACCCTTAGCAAGTTTTGATTGAGTATTTGCTTGTTAGATAAACTATTCAAATAGATAGTAATGCATGGAAATTTGTGAATTTGAAAATGCCAGCTGAGACACACATGTTACAATGTGCAAGGATCTGAGTTCAAGCCCCCAGTACCCATCTGAAGGGGAGGAGCTTCATGAGCAGTGAAATAGTACTCTCTGTCTCACTCATCTCTCCCTTCCTTCCCAATTTCTCTGTTTCTATCCTAAATAAATAAATAAATAAATAGATAGATAAATAAATAAATAAATGTAAAAAGGGAAAGAAAGAGAGTTGGGCAGTAGCCCAGTGGGTTAAGCACAGGTGGCACAAAGCACAAGGACCTGCGTAAGGATCCGGGTTCGAGCCCCCGGCTCCCCACCTGCAAGGGAGTCGCATCACAGATGGTGAAACAGGTCTCCAGGCATCTATCTTTCTCTCCCTGTCTTCCCCTCCTCTCTCCATTTCTTTCTGTCCTATCCAACAACAACAAAATCAATAACAACAATAACAACTACAACAATAAAACAACAAGGGCAACAAAAGGGAATAAATAAATACTTTTTTTTTTTTTAAAAAAAGGGAAAGACTAGAGTCTGGTGGTAGAGCAGCGGGTTAGGTGCACATGGCGCAAAGAGCAGGAGCCCACATAAGGATCCCAGTTTGAGCCCCTGGCTCCCCACCTGCAGGGGAGTCGCTTCACAGGCGGTGAAGCAGGTCTGCAGGTGTCTATCTTTCTCTCCCCCTCTCTGTCTTCCCCTCCTCTCTCCATTTCTCTCTGTTCTTCTTCTAGCGTTTGCCCTTCTTCCGTAGCCAGTCAACAGCGTCAGGTTGAGCCTGATGTAAAGTTTCGAGACCTCCTTTGAATCTGGAGAGGTGGCAGTCGTTGACTATGTGGGTCATAGTCTGTCTGTAGCCGCAGGGGCAGTTCGGGTCGTCTCTGGCTCCCCAGCGATGGAACATAGCGGCACACCGGCCATGGCCTGTTCGATAGCGGTTGAGGAGGGCCCAATCATAACGTGCTAGGTCAAAGCCGGGTTGACGCTTGCAGGGGTCTGTGATGAGGTGTTTGTTCTTGACCTCAGCTGACTGCCAACTCTGTTTCCAAGAGTCTGGAACAGAGTTCAGTGTAGGCGTAGGGGACCAGATTGGGTGACGAGACGTCAAGCGTTGGACAGGGTGGGCAAAGATATCCGCGTATATTGGCAGGTCCGGTCAAGCGTAGACGTGGGAAATGAACTTAGATGATGATGCAACCAGACGAATATCTGGCGGGGCCATGTTGCTAAGAACTGGCAGCCATGGAACCGGGGTTTCTCTCTGTCCTATCCAACAACAACAACAATAATAACTACAACAATAAAACAAGGGCAACAAAAGGGAATAAATAAATAAAAAGGGAAAGAAAATGACACCTAAAGGTCTTTACATAAATATAAATGAAACTTTATATATTATACCTTGTAGTAAAACTATAAGAATATGTATAATTTTCTTAAAGTAACAAGTATCCTGTCTTTAAGAATTTTCATTCTTAACCCTTATGAAAAAATTACTGTTGTCTCATTACATTATGACAAAACAAAATGTATTACAGGCTAGTCCAATTTGTGGAGTAGAATCATGTCATTCTTAGTAACTTCTTCTAAGTAATTGACTTAGGAAATTTGTTTTGATTTTTAGAAAAGTGGTTTTATTTTTCCCTTCTATTTAAATATCACTTTTTAATAAAAGCATTTATCTCAGTAAGTCAGAAAATTAGCCACCAGGGCTATGTAGTTATTCATATTTTCATGTGGTGTACTAGTTATTTGTCACTGCATAACAAATTATTTCAAAACTTAGGACCTTAAGACAAGAAACATTTTTTTTTTTTTTACAGTTTCCATGGGTCAGAATCTGGGTGTGACTTAGTTGATGCTTCTGTATAGGCCTCTCTCAAAAAACTGTAAAGTAATAGTTTGGTTAGGGTTGAAATCATTTCAAGGCTTTCCTGTGCATTCAAACCTTCTCATATGGCTGTTATCAGGTTTCATAGGCTGTTCAATGAATACATCATTGCCTTGCCACATTAACCTGCTTTCTCCAGAATTAGAGCAGAGCTATTTGTAAGATGTTTGTAAATCACATCTCATCACATTTGCCACCTTTTACATATTATAAGGGAGTCTGTGTGAAATAATAGAAAAAATACATACTGAATCTCTAGTTTCAGTTCCTTGCACAAAGAACCTAAAACCCTAGTACTTTTCTAAATATCGAGAACACTAGGAACATTTTTGATCTAGTATTTGATATTTGACTCTATTTGTTGCTGTAGAGCTCCTGAAACTCTGGCCTTTTCCTGAATGATAAGAGCCTTTTTTTGTCCTAATAAGGTGACGATTGGTGGAATTAGTAGAGTAGGAAGGAGGTTGGTTATTATCAGAAACTTGGAATTTTCTATCCACCCTTTCTCTGGAAGAGTAGAGAGACTAGAGAATGAATTAATAGTAAATAATGTCTAGGAAATCAAACTTCCATAAAAAATTCTATAGAGTATCAAGTTAAGTGAGATAAAACAGGAGAAAGATGAATGACGATTTCACTCATAGGTGGAAATTAAGAAGCAAAGTCAGTATGGGAAGACATAAAGGTAAAATTTGGACTGGGTATGGGGTATTGCACCAAAGTAACAGTAACATACTCTTGGGTAGGATGGGAAGGGTGGGGAATAGATGGGCTCTGGGGTCCTGGGTCATGATGGAAAGGGACTTAGGTATGGGGAGAGAGAGTCTTATAGATACATCTCATGGAGAGATGAGAGATTATACCTATGTGTCAACAACTATACTATAAACTATTACCCTCCTCTTCCAACAAAATGGGAAAAAAAATTAAAAATCCCTAATGTTTGGGGTTCAGAGAATTTCAAGTCAGTGACTACAATGAGCTATACTCAAAGAACTGCATTATATAATCATTAAGATTATGTTCATGTGTATGTGCATGTGGAACTGAGGCATAACCGATTTCACGCTCTGAGCTACTTTTTAATTTTTTTTTTCCCATTCAGGGAGACAGAAAGAGGGAGAGAAACCACAACACCAGAGCTCCCCTCAAGTGCCATAGCACCTTCTATGTGGTGCTAGGATTTGGACTTAGACTGTGTGCATAGGAAAGCATATGCCCTACTCAGTCAGTTCTTTTCTTTTCTCTTCTTTTCTTTTCTTTTCTTTATTTTTTTTCACCACTCCCATCACCAAAGGTCTGTGTCCCAAGCCCCACCCCATAGATAACCAATGTAGTTCTTCCATAGTCATGAAAATAGGTGCATATTTTGGTTTTTTCTTCCATATTTGTATATTCAATTGTTTTTTTTAAAGATTTTATTTATTTATGAGATAGATAGGAAAAAGAAAGAACCAGACATCACTCTGGCACATGTGTTGCCAGGGATCGAACTTGGGACCTCATGCTTGAGACTCCAAAGCTTTATCACAGCACCACCTCCCGGACCACTATATTCAATTGTTTATATGAGTGAAACCATTGTGTAGTTCTCCTTCACCTCTTTACTTGCTTCTTTGAGCATGATCTTCTCCAGTTCCATTCACTGTATCCCAAAGGGTATCAACCCTTTTTATTGCTTCATAATACTCTGTTGTGCATATGTCCCATACCTTTTATCCAGTCATCTGTTGAAGGGCATTTGGGTTGTTTCCAGTTTTTGCTATAGCGAATAAAGCTGCTATAAACATGGGGATGCAGATATTCCTTTGAATCAGTGTTATTATATCTTTTGGGTATATGCCTAGTAGTGGAATTGCTGGGTCATAAGATAATTCCATTTTTATTGGTTTAATGATTCTCTATACTGTTCTCCATAGTGGCTGTACCAATTTACATTCCCACCAGCAATGTAGAAGTATTCCTTCCTCTCCAAATCCTCTCCAACACTTATCTTCTCTTGTTTTATTAATGGAGCCCATTCTCACATGTGTGAGGAGAAATCTTAACATGGCTTTACTCTGCATTTCTCTGAAGATGAGTGAATTAGAACATTTCCACATACATTTGTGGACCATTTGTAGCTCTTTTTTTCTAGACAACTGTCTATTCATATCTTCTGCCCATTTTTTAATTGGCTTGTTCTTTTTCTTTTTATCTGTAGGAGTTCTTTATAGAGGCTTGATATTAACCGCTTGTTGGAAGTGTAGTGTGCAAATATCTTCTCCCCATTTACTGGGTTTCTTGTTTATCCACATGGAATGTTCTTTTGATGTGTAAAAGCTTTATTTACTATAGTCCCATTTATTCCTTTTTGGTTTTGTTTCCCTTGCCCGTGGGGTGGAGTCTCCAAATACACCTTTAATGTTAAGGTACTGAAATGTTTCACCAATGCATTCCTCTATGTATTTTATACTTTCAGGTTTAATATTCGTATCTTTGATCCATTTTGAATTAATTTTGGTGCATGGTGTTAGGTGGTGGTCTAGTTTCATTTTTCTGCTTGTGGTTGTCCAATTCACTCAACACCATTTGTTAAAGAGACTTTTCCCTATTGGACAGTTTGGCCCCTTTATCGTATATAATGTGCCTATATATGTATGGGTTCTCTGTGACTTATCTCTCTGGCCTTGTGATTATGTTTTTTGTATTGAGTTTTATATTCCAAAAGCACTGGTAAATATTTCTGCCCTAACTCTAGGGAGATGGGGAATTTGCTACTAGGGAAATAGAACAGTGGGTGATTCTACTTTCTACAGTCTGTTCTCTCTTTAGCTTTACCATAGCTCAGTGTGAGAGAAATAAATGTTGCCTCTTCACTAACTTTAGGCTTGGGCATATGACTTAATTAAACCAATAGGATATGGAGAAAGGCATGCTGTGCCAGCTCTGAGCAGAAATTTTAAGAAGTGTTGTATATACCCACATATCCTTTTGTACTTTTGCCTTCCAAAGTGAAAACCACAGATGGAAAGACAGAAGACACGGGCCCAGTTAAAAGTCAAGACTAAGCTAGCTCAGTCAACCTGCAGACCTGAAAGTGAAAAAAACTATTTGGTGTTATAATCACTGATATTTTTTAGGTGTTTTGTTGCTACAGTGTGGGTCTGATCGGGACTGGTAGAACAAAATGTTAAGACTCTCGATGAACTCAGTTGTGATTTTTAAAAAAATGGCTTGCTCCCTCAGCCCTGGACTCTTGGATATCCTCCCCCATGTTATCTTGGATTCTTCCCCTCTTGATCCCTCTCCTTGCTGTTAGCATGCTGCTCCTTGTCGCCCCATGCATCCTGCCGTTCCTAAGGAACCAGCTCCAGGACATGGTCCCGGTGACAGTCCAGAGAGTCTCGGTTCAACTCTACTCTTCCATCCCCAAGGCTGACTTGGAAGTCATGGCCGACCTTCTTTAACAAAAGAAAAAAGGGGGAATTCTGGCTCTGATGTGTGCTTGAGCATGGATGGCTGACACCTCCCCGGAAGTCCGTCAGTCTCCCCTTGGCATGCCAGCCTTGTGGTCAAGCGAGATGTGTCAAGAGTACGCGGGGGAATTATAACCTTGCTATCAGCCTCAACGCATAGCCCACCCCCCCCTTTCTGGTGGGCTTCGCCTTACTTATATTTCAATTTCCCTGTTCCTGCATCACCATTCATACCCTCTCATTGCCTTGCTCTCTTTTTCCTTATAAGGAGATAGTGACCTCATTGGCCAGCCCGCTACTTCCCCTGCACAGCTACGCCTTTATAAATTTGAAGTTGTTCCGTTCCCCACAACGGGACTCTAAAGAGGTTTGTGTATCATCTGCTGCCACGATATGATGGAAGACCCCTTCAGCAAGCTAACTCCTGCCTCGTCCCCCCCCCCCCAAACCCCACGAACCCGAACACTACAGCAAAAGTTGATTGATGCAAAAGGGACACTAGGGACAGAATAAACACCTCCAGAGTGTTAGTTGTTTTTTTTTTGTTGTTTTTTTGGGGGGGTTTTCTTTTCTAAGTCCAAGTGAAACTGAAGCCTGATCCCATAGATAATTGAATTGCGATATGCTGTGATTCAAAAGCATTTAGTCCCCAAAACCCAATATGAAAGTGGGCCAAGTGGCCAGATGCTGGTGCACCTAGTTAAATGCTCACATTACAAGGACCCAGGTTCAAGCCCCTGGTTCTCACCTACAGGGGGAAAGCTTCATGAGGGGTGAAGCAGGTCTGCAGGTGTCTCTCTCTGTCTCTCTCTATCCCCTCCTTCCCTCTCAATTTCTCTGTCTAATAAATAAGAAAGATGATTTTTTTAAAAGTAGGCCAAAGAACTAAACAGTTTTCTAAAGAAGAGATACATATGGCCCATAGACACATGAAAAAATGTTCTGCTTCACTTATCATTATAGAAATGCAAATTAAAACTACACTAAGATACCATCTCACACCTGAAAGAATGGCTTACATCAGTAAATCAATAAATGACGGATGTTGTCAAGGTTGCAGAGAAAAAGAACCTTATTATATTGCTGGTGAGAATGCAAACTGGTACAGCCCCATTGGAAAACTGTATGGACAGTCCTCAATCAAGTAAAAATGGAATTACCTTATGATTCAGCAATATCACTCTTAGACATTTATCCAAAAGCCACTGAAACACAAATTCAAACTGACATATGCATTCCTATGTTCATAGCTATCAAAGAGTGGAAGTGGCCTACATGCTCATCAACAGATGACTGGCCAAAAGAGATTATGGGATATACATTCTATAGAATACTACTCTGCAATAATAAAATAAAATAAGATAATATTGTGTTTTTTTGGGATAAAATGGATGGAACTGGAGGTGGTTATGCTTATCAAAATAAGAGATAAAAGACAACTACCAGATGGTTTCACTTATTTGTAGAATCTAGAGAGCTGATACACATGCACTTGGAAACAAAAAAGCAAAAATCCTAAAATGTGTGTGAACTATAGCAATAAAACACCTAAAAAATATCAGTGTTCATATCGCCAAATATATTTTTTGAGAGGTGGATGGGTGTGGATAGAGAACTGTGGTGGAGGGTGTGGTGTGGAACAATTTACTGTAATCTTATAATCTTTTAACCTACTACTAATTACACACATAAAAAAGTTAAAAAGCATTCAGTTCCCATTGTGTGAACAGACAAATGAGAAGGCTCCCAGTAAAATGGTGAGCACAAAAAGACATATTGAAGCAGTGACTTAAGGAAGAAATCAAAATGTTTCAAGAGTTCAATGAAAATGAAGACATTAGCTATCAAAATATCTGGGACACAGCTAAGGCAGTACTAAGAGGGAAGTTCATAGCCATACAAGCACATTAGGAAACAAGAAAAAAGCACAAATAAACAACCTGATTGCACACCTTAAAGACCTAGAAGAAGAAGAACAAAGGAACCCTAAAGCAACCAGAAGGACAGAAATAACTAAGTTAGGGCAGAAATAAATAACATTGAAAATAAGAAAACCATACAAAAGATCAATGAAAGGAAATGTTGGTTCTTCAAAAGAATGAACAAACCTTTAACCAGACTCACAAAACAAAAAAGAGAGAAGACCCAAATAAATAGGATTGTAAATGAAAGAGGAGATATCACAACAGATACCACAGAAATTCAACATATAATGAGGTCATATAATGGCTCACTTTCCTGCATGTTTCTCTCAATTCAGACCAAATGATATTGCATCTGCCGATCCCAACCTAAACAATGCAATGAGTACCACCTCAGCATGCTTCACTTCAGACTATGTTCAGAGACTTCAGTCATGGAAAGTCAACCCTTCAGCTTCATTACTCTGGTGAGACTTTTCCTTTCATAGAATTGTCTAATTCCATTACAGGTCATTCACTTCCTAACAAAGTCCCAAAACCTAGATATAGACCAGGTCTCATGAGATAGAGCATAGGTTCACATGTATGCATAAATTAGGGCAAAATATATACTTGAAAGCAAAAGTACTCAATAGTCTGTAGTGAGTCAGTATAAATTTCCTAATGAAATAGTGTCTGCTTAGACTTAGATACCCTCCTCACCTACTTCCTGTCACAGTTCTCTCACTCACTCCAAAGCTAACCTTATCAAAACAAGGACTGCAAAAGCTGAATAAGGGCAAGAGACTGGTGTACTTTAATGATGGCTCTTTAGTCACTATCAGGCCACCCCATCAGCTGGGGCCCTAGTTAGGGAGTCTTGAGAGTCCCAAACAGACATGATTGGCTTAGACCTCAAATAAATCCCTCTCCCTAATATTACCTGTCAATCTCTATCAGGTATAGACCCCTTTATGGACCCTCATAGGGCCTTGCCCTCAACTTGGATCAACAGAGGTAAAGAATGTTCCATCCTCTGAAGGGAGAATGGACAACATACTCAGTGCTCCACCTGAGAAAGATGGGTCCTGAAATTGGGGCAGCTTGGAGCGTTCCTACTCATGACGAAAGAATGTGAGCTCAGATCTACAGGGATGCAGAGGTCACATAGGCTCCTCAGCTGAATATGGGCCCCAGATCAGATCAAATTGATGGGGTTTACAGTAAAAAATATTTATGCACCTTTCCCATATTTGGGAGCTACTCTCTTCCCTTTTTCCAGCTTTCTGGTCCTTTTCCCAGCCATGACATCATCTCCCCAGACAATAACTTGGATCCATCTGCATAACAGATTTCAGGTTCAGGCAAACAAACAAACAAACAAACAAACTAGTATAGTCACAGGCCCTTTGGAATAGAACTAAAATATTCCTACTAGCTATCTACAAAATGGAGACCCCCCCAACTCTTCATCTGCACTATTACAACCTTTAGGTTCATGATTAGTCACCAACTTGTTTGGCTTTGTATGGTAACTCTTTTCAGCCACTAGGATCCAGATACTACCAAGATGCCAACTAGACTTCCCTGGACAGACAATCCCACCAATGAGTCCTGGAGCCATGCTTCCCCAGAGCCCCACCCCACTAGGGAAAGAGAGAGGCAGGCTGGGAGTATGGATCGACCTGTCAACGCCCATGTTCAGTGGAGAAGCAATTACAGAAGCCAGACCTTCCACCTTCTGCATCCCACAATGACCTTGGGTTCATATCCCAGAGGGATAAAGAATAGGAAAGCTATCAGGGGACAGGATGAGATACGGAGTTCTGATGGTGGGAATTGTGTGGAGTTGTACCCCTCTTATCCTTTGGTTTTGTCAATGTATCCTTTTTATAAATTAAAAATAAAATTAAATTTAAAAAAATATCCAGGAGTAAAACTTGTTGGATCACATAGTTATTCTATTTTAAGATTTTGTGCATCCTTGATACCAATTTGCATTTCACCTACAGTGAACAGGGGTCCTTTTTTCTTCACTTCTCATTAACACTTGTTTCCTATCTTATCTTTTTTATAACAGCCATTCACACAGGTTTTAAGTAAAATATTATTACAGTTTTGAGTGCCACTCTGACATGTCAATTATTCTGAATTAAAAATTACTTAAGAGATAGACAGTGCAAGAGGGACATTTTGAGCATCCTTTTCCTCCCTGAATTTAGGGAATGAACTCCCTATTGCGAAAGGGAGCCTGGCTGGGGAAGGTCTTTTCTTAGAAAGTGGGAATTTATGACCAGGACAAATTCTGTTACCACTTCACTAATTTCCCCAAGCCAATTCCCTTGTATTGTCAGTTCTTCAGAAATTTAATATTTCCTTGTTGAAAAAAAGCAGAAAAAGCTGCCTGACTTGTTTGTTTCCATAAGCGTCCTATTTTGGGGAGCTTTTATAAGGCAAAAATTAAATGTGTTTTTCTTCTGTTAATCTATTTTATGTCAATTGAATTATTGGACTAGTGAAAGAATATAGAAGGGAGAAAAAAAAAGGAAAACATTTTTGACTTAACAATTCAAATAAGATTGTTGCCTGGGGCCTTGAAAGTAAGGTAAGATTTAGCAGGTGTTCCCTGTAGACCTTGTTAAACTACTTTCATTTGCACCTGTCACATCTTGCTTTGTCAAATCAAACTTTTCTAAAGTGTAGTTTTGGGTATGCTACGTCTCCCAGGATTTTCCCATTGCCTTCTCCCAATCTACTTTGCTTCTTTCAGAGCTTTCCTTAAGAGACCAATGTATCCCAGGCAAACTACATCTGACAAACTCAGAAATTTATTTTTTTATCATTTTTTATTTTTTATTGTTTTATTTTATTTATAAAAAGGGCAGAATGTAGATAGAATTATGGTTATGCAAACAGACTCTCATGCCTGAGGTTCCAAAGTCCCAGGTTCAATCCCCCGCACCACCATAAGCCAGAGCTGAACAGTGCTCTGGTTAAAAAATAAAAAATAGAAACAAACAAAAAAAGCAAACACTGACAAAACCATAGGGTACAACTTCACACAATTGTTAGAGTTAATACCACTGACTTTTTTACCACATGTAAAGACTTTCAATTTTAGGCTGAGATATTTCAGGGAGTTGAACATCATCTGGCATCATTTTTTTAAAAAGTTCTCTGTTATCTAGGTATCAATAGGCTACAAGGTTGTAGATCTAAGGTAGACGTAGAGAATTTCCTTCAAAAGTAAGAACCTGGATGTTTGAACTAGAGTGGTAGCAGTGGGGATGGTGAAATATAATCCAATTTTGGACTTTTAAAAAAGTAGAATAGAGGGACCAGGTGGTTTTACAACTGGTTAAATGCACATACTACTGTGCACAAGGACCCAAGTTCAAGCCCCTGGCCTCCTCCTGAAGGGGGAAAGCTTCAGGAATGGTGAATCAGGGCTGCGGGTATCTCTCTGTCTCTCCCCCCTCTATCTCCCTGTCCCCTCTCAATTTCTCTCTGTCTCTATCCAATAATAAATAATTTTTTTTGAAAAAAAGTGGAATAGAATTTCCTGACAAAATACATACAGGATGTATGAAAGAGTGACCCCATTTGGCCAGAGAACCCTTGGATTCTCCTATAGATGCTATGGGCCTAAACCTCTAGCAGAACCCTCATATCTTCACTGGTCACTTCCCTCAGCAATGTTATCATAAGCCCTTTTGTCATCTCTAGGACTGTACTCTCACTATGAATTAACAATGGTAAGGACTGCCCTATCTCTGCTGGAGGCTGGATCATCCTACTTTGCCACTCAAGGAAGACTGGTCTTGAAACGAGTCAGCCTTGACGGTTCCCAGCTGTAACTATGGACCAAGGACCAGGATGTTTTATCGATTCCTGTGCTAAATATGAATGTATGTGAATCCCTGGTTCAGAAGGACATAATTGTATAATTAATATATATATATATATATATATATATATATATATATATATATTTCAAAATTTGGGAGCTGCTCTCTGCCCTAATCCAGTTTTCAAGTTGTTTTTCAACTCTGACGCCATACTCCCAGACAATATTTCTAATTCACCTCCCTGTTAGCTATCAAGCTCAAGCAAAGATTACTGAAGTCATAGGTTCTTAGGAACATACTTAAAACACACCTCTAGTTTTTTTCTACCATATGTTCCTTGTTCTCATCTGGGAGGGGAAAGCGAGAGTTCTACTGCAGTACATAAATGTGTTGAATATAAGATGTTTATTGTGCTTGTGACAGCAGTGCATTTACTGAAATTGTACTCATATGGCATGGGTTCCTGCATAAGAATAATGTAGAAAATCATAAAACGGGAGTCCGGCAGTAGCGCAGGGGGATAAGTGCACGTGGCATGAAGTGCAAGGAGCGGTGTGAGGATCCCGGTTCAAGACCCTAGCTCCCCACCTGCAGGTGGGAGGTCGCTTCACAATCGGTGAAGCAGGTCTGCAGGTGTCTATCTTTCTCTCTTCCTCTACCTTTCCCACCTCTCTCCATTTCTCTCTGTCCTATCAAGCAATAACAATAACAGTAATAACCACAATAATGATAAAAATAACAAAAAAGAAAAATAAAAAAAATAATAAAATATTAAAAAAAAGAAAATCATAAAACATTCCAAATTTTTAAAAAGTCTTCAATCATGTGGTGAAGGGTGGAATTAGACTCTTCAAGGTCAATATAGTGCAGTATATAAATGTTTATTTTATAGCAAGGTACACATGAAACCTATATAACATTATAAACTGTTACTTCAATAAAAATTAAAATCAGACTATTTAGGCATTTAGGTGAGGGTGTCAAGAACTTGTCTGCTTTTATGAATCTCAAGTTCAGGAAAGGTCTATATAGCAAATATAAGTGTGATAGTCAGAAAGTATGTGGTATTTAGAGTCATAACGCTAGATAAGATCATCAGACGGTGAGTATAGTTAGTGTAGAAAAAAAGGACAAACAACCAGGTTCTGTGATGCTCCAGCACAAAGAAAACTAAAAGATAACAAACCGGTGTCTTATGGTAAAGGAAGATGACAACTTGGTGGAGAGTGTAGTGTGCTGGTCATGGGAAGTTAAGAAATTATTTACTCGTGACAACAGTACAGTCTTATGAACCAACATTTTGCTAACAATGCTTTTTTTCTTTTTAAAATGACAAACCAATAACATTTACAAAGTGAAACTAGAGAAAGGATGACAACCAAGAGTGTTGTTCTGGAAGTCAAGAAACCACTATCTCTGGAAGAGTGAAAAGCTGTGACAAATACTGCTAGAAAATCAGACAAGACCCGAGAGCTAGCCATTAGTTTTAACAGGTGAGCGCTTGCTTTCAGTACAGAGTTTGTTTAGAGTAGATTTAAGAGAAAGTGGGAGGAAAAAGTGAATTTCTGCCTGGCCTTTGTTTCATTATCATTTTTCATCAAGCTCTTTTCCCAAATTATACATGAGAAGCACAGAAAGAAACAATGTCTTTGATAACTACCTTATTTCCGTGGAATCTGACATAGCCAGAACATAAATGCTCAATAAATGTTAGTTGACTGATAAAATGTCAATATGAAATTAAATTCTTCTTTTGTGGCCACATCTAACAGATACAATCTACTTGCAACAGGTATATTTTAAAAAATCATTTAATTTTTAGATTTCCTGTATTTTTATATAAAACCAGAAAGCAGCCACATATTGCACATCCCTGGCCTATATGATGCTGAAATCAAACCGAGAACCTCATGCATGCCAGTTCTATGCTTTACTTTTGACTATCTTCCTGACTAGCCCCCCTCCCCCACACACACACCACAAACAAGTATTTTAATGCCTAGTAGTAAAAGCCATAGGAGCCAAATCTTATAATACAACCAACAGAACTTGAAATAGGAAAGTGTGTTTTTTCCTCATTTAATTTGAACTGCCCATATGCCACAGGAATATTAATTAGTTGTTTCTAACAGAAACAGAAAACAGGCCAAAATGATTCAAAGCACCACAGAACTATTCTTAATTGCCTCACAGAGTTAGCTTTCAAAACTGTGAAATAATGGGGAAATCTTCCAAATGAAGAATGGATTCGTTTCATGACTTAACATGCTTTAAGTTAGTCACCATAATGGATGGATTTTAGGCTGCCAAGTGTAAAGAGTTTGAATTACTGGGTTTTGTCTACTCCTTCGTTTAAGCAATAATTACATACATATATTGTATTTTGGCATTCACAACAACAACAAAATGCATTTAAAGCAAAAGCTCAATAATGTTTTTTTTTTCATTTACAGCTTGCGAAATAGGCTGAAACTAAAGTTTCTTCCTGTATCTTTTCTAACCTCCTCTTTACAGTCATGCAGTATCATTCAATTAGTGTCCTCGAACAATTATACAAATACATTTTGAATCATTTTATCCTCAAAGAGGATTATTCAGGATTGGGAGAAACATAGGCTCTATAGAGGAAGTGGGAGATTCCTGTTGTCTTAGGGTTTAAGAAGACTATAATAGATAGTTATTGCAATAATCACATTGTTTGGCAATTGGGTTAACTTTGAAAAATCCCTTTGTTAGGATTTGCTGTATCATACACACCCTCACCATATTTTATGTCCTTTGACATTATTTGCATATAGCTATGCCACCGGTTGCTTTTGTTCTCCCTGGACTAGGCTTTTAAGAGAGTTAACGTATTAAAGACTCAGCCTATGTATTAAAAAGACTCAGTCTGTGCTTCAAAAAGTTAAAAAAAAGAAAAACTAGTATAGCCACAGGCCCTTTAGAATTTAATTAAAATATGCCTACTAGCTAGCTACAAAATGGAGGACCCCCACAACTCTTCATCTGCACTATTCCAGCCTTTAGGTTCATAATTGTTCAACAATTTGTTTGGCTTTGTATGTTAACTCTATTTTCAACTACTGGTTCCAGATGCTAGCAGGATGCGACCAGACTTCCCCAGACAACCTCACCTCTTCCCCCTATTCCCCCTGCTCCCCCTTTCCCCCCTCTTCCCCCTCTTCAATGTGCCTTGGAGCTCTGCTTCCCCAGAGCCCTTCCCCACTAGGGAAAGAGAGAGACAGGCTGGGAGTATGGATCGAACTGTCAACACCCATGTTCAGCAGGGAAGCAATTACAGAAGCCAGACCTTCCACCTTCTGCATCCCACAATGACCTTGGGTTCATATCCCAGAGGGATAAAGAATAGGAAAGCTATCAGGGGAGGGGATGGGGTATGGAGGTCTGGTGGTGGGAATTGTGTGAAGTTGTACCCCTCTTATCCTATGGTTTTGTCGGTGTTTCCTTTTTATAAATAAAAAAATTTAAAAAAAGAAAGGAAGGAAGGAAGAAGGAAGGAAAGGAAAAGAAAAAGAAAGAAAAATCTGAATGACATTTATGAGTTTCAACTCTATTGTTATTCTCTTCTGGCTGAGCAATTTGTTTGGTTTAGGTTTTTTTTTTTTTTTTTGACAACAGAGCATTTATCTTCTTTGCAAAATCTGTATTCAGGAGCTTATGATATCCATGGTAGTAATAATTTAAGGGGGAAAAGAGTAGAAGGAAAGACCATCTTGAAAGTCAATTTATATATATATTTTGCATTTTAAACCATTTTTTCTCACCTCCCAAATTAATTTAACATGTATTCACGATTGACTAACTAAATAATAATAACTAAAAACCAGGGTAAAATATTTACCAGTTGTAAAAATTGGAGAAAGTATTTTTTGTAGTTATAAGCCTAAAGCAATCAATAAAATAATAAAATAAAATATTGATAAGTTTTACAAATAACAATATCTCCAAAATAAATAATGAAGGGAAGTTGAATTCTTTATTTCTTAGAGGACCTTAGAGGATAGCCCTGTATCTGTAATATCATATGATTATTATAATATAAAGTTCATTCATGATATATATATATTTTTTTCATGATATATTTTTTAAAGTCCCAGTGTCAATCAAAGTAAATCCAAATTTTAAAAAAAATCATGGAAAACTGAATGTGGAAAAAAAAAACCCTGCTACATAGGTAAATGAGAAACACCATGCATTGCCAAATTCTCATGAGAAGTTCATCGATTCATTAAGTATATTAGAAAAAAAATAATATAACTCATTATTGAAGAAATGCAGTGGAAGGCACACCCTGTTAAGTACATTTATCAGCAAGCACAAATACCTGGGTTCGAGCCCCCATGCTCCACCTGCAATCGGGAAGCTTCAGGAGTAGTGAAGCAGGTCTGCAAATGTCAGTCTTTCTCTCTCCCTCTCTATTTGCCCTGTCCTCTCAATTTCTCTCTGTCCTGTGAAACACAAATATACAGGGCTCCAGGTGGTAGCACAGCGGGTTAAGAGCATGTGGCGCAAAGCACAAGGACCGGTGTAAGGATCCCGGTTCGAGCCCCCAGCTCCCCACCTGCAGGGGAGTTGCTTCACAAGCGGTGAAGCAGATCTGCAGGTGTCTTTTTCTCTCTCTCTGTTTCCCCTCCTCTCTCCATTTCTTTCTGTCCTATCCAGCCATGACTACAACAATAAAATAATAAGGGCAACAAAAGCGAATAAATAAATATAAAAAAGAAAGAAATTTAAAAAATACAAATATAGAGAAAAAAGCAAAATCAAATCAATCAACAAAATGTACTTTTTTTCCCCTACTTAATTAGAAAAACACATGGACTGGAGAGAAAGCTTAATGATAATGCAAAAGACTTTCATGCCTGAGACTCTGAGGTCCCAGGCTCTGATCTCTATTTCTACTGCTCTTTCATTAAAAATCTAAATAGGGGCCAGGTGGTGGTGTACCTGGTTGAGCACACATGCTACAATGTGCAAGGACCTGGGTTCAAGCTCCCAGTCCCCACCTGCAGAAGGAAAGCTTCACAAGTTGTGAAGCAGGGTCGCAGGTATCTCTCTGTCTCTCTCTCCATCTGTGTCTCTCCCCCTTATCAATTTCTGGCTGTCCCTAAAAAAACTATCTAAATAATATCAAATACTAGATATGAATGATAAAATAAGTAAAACATTTAAAAGGAAGAAAAATATGTATTGACTATACATATTTCTATGAGGATTAAAACAATGGACATTTTGATACATTTTAGAGACTACAAATTCAATTTGGGGGAGGTTAAATATATTACAGATCAAGAAGCATACAAAAGTTCTAGTTTCTGAAAATCGATGAGGTTCAGATGGAATTTTCTTATATAATCCCATAGCCCTTGGTGCATACCTTAAACCTGAGCATTTGCTAGACATGCACCTCTAACAGATTCCCTCTCTCCAATGTCGATGATCATCTCCATCAGGAACAGCATCTTGAACCCTCTTGTGGGCCTCTGCAGGACCTTTCCCTCAATGTAGAACAACAGTGGTGGAAATTGAGCAGCTTAGAATGTTTGTAGCTATGATAACGGAATGCAAACTCAGACCTACAGAGATACAGAGGTTACACAGCCTCCTGTGCTGATTATGGGCCCCAGATCAGATCAATGGGTTTATAGATAACAATATCTATATACTTTTCCCATATTTGGGAGCAACCCTCTTCCCATATCCAGATTTCTAGTCCTTTCTCCAACTCTGATACCATCTCCCCAGACAATACCTGTATGTTAGCTGTTGGGAGCAGGCAAAAACTAGTAAAGTCATGGGCCCCTTGGAGTATACTTAAAATAGACTTCCTGGCTTTTTCCAAAATCTCATGGCTACATCCTTACCTTTAGGTTCCTGATTATTAAATAATTTGTTCTGCTTTATATCTTAATGCTTTCACCAGTGTGTCCTGGAATCCCACCTTTCCAGCGCCCTAGTCCATGAAGGAAAGACAGAAATAGGCTGGGAGTATGGATCGACCTGCTAACATCTATGTCGAGCAGAGAAGCAACTACAGAAACCAGACCTTCCACCTTTTGTTCCCTATAATGATCCTGGGTTCATACTCCCAGAGGGATAAAGAATAGGAAAGCTTCCACTGGAGGGGATGGAATATTGAACTCTGGTGGTGGAAATTATACCCCTCTTAATCTATGGTCTGGTTGATCATTATTAAATCAATAAAAAAGAAAAGAAAAAGTGTGATGCCTCTTGTCTTACTCTTTTTTCTCAAGATTTTTTTTTGGGAATCCTAGGGACTTTCTGGTTCTAGATAAATTATTGTAGACTTCGTTCTACTCCTTTAAGGAAATTTGGTGGTACCTTGATGAGAATGGCATGAAATCAGTATGTGGCTCTGGGTAAAATGATCATTTAGATGATGTTAATTTTCTATGTAAGAGCATGGGATAGATTTCACTTCTTTGTATCTCTTTCTATTTCTTTTTCTTTTTGTCTCCAGGGTTATCGCTGGGGCTTGGTGCCTGCACTAGAAATCCACTGTTCCTGAGGCCGTTCCCCCCCCCCCCATTTTTGTTGTCCTTGTTACTATTGTTATTGCGGCTGCTGCTGTTGTTGGGTAGGACAGAGAGAAATCGAGAGAGGAGGGGAAGACAGAGAGGGGGAGAGAAAGATAGACACCTGTAGACCTGCCTCACCGCCTCTGAAGCCAACCTCCAACTCCCCGCAGGCAGGGAGCCAGGGCTTCCAGTCGGGATCCTTATGCCTGTCATTGTGCTTCGCTCCCTTAACCTGCTATGCTACCACCCGGTTCCCTCTCTTTCTATTTCCTTGAAGAGTGAGTTATAGTTTTCAGTGTACAACTCTTCCACTTTGTTAGCTTTATTCCTAAGTATTTGATTGTTTATTGCTGCTTTAGTAAAGGAATTGTTTTCTGGCTCTCTTCTAGTTTACTCTTTGCATAGAGAACTGCCACTGATTTTGTAGCCTGTCATTTTACTATATTGTTCACTAATTTGCAGGAGCTTTCTATTGGATTTTCTATATGTAGTCATATCATCTGCAAGTAGTAATAGTTTAATTTCTTGTCTTCCACTCTGTATCCCTTTCATTCCTTTCTCTTGCCTAATTGCTACAGCTAGGACTTACAAGACTATGTTGCATAGTCTTGGTGATAATAGGCAGCTCTGCCTTGTACCTGATCATAGAGGGAAAGCTTTCAGTTTCTCACCATTAAGTATGATGCTGGCTGTAGGTTTGTTGTAATAGACTCAACTAGTTTGAGGAATTTCACATCCATCTGCATTCTTTTTAATGATTTTTAAAAAAATTTATATTATTGTTGACTATTATTAAAGAAAGAAATATACCAACAGACCTGCTTCACCACTCATGAAGCATCTTTTTTTGCTGTAGGTATCAAGCTAGGGCTTGAATCAGGGTTCTTATGCATGGTAATGTGTGCTCTCGACTGGGTGTGCCCCACTTAACCCCCTCCTTTTAATGTTTGATCATGAAAGGATCCTGAATTTTGTCAAAGGCTGTTTCTACATCTATTGAAATAGTCATGTGATTTTTTTGTTTTTATTTTGTTGATGCGGTGAATACTATTTATTGATTTACCTCTACTGTGCCACTAATCCTCCTAATAAAAAAAAACAAAACCTAAAAACACATATTAGGGGTCACAGTATAATGGGTTAAATATAAATTTGTAAAGATACTAAGTATTTATTGTTTGAGCCATTTTATCTCTACGGCCTCAGGTCCTCTTACTCCATGGGGTACTTATTCAGTGGTCAGTTTGGGATTTTTACTTCGTTGCTGGATCTCAAGATGGCACATCATCTGTGCAGAGATATGACTCATTGTAGGCCTTCAGTGTATAATGGCTGACCTTATGCAGGCTGACTAGTGAATTCTTTTTTTATTGGAGAATTGAACCTGACTTGGTGTCTGGACTTGCTGTCAATATATATTGATGAAGTTAGTAGTTCATACAAACTGAATGGTTAGACTTCCAGCAGTCTTAAACCCAAGTTTCCTTTATATAGGCAATCAGTCTTATTACTCCCATGTAGGAGGTGGGAGTATTCTCACCTTTGGTCCTAGAGCAAAGGTCTACATAAGGATACTGAAGAGCAGCCAGTGAACTAACTAGTATTTCCAGACTTCTCCAAGAGAAATTTAACTAGTTAGCAAGCTCTCCTACCAATACAGCACTACCATAAGCTTAAAAAATATATATCATTTTTTCAGAGCACTGTTCAGTTTTGGCATATATTCTGGTGCTGGGCACTGAACTTTAGAGACTCTATTATACAAAATGATCAGCTTTTAGTTTTTAATCACTTTCTTGGTTAGGTGGAATTATGATTTATAAGACAGTTGTCACAAGAGTACAGTTTTTTTTTTTATCTCCCTGTAATAGGTGTCTGCATACCACTATCATTCACTAGGTCTCCAATACTGATTCAATTCCTTCCTGTTCACCACTCCTTTCCCTCTTTAGAGTCCTTTGATTTGCTGCTAGCAAGGAAAGCACGGGGTGAAACTTAACCAATTAACTTTTATTTTATTTTATTTATTTTGGATAGAGACAGAAATTGAAAAGAGATAAGGAGATAGAGAAAAGGGAAGAGAGAGAGAGAGAGAGAGAGAGAGAGACCTGCAGTACTGGGATAACCAATTAGCTTTTTGATGTCTTACTGTTATAAGTACATGAGGAACCAAGGATTTCTAGGTACATTTCCATACTATTTCACAGCTTAAATATGCCACAGTTTATACAAGTAATCTTGCATATTTAGAAATTTAAGTTGTGGTATTATTTTACTAATGTAAATGGTAGTACAACACGTGTCATTTTACATTCATATACTTGCATACCTACTGGATTATTTCCTTAGGACAAACTTTTAATAGAGAAAAAAAAGATGACACTTTTTATACTTATTTTATTTTTGAGAGAGATGCAGAGAGAAAGAGAGAGAGAGAGAGAGAGAAGTACCATAACACTGCCCAGCTCTTCCCCCATTTCTTCTCATCTTCTCCAGATTTGCCACCAGCAAGAGAATTCTAAGGCATTTTATAATATGAAATTCCAATCATCAAGCTGAAGTTAAGTACATTTTTGTTGTATCAAGAGTAAAATTCTTTCAAAACTTACATTTGTATCTAAGTATAGTAGTTTTAAAATATGCTCACAAATTATTTGACACTCTTCTTGTATAAGGGCCAATTTCATGACTCAGTTCTAATGAATAGAAAAGTGACTTCTGTAGCTGAATCATTAAAATCATAGTACATTTCTATCCTGTTATTTTAATGACAGGAGTCTTGGGCAACATATGCTCATTACAAACAAACAAAACAAAACTTGAGTTAGAAACCTAAGTCACCTCTGAATTTCACTGTCATAGAAAGTAAATAAATGAAAAATACTTACTAGTGATTTAAACTGCTATATTTGGGAATACTTTGCTCACAGAAATAAATAACTTGTGGGTGGGGATAGATAGCATAATGGTTATGCAAAGACAGGTCATCAGCCTCAGACCTTGGGTGGTTGGATAAGAAGTGTTTGGTGTCTTGTCATATTTTTGCATCCTCTGATGACCCTTGTCCATGCTATAGATCTCTCTGTTAAGGAAATGATCTCTAGGATAACTTCTGGGATGAAACTGGAAACTGAACAAAATGTGTATCTCCATATACTGCCATGTGGTTGTTTAAAGTGTCTTCCAGAGGTGAAAGGAGCTAGGCATGGCCACACTCCTCATCAAACTCAGGGTCATTGGAGAAAATCAGACCAAGACTCCTGGACCTGAAATGTAGGCAAACTTCAGAGCCTTTGTCTACTTGGAAATAAATACCTGGGGTCTGGCACTGGCACACCCAGTAGAGCATACATGTTACCATGTGTAAAAGGACCTAAGTTCAAGTCCCTGGTTGCTTCAGGTAACAGAGCCATGTGGATGGTGTATCTCTTTCTCCTCCCTTCCTTGCTCTCTCCCCATCAGTTGTTTTCTGTCTTTATCAAGAAAGGGAAGGGAGAGAGAGAGAGAGAGAGAGAGAGATAGATAGATAGATACAGTGAATAAAGATCTGATATATTGAGGGTGTCCTTCTCTTCCACTTTGATACCACTTCCAAGAAAAAGGGGGTTGCTGTGGTCACTTTCTGACAACAGGGCTTCTAAACTTATTCTAAAATTGTTATTTTTCTGTTAATGAGTTTCCTTCATAAAAGCGAAAGCAACACCAAAGATAAGACTTTATAAGGTTTTCACTCCAAATTACACTTAGAATGCTAAAATTTGTTATTTTGATCAATTTGTTTTGAAAAGTCAAAACTACCAAAAAAGATGCAAAAAGAATATAAATTAATGATCTGTAGCCTTTTAGTTAGTTGTAAATTTTATATATATACATATATATATATATATATATATTCTGAACCATTAGAAAAGAAATTTAAGTGGTCCGGGAGGTGGCACAGTGGTAAAGCTTTGGACTCTCAAGCATGAGGTTTCAAGTTCGATCCCTGGCAGCACATGTGCCAGAGTGATGTCTGGTTCTTTCTGTCTTCTCCTATCTTTCTCATAAATAAATAAAATATTTTTTAAAAAAGAAATTTAAGTATTGTGGATAACTAAGTATTCTAGTATGTTTCACTTAATAATTAGGCAATATCTCACATAAGCTCAATTCCTAAAAAAAAGTTGACAATAGCTTCATGTTATATCCAATCCATATTTAAATTTTCCCAATGCTTTCATTTATATATTTTATAGTTTTTTAAAAATGAGGATTCAGTTACTTGTCATACCTATTTCATTTGTTTATGTTTCTAGTTATCTTAGATCCAAAACAATCTTCTTTTTTAAAAAACTGTTTCCATGACATTTTCATGACTTATTCAAGAAATCAAGCTAGCTAATTTATAAAAACAACTCTTCATGGTGTAATCTGCCTGTTTCCTTTCTTTTCTGTTCCCTGTAAACTCTAAAACATAGGTAGGCCTAGAAGCTTTATTAAGCCTTGTAGGCATTTTAGTAAAACAAAAAACAAACATGCAAATAAAAACCAGCTCATCTTGACAAAGCCCATGAAGATGTAGATCATATTTTCTCACTATTGAGACATTTGATCATCTGACTACCTTGACAGCTGGGTGTTTCCATTTTTGATAATTATACATCCTATAAGGTTATATTGGCACTTAGTTTTCCCGATCAATGTCATTCATTCTTTGTTTTTAGAATCCACTGAGGATCACCTTTTCAATCAATTATGAATTATCTTGGGAGTTGTGAACTGTTAGTTTCATCTTCCTATCATTTCATTCATATGTATTAGTTGCATTCTAGTAGAAAGAACATTTCTTTTTTTTTTTATTTAATAAAGGATTAATGAACAAAAACATAAAGTAGGAGGGGTACAACTCCACACAATTCCCACCACCCAATCCCCATAACCCACCCCCTCCCATGGTAGCTTTCCCATTCTCTAGCCCTCTGGGAGCATGGACCCAGGGTCGTTGAGGGTTGCAGAAATTTCTTTTGTTTTTAAACCCAGGCCTTGCACGTTACTTCACCACTCCAAGCTGCTTTCTTATTCAGAAAGAGAAAGAGAAAAAAGGAGAAGAGCCACTGCACCAGAGCTTCCCTCAGTGTCAGAGCACCTTGTGGTGCTGGGACTTGAACCTGGCAGCACAAGTGACAAGGAATGCTGCCCCCACCTGGTGAGTTATTTTTGTAGTCCCAAGAAGCGCTTTCTCTAAGTGTAACTCTGAGGGGCCAGGTAGGTGGTGATGACCCAGACATAATACATATGCTATCATGCACAAGGAACCAGGTTCAAATCTCCAGGCTCTACCTGCGGGGCGGGGGGACTTCATGAGTGATAGATCAGTGCTACAAGTGTTACTGTTTGTCTTTTTCTTCTCATTTCTATTTCTATATAGCTTACCCTTTATGGGAAAAGGACAATATATACACTACCTCTGGAAAATGGTGGTAGAGTCATATGCCCTAATGATAACCCTGGTAGCAAAAATAAAATAAAATAAAATTATATTGTCTATTTATGGACTTTCAGGTGTTATACTCAGTTTCACAATTATTTTTCTTGTTCAAGTTCTTTTTAATTTGACCAATGAAAATTCTCATAAGTCAGTTCCTATGTCCTTTTGACATAACCCAATAGAAATTCAAGCACTTCTGTGTCTTGTGACAAAATGTCATTTTGAAGTTATACAATAGCCACGTATAAGATGAAGAAGTAAAGAAAGATGATTGAGAGATCATAATAATTAAACCAGGCTACTGAAAAACAATCAGAGACAACAGTGAACATATCCATGTTAAGAAACAGAGCTTCTGACATTGCAGCTTGCCTTGGCATTGTCTATTCTTGGAGTCTGTGAGCTTCTTTATCCTTGAAATTATCTTCCTCTTTTAGTAGAATTAGCTTTGATTTTTTTCCCCCACTTCAACTAGCAATCTTAGCTCTAACACTACAGAATATAATTGTGCACATCTTTTTCCCCCAATTCTTTTTGTTATAAGGAACCATTGTGTTTGCAGTCATTTTATCTGCAGTTATTTGATGAATAGAACATTGCCAAATAATTGCTTAGGAAAAAAAGTCTATATAAAATATTAAATGAATACAATGTCTACTTCTTTTCAAAGCGTAATCACACTTATTTTTTTGTAATTCTCTGCCTTTCTAGCTAATATTTGAATCAATCTACAAACAGTCCAACCAATCAGAACCCAGGTGTACCTTGCTCATATTGAAAACTTTTCATACCTGTCCAGTTATGTCTTCTCTAAGAATTCAGAGGCTAACCTATAGAACCAAGCAGTAACCTGTGGAACCAAGCAGTTAAGTTCAAAACTTAAGTAGATGCTTAACTTTAGTGAATTATATATTAAAAATGGGAAATATAACAGAAATATGAAGGGGCTGATATTTCAGGCTGAGTCAGAGAAGAAAAAATGCAAAAGAAGAAACTGGTGGATTTCAGTTTGGTATATGTGGGTTTCTCTCCTGGGCCTGGCCACCTTACCAGCTAGCTCACACAGATCCAGGCATTGGGAACCAGGACAGTGAGTTTGATTGTGAAGTGTTGCACCTTTCAGTAGACATCACTGTTGAAAGGCCCACAACCTCTTTAAAATTTTTTATTAGTGATTTGATGTTGATTTACAACATTACAAGATAGCAGGAGTATAACTCCGCACTGTTCCCACCATCAGATTTCTGAATCCCCAATCCTTTCATTGTAAGCTACAGCAATTCTCTTAAGGTTGCAGATATTGGTTAACTGGTCCCCACCCTCTTCATCAGAACCTTGTGTCCGTCCTCCAGCTGATTCCTTTGGTATTTGGTAACAACTCACCTTTGTCAAGGGAACTTCCCTTTGCCAAAAAGAGCCACCTCACCTGGAAATGTTTGGGAGGTTACACCTTTTTTTTTTTTTTTTTTCCAAAAGGTGGCCCAGTGTCTGATAGGCAAAAATAATCCTGTAGTTCCCCTTTCTAGAGCTGGGAATTCTATGCTATTCTTGCTCCAGGCTTCCTGTGGAATCAGGCTAGGATTAGATTTTAATCCCTCTCCACCTTGTGTCCCCTTGCCCCCCTCCACCTAATTTCTTTATTCTTCTTCAATTTTCCCCAGAAGCCATTCTCTCAAAGAAATACTAGAATGTAATCTCCATGTCAATGATAATTTTAAGGAATGTAATTTAAGGTAGTCACACACCATTTCTCTTGACAAAGCAACTATGTTCTTTCACTTGACTACTGTCAGTACATTTGCTAGTGCTTTATGGTTGCTATCTGAGCAGATCCTTTCATATTTAATAATAGTTTTTCTCTGTGAGGATTCCTTTCCATCACCTATATGTTTAGCATTTAGCACATGATTTCTGAGTTGTTCGAATTTTTCCCAGAGTACTGCTTAGCTCTTGTTTGTGGTAGGGCTTCTGGGTACTCAGAGCCTCAGGCATGAAAGCCTTTTTGCATAACCATTATGCTATTTTCCACTTTCTGAAAAAATCTTTGTTTAGGGAGATGCCTCTAACTGTTTCAAGTGGAAGAAAGGACGCCTGAGGGCTTGTATTTAAATAGGATGTAGAACTAGGAAGGTAAATAAATTGATCTGCAAAAAAGAACTTTATTCTAGAGCTAATCAAGACAGGTAGAGGGTTCATGGAGAAAGAGGGAGAGAGGTTATGTGGTTGAGCACCTGCTTGAGCATGCACATCACTGTGCATAATGACCAGGGTTCAAGCCCCTGCAGTGGGAAGCTTACAAGTGGTGGAGCAGGGCTGTAGGTGTCTCTTTCCTTCTCTGTCTCTCCCTTCCCTCTTAATTTCTTTTTGTCTCTATCCAAAATAAATGAATAAAAATATTTTGGGTGAGGGAGATAACATAACTGTTATTGCAAAGAGACTTTCATGCTTGAGGTTCCAAGGTTGCAGGTTCAATCCCCCACACCAGCATAAGTCAGAACTGAGCAGTGCTCTGGTAAAAATAAAGTAAAAATGAAAGGGTCGGATAGCACAGCGGGTTAAGTGCACATGGCACAAAGTTCAAGGACCTGTGTAAATCCCGGTTTGAGACCCCAGCTCCCCACCTGCAGGGGTGTTGCTTCACAGGCGGTGAAGCAGGTCTACAGGTGTCTATTTTTCTCTCCCCCTCTCTGTCTTCCCCTCCTCTCTCCATTTCTCTCTGTCCTATTCGGCAACAACAATAGCAATGACAACAATAATATTGACAACAACAAGGGTAACAACAAGGGCAACAAAATGGGAAAAATGGCCTCCAGGAGAAGTGGATTCATAGTGCAGACACTGAGCCCCAGTGATAACCCTGGAGGCAAATAAATAAAGTAAAAATGAGAGAGAGAGAGAGAGAGAGAGAGAGAGAGCCACAAGACAAAAAAGAAAGGCAGGGGCTATGGTGTAACCATAAGTGGACATGTTACCTTGCACAAAGACCTATGTTCCAACCTACACTAGGGGTGGAACAGGTGGTGTCTCTCCCTCACTATGTTCCCCCTTCCTTCTCAGTTTCCTAGCACTTTAGGGTAACTATCTGACCAGATCCTTTCATGTATAATACTAGTTTTTCTCTGAGAGGATTCCTTTCCATCTCCTATATGCTTACCATTTAGCACATGATTTCTGAGTTGTTTGAATTTTTCCAACTTTAATTATAAATTAAAGTTACCAGAACAGTCTTTTTTTTTTTTTAGGTTTTCTTTTTTTTTAATTTTTTAAAATTTATTTTAAAAAGGAGACATTAACAAAACCATAGGATAAGAGGGGTACAACTCCGCACAATTCCCACCACCAGATCTCCGTATCCCATCCCCTCCCCTGATAGCTTTCCTATTCTTTAACCCTCTGGGAGTATGGACCCAAGGTCATTATGGGATGCAGAAGGTGGAAGGTCTGACTTCTGGAATTGCTTCTCCGCTGAACATGGGACCAGAATAATCTTGTAGGTTGGTGATGGCGAAAACAAAAAGTTAGCACAGCAAAAATTGGGGGGTCTGGTGGTGGCTCACCTAGTTTAGTTTACTTTATCAAGTTCAAGGAATAGGAATAGATTCTTATCAACTACAGGAATCTTCATTAGCAGTGAATCAATATTGTAAGTGTCTTTCTCCCTTTTGATTTATTTCCCCCCTCTTAATTTCTCTCTGTCCTACAACATATATATATATGTTACTTGTTGGTACAGTCTTCTCTTTGCTGACACCCACAAGGGACCAACATTGTGTCCAGAGGACAGTAAGTCAAGTGTCCTGTCAGTAATTAGCAGTAAAGTGAATTATGGCTCCTGGAGACATTAACAGTGGCAGAAGCAACACTTATCACATGAAAGTAACTTAGGACCCATATGAGACGAGTACTTTCCTCCTCCCACCTGCGCCACCCTCACCCTCCGCCCAGTACTAGAAGAAATATTTAGAAATAAGGAGAGGAGGGCTCACATCTGGATTTTAAAGGCACTTACATACCCAGTAGGTACCTCACTATTGTGAACTCTCAGAAATTCTGGCAATGCAAAAACACAAAAGCATTTAAATTTGTAACATGGTTACATAACTTTTTTTTTTGTTGTTTGTTTCTCTCTATTTCTTCAGAATAGACATCAGAGCCTATTAGTGCCGTCCCTGGGAAGATTAAGTGCTTTTAGAAAGTGTACCCTGAAATAAATAAAAGACAAGTACACTCATAACTAAAAATGGTACCCTAAGAGGAAAGGCATACCTTTCCTTTCCTCCTCCTTTTAAGTCCTATTGATTTTTTCATGTCGCATCTCAAATACATGGTCATAAAGTATCTCCGGACCTGTTCCCAATCAGCAATGATTTCTTTTGGTTTTGACTCATCTGTAACTTAAAGTTTGAAGAGGTCTTAAGTTAACATTGAAATTGTGCTATGTTCCATAGTGCTCTACCCAGTCAGGATACAATTATGGAAATATAAATCCATGAAAGGGAAACTTAGCTGTCAGAATCTCAAGTTTTTTAAAAAAATGTATTTCTTTTTTTAATAATAATTTATTCCCTTTTGTTGCCCTTGTTGTTTTATTATTGTAGTTACTATTGTTGTTATTGATGTCATCATTGTTGTTGGATAAGACAGAAAGAAATGGAGATAGGAGGGGAAGACAGAGAGGAGGAGAGAAAGATAGACACCTGCAGACCTGCTTCACCACTTGTGAAATGACTTCCCATGCAAGTGGGGAGCCAGGGGCTCGAACCGGGATCCGTACGCCGGTCCTTGTGCTTTGCACCACCTGCACTCCCAGCATTCTTAAATATATACCAGGTAGTTCCTGGAATAAGGCCCCAGGCCAAGAAACATGTTTATTAAAATAATTATTCTAACCTAGTTGTGCGAAAGATAAGCACATAGATATGCCCACTCTCTCTTGAAGAGTTCCTTTTAAAAAAAAAAAGATTGTTAAAAGAACAAAACTGAAAGATACCTGTTCTGAATTTAGCAACTGCTCTATTTATTATTTTAAATCTTATAGTGAATAAACTTGATCTTTACATTGACTGCATAATTACTTGTATGTCCTCTCATTTTCCTTACTGGATTGAAAAACTAAAGGTCAAGGCTGAACCCTTGTCTCTGCCACAATACCTTGTACAATGCCTTCTACCATAAAGATTTATTGAACTGAATTAACTAAGTACATTATGTGCACATTTAAACTGTCAAGATTTGAGCAAGAAACTGCAGGAAAATCAGGAAGAATCCAAAGAGAAACAGAAGAAATGTAAAGAATGGAGTATTTACAAAGGTGTGGGTTAAAGGGGAGGTGGTGAAGCATATAGAAGTTAGGAAGAGCAGAAGCTGTTATTGCCTCTGGATTTGAAGTGGCAAGAAGAGCTGAAGGTATAGGAGAAAGGCTGCCTACCAAGAGCTCAGAGTGTAGGGAGAAGCTAAAGGAGAGGTCAAAACCATGGCCAAACTATGATGCAGGAGAGAAAGAGGGGAGGAAAAAAAAGCCCATGGAGCTTATTTTGACACCTCTTTCTCTCTTTCCAACATTGGATCTCTTAGAAGGGAATTTACTGGCTGAGCCATCAAGAAGCCAACCACATAGCTAATATTAGAGGATAAGTTAGAAGAGCCTATGGAAAATATGAAAGAAATGTTTACGTCAAGGTTTATTAATTTATACAACACCTACTGATTTCTTATTATGTGAAAAGTAATGGATTTAGTAACATAAGAAAAATAATGATGGGGGATAGGGCGGTAACACAGCAGGTTAAGTGCACATGGGGCAAAGCACAAGGACTGGCACAAGGATCCTGGTTTGAGCCCCCGGTTCGAGCCCTCAGTTCCAGCCCCCAGCTCCCCACCTGTGTGTGTGGAGGGGTTCACTTCACCAACGGTGAAGCAGGTCTTCTGGTGTCTTTCTTTCTCTCCCCCTCTCTGCCTTCCCCTCCTCTCTCCATTTCTCTGTCCTATCCAACAATGTCATCAATAACAGCAATAATAATAACCACCACAACAATAAGACAAGGGCAACAAAAGGGAAAAAAAGAAAAATAATGATGAAAATGGCACATGTCTTATGAAAGGTTATTTTCATTTTTAAAAAGCTACATAGTGTACTGCAGCAAAATAGCTTTGTAAAAATATTTTGTTTATTTTATTTTACATTATTTTATTTTTGATGAGAAAGATAAATAGAGTGAGAGACTGGAGCACTGATCAGCTCTGGCTTATGGTGGGTCTGGGGATTGAACCTGAGACCTTGGAATATCAGGCATGAAGAATATTTTGCAGAATTAAGTTATCTCCCCAGCCCACCTTTGATTTTTAAGTACTTTCAATTGCCTGTGCACATGGATAAAATGGGACTGTAATGGAAAAGTGACAGCTCTTTCTACTCTTTCTTCATTACCCATTCCTAGTGGAAGTTTCTGTAGTTCTGATGATCATCTCGATGTTTTTAATAATATGATTACAGTGGCTGGACAAATGGCTCATATAGTAGAGTGTCAGACTTCCTCATCTGAAGTTCCCTGTTTGATTTCCAGCAACATATGCACCAGAGGGGTGCTCCAGCTTGTCTCTCTCTACTGTACGTATCTTTGCCTCCCGTGAAATGTGTTCTTTCTCCTATGTAATAAATAAAAAACATATGATCATATTGAAACTTTGATTGCTCAGTTGTAGACACTATTAATGTACTTCCAGAGAAATTGACTGCAGATGACAGACACCTCCTCCCTTGACAATCCCCAACCCAAGGGAAATTTCCTACCTAATAACCCAGAATAAAGGTCACCCCCTTTAAGCCTACAGAACCCCTACACAGTGTCTCAGCATCTCACATTTTTGTCAAAGTGTCATTTTTCAATGTAATACATAAATTGCCTAGATATGATTACTATTACTAAAAGGCTAAAAACTAGTTCTTATTTCTTATCCTGCTCCATCTCTATTTTCCTCTTCAGAAAGATACCTGTTTCAAATCTATTAACTGTTTCCTCTGGTATTTCTCTGTGTTTCTAAATATATAATTCAACATTATAATTTATGTACACATAAAAGTATTTAAAATAGTTATATGTAGGTAAAATCAGGCTTGCAAAAACCTTTATTCTTTAGTTTTATTTCATTTACTTTCAACCTTAGTTTGTCCACAATTTTTGGATGAAATTCTCAAATGAAAATCCAGTTGCGTAAAGATTAACTAGTTGCAACAGGAAATAAAGAATATATTTTAACATCCATGAGGATTTAGTAGCTATGTTCTTGAAATATATGAAAACTACACTCACAAATTGAGTTTTATTTTCAGTTAAGGAAATATTATAGAATAGTTAAGAAAAAAAATTTTTAACTTATTTTTAAAGATAAGTTTGTATAGGAATGATTTGTTAAAAAAGCATTTAGTTTTTACCCTGTGATTATGCCTTATTTATTCTGCTCCAATATCACAGTCATTAAGAAAAAAATCCTTCATATTAAATCTATGACCTACTGTAGATAAAGATAATTCTTTTTTGCTTGTGTTGTACTTTGTAAGACTTTTCTCATCTCAAAATGGTCTTTGTTACTATTATATCATTTGGATCATAAGCCCCCCCCATGACATCTGCATATGTATTAGATCTGTGTTGTTCTACACTTTTGTGTAGAGCACTTTTGTGTCTCACTTAGTTCAGATCAAAGAGCCCTGGGAAAAGTAGCATAGAGCTGAGTGTAAGTAGAATGAGCTGGTGGAGAGCAAGAGGTTATAGTGTAGCTAAAGAAATGTGCAGTATCTGGGAGGCTGAGGAAACAAACTTGCCTGCATTGAGTTGGAACTAAAAGTCCTAGAGTCTAACCTAAGAGTCGGGGAGCATTTTTCTTTAGCATGTAATGCTGGGATGATTTCTGATGGTAAGAAGAATGTTATGTTCCAAAGTTGTTTCTCAAAGAAACAATTCAGTTCTATTTCCCAATACCATCTTTCCTCATCATTACAAAAATCTTTCTGAAAGCATTCTTTCTACTAAATGGCTTGGTATGGCATCTATTTTGAGCACATGAGCAGGCAAAATTATTCTAAGTCAGAGCAAAGTGTTTAAGTTGCATCTGAAAAATTCATTCCATTCGATCCCGTAAGCCTTTATTAAAGTGTATGTGAATGTCCTCATCATAGAATGAGATGCTGAAATATCAGACACAACACTTCAAGAGATTTATGGTGTTTGGAGTGATAGATGCATGAAATCAGTGAAAGATACGGGATGCATTGGATCGACCTTCCCGTGGTGCATCCCGTGAGTACCCATTCATTGGGGAAACTGACGATCCTTCCTAGCCGACTGAATCGACATGGATCCTAGTCACTTTCAAAGCCAGCAACAAGCAGCAACCTGACACTGTTGACTGGCTACGGAAGAAGGGCAAACGCTAGAAAAAGAAAAGTGAAAGATATAATGCATGGTCTTTGAGAGTCAAAACACGTAATGCAGTCACACAGTATTTACAGATCATCATCAGTGTGGATTGAAGTAGTTGATGGAAGGTCTCACATGGTTGCTCAGATCAAAGAGCCTTGGAAAAAATAGCAGTGAGCTGAGTGTAAGTAGAATGGGGTGGTGGAGAACAAGAGGCTATGGTGTAGCAAAAGAAATGTGTGGTAGGTATCTGGGAAGCTGAGGAAAGTAACTTGCCTGCGTTGAGTTGGAACTAAAAGTCCTAGAGTCCAACCTAAGAGTTGGGGAGCATTTTTCTTTAACATATAATACTGGGATGATTCCTGATCTAAGACAGTCTTACTTTTGATTCTCTTGGGAACACATGGGTCTCAGCAAAGTAGACCAAAATGTTACACACCATGCTTCAGTAAGATTTAGTCACAAGAAAAGTATCTGTATAATGTGAATTTACAAAGTTGTTTGAAGCAGAGATGATCTCAAAGTGAGCATAAGGCAGGCGAGTTCCAGTCAAGAACGCATGGGACTCCTGCTGTGGATTTTCAAGGCATCAGTAGTTTCAGGTTATCTGTCTGCATCATTTAACCTTCTTCTCTACTCCCTATTTTCATCATTCTCCTCTTGCGTTCTGACCATGCCTGGAAGGGTTCTGGACCTGTATTTGGAGAGTCGCCCTAGATCTGTGACTAGTCATGCATAGTTTATTAAATTGCTTGTCTCTGACAAAAATGTGAAACTGCAGGTGCTGGTAGAAAAGCATCACAAGTAAATGTTTCAACAAGGACAAAACTTTAGTTGCTAAGACAATATAAAGTCCAAATAAACATTTTGAGAATAGAGATGTTCTGCATTTTCTTACCAACTGGCTGAAACAGATCAATTCAACAAAAGCAATTTATCAAAACATCAATTTGCTAAAAGAAAAAAAAAAAGAAAAAAAAAAAAGAACCTATTATTGGCTGAGCACCAGACTGCCAAGTAGTGGCTTATGGACTAGCAATTAGTTGTAGTTCATCAAGACCTATTTGTTGAATTAGAAATACAATTTAAAAAAAAACTCCATTCTATTAACTTCTATAGGAAAATGGCATATTGACTCATCCTATTCACAAAAGTACACAGCATGTGACATTTTGTTTTTCAACAATTAACTCAATCCTCCTAATGAGTCTCTTTCCCCCTACTGCTAACCTGCTGAGTTAGTGTGGGCCAGGGGAATTTTAATAAAGAGTGTGTTGTATTCTGATTTCAACTGCTAACTTAAACTTATGCCTCCTCAACAAATGTTTATTTCTTCACAGTTATTTACCCTCTACCTGACCTTTAATATGGCAACATGACCTTGTTGAGGAAGCACTGAGGGAAAGGAGGTCTGAAGATTATTATTATTTTTTTTAAATTTTTTATTTAAGAAAGGATTAGTGAACAAAAGCATAAGGTAGAAGGGGTACAACTCCACACAATTCTCAACACCCAATCCCCATAACCCACCCCCTCCCATGGTAGCTTTCCCATTCTCTATCCCTCTGGGAGCATGGACCCAGGGTCGTTGAGGGTTGCAGAAGGTAGAAGGTCTGGCTTCTGTAATTGCTTCCCCGCTGAACATGGGCGTTGACTGGTCGGTCCATACCCCCAGTCTGCCTCTCTCTTTCCCTAGTAGGGTGTGACTCTGGGGAAGCTGAGTTCCAGGACACATTGGTGGGGTCTTCAATCCAGGGAAGCCTAGCCAGCATCCTGGTGGCATCTGGAACCTGGTGATTGAAAAGAGAGTTAACATATGAAGCCAAACAATTTGTTGAGCAATCATGGATCCCAAGCTTGGAATAGTGGAGAGGAAGTGTTAGGGAGGTACTCACTGCAAACTCTAGTGTAGTCCTGCTTTCAGGTATATATTTTGCAGTAGTTTATGGATACGTGTGCACATAAGCTCTCTCTCACAGAAACTGGTGTATATCTAGGTTATGGGACTTTGTTGGAAAGTGAACTACCTGAGATGAAATTAGAGTGTACTATTAAAGGAAAGGTCTCACCCGAGTAATGAAGCTGAAGGGTTGTCATTCCACACCTGAAGTCTCTGGATACATTCTGAGGTGAAGCATGTTGAGGTAGCAATCGCTGCTTTGGTAAGATTGTGATCGGCAGATGCAATGTTATTTGGTTTGGATTGGGAGATGCATACGGGAAAGTGGGCCCTATCCAAGGGTTCCTGGACTGGGGGAAGTAGGGGCTCTATAGTGAAGATGTGAGGTTCCTGCTGTCTTAGGGTTCAAAAAGACAATCAATAGTTAATATTATCATGACATTATTTGTTAATTGGGTTAACTTTGAAAAGTCCCTTTGTTATGGTTTGCTGGACAGTACCCAGTATCTTGTATATAGCTGTGCTATTGGAAGCTTCTAATCTACTTGGTCTAGGCTTTTGAGAGAGTCCGCATATCAAATACACAGCCTATATATTAAAAAGATTCAGTTTGTCTTTTGAGAAACTTTGAGACATACAATTGATTTCCCCCTCTCATATTAATTAGCTACTGATTTATATATCTACATTTTGCTAGGAGTGTACATAAACACCATTCCCACCACCAAAGGACTGTGACCCATCCCTCCCGCCCACTCCCACCCCCCACTGGCCCAGAAAGCTACATGCCTACCCCTCACCACTGGGTTTTTACTTTGGTGCCCTACTTACAATTTGATCAGGTCCTGCTTTTAGTTTCCCTTTCAGATCTTCTTAGTCAGCTTCTGTTGATGAGTGGGATCATCCCATTGAAGATTATTTTTTTAAGTTACACTTGGAACAGGGACACACACTTATAGCACAGTGATTTGCATATGAAAAAGTGGATTTTAATTGGTGGAGGGCCAAGTTTGCACTATAGAAAGGGAGAGAAGCCAATGAAAAGTGAGTGCTGGGGTGACATCAGAAGGGGTATAACTGGGTAAGAGAAGGGTGGAAAGGGGCCTTTTGGCTCTCTGCTTCTCTCGCACTACTGAAGGTCCATTGGCCCTTGGGATACCCTTTTCCCAAGTCTCTTCTCTTTTTCTTAAAAAAAAAAATCTATATTTTTCATGGTTAAGTAAAGAGTCTAGAAATCGCACCTTTGAATTCGCGTCCTGTGAAAATTTGTTTTCATCTGTAGAGCAACGAACCTGTGATGGGACCTCAGCACAAGACTATGTCAGATTCCCCCAAAACAACCTCACTGCAGTTTTGTTGCAATAGCAGGAGTAAGGGAAAAGGCTACTGTCTCTGAGTTGTTCCTTGTTTCTCTGGGGAAAGCACTTCCTCCTATCTTGTATCTGCACTCTCTGTCAGCTCTCATTGCTGAACTCTGCTAAAGTTACTGGAGAGCTTCTTTTCTGAGTAGTTTTGTCTGTTGACAGACCCAGCCATGAGCACCAGGCCTCACCCTGATTCATAGTCCTAGAAATGTGCTTCTCAGTGCAAGATGACCCCAAGAATTTACCGGTACATAGTGTAGTGCTTTTGTAACAGTTCACATGAGAGTTGCTAGCAATTTCCCATGCCATCAGGTGCTGATGGGAAGACATGGAACCTGCCTCCCATTATGCAATCCCCCAACTCTTCCAATGTTACTCTAAGCTGTTATTATGGGGGAAAGGGGAGGCTGGCATTTGTTCCCCCAACACTAAAACATTCTCACATATATCTCAACAAAGAATTGAGGAGAGAGCATGATTATTCAGGTACTTCAAACTTTATTCGGGTAAATTGAGAACATTCACCTGTTAGGGCGAGAGAGAGAAAGAAAGAGAGAGAGAGGCAGAGAGAGAGAGAGAGAGAGAGAGAGAGAGAGAGAGATATGATGGTCCAGATAGAGGAAAAAGACCAGAGAGACCATGCAAGACCAGATCCATTTTAAAGCAAAGTCCTGCCTCCACTTTTCTAAGCCACATCTGTAACCACTCCTATTTTCTGGGCAGTACTATTGTACCTTCCAGGTACTCCTTGTCTCCCAACAGGGTTATTTGCTGCTACTAAGACATCTGTATACATAGTTGAATCTGTGCATTGTGCAATAGCCCTTGGGTAGTTTTGTGAAATCTAGAGCATTATTTTCTCTTGCTCTTCTCTATAACATCAGTTGAGAAATGAGAAGTCACAATGTCATGCTTCTACTTCCTTCCTTTTCCTTTCTCTGTTTTTTCTAGGGATAGCAAGGGACCAGTTTCACTTCTGCTAATTTGTTAGGACTTCCCTTCCAACATGCCCTTCTTCTGAGGGGTATTCTCTCACTCCTTGACTCCTTTCCTACCCCTTGGGGCTAAAATGATTGATAGAAGGCTCAGCTTACAAAAGGGAGAGAGAGAGACAGAGAGACAGAGAGACAGACAGAGGAAACTTCAACTCCTATAAGATCTGATTTTGTTTTTGTGTCCACTGGGGGCATGTTTGTATTTACATATCCATAGTCAAAAGGGTAGTGGTAGATTAACTATCTGTGTATCACAATTCAATATTAATGAAATGATGAAGAATCTAAAACGTGAAAAAATATGCTTTTAATTTATGTTAACTAACATAGAGGTAGACAGAGAGATAGTCTTCCTCATCCACTCATGTCTTTCAACTCCTTTGCTTTGCTGCCCCCTCTAAAAAAGTTGCCTTTGACTAGAATGCTAAAACTTCAAGAAGTTAGAACTAAACTGAACCTAGAAAGGAGAAAAGTTTAAAAAGAGGCCAAATGGACTGATGAGTCTGGAATCAGCACGAGTGACTTCAAAGATTGTTTTTTACCTTTGGAAAGGGGAGGAAACAGCAGAAACAAACAAAAAGTTAATACACACGCACACACAACACAACACAATACTAAATTAAAATTTCACTGATATTTGTCCAGTTGCACTAAGTATGAGGAAGTGTGCCTGGCATCACTTGATAGACCATTCCCAGAACTGTTGGACACCCTCTAAGTAAACAGTGGACAATGTAATTCAAAGCATTCACTTCCTACACATACACAACACACACACACACACACACACACACACACACACACACCATTCTGACTTTCTTGGGATTGAGTGTGATCCCAGGACATGAGACTTAGAATGGAAATATTGATAGTGTCCCAAGAAAACCAGGAAGAGTTGATCACCTACTTATTAAACAATCTAGCACTAAATTCTATGCTTTTAACCCCAAATTTCTACTGGAGTACAATAAACTTTTCTATTCAGAGTTAATGATGAGTCTGTAGACATTTGCTTTTCACTAAGCAGATGTGTTCAGGAAGTTCTTATTTTGGGTTTTTTTTTTTTTTTTTGAAATTTCACTCAGCTGCTTTATTAACTGGATGAACTTTAATTAACCATAATTAACTTCTGTCAACATATAAAATAAAAATCATTGCCATTCAGGATTGTTGTTAGGGTTGAGTGAATTAATGTAGGCGATGGTTTTATACATTTTACAATATTATGCAGATGTGTTATAGTATTTAGTTTCAGATATGTCCCTGTAGCAATAACAGAGTAACAGAAGATAAGAATTTGAAGGCAGATAAGTTGGTAAATTAGTGCACATGGATAGTGGCTTGCTTGTTTTGCTACATGCACCATCCAGGTTCAGATCAGTCCTCACAACATTAGAGAAAGTCTCAGTGCTATGGCTTCTTTCTCTTTCTCTCTCTGAAAAAAATCAGCAAGGATCAGTGAAGCTCAAGAGATTACAAAGAAAAAGAAAAGAAAGAAAAAACCTTTTCCTGTCTTTTACTATGAGATTCCTTTCTCAACATGTTTTATAATTTAACAGTTAAAAAAAATATTTGCAGCCTCAGTGGAGTACAGTGTATTAGTGTACTGCCATCTTTGGGACACATTTTGAACTACACAAGAGTGTGGAGTGTAATTGTTTCCCAAAAGCAATTCAGCTATCTTTTATTATTATTTTTTAATTATCTTTATTTATTGGATAGAGACAGTCAGAAATCAAGAGGGAGGGGGGTGATAGAGAGGGAGAGAGACAGAGAGACACCTGCAGGCCTGCTTCACCATTTGTAAAGCTTTCCCTCTGCAGGTGGAGACCAGGGGCTCGAACCCAGGTCCTTGGGCATTGTAATACATGCGCTCAACCAGGTGCGCCACCACCCGGCCTGCAGCTATCTTTTAAATGTATAAGCAATAGTGATTGCGGTGACCACTGTGGAATTGGAAATATTTTTAGCTACTATATTAATCATAGGAAATTGAGTCAACAATGACTAACACCTATCACAGAGCTATGAATATGGATACAGCTGGTCTCCTGGACCAATTAGCTGTTAAAACTGGAGGAGACATTAGAAGTCATTCTTTGCAGATGGTTTCCTGTCTGCTGCCCCTGAGCTCAGCTGAGGGTTTAGTAACAGGAAGAGTATCAGAGTATCAGCCCTGGGAGGTGCATAAGAAGAAGAGCTAGACAATTTCTGGCACAAAAGAGAGACAACAGACATATAGGCTCTGTGTCTATGTAACTAAGTGCAAATAAGTGAGTGAATGAGTGAGTGAGTGAATTAGACTAATGTTTCAGGGTTTCATCTTTTATAACTCTGGGCTCTGTGTGGTTCAGGATAGAAATTACAGAATCCTACGAAGCCAAACAATTTGTTGAGCAATCATGGATCCCAAGCTTGGAATAGTGGAGAGGAAGTGTTAGGGAGGTACTCACTGCAAACTCTAGTGTACTTCTGCTTTCAGGTATATATTTTGCAGTAGTTTATGGATACGTGTGAACAGAAGCTCTCTCTCACAGAAACTGGTGTATATCTAGGTTATGGGACTTTGTTAGAAAGTGAACTACCTGAGATGAAATTAGAGTGTACTATAAAAGGAAAGGTCTCATCTGAGTAATGAAGCTGAAGGGTTGTCATTCCACACGTGAAGTCTCTGGACACAGTCTGAGGTGAAGCATGTTGAGGTGGCAATCGTTGCGTTGGTTAGGTTGTGATCGGCGGATGCAATATTATTTGGTTTGGATTGGGAGATGCATACGGGAAAGTGGGCCCTATCCAAGGGTTCCAGGACTGGGGGAAGTAGGGGCTCTATAGTGGAGATGTGAGGTTCCTGCTGTCTTAGGGTTCAAAAAGACAATCGATAGTTAATGTTATCATCACATTATTTGGTAATTGGGTTAACTTTGAAAACTCTTTTCAATCACCAGGTTCCAGATGCCACCATGATGCTGGCCAGGCTTCCCTGGATTGAAGACCCCACCAATGTGACCTGGAGCTCAGCTTCCCCAGAGACACACCTTACTAGGGAAAGAGAGAGGCAGATTGGGAGTATGGACCGACCAGTCAACCCCCATGTTCAGCGGGGAAGCAATTACAGAAGCCAGACCTTCTACCTTCTGCAACCCTCAACTACCCTGGGTCCATGCTCCCAGAGGGCTAGAGAATGGGAAAGCTATCATGGGAGGGGGTGGGTTATGGAGATTGGGTGGTGGGAATTGTGTGGAGTTGTACCCCTCCTACCTTATGTTTTTGTTCATTAATCCTTTCTTAAATAAAAAATTAAAAAAAATATATATTGAAACAAAAAAAAAAAGAAATTACAGAATCAGCTTTAGAGTCTCTTACCATAGGTACGTGATTACTGGAAGAAGAGCAATTTTGTCCAGGAGGCGGGCGGTAGCGCAGCGGCTTAAGTGCACTTGGCGCAAAGCGCAAGGACCCGTGTGAGGATCACAGTTTGAACCCCTGGCTCCCCACCTACAGGAGTGTCGCTTCACAAGGGGTGAAGCAAGTCTGCAGGTGTCAATCTTTCTCTCCCCCTCTCTGTCTTCCCCTCCTCTCTCCCATTTCTCTCTGTCCTATCCAACAACGACATCAATAACAACAACAATAAAAACAAGGGCAACAAAAAGGAAATTAAGTAAGTATTTGTTTAAAAAAGGACAATTTCGTGAAGATGCCAGAAATGTTTTTATATCTGGATCAGAAAGTGATGATTAATAGTTTATATATGGAAAATTATCAAGAATAGGGTTCATACATTTTTTTTTACTTCATGTAAATAAGTGATAGCTTAATAGGATACAGTTAAAATCTCCTTTTCTCCTCTCAAACTGACCACTAATTAGAATTCCATCTGGGCTTACTAGCTCTTCTGTATCATTCTAGTGGTTACAATAGTAGAGGTTAGGTCAGCTTGGAGTATCAGCTTTAGGAAGCAGTGGGCAGATAGGAAATTTCCAAGTATATTTTACCTCCATTTCTGTAACTTAAGAGTCAAGTAGTAGTGACTGCTCCAAATGTCACAAAGGAACATCTCCACCTACTCCTTGTTTCTATCCAGATGGATGTAGCTGGAGAAGAAACACAGCTGTGCTAATTTAGTCTCACACTGTGTTTATCATCACAAATTTCAAGTGGGCCCTCTGCAAATCTATGGCATTTCATGAGTAAATTTTCTTTCCTACTTTCTAAAATTCTTGCATCCTTCAATTCTGTCTTACATGCCAAACTACCCACTTTTCAGCTCAGACTTTGTTCCCTATTCCACTGAAAATAAAGAAACAATCAGAGGAGAACCACAAGAATCACAGAACCCAGCAAACTACATGTACTTGTTTCTAACTTATCTATGATATGCTCCTGTTTCAGCGTATCGTCAGTGATGACCAAGATAAGTTAAATATAGAGGTTTCTGTTTTTACCAGTGGTTTGGTGTTTAAGCACCTGTTTTTGAAGAAAGAACTTTTGTTAACATCTGTTAGCTAAGAAGGGAACTCTAGTTTAAACCATTTTGCATATCCTGCATTGAGAAGGAGAATGCCCTGTTTTGCTAAGTGAGCTTTTTACCAAATGACTGGCTCTGAAGACCTGGAGTTCAATAGGTACGTAGAAAAAAATAATGTGAGAAATTTAAATTTATTCACTTCACTGGGGCTGGGGTTGGGGACTGGAATGATTGGAGATGATGACTTGGCTTATTTTCCTTTTTAAGTCACTACTACTACTTCCAGCCTATTTCTATCTTTCCCTAGTGGGGAAGGGCTTGGGAGAGGTGAGGTTTGGGGACTCATTGGTGAGGTCCTCTGCTCAGGGAGTTCAGGATGAAAATAGTAGCCTCTGCAACTTGGTGATACCAGCAGTTTTAGCAGCACCTTCAATCTTATTTTCCTCTACTCCTCTTAATATCCAATTCATAAGGAAATTTCGATATTTTCTGAGGATATTTTCTCCATCTTCCACTGTCAAGGGTCTAATCCTTGCCACCGTTACCTTAGCTATTTTATACTTTTCTCACTCCTCTCTCTGCTGTGATTCTTGTCTTAGTGTCACACAGCAATCAAGGAATCCTTAAAATATAAATCAATTTGGGAAGTTGGGCAGTAGTGCAGCAGGTTAAACACACATGGTGAGAAGCGTAAGGACCCAGTGTAAGGATCCTGGTTCGAACCCCCCCCCCCCTTCACAGGTGGTAAAGTAGGCCTGCAGATGTCTCTCTTTCTCTCCTCCTCTCTGTCTTCCCCTCCTCTCTCCATTTCTGTCTGTCCTAACAATGACTACATCGACAACAACAATAATAACTACAAAAACAATAAAAAACAAGGGCAACAAATGGGAAAATAAATAATAAATATGTACATTTAAAATATCTATGTCAATTCATATTGATGCCAAACTCAGCCATCCCTAAACACACACACACACACACACACCCCTCTTAACATTTAGAATCAAATTAACACACAACAGGATTTTCCAGTTTCCCATTTCCCATCATTCCCTACATTTCCCTTTTCATTCTGTTATTCACATTTCTCAATGAACAATCTTAATTAATTCTGTCTTAGAGGTTTACTCTAGCTCTTTACCTGGAAAACTCTTTCTTTCTTTCTTTTTCCCCCTGAAATCTTTTTTTTTTTTAAATTGATTAATGATCGACAGGGCTGTAGAATAAGAGGGGTAAAATTCGATATAATTCATCAGTGTTCTGTAACCCATCCCCTCCACTGGAAGTTTTCCTATTATATATCCCTCTGGGAGCATGGGCCCAGGATCATTATGGGGCGCAGAAGGTGGAACGTCTGGCTTCTGTTTGCTTCTCTGCTGAACATGGGCATTGGCAAGTCGATCCATACTCCCAGCCTGTATCGCTCTTTCCCTAGAGTGGGGCAGGGATCTGAGGAGGCGGGGCTCCAAGACACATGGTGGGGTCCTCTGCCCAGGGAAGTCAGGTTGGCATCATGGTATCATCTGGAACCTGGTGGCTGAAAAAAGAGTTAAGGTATAAGGCAGAACAAATCGTTCACTAATCATGAACCTAAAGACAAGAGTACTGCAGATTAAGATTTGGGGTCTCTGTTTTGGAAAAAGCTAGTAGTTCTCTCTTAGGTATATTCCAAGTGGTCCCTGATTTTACTAGTTTTTGCCTGCTCCCAACAGCTGACATGCAGCTGTGCTAAAAGTATTGTCTGGGGAGATGGTTTAAGAGTTTGAAATAGTTGGATCGACCTTCTCGTGGTGCATCCCGTGAGTACCCATTCATTGGGGAAACTGACGATCCTTCCTAGCCGACTGAATCCACATGGATCCCAGTCACTTTCAAAGCCAGCAACAAGCAGCTCCTGACACCTTTCAACCTGACACTGTTGACTGGCTACGGAAGAAGGGCAAACGCTAGAAGAAGAAGAAGCTGTATCAGGGAAGAGAGAAGCTCCCAAATATGGAAAAAGTATATAAATACCATTAACTATAAACCCCATCAATTTTATCTGGGAGACTGTGCAGCCTTTGCATCCCTATTGGTCTGAGCTTGCATGGAAAGCTTTTTCTAAAGATTTTTGTATGCTTGTTTTTATTCACATTATTATTATTATTTTGATTGAGAAGAGGATTTATTTACATCACTCATTGCTGTATTTCTTAAAGTTTGGCACAAAGAAGGCTTCTTGTGAACAACTGCTAAAGGAAAGAATGTTTTCTGCAAGCCAGCAAGCCTAAGAATTCTTGTACCAGGTATTGTATGTAAGAACAAGGTAACTTTATCTGTAGGAAACTGGTGATTTTTAAAGGAGTGTTTAATAAGAGAACTTGTAAAATATGTTCAGGGTGTAGGGAAGCCATAAGACATGAGTAGCAATGGGATGGTGTTTCTAAGGGATAGAAACAGCAAGATGCTACTGCCACCCTATGAGAGCAGAACCAGGAAGAGCTGCCTGGAAAGGGCCATCTGTTAGGAGGTGAGACATTCACTCCCAGGTTGCAACCCTCCCACTGACAACCACTGATCTCTTTTTTAAATTTATTTTTTGTCCCTGTAGCCTGGCCTTATCCAGATGTCATAGAAATAGAATCACTCAGTACAGAAGCATTTGAATCTGGTTCTTTCTCTTGGTGATGCATTTGATATTTCTTGATACTGTTGCATGATGAGTCACTTTTTCTTTTCTTTCTTATTACCAGTATTTTTTTTTGTATAAATGCATCCCAGTTTGTTTATTGAGTCACTAGTTTATGAAAATTTATTCCCAATTTTTGGCTATTCTAGAGTAAATCCACTACAAACATTCATATAAAACTTTTGTTATTTTATTTTAATTTTTTAATATTTTATTTTCAATGAAAGAGAAAGAGATACAGAGAAGAAGACAGAGAGAAAGACCAGAGTGCTACTCAGCTCAGAAAATCTACAGCCAACATAATACTCAATGGTAAGAAACTGAAAACTTTTCCTTTATGGTCAGGTACAAGGCAGGACTGCCCATAAGAATTTTCTTTCATTCTTTCTAGTTGCTAGTGAACTCTGAAGTTCTTTCATGTTTTCTAATTTCTTAGAGAGCTCTGATTGAAGGTCTTTCTTATTTTATAGTTTCTTTAAAAACTTTGTTTAAAGCTCTTCTTTGATGTTTCCTACATCCTTAATGAAATATTTTTGCAATTCTTAAGTATACTTCTCTATATTATTCTTAAGATTCTTAGAGAGTCCTCATAATAAATTTTATGTAGTAGTAATTTTCTCTAATAGTCATTTTATGTCTCTGTGTTCTTAGAGTTCTTCTGTTTCATTTCATTTTTTTCCACCCCAATTCCACCACCACACATTTTCTGTCCCTATCCCTTCCCTCCCCCAAAGTGAAGCTGAAAATCTGTTTCATTTCTGTCTATCTGATTTGTGATATTTGGAAGTTTGTTTTTGTAGTATTTCTGTTTACAATGTATTGTACCGGTTATTGTTGGCCAGCAGGTTGTGCTATTGTGGTCTCTGGGCTTTATTTTTGTTTATATGTTGCATGACAGAATGGTGGGTGTTGGGGCTAAGTTTTTTACTTGAGCTGTTTTGTGCTCCATGTGGTGGGTGTATATTGTTTCTCTGTATGATTTCAACATAACCACGCCTCAGGAATCTTCTGCTGTTTACTAAAGCAGGGATGACTGTACCTTTTAGCTGCCACTAGCTGCCACAAATGACCTTTATGTTTTGGTGACAGACTGAATTTCCGAAGGGAGGATGGACAACATACTCTATGCTACATCTGAGGAAGATGGGTCCTGATATTGGGGCAGCTTGAAATGTTCCTACTCAGACCACAGAATGTAAGCTCAGATCTACAAGAATGCAGAGGTCACATAGGCTCCTAAGCTGAATATGGGACCCAGACCAAATTAAATAGATGGGGTTTACAGTCAACAATATTTATACCCCTTTCCCATATTAGGGAGCTACTCTCTTCCCTGATCCAGCTTTCTGGTCCTTTTCTAGTCATGGCATCATCTCCCACACAATAACTAGGATACACCTGTATATCAGATTTTAGGCTCAGGGAAAAAAAAAAAACTAGTATAGCCACAGGCCCTTTGGAATATAACTAAAATTTGCCTACTAGCTATCTACAAAATGAAGGACCCCCGACTCTTCATCTGCACTATTCCAGCCTTTAAGTTCGTGATTGATAAAAAATTTGTTTGGCCTTGTATGTTAACTCTCTTTTCAGCCACCAGGTTCTAGATGCTAGCAGGATGCTTACCAGACTTCCCTGGACAGACAACCCCACTAACGTTTCCTGGAGCTCCACTTCCCCAGAGCCCCACCCTACAAGGGAAGGAGAGAGACAGGTTGGGAGTATGGATTGACCTGTCAATGCCCATGTTCAGCGGGGAAGCAATTACAGACCCAGACCTTCCACCTTTTGCATCCCACAATGACCTTGGGTCCATACTCCCAGAGGGTTAAAGAATAGGAAAGCTGGGGGTCGGGCGGTGGCGCAGTGGGTTAAGTGCATGTGGCACAAAGTGCAAGGACTGGCATAAGGATCCGGGTTCGAGCCCCCGGCTCCCCACCTGCAGGGGAGTCGCTTCACAGGCAGTGAAGCAGGTCTGCAGGTGTCTGTCTTTCTCTCCCCGTCTTCCCCTCCTCTCTCCATTACTCTCTGTCCTATCCAACAATGAACAACATCAACAATGGCAATAATAATAACCACAACGAGGTTACAACAAGGGCAACAAAAAAAGCGGGGGGGGGGATTGCCTCCAGGAGCGGTGGATTCATGGTGCAGGCAATAACCCAGCAATAACCCTAGAGGAAAAAAGAAAAGAATAGGAAAGCTATCAGGGGAGGGGATGGGATACTGAGTTCTGGTGGTGGGAATTGGGTGGAGTTGTATTCCTCTTAGCCTATGGTTTTGTCAATGTTTCCTTTTTATAAATAAATAAATAAGTGTTGTTTTAACCGAGCTGGCTTCACGGGCGGGTAACAGAGACTCGGGGACACACGGCTGGGCTGAGAAGATGCATATCTTTATTCATGAACAGGCAAATCACCACACCATGTGCTTTTCTCCATCATCCTCTCTCTGCTGCTGCGGCTGGGACTCTGCCTGTCCTTAGCATAGGGGGCAGGGAGAATGAGGGGTGTGAAAGTAGCAAGGGGCAAACCAATCTTCTCAGAGGTCGGGGGGAAGGGAACATACCAACAAATAAGAAGATGTGATTATAGAGATATCTCAGTGAAAGGATGCTGTGGGAATGTTCAATAAGAGTTCTTATTTTCTGGGAGTCGGGCTGTAGCGCAGCGGGTTAAGCGCAGGTGGCACAAAGTACAAGGACCGGCGTAAGGATCCCAGTTCGAACCCTGGCTCCCCACCTTCAGGGGAGTCGCTTCACAGGTGGTGAAGCAGGTCTGCAGGTATCTATCTTTCTCTCCTCCTTTCTGTCTTCCATTTCTCTCTCCATTTCTCTCTGTCCTATCCAACAACGACAACAACAATAATAACTACAACAATGAAACAACAAGGGCAACAAAAGGGAATAAATAAATAAAACAAATTAAAAAAAAGAGTTCTTATTTTCTGCCGGCATTATTTTTATTTATTTATTTATTTAGAAGTATTGACAAGACCATAGGATAAGAGGGGTACAATTCCATACAATTCCCACCACCAGAACTCCGTATCCAATCCTGTCCCTTGAAAGCTTTCCTATTCTTTGTCCCTTTGGAAGTATGGACCCAGGATCCTAATGGCGTACAGAAGTTCGAAGGTCTTGCTTCTGTAATTGCTTCCCTGCTGAACATGGGTATTGGCAGGTCTATCTATACTCCCAGCCTGTTTCTCTCTTTCCTTAATGGGTTAGGGATATAGGGAGGTGGGACTCAGGACACATCGGTGAGATCATCTGCCCAGAGAAGTCAGGTTGACATCATGATAGCATCTGGAACCTGGTGACTGAAAAAGAGTTAAGATATAAGGCAGAAGAAATTGTTGACTAATCATGAACCTAAGGACAAGAATATTGCAGATGAATATTTGGGGTTTTCATTTTGGACAAAGCTAAGAGGTCTATTATAGTTATAATCCAAGGGCCCTATGACTTTACTAGTTTTTGCCTGAGCCTGACAGCTAATATGCAGGTGGACCCAGGTTATTGTCTGCAGACATGGTGTCATAGTTGGAAAAAGGAACTAGTGTTGTCATGGGCTCTTTGAAATATAACTAAAATAGGACTATGAACTATCTACAAAATGGAGAACCTCCCCAACTCTTCATATGAACGTTTCCAGCCTTTTGGTTCATGATTAGTAAACAATTTGTTTGGCTTTATATGTTAAGTCTTTTTTTTCAGCCACCAGTTTCCAGATGATACCATGATGCCAACTGGACTTCCCTGGACAGATGACCCCATCAGTGTGTCCTGGAGCCCCACTTTCTCAGAGCCCAGCCCCACTGGGGAAAGAGATAGGCAGGCTGGGAGTATGGATTGACCTGTCAACGCCCATGCTCAGCCAGGACGCAATTACAGAAGCTAGATCTTCTACTCCATAATGACCCTGGGTTCATACTCCCAGAGAGGGGTAAAGAATAGGAGAGCTATCAGGGGAGAGGATGGGATACAGAGTTCTGGTGGTGGGATTTGTGTGGAGTTGCACCCCTCTTTTTTTTTTAGATTTATTTATTCCCTTTTGTTGTCCTTGTTTTATTGTTGTAGTTATTGTTGTTCTTGATGTCGTCGTTGTTGGATAGGACAGAGAGAAATGGAGAGAGGAGGGGAAGACAGAGAGGGGGAGAGAAAGATAGACTCCTGCAGACCTGCTTCACCGCTTGTGAAGTGACTCTCTTGCAGGTGGGGAGTCGGGCTCGAACCGGGATCCTTCTGCAGGTCCTTGCACTTTGTGCCATGTGTGCTTAATCTGCTGCGCTACCGCCTGACTCCCAAGTTGTACTCCTCTTATCCTATGGTTTTTGTCAGTGTTTCCTTTTTATAAATAAAAATTAAGAAAAATTGAAATAAAAAGAAAGCTGGACCAGGGAAAAGATTAGCTCCCAAATATGGGGGAAGTATATAAATATTGTTAACTGTAAACCCCATAGATTTGATCTGGGGCCCATAGTCCACACAGTAGCCTGTGTAACCTTTGCATCCCTGTAGGTCTGAGCTCACATTCTGTGGTCGTGGCTGGGAACATAGCAGGCTGCTTTAATTTAATTATCTGCAGAAGTTAGTATTTGCTTAAATTTCTCAGTGAGTGTGCTTGCTGAGTTGATAATCTTGACTTAACAACTAGGCCCATAGTCTGTTAATGTATCAATAGTGCTCAATAGTCTTATTTTATAGTGGCATGATAATAACATATAGAGAGATAAGAATACACACATAAATGGGATCACAATTTGTTAGCTAGTGGCTTTTGTCTAGTTATACATAAATTTAATAATAACACTTCTTCATAATTATTTTTCTAAATTAAAGCAATCTTTTAAAAAAATTAAAAAAGATAGTTCTTACATAGACATTCAGAGCTCCAGAACAACGCTATGTTATATGTAGAAAAGAATAATATGCCATTAAAAAATCAACTTCTGGCAGAGAGGGAGGCAATGAATGGATCCAGTTACTTTATGGTACGCAGTATACTACCCTACTCCTACCGAAGAAGAGATTCAGGTCCTGGAACCTGTAAAGTTATTCCTTTCGTTGGAAGAAAGGGAATTTGAAGATATGATTATGTTAAAGATACTTCATTGGGCGTTGGGCGATGGCGCAGTGGGTTAAGCGCATGTGGCGCAAAGCGCAAGGACCAGCATAAGGATCCAGGTTCGAGCCCCCCAGCTCCCCACCTGCAGGGGAGTCGCTTCACGGGCGGTGAAGCAGGACTGCAGGTGTCTATCTTTCTCTCCCCCTCTCTGTCTTCCCCTCCTCTCTCCATTTCTCTCTGTCCTATCCAACAACAAACAACATCAACAATGGCAATAATAATAACCACAACGAGGCTACAACAACACGGGCAACAAAAGGGGGGGAAAATGGCCTCCAGGAGCGGTGGATTCATGGTGCAGGCACCGAGCCCAGCAATAATCCTGGAGGGGAAAAAAAAAAGGTATTTCATTATCTAAATCACAAAAGAGAGTTTCACATGAAAGAGAGACCAGACTATCACTCCTGCACATGCCACAGTAGTTATCAAACTGGGAGCCTTAGGCATGCAAGTCCTGTGCTCTACCAGCTGAAATATTTCTCTAGGCTGCAAGAGTCTTGAGAAGGCAAATTTATCCTGTTTTACCTGAATGAGGCCAGATGGAACAACAAAGGTCGCTACAAGAAGGTGGCTCAAGAGTTAGTCAAGGAAGAATATGTGATAATGGAAGCAGAGGTCATAGCCAGAATAGAATGGGGAGAAAGAAGATGGAGGAAAAGCATGAGAGGATGCTGAGGGAAGAAGAGGAGAGAGTAGATAGAAGAAGGCTGAAGATGCTGCACTGGTAAGTTTATGGTGGTGAAAGCAGGAATGCTGAAGACCTCTAGAAGGTGGGAATGTAGGGGAAATAGCTTTCCCTAGAGCCTCCAAATGGAATGCACCTTGAATTTAGATTAGTGAAACTGATTTTCAACTTCCAGAACTGTAAGTGATGAATGTGGGTTGTTCTTATTTATTTATTTTCCCTTTTTGTTGCCTTTGTTTTTATTGTTGTAGTTATTGTTGTTGTTATTGATGTCGTCGTTGCTAGATAGGACAGAGAGAAATGGAGAAAGGAGGGGAAGACAGAGAGGGGGAGAGAAAGATACCTGCAGACCTGCTTCACTGCTTGTGAAGCGACTCCCCTGCAGATAGGGAGTGGGGGTTTGAACCAGTATCCTTATGCCAGTCCTTGCACTTTGCGCCACATGCGTTTAACCCGCTGCCCTACCGCCCGACTCCCGTGAGTTGTTTTAAATGATCAAATCTGTGGTTATTTGTTACAGCAATAACAATATGAAAGAATATAGAATTTTTCCATTAGGATTAATTTATGGGGGTCCAGGTGGTAGCGCACTGGGTTAAGTGCACATGGTGCAAAGTGCAAGGACCAGCATAAGAATCCCAGTTCCAACCCCTTGCTCCCCATATGCAGGGGGGATCGCTTCACAAGTGGTGAAGCAGGTCTACAGGTGTCTGTCTTTTTCTCTCCCCCCCCCCGTCTTCCCTTCCTCTTTCCATTTCTCTCTGTCCTATCCAACAATGACAGCAATAACAATAATAATAATAACAACAACTACAATAAGCAGCAAGGGCAACAAAAGGAAAAAAAAAAACAGCCTTCAGGAGCAGTGAATTTGTAGTGCAGGCACTGAGCCCCAGCGATAACCTTGCAGGCAAAAAAAAAAAAAAAGAGAGAGAGAGAGAGAGAGAGAGAGAGAGGGAGGGAGTTGGGTGGTAGCGCAGTGGGTAAAGCGCGCGCAAGGATGGGTCAGGATCCCAGTTCCAGCCCCTGGCTCCCCACGTGCAGGGGAGTCGCTTCACAGGCGGTGAAGCAGGTCTGCAGGTGTCTCTCTGTCTCTCTTCCTCTCTATCTCCCCCTTCTCTCTCAATTTCTCTTTGTCTCTATCCAATAATAAATAAAATAAATAAAGTTAAAAAAGAGAGAGAGAGAGAGAGAGAGATGGATAATGTGCCCTTAATTTAATACCATGGTGAGGGACCAGTCTGTGACACACTCAGTTAAGCACACATAGTACCAAGTGCAAGGACCTGCACAAGAATCCGGGTTCGAGCCCCTTTCTCCACCTGTAGCTGGAATGCTTCACAAGTGATGAAGCAGGTCTGCAGATGTCTTTCTCTCTCTCTTGTTGTCTCCCCTTCTCTCTCAACTTCTGTCTTATCCAATAAAATGGGAAAAAAATGCCACCAAGAACAGTGGATTTGTATTGCTGGCACCAAGCCCCTGGAAGCAAAAAAAAAAAAAAAAAAAAGATATAATACCATTTTCTAGGTATGAATTTGCCATTACTATCTACAGGGCTTCAGAAAATACTCACTATGCCGGAACTCTCAACAAATGTCTAAACTATGCATATAGATATAATATGGGCTCAGATCAAAAGTCCCACTCCACAGCAAAGTAGGAACATCAGTGAAAACAGAGCTGTGGGATACAATGTCCCCACAACATTTCATCAAATAAAAACTGACATCTCAATAGACTAGTGGTATGGACCCTTAAAAGAGAGAACATTTCAATATTGGGTCTTTTAAAAAAATTTTATTTATAAAATGGAAACACTGACAAGACCAACCATAGGATAAGAAGGTTGCATCCACCGATCACAACCTAACCAACACAACGATTGCCACCTCAACATGCTTCACCTCAGACTGTGTCCAGAGACTTCACGTGTGGAATGACAACCCTTCAGCTTCATTACTTGGGTGAGACCTTTCCTTTTATAGTACACTTTAATTTCATCTCAGGTGGTTCACCTTCTAACAAAGTCCCATAACCTACATATACACCAGTTTCTGTGAGAGAGAGCTTCTGTTCACACGTATCCATAAACTACTGCAAAATATATACCTGAAAGCAGAAGTACACTAGAGTTTGCAGTGAGTATCTCCCTAACACTTCCTCTCCACTATTCCAAGCTTGGGATCCATGATTGCTCAACAATTTGTTTGGCCTCGTATGTTAACTCTCTTTTCAATCACCAGGTTCCAGATGCCACCAGGATGCTGCTGGCCAGGCTTCCCTGGACTGAAGACCCCACCAATGTGTCCTGGAGCTCAGCTTCCCCAGAGACACACCTTACTAGGGAAAGATAGAGGCAGACTGGGAGTATGGACCGACCAGTCAACCCCCATGTTCAGCGGGGAAGCAATTACAGAAGCCAGACCTTCTACCTTCTGCAACCCACAATGACCCTGGGTCCATGCTCCCAGAGGGCTAGAGAATGGGAAAGCTATCATGGGAGGGGGTGGGTTAAGGAGACTGGGTGGTGGGAATTGTGTGGAGTTATACCCCTCCTACCTTATGGTTTTGTTCATTAATCCTTTCTTAAATAAAATATTAAAAAAAAAAAAAAAAGAAGGGTACAACTCCACACAATTCCCACCACCAGAACTCCGTATCCCATCCCCTCCCTTGATAGCTTTCCTAGTCTTTAACCCTCTGGGAACCTACCTTTTTCTTGATTTTTCTCTTCTCCCTCCCACCCTTCCCAGCTTTCCTTTTTTTTTTTTTTTTTTTTTTAATGTCTGTTCTTTTATACCACTGGGGATTCTCATTTGCAGGATTCTGCTCACCCCAGCAGATCCCTCCCCCCTACTTATTTTCAAATCTAAGGTAGAGAAAGACGGAGAGATGGAGAGATAGAGAGATATCATAGTATTTGCTGGGCTGGTTGCTTCCTGGTAGAACCAGGAGCTTAAACCTGGGCTCTCATATACACTAACCTCCTCGTTCCCTCTCTATTTCCTTCCTCTTTCCTGTTCTCTTTTCTTCTTTTTTTTCTCTCTCTCTCTTTCTGTGTATTCTGCTTCACTTTTTTACAAGTTATGGTACATAAACCCATTGTGCATATCAGACAGAGAGTAAGCTTGAGGATAGAGGCAAGAAAGAGGGCAAGTGGGGACTTACAGTCTCTTTTATTTTTACTTTCTTTTTTTTCAAACTTTTATGATTTGTTTTTATTACACAAGTAATACATGTTTATTGTAGAAAAATTAGAAAACACAGAAAAGCAAAAAGAAAATAATCGCCCATAGTCCCACTACCCATAAATAACTACTATTGACATTTTGGTGTGTGTCTGTCTAGCTTTCATGTGCATATATATACATAGAGAGATTTATATATAATTTTGTTTTTACAAATATTGTGTCATACTATACATACGACTTTATAACATGTTTTCATTTAATATATGTTGTGAACATTATTGTTTATTCCCTGAAAAAATTATACAGATAGTACATGCTCACTATGGAAAAATTAGAAATTAGAGAAATGCAAAAAAGAAAATGAAATTGCTCCAAATCTCACCTCCTAGAGATAGATACATTTTTATAAATATCCTTTCAGATTCTTCAATGCATATATATATATATATATTTTTTAATGGGGTCGTTCAATAGATATTCTTCTGTAATTCCTTTTTCACTTAAAAATACTTCATCATTTCAATAAATATACACATGGGTCTTTTCTCAATTGGTGTGCTGTATTTTACTGAAAGATTGTACTATATCTAGCCAATTCAATAATGTAAGATGTTTTCATGTTTCCAGTCAGCCAAAAAATACTGCTATAAACACTTTTTTCTTGCATATATTTTTTGAATGATGAATGACTGCATCATAGCTAATTCCCCCCCCCCCAACCTTTTAAAGGAGAATTTTTCTAAAGTAAAATCACTTGGTATGCTTGAAAATATATTGCCAAAATATTTCCCAGAAAGGTCAAATCAATTTATACTCTTGTTGATTCTGTAAGAGAAGGCTCATTTCCATTCTTCTTACTGTACCTGCAAATGTTAATTCTAAACATTTTGCCTTTATAAAATGCAAAAAAGAGGAGTATATCATAATGATCTGAGTTTTTTCGACTACTAGTATATTTATTGTTTCTATATTTGCTACCAATGCTTTAGCATAAGGTATAGCACACTGCCAGTTTGTGTCTTTGTGTCAATTTAATTCCTTTTGAATTCTAAAATGTAACGTATTCGAGCATTCATTATTTGCTCAATTCAATAAATGTTTTCAGTATTTGTTTTGTGTCTATAACTGTGTAAGTTTCTGGAATACAATAGTAAACAGCATAGACATAGTTGCTGCCTTCCTGAACTTCTAGTTTAGTTCACGTTTAGGGGATAAACAGATAATCAAAAACACACCAGTGCAAAAAAAAAAAATAGATAAATAAACAAGGTAAAGAAAGTAAAGAATCTCATGCAAACATTTGCCTAAGAAACTAATTATAGGTCATGCAACATTCTAAAAGGAATGAAGTCTCAATTTTCAATATATTAGAGCTCTACACTGTTACATGTATTTCAAATTTGCTTTTCTCATAATTTTGATGTTTATTTATTTATACTGTCTAGAAAGTCTTGAAATTTTAATTGGCCAAATCTATTCATCTTTTTCTTTGTTATTTCTTCTATTGGTGTCTTTTCTTGGTGTCATGTTTTGAAAGACTTTTTTTCTACAGAAACACTACATAAAAATACATCAATATTGCCTTCCTTTTTTTTTATAAATTTGTGTGATTTAACACTTAGATTCTATTCTAACACTAGAATTAATTTTGATGAGAAATATGAGGCATAGATTTAACAATTTCCCAACGAGTGGCAATAAGTTACTGAATGAAATCTTTTCTTGTAGGATTGAAATTTCAACTTTACATCTTATTCATAGTTCTTTGGTTTACTAATCCAATCCTCTCTAAAAGATCTGAAGTGTTTATAATATACTACATTCCTCCATGTTCTTGAACTTCAGTTCTAATAAATTTTTCTGGGTAAATAATATTACTACTTATTCTGACCTTATTTTAGTCATCTGAGGCTTGAGCATTTACACTTAGTGATTCTCTACACCATAAAGAAAGGATAGGCATTGTTTACATATGTTGCATAAGTGAGAAATTAGATTGCACAATATTTTTACTTCTTTCAACTTGGGGTCTCCTAATGGGAACATCGTCAATTTGGTCCATTTGTTTGCATTCTAAAATTGAATAGATTATTTTGCTATGCTCTGTTTTTCTCCTGGCATTCCAAAGATCAACTTTCAGTAGGTGGCAGTATTGTTAAACAGTAAGTGAATGTTCCAAAACATACAGGCACACCTAAGGGAAAAACTGATCTGTCAATTTTTGGAATTTCCCTCTAAGAACTTTAATTCACTAGAAGTGCCATCAAGATCTGATATTTCTAAAGTCTTATTTGTATCTGCCTCTTTTAAATTAGATTAATATATTTACTTGAAAGTGAGAGAAACTAGAGCACTGGTGGCATACAGTGTTGCAGGGAACCTAAGACCTCTGGAGTCTCAGGTATGCAAGTTTATCTTTATACATGAGAACAATGTCACAAGCAGAAATTTTCAATAAATATGTTACTGGATACATGGGAGACACTAGTGGACAGAATTTCTCCCTCTTATCTTGCTGCTTTTTGTTTTTTTCCCTGATAGAGAAGTCAAGAAGAAGAGAGGGCAGAGACTCACCATACCACTGTCCCACCACTCATGAAGCTTTCCCTCTGCAGGTGGGGACCAGGGATTTGAACCTGGGTCTTCACAAATGGCAACATCTGTGCTCTATCAGGTGTGACACCACCAACAAGTCTCAGAATATATATATGTCTTAAGATGGCACCTTGACCTTATAGACAGACATTAAAAAAAAATCCAAAATGTGCTTTTGTACTGTTTAGAGCCTAGAAATGTGTTTCTAAAGAATGTTATTGTGGGATTCAGGTGAGTTTTACTTTCTTTATATATTTAGTGGTATTTTTCTTATTTCACAGAAAGAACTTGAACTGCCTCTATGATATAAAAATCGGTATAATTAAAAATACGATGAGAAATAAATGAGTGTGGATCAGAAAAATCTTGACATATCTTTTTTGTTGTTCAGATAAATGCAACAAAATGGATTTAATGTTCTCTTGCTATTCCTAGAGATTAGCTCAATATTATTGCTAGTCTGAAAGTGAATTACCAGCAGCAAGCTGAGACAGTAGAACTCTATCTCAAGAAACTACACCTGAGAAAGTCTTTTGGCAGGTGAGATGAGTGTGGGGGGATGCAGCTCCTGTGGAGAGAGATGCACCGCCATAGCTAGTGGGAGGTAATGATAGGACCCATTGCAACTATGAGCCAGGTTATGCCATCAGGACTTGAAGCATCCAATTTAACTTTAGGAATTATAAATGAAAAAAGATTTATAAATCCTGTAGTCTGTCCATGGCAACTACAAAGCTGATCAAAGGCTGGGAAACAGGCACTCTGAAAGAAAAAATAAATAAAATAAAGTAATGTGAATGAATTTACTTACTTTAAAAATGGAAAACCTAGCTAGGGTAGGGAATTACATAAATTCCCATCTTCATGAATAACTATTACAGCCCTCCCTGACATGGAGGTGAGACCTGATTTTATTAACAGTCTTCAGTTGTACAGAGGACAGTTACACAGTACGTAAGTGTTACTAAGACTAAAATGAAAGTGAGCACAAATTAACCAATCAGAAGTTATTTAGGTCTGGCAATTAGAAGAACGTGCTTAACACCAAGGCTGGTCTTATCAGTTAATAACTTTGAGTGGACTAGCAGAAAGTGGGTTTTAGCTAAGGGTTCAATACGGTGCAAAGCTGGAAGAGGGCAGAGATGAGGCTGGAGAGTACTAAATTAGGTTACTTTATACTTTTGAAAACAATGGACCACAAGTGAATTAATCTTAAGGGGGATATGAGAATGAACCATATTCAGAAAAGGATACTGAACTTTAATTAAACCTGATTATAGAAATCAGGGTTTGTATACTAAGTAAATCTGGGAGTGATTATATGCTTTGCAAGGGAGTCTCTACCTTAGGAATTATTATTCTTATCTTTTTCTTCTTTTAAGCAGAATACTGCTCAGATCTGGTTTACAGTGGTACCAGGGATTGAACCTAGGACCTTGGAGCTTCAGGCATGGAAATCTTTTGCATAGTCATCATGCAAAACTTTTCCCCAGAAAAAAACTTAGGAATTTAAAAATTCTATTTCCACAACTATTTTTATAAATATTGTTTATTGTTATTTTTCTCACATTCCTTTAAGGGTAATTCTTTATATAAAGTTAGCTGAACCCCTATAGCCATGCATTGATTAGAAATTGACTGGAACACAACTCTGCACTAGAATAATGAGGCCAGCCACCAGCTTGGTCTGATCTGAATAGAGACCTGTATAAACTAGTGATATTTTACTCAACCTTTAGTTCTTTCCACTAACAACCAAAAAAACTAAAAAGAATTCCAAGAGTCATTTCTATACTAGAATTATTAGGATGAACTTTATAAAATTACAATTTTGTAAGGTCAAAATTGTCAAATATTAGCAATTTCATAATACCCATGCTAATACTATAATTAGTCCAGTAGTTCATCTGTATCTGCCTTCAACTTCAATAAAAGGAGAACTTTAACTGGCTTAAGTTTAGGTCAGAATATCCGTGGACATATGTGCCTGTCTACTTAAGAATTGAGAGAATATGGTTTTGGAATTAAAGATGTGTCTTGGACTAACCATTCATAGGCATCTTGTTCTACTTTTTAGTTACCAGACACTGGTGACTCTTGTCTGATGGTAGAGTACTTCAGATTATGGAAAACAAGAAAAGAAGTGCAAAGACATGATCTCTCAACCCATGGGAAAGTCTGTCTGGGAAGTGAGCCAAAGGGAGAGTCAGGGAAAGTACAACAAAATTAATATCAAGTTCTATGTTTAGTAGGGGAGGGAAGATCACAACAAAACTGTGAGTTGAAAAAACAAAGCATGTGGTTTCCTCTTTACTAAAAGATAGTATTGCTTAATGTGTCCTGCTTTCAAGAGTCTAAGCGTAAGACAAGACACCAAGTACACATTAGAAAAGTCCTATCTGCATAGTCATCTAAAATGAGACAAGCTTAGCTTAACTAAAAAAGATTTTATTAACAATGTAAAATGTTAAATATTTTTACAATCTGAGCTAATTTCAGCATGCCCTATAAGATTTAACACTATGCTGATGAGCAGACATCATGCTTCAGATCTCAATTAGAACAAAATGTGATACTATTCAATTTTACATTTGAGGGTAATTGTATAGCTTACTACACCATTTCCTAACTGAATTACTTCATTCTCCAAGAAGCTAAAAAAGACACCATTGGATTAAAATGAAATTAGTTGCCCATATGCATTGTACGAAGGCATTAAGATTATTGTGTATTTACAAAAAGTTAAATATTTTCCATATGTGGTTTTTGTTGCAATTAAAGTAAGATATTTTTATGTCCAAGCTCTTAGATTCTGACAAAGTGGAAGACTAAACATAAATGAGTGCAGAGAAAGCAATAGGTGAGATGGTATACGTTTGGTTATCATATTATTTCTCATGATAATGAATTTTTAAATACAGTTTTGCAGCTTTAAATAGGTTTCTACATTTAAAGACTTCTTTCATATATTGTCAACATGAGTTTAGCAACATCTATAGATATATTACTACATATGAAATAATTTTCTTTGCATACCACATTAACAAACTTTAAATAATTTAGAAATCATAATTCTGGCATCTATCATGGTGTGGTTTGCACAGACACATACAATGTCAGCTTTGAAAATCCTTTTAAAAATAGCTTACTTTTTGAATCTTTTTTTTTTCCTTGACAGCATTTGCTTTCAAATGTAAAACTATTTAAAAGGGTAGGAAGGGAGCAGATAAAAATAATAAGGAAGCATAGAAAAGAGAGTCAAAAACCAGTAACAGTAATGCAGGTGTCTGGAGGTCCTCAGGTTCTGTGATTTTGATTTTTTTTTTTTTTCATGTCTTCTCAATGGTGGGTTTTCAGGAAGAGTCATCTAACTTGAGACAAGACAACACAGCCCAAAGAACCTTCTCTTCCGTCTTCTCACCAAGGGGTATGGAGTTAGATTTAGAAGGCTACTGTCATCTGTGATGGGATAGAACATAAGTATGAGTGAGAAGCAGACAAAACAACCTGACATTTCTGAATTCGCTTGAAACCCTACTCCATCCTTTGAATCAAGGTTTTGTAACTTCAGAATTACTGAAATTTTGCATCAGGTATAACTGGTGTTGGGGGCTTTCCTGAGCAAAGCAGGAAGCTGAATAGCATCTCTACTCACCAGATGCCAGTAGTACTCATTCACTAGTGACAACCAGCATTGTCCCCAGATAAGGCTGAATGTTCTCTGATGGAGCAGTAGGAACATGTTCCACAATTGAGAGCCACTGCTTATAATTAAATTTAATTCAGCTGGAATAAGCAGGGCATCATGGAAAGAGCTTATGCTTTGAAATAAGGTTGGCTTCTTTTTAAAAGTTGTGCTTGTGACTTAAGAGCTCTGTGATTTTTGAATATGTAACTTAAGGAAAGTTTCAGTGTCCCCCACTTACAAAATAAGGCTGAATATTTCTTACCTTAGTTGAAGACTCAATAGTGTACAAAAACACTTAGCTTGCATGAGTACCTAGGTATCTAGCATAGAAGAAGCACTTGGTAAAACTTTTTAGCTATTTCCCTTTATATGGGGCGTTAACTTGGGCGTTTTCTCACTTCCATTAACCCACCTCATGTGTCAGGGAAAAACAACAACAATAAAAACTGATTCCTGTTGAGAGTCTGCCTAGTACCTTCTATAGGTTTCTGTACGGAAAAAACATTCAGAAAATTGCCAACTCTTGAATTCATAAGCTTTGGGTTATATTTTGTCTTGGTAAGTGGAGGAAGAAATAACCAGTAAGATAGATCTTATTTGAAGAGTTCACTTTTAAAGACATAGGAAAGTTCAAACGAGAAGCTCGGTGGAAAACAGGGAGAGCAGAACAGACCATGATGGGCCAGAGGCGTTGAAAGACAACTACAAGCAAATAACTTAGAAATTGCCAACCAGAACTGCACTGCACATGCTTGGACAGGGCTAGGGAGGTGTGGTGAGCAGCCATATGACTTGGGAAGGTGTTTTTAACTTATGCTCTGCCTTATAGCTGTATTGTGCTCTTAAAGTAAGTGCTTGGAACTGAGAATTGAGGAAGTAGATAGTATGGAGAAGAATGAGTCTCCACTCAAGAAAACTGGTCTGAACATAAAGGTGGATTTTTCTTGGTTACTGATCCTGCAGACTTGAGAAAGTGTCAAGAACACAAACAAGTCCTAGTTTTCCAGACCTCTTATGTAATTTCTGTCATCCAAATGACTGGGCTTTCCTTCCCCTTCCTCAAAGGCTCATTTGTTCATTTGTTATACTTAGTTGCAAATTAGCATCACCCACCAAACTGACAGCATTCCTTGGAAGGATGTACTAGGTTATATATTTAGGTGGAACTAGAGCAGAAAGTCAGAGCCAGGGAAGAAAACAGGCTTCCCAACTGGCCATGTCAAATTAATCAAACACACTCCATTCTCCCAGTCTCCACAGATTAAAATCTCTCTTAAAACCCACTCTGCTAACAGAGAAAAATAGGACAGTCTTTGTCTTTCCCATAGTGAAAAATAATTTACTAGAATCTGGATGGCAACATTTTGAGAGCTAAAAATAGGACATCTTTCTTCCACTATTAAGCTTCATCTAAATGGTTAAGATATTGAAAACATTATTAGACACCATACTAGAACCTTATTTCTTAGCAAAATCACTGGATCATGGGATATTTTGGGGGAGCATCATTTTGGAGGCTCATCATTCTTCAACCACCAAATGACCAATGGACTTAACCTAATTGGATATGACAAAAATACAGTTGTTTTTGAAGGGAGGAGAACTTTATCATACTGATTACCCTTATTATAATCTAAATTTTTCAGAAATTCAGTGTTTCCTAGGAACAGATTACCAAGATTGTGAAGCTTTTTTTTTTTTTTTTTTTTAGGAAAGACCAATCTTCATATTTCTTTTCTTTTTTTTTTTTGGCTTGAACTATTTCCTGAGTTCCCCATATCCTTCCCTTTTTGCATGCATTTAAGGGATTTGGTAAGTGGCCAAACATATTTTTACATTATAAAGTTTAATTCAAATATGCATTGGTCCTACTCAATTACAAAAGAAAGTATGCTGTGGTTGTATGCTTGTTCTCATTCTATTTTGTATGTGTTAAAAGCACACTGAGGGATGGCAAAACAGCTGACCTGGTGCTGTGCTGCTCTGCACTGTACATTCTCTAGGTTCAAGGCCACTTCCTGTGCACTCTAGTAAGCTTCTGTGCTATGGTATCTTTCCCTCTCTTCCCCTGGATCTCTCTCACTCTATCTGAAAAAGTCGCCCTGTGTGGTGAATCCCTGGAGGTAACTAAAAAACAAACAAATAAACAACCCCCCCAAAAAATACACCTCACATGAATATTACAGACAAGTGATAATTGTATCCAGATCAATACATTCATTTCAGAGCATTCTATATCTGTGCATTTATTACAGTGAACTACTGAATAAAAAAAATAAAAAAACTTTTGTGTTATTGAAATCCTCCTCACTCAACCTTTACACACACACACACATATACACACACACATATATATGATAAATGTAATATGTAATATATATTTGCTTTGGAGTGTTGGATATACACACTTCTGTGTAGAAGTGAATAGGAGGTATTGGGATTGATGAGAAAGTGCTCAGATGTTAAGCAAAGATCATGCTGCTCACTGAGGACAACTGCTGGCCTGAGACATATTCGCTAAGCATTTGTGACACCTTTGCCTAACTCAGAACTGTCTGATCTGTCTGATCATCACCTAGGACTGAGGTGACATTAAAGCTCAAAAAAATCTTGGCAGAAATTCAGAGCAGCTTTCTGTACTATAGGAAGCTGAGACCAAACAGTAAGGATGCCAAGAAAGGTTTGAAGTGAATTTAACACCAAAGAGAGATGTCTTTCCATGTTGATTAAAATCTTGTCAGTGAAGTGATAGGCCACCCAAAGGATGCAAGCAAAATGGAATGTTTCCTTGCTCGTTATACATGTTCTGAGAGGCTCCATTGGAACTTGTTGGGAAATCTTTTGATTTTTATTTCATATGGATGTTTGTATATGATTTATTAACTAAGGCTTTTATAGTATCTTTTCTGCGAAGTAGTTAGTCTCAGAATTGAGTTTTTTAAAACTAGGGCTGGGTGGCTGCACACCCGTGTCTGCGTGACTGTGTTTAAGGTGCATGACTATGTGCAAGGATCCAACCTTACCTAACCCTAGTAACAACTTCTTATAAAAGCTCCCCCAGCTTTTCAACTCTCATTCATTCTCCAACCCACCTTAATGAGGCTTCCATGCACGAAATATTTAGTTTGTTGCTTTTGTCAGCGTCATCAGTGACTACCTAGTTGCTAAATCCTAGGGATAGTCTCATTTTTAAAAAATATAGCTTAACGACCAAGTACCACTAGCTATTCCTTCTTTGCAACTTTCTTTGATGCATCATTATGAATTTCTGGTTTTCTTCTCTTTTTCACATAGCTAACAGATCTTTTTCTTCCTCAAAGTGGAAATCTTGGTGTGTATACCCTCCTTGTATAGGCTCAGCCGTTCTTTTTTTTTTTTTAATATTTATTTATTTATTCCCTTTTGTTGCCCTTATTGTTCTCCACTGTTGTTGTTGTTATCGTTGTTGGGTAGGACAGAGAGAAATGGAGAGAGGAGGGGAAGACGAAGAGGGGAGGGAAAGATAGACACCTGCAGACCTGCTTGCCTGTGAAGCAACTCCCCTGTAGGTGGGGAGCTGGGGGCTGGAACCCGGATTCTTACACTGGTCCTTGCGCTTGACCCCACGTGCGTTTAAGCCACTATGCTACAGCCTGACTCCCTGGCTCAGCCATTCTTAGGACTCAGTTTCTTTTGGCTGATATACCCACTATTATCAACTGAGTTCTTGAAATTCCACAAGGTTCAAAACATCAACCTTTCTCCACCTCTACCACTCCTTTACTACTCTAACTTGTCAATATTACTGTTTTCCAAGTCTAAGCATGTGTTTCTTCCTTGATTTTGTCGCTTCCTCAGCTGTTAATGTCTGCTTCTCCAATCAACTAGTTTTAAGTCAGATCTTAAGAATTTCTTTGTTTTATAACTGAATCCCTGGAACAGCATTAGGACTTATTAACTTATTAACTGCAGGTACCTTTCTGTTTATAAAGACGACCAGTTTACCCTTTACCCTCCTTTCTATGAATTTTGTTTTATTTATTTATTTATTTATTTATTTTTTTTTTGATAGAAACAGAGAGAAATTGAGGGGGAAGGGACAGGGGTAGATAGCATAATGGTTATGCAAAGAGACTCTCATGCCTGGGGCTCCAAAATCCCACATGACCATAAGTCAGAACTGATCAGTGCTCTAGTGTAAAAAAAAAAAAGGAAGGAGAGAGACAGAGAGAGAGACCTTTGCAGCATTGCTTTCCCACTTGTGAAGCTTTACCCTCTGCAGATGGGGTTGGGGGTTTGAACCCAGATCCTCATAATGTGTGCTCTATACAGTGTGCCACTGCCTGGCCTATCTTTAGCCTTATTTCTAATCACCTTCACAGCTACTGAAGTACTTCCCACTCATCAAAATGTCCTGCTCTGACCTCTCCCCATATGCCTTCATATATCCAGAATCTTTCTGCCTGAACTTCTTTTTTTTTTTTTTTTTTTTCCTTTTTCTTCTTTTCATTCATTTCTTCTCTTGGTTAACTTTGGGTTGTTATATAAAAATCTCATCTCAGACATTTTTTTTTTCCAGAAAGAAATTCTCAATTCTCCTCTACCTTCTGCCATCTTTTACAACTTAAATCCATCTAGGTGATTCCAATATGTCCTGTTGACATTCTATATGTAACTATAATGACGTTATATTTTAATATAAGACCGATTTGTCTTTACAATGCTATGTATATGGGGTGTTGTTTCCAGAATTTATATATTTATATATATTCTACTCCTGATCTGCAAAAAAAGGCATATGCCATTTGAAAAAAAACTTCCCAGATAACTACCATCCAATTCTTTTTTTAAAGACTTTAGCTTTTTTTATATGTATTTATTTTTCTTTTGTTGCCCTTGTTTTTTTTTATTGTTGTTATTGATGTTGTCGTTGTTGAGTTGGACAGAGAGAAATGGAGAGAGGAGGGGAAGACAGAGAGGGGAGAAAAAGATAGACATCTGCAGATCTGTTTCACCGCTTGTGAAGTGACTCCCCTGCAGGTGGGGAGCCGGGGGCTTGAACCGGGATCCTTACACTGGTCCTTGTGCTTCACACCACATAAGCTTAACCCCAACTACCATCCAATTCTATCCTGTTGATATAAAGAGTCTTCCAGGGAAAATGTATCTTTAATATTTGATACAGGCCATTATATGTAACCATTACATGTTGGATGCTGGTAGGGACAACAGACATTAGGGTGGGAAGACTATTCTTTTAGTAGGCATTGAGTAAGTATTCCAACACTGGGAGTTGGGAGGGGGGTCAACACAATCACAATATTGCATCAAGATATTTACGCATGATCAGTGATGTATGGGTTTGACTGGAGAAGAGAGAGGTACTCTGCATGTCACAATGAATCCCGAACAAAAGGTTGTAGAAATTACAACGTATATGGGGCTAGCAGGGAAGAAGAGCAAAGTAGCATTTAAATGTCATCTTAAAGTACAGAATATCTTTATATAAAAAGTACTGGAGGAAGGACCCAAAAAGTCACTTCCATGTGAAGAGAGGGTATTTTGCCCATGCTCATCTATCGAAAAGCACTTCTGCTTGACATCACTAGGTTGACTCTAGATGTCCAGATCGTAGTAGATTGTGGAATATGAGTCTGGGGGAACTGTTCCTAAATCTAATTTAGTCTGGAACAGAACTGTCCATAGGAACAAATTCTAAAACAGATATAATCCCTGACTCATCTACTTCAGACTTTAGAGCATGATATCAGCAACAATATTCTAAGCCAGAGTCAATGTTCCAGCACACCCTGTAGCATTCATTAAGTCAGAATTTTGCAAAAGGTGAAATTGACTTTAAGGCTTAATTTATTTCTGCAGAGTTGCTTTGTTTGGTTACTGTACGCATTTAGAAGATAGTTGCTCTTCACTTTGTAATCTCCTTTCAGCCTTTGTCAGTAACCTTGTGGACTCTCCACAGGTGGTACCATTTGTAATCCATTTGACACAGCAAGACTATCATAATTAATGAAGCTCCCTACAGTACTGTCAGTGACCCAGAATGTAGGACAGGAGAGGCATGGAGTGGAAAGAACAGCAGGCTGAGAGTCAGAAGACCTGGATATTGTCAGAAGGTTGCCTGGAGCAGCAATAGAACAAGGGCACTCCCTCTTCTTTTGTGCACCTCTTTGCCTCCAGTCTTAACTGAAAGTATGGAAGAGAAAATGCTCTGTCTAAAATACCTGTCTAAAATGAAGGTATAATCACCAACCACTAAAATTCCGCTTTGGGATACCCTCCTTTATTTGTCATAGGAATTCAAATGACAGCAAACTGTCATTGAATCAGTTTTAACTGTAATGGGGAAGGAAAAGTTATGGTTAATTTTTAAAATGTTGTGATAATCATGGAACAGGGTCTGATTTGAGGACTAGGCTGGAGCTTGGAAAACAAAGGAATCTGAACTTTTCTAGTAAAGATTTCCTAAGAGCAGAGTTGGCACTAACTTCATATGGTCAAGGTTTAAGGTTGGAAAAAGGGGGTCCGGCAGTAGTAGCTTTCTCTCTTACTTTCTGTTCTCTGCTTCAAATGTACATGTGATTAAAATAAAAAGAAATAAAAAGCCAGAAGGAAAACAGACGGCTTTCTATAATGATTTTCACCCAGTTAGAATTGTGTTTTGACAATAAGGTCTTACAGAAAAGAACTGGAATAAATTTTTCTACATTTTTATCCCACACCTTGTCTACATATGTGAACCTAGACTTGTATAAAGAAAAAAAAAAAAAAGGTTTGACTGCTTATCCAGCAAATATAAGTCACTAGTGACAACCCTTCAGTCTAGACTCATCCTCTTCATCCACTGACCAGCTTATAATGACATCATGAATACTCATCAAACATGTCAGCCCCCATTTCCTGAAAGAAGAAACCTAAAGTTCTCGTAAGACTTCATTTCAACTTAAAAATAGTGTGCTAAAGCCCTCCTGCATCTTTCTCTCCTGGAGAAGTCCCTGCATCCCATCCTTTTCTTTTTCATTAACCAAAGGAATTCAAAATTCAAGTTCTGGGTGTCATTTGCTGGAATGGCTTTTTTTTTTTTTAATAGAGACAAAGAAGTAGAACGGTAGAGAGAGAGAGAAAGAGAGAGTCAGAGAGAGAGAGACAGAGAGAGAGAGAGAAAGACCAGTTTCCTCCAGTGCAGTGCAGCCTAGCATAAAACTAGTTTGTGCACATGACAAGGCAACACTGTATCCAAGTGAGCTTCCACCAACCGAGCTATTTTCACTCACTTTTGATATTTAATGAATTTTAAAATAAATTAAAATGTGAACTAGCTATTTTCACTCACTTTTGATATTTAATGAATTTTAAAATAAATTAAAATTTGAACTATCTTTTTCTGTCTATAAAAGTAATACATTAGGGGAGTCGGGCAGTAGCCCAGTGGGTTAAGCACACATGGCTAGAAGCACAAGGACCTGCCTAAGGATCCCCACTCCCCATCTGCAGGGGAGTCACTTCACAAGTGGTGAAGCAGGTCTGCAGGTGTCTATCTTTCTCTCCTCCTCTCTGTCTTCCCCTCCTCTTTCCATTTCTCCCTGTCCTATCAAACAATGATGACATCAATAACAACAATAATAACTACAACAGCAATAAAAGAACAAGGACAACAAAAGGTAAAAAAATAAAGTTCTTTAAAAAAGTACATTAGATAAAATATGTATACATTTTATGATTATACAAACATTCCAAGTAAATACAATGGAATACATGAGTTGCTTCCTTTAATTCTCACAACAGCCCTCTCAAGTAGTTGCTTATCTCTTTTTCAGGAAAGAGGGAACTGCAATTTTCAGAAGGTAAGCAATTTGTTTCGGGTCACAAAGCTGGGAAGTGGCAGAGGCAACATTCAACCCCACAGTCCCTGGCCCCATTCACATGTCCATTCATAATTGCTAGAGCAGCAATAATGCTGAGGTCAGAGGGCTCTCTAATCACTGGAACAGATTAGCAATATATCCTTACAGCCCTCCAGGTCTCCAAACACTACACCCTACACTCACGCTTAAACCTGTTAAGACTTGATCATCTGGCCCTTCATGGAATTCTTAGAGTGACTTAATATACTGCACCCCTGCTTCTTATTTTTTTGACACCCCATCTCCATCCCATGTAGCTCAGGCCACCACTTCTCAGCCTCTTCATCTGGTGTTCTCACTTCCACCTCTACACCTTCTGCCACACTGCTCCCTGAGCCAAAAGGCACATCAGCTCTGCTGCCAAATTCTCTCCCTATTTGCTCAGAAGCAAGCAGCACTCTCTTTTCCTCCCACCTAGGCTCTGCTCAGTGGAAATGAAGAAAGTTTCTTCTTCTTCTAAAAACACTTTCCCTGATGTCTTAATAATAATTTCTGAAGCTGATGGCTTAAGACTGCTCTAAATGCTCATATGTGCCTACATGAACATGTATATTATTATGTCATCATGATTATTAACATACTTATTAATTTGTCTTCAGGCTCATGGGGTTGCAAAATTAAATGTACATTCAACAGACATTTATTGTTTATTCTGGGCGCTTTTTTCCAGGCATTGCACCAGAGACTGGAAGATATAATAGTTAACAGAAGCACAGAAGTTCTCCCGTTGAGGGAAATGGTATCACCCAGAAAGTAGGAGTGATTACAGGGACAGGCTGGACTTTCCTTTTAAAAGGCTTAACCTTTGGGGCTCCCTCTCTTTTTTCCAGTATTACCATGTGACCAACAGAATGGAAGTCAGTGCCTGCCTCTCTCTCCCTCTCCCTCTCCCTCTCCCTCTCCCTCTCCCTCTCCCTCTCCCTCTCTCTTCCCCCCTCCCTCCTGCCCTAACCTTTGAATGTTTTTTTTTTAATAAAGTTTAATTTACCTGGATAATCATGCTTTTTCCATCAGTTCTTTGTTGAGAAAAATGCATGACGAACGTTTAGAATGGGGGACAGATGCTGTTCCCCCTTTCCCTTTATCACTCCCCTTAGGGGATGTATTTTCCAATATTTCTTCCCCCTTTTGCTGTTAGAATATGAGTTTCCATAGGACGGTTCTGGAGATAGACTGCCTGGGATCATGCCTCGACTGGACTGGCTGTTGCAGTCTGTGTGACCCAGACCCAGTTAACCTCTCTGCCTCAGTTTCCTATAAACTGCGAAACATTAGCAGCATTTTCTTCAGAGGTGTTATTAAAATTAAATAAGTTGATATAGGTTATACTTTTAAAATATTTAGGATAGTACCTGATATGCTGTTATTCACAATAAGATATCTGTCATCTTTAACCTGTTCTTATAACAACAGCAAGAAAGAAAAAAAATTATTATGAGGAAGAAAGACTTTAATTTGCACTTCTACATTTTAAGGAAGCGAAGAAATTGTCAGGAAAATATTATAAGCAAATTTAAAACAATACAGGAAGTCAGACATTTACAAAACCAATATAAACCAGCCACAGCTTCTGAATAGTAGAGGCCTGAGCTGCATATCCCGGCTGAATAACAAAGGAACACCTTTTTCATCATGTGAACTAGCAGGCCAAATGGCTGGACCCATGGACCTATTTAATGGGGCTTGGGGGAGTGAGAGAAACACAGAATAGGGAGGTCAGATGTGGGCCTAGCTCCCATCCTCTGTATGTTACCATGGGCTTGCTTGGTTTGATATTTCATTTTAATAAATGAATCTTTCTTAGCATCGCATATTTTGTGATATGTATAGTTGATGGTGACTAGATGAACTAAGATGCTTATAAAGGTTTTTATTAGTTAGTTCTTTTTTTATTAGTGATTTAATAATGATTAACAAGATGCTTATAAAGGTTTTTATATTTTCTAGGCACTATTTCATTCTGGTGCAGAGCTTCCACAACCCTTGGAATTCCCTAAGTGACAAGAGAATGAAGTCTTTGTTATGTTAATGAGACATCTTTTGGAAGTCTCCTCAGGGAAGGGCTGGTTACCTGGGGAACTAACTTGATTAGAGGGTTAGAACTTTCCTGTCCCACCCCCAGCCTCCAGAAAGAGGTGCAGGGATGAAGATTGAGTTGAATCAAAAGTGGCTAATGATTTAATCAAGGATGCCTATGTAGTGAAGCCTCCATAAAATCCCCCAAATGATAAGGGTTCAGAGAATTTTTTTGTGGTGAGCATGTGGAGATGTGAAGGGCACACTGCCCTGTGCATCTATTACATCTGGCTGTTCCTGGGTTATATTGTTTTATAATAAGCTTGCTATCTAGTCAGTAAAATATGTCTTAGATTTTCTGTCAATTGCTCTAGCAAATTAATTGAACCCAAGGTCCTGGTCAGTGGAGCCTCCAATCTAAATGTATTTAGTCAGAGAGATACAAGTAACAAATAGAAGTTGTGCTTGGCAGTGGGAGGAATGGGAAGCCTTGTGAGAGAGAGAGTCCTTAACTTGTAGGATTTGCTTCTGTCTCTAGGGAGTGTCAGAATTCTGTATCCAGTTCATGTCTGGTAATTGTTTGGTGATTGGAACCCCTCTCCTCCCAACCCCATCTCACCACTCATATGGGAATTGGGTGGTACATTTAATTCTCAGTATATGTTAATTATTACCACTTATTTTTTGATAACTAAACATCCAGATGGTAGGAATATTCCTGTCGAAGTGTCCTTTACTAGGTTGTAAACTTCTTAAAAATAAGGACTAAGTTTTTGGTCTTTCTGTATGTGCTGAACTTGGAAGTGTGCTCTCTACAATATGGGAAATGAATAAATGCTTTTCACTGACAGAGCCAGTGTTTTAAAATCTGAGTATATCTCAGTTCTTTATAGAGCAAAACTCTTCACTGGAGGGATTCCATTTTCATTACCAAATTTTCTTGAAGAAAGAGCAGTGTATGATTAATGCTTCCTCTGCCTTGTGTAAAATCTGGCTTAAATTTCTTAAGAAACAAGTTCCAAGGTTCTTTCAAAAACATCATCTATCTCAGAGGAAAATGACACGACTCACCTTGATTTTTCAATGGTAAAGGCATAGTTTCCCTGAGTTTGCTTAAAAGGTTTTTCATTTCTCGCATGTCTCTGCAAAATTGATAAAAAGAAAATAATAATCAGCTGCACATTTCTGAAATGCAATATCAACAGTCTTTTTTCATGTGACAACTGAAGGACAAAAAGTTTGTGCCTCATACCAGCTCTAGTTTCCCATAGGCAAATATTGAATTAATTTTGCTTTTATAAGAGACATCTGAGATGGACTGGCTCTGGAAGGAATGAGAACTACAATGGCAAGCATTTCTACAGGGCACTCTGCTATAGGAGTTCTCATTCTGTCTCAAGTTGGGTCTGACTGAGATCAAAGAAGAGTCTCTGGTAATGAGGGCAGTGATTCAGATTTCCAACAGGAAGTAAAGGACACAGAACACAAATAAAGAAGGTATCCTGGGCAAAGCTGGGCTAAGGACTTGTGCTGTGGAGGCTTTCTGGTCTACCAACTACTGTGGTGGTGTTCACTCACTTTTACATGCTTGGTTCTTGTGCTCTATAGTGTGTGCGCTTAACCAAGTACACCACCACCTGGCTCCCTGCTTAGTTCTAAGTCTTCTAAGTCTCATCTCCATGTTTGGAATTTAGTATTAACACATGTATTAAGTATTTGTAAGAGTCGATATCTATTAAAAATGATGGGAGGTGATAGCATTTTCTAAGACCTTTAGAGAAGAACACCTCATAATGTGAAAGAGAAACTCGAAAGAATTTAGAAAATTTTAACTGGAGGGGGATTCCAGTAAGCCTACCTACTCCCTCATTCCTGGTCCCGAAAAATAAGATTCCCTATACTTAACCGTGGTAAGTGCTCACACTGCTAACTTAGCTTGCTTCCATGTCATGGTATAAAGATAATGTTAACACACTCATCCCAGGCCGGAGTTCTGAGTGATCTGAACTCTCAGTCTGTGCGAAATAAATTCCTTTCTCCTCCATCCACCTCAGCTTTAGTCTCCTTGAATTCTAGCATCTTTCCCTGACAAATGCATATGAGTAAGAATAAGAGAAAGAGAGAGGTACTAGCGCAGATGAGCCCTCAGATAGCTACTGGCATGTACATATGCCTTTGCACATGCCTTATACCCACCCTCATCTCAAAGTATATGTATTCATAAAACCACACAGAATTGCTTGCAGCACAGAAAGCCATCTTGTGAAGTTTCTTTTCAAATTCTTGGAACAGTGATTCCTCCACACATTCAGGTGGGTGAACACTGGAGTTGATACTCTTTAAACCCCAGGGCATTAGTGGTAGATTTCATATTGTATCACTACAACTTTGAAGAAGCTTTGTTACAACTTTGAAGAAGCTTTGTGTTTGCATACTTTTACTATCCCTGGTGGAATTTTTTTTTTTTTTTCCAAATACAGGGCGAAAGACAGAGAGAGTGACAGAGAAGGAGAGACACCATAACATTGCTCCACAACTCCTGAAGTTTCCCTTTTGCATGGCTATGTGGTGGCTATGGACTTGCACCTGGGCTGTTGTGCACATTAAAGTGTTCACTGCACCAGGTAAGCCATCTCCCAACCCCCTGGCAGATCATCTTAAAACTGAGAGAATTTTACTTCCTAACTTATTCTACTCCATTTAATGGAAAAGTCATTATTTAGTTTTAGGTATAAAGCCTCTCAGTTTCTTTCAAACAACAACAACAACAACTGTTTTGTCTTTGGGAAGGCTGGAGACTTCACATGGGGGTTGCCTTCTTAAGAGTGAAAATATGTGAGAGGGAACTCTATCTCAGGAAACACTTATTCAAAAAGAAGCAGAAAGCAGTCTTGGAGACTAGTAAGCTTCACAAAACTTACCCACAGGTGTCAAAGTGCATCTGTGCTGCAGTGCATACAGATATACATCCCACAATAAAAAGGTCTTTTTACAGAGAGACTGTGGCTTTGGCCGGGGTGTGGGGAACAAAAGAAGACTAGCCCAATATTTAGAAATCTAAGGAGAGCAGCGGTAGATAGGTTATGCAGAGAGACTCATGCCCTAGGCTCCAAAGTCCCAGGTTTAATTCCCTGCACCAACATCAGCCAGAACAGAGCAGTGCTCTGGTAAACAAAAAATAAATAAATAAATAAATAAAATAACAATAATAAATAATAACAGTGCAAGGAACACATTTTGCTTTCATAGAAACATTTCCAGATCAGATAATAAATTTGAGAAGCAATCAGGTAGAAGATGAAAAAGGACTAAGAATGCAACATATTCTTGACTGAGGCAAGGTCTACATGAAGGTACCACTACTCAACTCTGGCTGCTGCACTGGATACTCACTTTCTGCTTAATTTCTACCTTATGGGAACCTGATTTGGTTGGTTTAAAGTGAGGCCCAGACAACAATGTTTGTAAAAACTTTTCCTGTGGTTTGCACATGCAGTCCAGTTCACCATTCATGGTTTTGCTGAAGTGTCAGGGGGAGCTAAGGAAGTCAAACTAGGTATGCCTGACTTTCCAGGCATTCCCACCTCCTCTGACTGGGTCTCGCATTTTAGTCCGAAGTGAAACTTTGTGGACTCTTCTGTTTTCGTTGCCAGCCACAGTTTGTTTTCTTGTAAGTGTAAAAGCTCGCCTATAGCTGCTGTGCAAGTCTTCTAACAAAGAACATGGTTTGGCTGATGGATTCTGTTCTGACCATGGCAGTCTGGCAGATTATTTCTTACCAGGAATAGAGCAAAGCATTTTCTATTTTATTAATTAAGATAATTCCCTTCCTCATCATTAGTTAATGGCTCTATCAAACTGTGCCAAAAGCTTTATTGTTTGAACTGTTGAATTTCCAAGCTTATACACACATCCAAGTTTATTAATAGCACATAATCACTGCATGCCTCAATTTTTCTATAAACACAGAAATTCAGTGATTAGCTTGAGCATTATATTACAATCTGAAACCAGAAGCACAATGGCTATAAATGTTGTTATGTGCTACTTTTCTAAAAATAAAAAATAAATTAAAATGCTTATTATCTTGTCAGTGACTCAAACTCCCCCCTACACACACACACACACACACACACACCACTTGGTGGAATTGCCCAGTGTTCACTCAGCTGTTTTTTGCCAGGTTCTGGGGACATCTAGTAGCAAAGGATAAGAGACCAATGGGAAGGCCAATAAACAATGGCCCTGCCCTTTTGCCTCACAGAATGGCAGCAAGTAGAAGTGACATGGCACTTAGGATTGTTCCCCTTTCTCAGGTGAAAAGAATCACTGTAGAAACCTTTCATTCTCAGGAAGAAACGCCTTCTTTAGAAGTAAGTTGCTGCTTGTTAAGAAAATGCATCAATTTGCTTTGACCCCTAAGGGGTCATAAGATACATTGTGGCAGAAAAAAAAGAAGCTGCAGAATAGCTGCTTGGGAACTGGACAGAATGATCAGCCTCTGACTGACAGCTCAGCAGTCATTCCACACACCCCAAAACCAGTAATTTAATGAAAGCATCATCTCATAATTTTGGATCCTACTCCCATAAACAACTGGATATTTTGGGACCCAGCCCAGTGGGTGAGGTATGATGGTATGTGGATCTAACTTTGTCTCTTCCCAAGGAAGCATGCTGTTTTCATTTCCATGGAGACACAGTGTGTTGGAGTGGGATAAGCAAGGGCCTGGGAGCCTATGTCTTCTGGAGAATTTGCCACTGTTCTGCCATAGGGTTTGGAGTTCTTTTCTTTTTTTAATATTTATTTATTTATTCCCTTTTGTTGCCCTTGTTGTTTTATTGTTATGGTTATTATTGTTGTTATACCTGTTGCTGTTGTTAGATAGGACTGGCAGAAATCGAGGGAGGAAGGGAAGACAGTGGGGGGAGAGAAAGACAGACATCTGCAGACCTGCTTCACTGCTTATGAAGCAACTCCCCTGCAGGTGGGGAGCCAGGGGCTTGAACCGGGATCCTTACACCCCTCCTTAGGCTTTGAGCCGCCTGCACTTACCCCGCCGCGCTACTGCTTGACTCCCAGGTTTGGACTTCTTACCTTTTCTCTTTTCAGTTCTCTCTGAGAGCTCTGTTTCTGAATCTGAAGAAGAAAATCTTGACTTTCAGTAGCCCCTCAGCGTATTCTTTGGAGGAAGACTGGTAGTCTATTTAGGGTAACTTCCCACTTACCTCTCAGTGTTCTCAATGTCTGTGGAAACCTGCCAGGAATGTTGCTGAATTTCTACAGGGGATGACGAGGCGTCCTCTAGAGCAGGTGTTTCAGCACTCTCTTCAATTTTGCAATCCAAGCTCTTGGTTCCCCCACCAGGCTCCTTTCCTAAGGGACGGAGGAAGGGAGAGAGAGAGAGAGAGGTTCAAAATTCATAAATGCATTCTATTTCTTCAAAGATTCATTCATCCATTTATTTATTTTTTGTATTTTATTTATGTTTTCAGATAGCAACAGAGAGAAATTGAAAGGGAAGAGTGGGATAAAGAGGCAGAGAGAAAGATGCCAGTCAGCAGTACTGCTTCTCCACTCATAAGGCTTTTTAAAAAAAATTTATTTATTTATTCCCTTTTGTTGTCCTTGTTTTATTGTTGTAGTTATTATTGTTGTCATCACTGTTGGATAGGACAGAGAGAAATGGAGAGAGGAGGGGAAGACAGAGAGGGGGAGAGAAAGATAGACACCTGCAGACCTGCTACACCACCTGTGAAGTGACTCCTCTGCAGGTGGGGAGCCGGGGGCTTGAATAGGGATCCTTAGGCAGGTCCTTGCACTTTGCGCCATGTGAGCTTAACCGGCTGAGCTACCGCCCAGCTCCCTCATAAGGCGTTTCTATTCCAACTGGGGACCTGTGGCTTGAGCCTGTACATTATAACTTATACATTATAACAAGTATGCCACCACCCAGCCCCTAAAGATTCATTTATTAAGGAGAGAAAGAGAGAAAGAACCAGAGCCTCACTGGTTTATTAATTTCAGCTTGGGACCTTGTCCTTTGATATTAGTGTTCTACCTCTCAGGTTGCATAGACACAAATTTTATTTTTTAATTTTTCTTTATTGGGGGGATTAATGGTTTACAGTCAACAGGAAAATACAGTAGTTTCTATATGTGTAACATTTCTCAGTTTTCCATATAACAATTCAATTCACCCCCACTAGGTCTTCCTTTGCCATCATGTTCTAGGACCTGAACCTTGCCCCTGATCCCAGAGTCTTTTACTTTGGTGCAATACACCAACTCCAGTTCAAGTTCTGCTTCTTGTTTTCCTTTCTGTTGTTACTTTTTACCTTCTGTCTATGAGTGAGGTCATCCCATATTCATCCTTCTAGTTCTGGCTTATCTTACATAACACATAAACACAAATTTTATACACACACACACACACACACGTGTGTGTGTGTGTGTGTGTGTGTGTGTGTTTGTTTGTTTGTGTGTGTGTGTTGTTTTCACAACATTCTTGAAAAGATAGAAGAGGTTAATGTAACCTAGAAATCAAGTTAAGAAGAAAGCCCCTGTCTTTGACGAGGTATCAGTGCTTTGCAACCTACTCTTAGTGAGTCAGATCAGGTTAGTATGGGAGGGAAGATTCAGCTTGTGAATCTTCTTTTTGGTTTTCAGATGCAAAGTCTAGTTAAGGGGACCAGGAAGGGACAGCTGAAATTACTGTCTTTCTCTGTGATTCTGCCTTTTGTCTCTCTCATCCTGTGGGAAGCCATAGAGAAGGGATGGTAGATATGCTTTATATTTTATTGGGTCTCCAAGCTCCTCCTTTGTGTATATTTTATGAAGAAAAACTGCAACCACAACCATACTCTTCTTGGACTGTAAAGTGTTATCAACTAAAGTGCCTTGTATGCGAAGTCTTCCACTGTAATGCACTGCCAGTCTACTGAGACTTGTATTTATAATGCACGGTTTCAAGTGAGTCAGTCAATACATTCCAAAAACAACTCTCCCAATAGGTTCAGTCATAAATTTATATGAAATTAAATGGGTGTTACGTTCTGTGCTCCAGATATCTTCTGTTAATGTTCTTGATTGGTATTTGCAATATATTTTCTCCAATTTATTACTTTGAAAAATGTCAAACCTACAAGAAGCTTGCAAGAATATATACTCAATACTCATATGTTCTTGTTGAACCAGTTTTTAATATTTAGCTGTATTCTCACTGATCTTTTATGTTTTAATATATAAAACACACACATAACGCAACGAGTGCCACCCCAGCATGCCTCACTTCAGACTATGTCCAAAGACTTCAGGTATGGAATGACAACCCTTCAGCTTCATCACTCAGGTGAGACCTTTCCTTTCATAGTATTCTCTAATTCCATTCCAGGTGGTCCACTCCCCAATAAAGTCCCCAAACCTGGATATAGTCCAGGCTCCCTGAGATACAGCATAAACTAGGGAAAAAATATATACCTGAAAGCTCAAGTACACAAGAGCCTGCAGAGAGTACCCCCCAACACTTCATCTGCACTATTCCTGTCTGTAGGTCCATGGTTGTTCAACAATTTGTCTGGCTTTGTATATTAACTCTCTTTTCAGCCACCAGGTTCCGGTTGCCAGCACGAAGCCGACCAGACTTCCCTGGACAGACGACCCCATCAATGTGTCCTGGAGCTCCGCTTCCCCAGAGACCCACCCTACTAGGGAAAGAGAGAGGCAGACTGGGAGTATGGGTTGACCAGTCAACGCCCATGTTCAGCGGGGAAGCAATTACAGACCTTCCACCTTCTGCAACCCACAATGACCCTGGGTCCATGCTCCCAGAGGGATAGAGAATGGGAAAGCTATCAGGGGAGGGGATGGGAAATGGAGATCAGGTGGTAGGAATTGTATGGAACTGTACCCCTCTTATCCTACAGTTTTGTTAATGTCTCCTTTATTAAATAAAAATAAATAAATAAAATTAAAAAAACACATACACATGTCTCACATGTATGTTCTTTAGAAAACTAATTAAATTAAATGAGTGTTACGTTTTGTGCTCCAGATATCTTCTGTTAATGTTCTTGATTGGTATTTGCGATATATTTTCTCCAATCTATTGCTCTGAAAAATTTCAAACCTACAAGAAGCTTGCAAGAATATATAGTCAATACTCATATGTTTTAGTTGGACTGGTTTTTAATATTTAGCTGTAATCTCACTGATCTTTTATTTTTTAATATATAAAACACATACACATGTTTCACATGTATTTTCTTTAGCAAACTAGTTAAGAATAAATTGCAGACATTTTATTCTAAATACTTATATAGCTCTTAAAAATAACAGAGGTTTTTGTACATAGCCACAATCCACTGTTATATCCCCAAAATAACTTTAATTAAATATAATTTGCATAGTTTGATATTAAATTACTATTTAAAATGTATTCTAGGGGCTGGAAGATGGCCAAATATGTTGTGAGGCTTTGAATTTAGTCCCTGGCACTACATGGGAGCACAATGGCCAAAACCATGGAAACTCTATGAATGGTGGAATTGTGCTTTGTTCCCACCCCACCTCCACCCCCACCCCCCCACTCTCTCCCTTTCAAGAACAAAGTAAGTTCTAGGAAGGTGGCTTAGCAGGTAGAGTATAAGTTTTGCATGTATGAGGCTACAGTTTCTATCCCTAGCACCAGGTTTGCAAGCATGATACTCTGGTGTCTATCTCCTGCTCATGAAATAAGCAAATCTTAAAACCATATATAGATTAAAATTGCGTTGGGGTGGAGGCTTTGTGGTATAATGCATGCATATGGTCCTGGATTAATTTTCTGACACCCCAATAGAAATATCAGATACGCATGCAACCCCATTTGGAGCCCAGCCCCCACTATATTGGTGGGAGTTTTCACTTCTATGGTTTCTTTCTTCCTTTCTCTTTCTCTTTGTCCCTCTCTCTGTCTCTGTTGCCCTCTTCCTGCCTAACAAAAAAACCCAGCCTGTGGTGATGAAGTCCTGGTGATGACAAAAATATTAAATACAACCTATATTAAAAAATTCTACAACTGCCCCAATAATACCCTTTATCTTTTTATAAGTTATGGGGTTTAACTAGAGATGAGGCTTTGCATTTAACGATCATGCTTCCTCATTCTCCTTTAATCTGGAACAGAAGTCTGGTCTTTTTTTAACCCTTTCATGTCATCAATAATTCTGAATGAAGAATCCAGGTCAATTTTTCAAACGTATTTATTTGTTTGCAGTGATAGGACAAGCACATGTACAATTTCACCGTCCCCCAGGTCAACTTTTCCACTCTTTTTACTTCAGATAGATAGGGACAAAAGGGAGACAGGAAGAGGTACCATAGCATCAGAACTTTTCCTACTGCTGTGACACCCCCATAGGGTATAGGGGTTTGAATCCGGGCAGCAATCCTGCTGGGTGAATTATCCCATAGGCCCAGACCAGTTATTTTGTAGACTGTTTCCCAATCTAGATTTGGTGTTTAGATTCAGAAAAAAAATTTTTGGCAAGAATATTATAAAAGTTAAGTAGTATCCTTCGAGCATTATGTCAAAAAGTTCATGTGTCCATCTGTTCCATTAGTAATGTTAACTCAGTATTATTTATTGCTTAGGTGCAGTGGTTTGCGACAGCATTAACCATTAAATTGAACATATGCATTTTCCTTTTTCCTTTGTAACTATTAAACAAGGTAGTTGAAATGTTGTAGTTTTTTTTTCTTTCTCAATTATTTAAGTCTTTCTTTCTTCCTTTCTTCTTTTCTTTCTTTCTTTCTTTTTTTTTTTTTTGCCTCCAGGGTTATCGCTGGGGCTTGGTGCCTGCACTATGAATTCATTGCTCCTGGAGGCCATTTTTTCCGTTTTGTTGCCCTTCTTGTTTGTTATTATTACTGTCATTGCTGTTTTCGGATAGGACAGAGAGAAGGCAGAGAGGAAGAGATAAACACCTGCTTCACTACTTGTTAAGTGACCCCCACCTATACAGGTAGGGAACCGGGGGCTCAAACTGGGATCCCTACGCCGGCCCTTTCGCTTCGTGCCATGTGTACTTAACCCACTGCACTACTGCCTGGCTCCTTCAATTTAAGTATTTCTTTCCTTATATTGAAGGAAGTTTTCTATTTATTTTCAAATACAGACAGGAAGAGAGAGAGAGAGAGAGAGAAACAGAGAAAGCAAAGTCATCATAGTACTGTTACACTATTATGAAGTTTTCCTGGTAGCATGCATAGTGCTTCTGTGTGGTACCAGGGCTTGAACCTATGTTCCTGTGTATAGTTAAATTTATATTCTACCAAATTAGCTATCCCTTGGCTCTACTTTTCTTTATTATGCCCTTTTCTCTAGCCTCTCAGTTACTTTAGATTTCCTTTTTGTTATGGGTTTTCTGACTTATCATTTACGTTTCTTAACAGCCTCCCACATTTTATATAACTTTGAGAGTTAAATTTCAGCAGGATACCTTGTCTTGACATGCTAGTTCACTGGTAACTCTACCATCAGTTTCATGAATACTGGAAGAAGATCTGAAATAAATGAATCAAAGATACTGAGCTTATGGATCCTGAATCTGGCATGGATGTCTATTCTTTGTCCCTTAGGAGCATTTTTGTAAGGATCAATCATAAGCATGCCTGGAAACTCTGTCTGTATTTCTCAAGGCCTTTGCTAAATAAATATCCATAAAAAGGTAGTGTAGGACAAAAAGAGTGACTCACTCTACAAGCCATACAGAAATGTAAACGACAAGCAGAGCACTATCTCTCTATTGACTGAGTTTTTATTTCATTGGTGATATTTTTTTTATTCCCAACGAAGTCTTCCTTCTTATTTAGTCAATTATTTTTATGAGTATGACAGAATCATAAATCTCTTATGAGAATACTAGTTATACAAGATTTTAAAAGTTTCATGTAGTTCTTCAAACATTAGTTTGATAGTGTAAAGAACTAACTTGGTTTCTCCTCTTTGGGGTGCTGGTTTTTCTTTTTAAATGTGGTGATTCCTGGATGTCTATTTATGTTTGTCTTTGAGAATCTTTTCTTTTTATTCTTGGTAACTGTGCAGAAGGGTAAGGATCTGTGGCTAGAATGGGTGTCTAAAGCATGTTTTCTGTGTGCTCCCCATCTTCAAGAAGATATACAGGAACTTTTAAAGTTAATTTTTACTTATTTTGTTTTATTTTTTTTTGTCACATACCTGCTCTGAGTTTCCTGTTTGGAATTCTTAATCCACTAAAATATACTAAACAATTTTGCCTAAGAAAATATCTTCTTTATCTCCCTCCCTCCCTCCCTTCCTTTCTTCCTTCTTCTTCCTCCTCCCTCCTTCCTTCCTTCCTTCCTTCCCCCTTCCTTCCTCTTTCTTTCTTTCTTTCTTTCTTTCTTTCTTTCTTTCTTTCTTTCTTTCTTTCTTTCTCCTTTCTTTCTTTCTCTCTTCATTCTTTCCCCTGTTGCTGATGTTAAGGAGGTTTGGAGTTAGTTCACACCTTCTTCTGCTTTGTTGCCCAGTCCTAACACACAAGGCTAGCAGTGATGGTTCTTGTCTCATTGTGGAATAGCCCAGCCTTTTTTTGAATGAAATTTCAAATGTTAATTTTCCTGACAATTCCAGAAATTCTTCCTGTTACTTTTATTTGTTGACTCTCAGTGGAAAACATTTATGGAATTGATTGTATTTCAGTAGTAATTTTTCCCCTGCATGAAATTTTTTTGTTAATTCTTGATTTTCTTACCAGTTTTGGTTTCCTCTGCTAATTTATAACTACCAATATCAATTGTCTAGCTTTCACAGTCTCCTAAAATTAATGGCTTACTGAAGTCCTTCCTTGATTTTTTAGTGTATGGAAGAGTTCTTTTTTCTGTATTTCTCAACCTCTGTTTTATTTTATTTTGTTTTATTTTCCAACTCAGGAAGTACCATGGAACAGAGTTAGGGTCAATAGATTCTGAGCAGAAATGATACATGCTTCTTCCAAATAGATTCCCCAAACTCTCCCCATGGCCCCCTCATGCTCTTTCTCCACTTGGTCATTGAGTGGATGTACAGAATGGAAAGAGCAACACCTTCCACTCTAAGTCAGTTCTGGCACTGGGATATGACACGAGGGAACCATGAATTCTTGCTCGAATCCATTGAGATATCGTGGTGTTTCATGCAACAGTTACCACACCTTGGTAAATATAAGAACTACTACAGATTTATTCTTTTAATAATACCTTTGATTCTGTTTATTGTGGATTTTCAGTAGGAAGAAAATGCATTGCATGAATTCAGTTCGTCATCTTAGGACATGTCTCCCCTCCAACTATAGACAACAGATACAAAATGAAATGAATTAATCCAATTACTCAGTACTGTTAACTAAGCCTTTACTCAAGCTTCAGGCTCTGTATAACACTGGGAATATAAGATGATCATATTCAGAGGAGTTATATAGAGCACAACAGATAGACAATTACCCCTCAGATGTAATATAGACCATAACCTGTGCATGATAGTACTGAGAGACACACTGGGTGGACATTAACTTGGTCTTGGGAAGCCAGGGAAAACTACCTGCAGGAATTATCATCATCTTCTTCTTCTAGTGTTTGCCCTTCTTCCGTAGCCAGTCAACAGCGTCAGGCTGAGCCTGATGTAAAGTTTTGAGACCTCCTTTGAATCTGGAGAGGTGGCAGTCGTTGACTATGTGGGTCATAGTCTGTCTGGAGCCGCAGGAGCAGTTCGGGTCGTCTCTGGCTCCCCAGTGATGGAACATAGCGGCGCACCGGCCATGGCCTGTTCGAAAGCAATTGAGGAGGGCCCAATCATAACGAGCTAGGTCAAAGCCGGGTTGACGCTTGCAGGGGTCTGTGATGAGGTGTTTGTTCTTCACCTCAGCTGACTGCCAACTCTGTTTCCAAGAGTCTGGAACAGAGAAGTTCAGTGTAGGCATAGGGGACCAGATTGGATGACGAGACCTCAAGCGTTGGACAGGGTGGGTGAAGATATCCGCGTATATTGGCAGGTCCGGTCGAGCATAGACTTGGGAAATGAACTTAGACGATGCCGCATCCCGACGAATATCTGGCGGGGCGATGTTGCTAAGAACTGGCAGCCATGGGGGCTACGGAACCATACTGGGGCACAGTATTCTGCAGTGGAATAGCATAATGCCAGAGATGATGATCGTAGTGTGGAAGCGCTCGCGCCCCATGAGGAGCTGGCCAGTCTTGCAATGATGTGATTCCTCACGCCCACCTTTGCTGCAGTTTTTATGAGATGTTCGTGAAATGACAGAGTGCGATCGAGAGTAACGCCAAGATAGACTGGCTGGGCTTCATGCCGGATTCTCGTATCGCCAAGCTGCACATTAAGCTCACGCGAGGCCAAGGCATGGTGTAGATGGAAAACAGATGATACCGTTTTTGCAGTGCTAGGGATTAGTCGCCATTTTTTACAGTAATCAGATATCAGAGACATATCTTTCGTGAGTGTATCATCTAAGGTCTGATACAAGGAGTGTATGGGACTGGCCAGGTGATAGGAATGTATATGTGATCAGATGGATTTTCTTTTCCAGACAAAGGGAGCAATTAGGAAGAACTGTATTTTCAGGTTCTGTGATGTAGGTCAAAATACCTTATGTGTGATAGGACGTAGGTGAGCATTGAGAAGCAGGTGAGGCTGAGTACTGCTAATCAGAGATAAGACTGGGGATACTGGCAAGGTCAATTCATAGATACTCTCCTTAGTCACATCTAGTCAGCAATGGAGCCACCACATAAACCTGCATAGTGGCCAATTTGAGTTAACCTTAGAATGGAACATACCTATTCTCTAACATAAGCATTCTCAGGGAAAGGAGCAACCTGCTTGCAAATGGTAACTTGAAGTCAATCTTTTATTTCTCCCGAGAGAGGGAATATGCATTTAAAAACATTTCTTACTATGAAATGAAAAACTCAGTCCCTTGAAAAATCAATTTCAGGCCTCAGCGAACAAATAGGTGCTTGAGGAGGAGAGGGAGGTAAGAGAAGGAGCCTTTAGATCACCCTGAAATCACACTAAGCTGACTTCATCACTCTTTAGAACTAGGCCATCAAACTGTTGGCTATTTTTCCTCAGGGCTTTGCAAATCCTTTTGCCCTTGGCCTCCTTGGGGAATATCCAAGTATTTTTAGCCTGTTTTTGGATAGTATAGTAGGAATGTTTGAGGAAAAGTTAAGACAAACCACCCATGAAGCACGTACACTATCTGAAGTCTGGTTATTCATGTATTCCTGATAAATGATCAGTTGTTTAGAAGAAACAAAAACACAGAGCACCCTAAGTCTCAGAAGTCCTAGGCACTAGTTCCAGGAACACCAGGTTGGGACCACTTATTTAAAGTACGATAGTTTTTTTGTTTGTTTAATTTTTTTTTAGTCACTTTTGTAATCTCTTCCTTCTCATGGTCTTTATCACTCACTCCATCTTTTTATTCTCGAATCATATTTTTCTTTTCTTATTTTTCCCTTCCATACCTTCTAGATTTCCTGCTCTCAACTTTCTAGTAACAACAGGAAGCGTTGCTATAGATAGTCTCTTTGAAGGACACTTATGCTTCTAGTGTCCAGCAAAGTCAACTTTATTTATTTGCCAAATTTCCCCAGGGATCAAAACAAAGAAAAACTATCTTCTCAGGGGAGTCCGGTGGTAGCGCAGTGGGTTAAGCTCAGTGGGTTAAGTGCACTTGGCGCAAAGCTCAAGGACCCGTATAAGAATCCCCGTTCGAGCCCCTGGATCCCCACCTGCAGGAGAATTGCTTCACAGGCAGTGAAGCAGGTCTGCAGGTGTCTTTCTCTCCCTTTCTCTGTCTTCCCCTACTCTCTCCATTTCTCTCTGTCCCATGCAACAACGATGACAACAGTAATAACTACAACCAGAACAAACAACAAGGACAACAAAAGGGAATAAATAAATAAATATTTTTTTAAAAAACTATCTTCTCAGAACTAACAAATCAGTGTTTTTTCCCTTCGTGTTAGAGAAAATTTCCTATATCCCTTGTACTCTGACACATAATCTGCCATGATACCATACTTAGTGAAGGCTTTTAGGACAGTTTTAGTTGTCATACTGACTAACAATAACAAAATGAACATGACTTACATCAGATGCATGCCAGCTTATTCAAACAGTCACTTATGTAACAATTAAATACATCTTATGTATTTACATAACTAGTAGGTACTTTTTAACTCCATGGATAATTAAAAGGAAGGGAAAGGAAATGTAGGCTATTTGGTAAGTAACCCACTTTACTCTCCTGCATTTCTAAAAAGAAAAAGTAAATTAAATATAAATAAGTTACATTAATTCAGTTAGTTTACCTCTTTTAGAGCATTTCTATGGCTTTTTTTTTTTTTCTCCCACAATGGTAAAGGACACTCACAGTGCTGTGAACACATAGTAGAAAATAATTATATCACATACAGAAGCCCATTCTTATCTGTATACTGGGAATGAATCAGTTTTCAGTTTAGAAGAGACACAGTGTAACCCCCTCCTGCCTCACTGTCCCCCATCTTTCTCTGTGTTGGTTATGGTACAGTAGTCCCATCTCTGGCCCCCACCCCAACCCACATAGCATTCATCTTGGTGGCTCTATGCAGCTGTGTGAGGAAGGAGTAGCATGGGAGAAAGTAGACAATGGAAGATATATTTGGAAGAGGTCCTGGGGGGGGGGGTTTACTGTTCCACTTTTAGTCTCTGATGTAGAACAGTATTAGGAAACGTTTTCTACTGAATAATTAATTTCAATTTCCTCATGATTGGTATGGCTAAATTGCCCCCATGAGTGCTGCATTTAATTTCACTTTTTGGACAAGACAGAGAGAAATTGGGAGGGGAAGACAGACACGTACAAAGCTATTTCATAAGTTGTGAAACAACTTCTCTGCAGGTAGGCAACCTGGAATTTGAACTGAGATCCTTGCAAATGTCCTTGCACTTTACTATGTGCCCTTAACCCAGTGCGCTACTGCCTGGGCCCCACACATTTTTTTAAATTTTATTTTGCTTTACCAACTATATATTTTTTTCTTGGTTAGAATTAAACTTTTTCACTCTAACATATTTTTTAAATCATTAAAAGATATATAACACTATCCTTCTCTCACATGTTAAAAGTAACACTCCAAACTTAAGTGTTGTTTTAGCAAGAAATTCAATAAATTCACTGTGGATTTTAGTCACTTAAGCCTGTTATTTTGAAATATGCACAGTGATCACTTAATAAGCTAAGTCTGTGGATAAAATTCAGTCAGTTATATTGCAGCTTTTCATGTCTTCATTTCATATATTGTCCTGTCCTTCTATATAGCTCTATGGTAAATGGTACAGTATGGTGGGACAATAACAAACTTTGAAATGTGGTAACTATGCTATGTGATCTTAGGCAGATTATCTTTTTTAACCTTAGGTGGCTCTTCATTTGTAAAAGTGGGAAGATAGGGAGGTCGGATGGTAGCACAGCCAGTTAAGAGCATGTGGTGCGAAGTGCAAGGACAGGTGTGAGGATCCTGCTTTGAGCCCCTGGCTCCCCACCTACAGGGAGGAGTCACTTTACAAGTGGTGAAGCAGGTCTGCAGGTGTCTATCTTTCTCTCCCCCTCTCTGTCTCCCCTCCTCTCTCCTTTTCTCTCTGTCCTATCCAAAGATGACATCAATAACAACAATAATAATAATGACAACAACAATAAAAACAACAAGGGCAACAAAAGGGAAAATAAATAAATATATGAATTTTTTTTTTAAAAAGTAGAAAGATAATACTTGAGGGTAAAATGAGGTACTACGTATAAAGTACTTAGCAAGTAGAAGATACACACCACATAGTTCATAGTAGCATAATTGTTATTATCTTATTAATCAGCCAACAGCTATGGTGATAATAGAAAATAATTGTGGTGGAGGTCTAGCTGTGGTGCACTCTATTAAGTGCACATAGTATGGAGTGAAAGGACCACTACAAGGACCCTAACAAGGATCCAGGTTTGAGTCCCCGCTCCCTACCTGCAAGGGGTATGCTTCACAATTGGTACAGCAGATCTGCAGGTGTCGTTCTTTCTCCCTCTCTAACTCTCCCTCCTCTTTCAATTTCTCTCTGTCCTGTCCAATAAAATGGGGGGGGGGTGGCCACCAGGAGCAATGGATTCGTAGTGCCAGCACTGAGCTCACTATTTGGCATATAAAGAAGACATCTCCATCTACAAAGTAGAGTATCAGTAGATTCCGGTAGTGGTTATAGTTACATTTTTTTTTAGTTACGGTTATATTCTTCCAGCAGAACAAAATAGTTCTAGTTTTAGGTCCTTTACATTAGATACTCATGCATATGAGATTGTTTTCTTCTTTCTGTTCCTGTCTCAGATTGAAAATTATCACTTCTTCAGAAATCTTACCATCCCTTCTAAAATAGCTACCCAGAGATTTTCCAGTATACTACCCAATATATTTCATCCATCTGAATTACTCTTAATAGTAACAGGGATCTTTAGAATAGTTTATTCTTTCTTCTCTCTCTTTTGTTCTTTTTCTTCCCTGTAGGCTATGGGAGCCTGAGGGCTTTTAAGCTATAAGTAGGTTTCTTAGCTTAATCACTGACTCCTGACCAAGAGATAAAGCAGGGTGTGGCAGAGATAATCCAATGGTTATGCAAAGAGATGGGTTGTACAGCCCCACTGCTAGGCCACAAAGGTATAGCTCTTCTCCTCAGTTCCCTGATTAGTTCTCTGTCCCCTGGTGTCAGCACAGGGCCTCCCTGTCACTGCTCCAGAGGGCAGTAGTAATGGAGACTCAGTTGCATCTGGTGAGTCTTAGGGGAGTCCTCTCCTCCCTTCAGCTGTCCCTTTGTTGGTGAAACAGACTGAAGGTGGTGTCTCAACTGGTAAACTGCTAGACTGTTACCAGCCACTTAATCTCTCCCTAGGCTACTCTCTGTCCATGAGCCACATGCGTTTCCACTCACCAGTGATTTGGTGGGTTCCTGAAGTTGTTCTAGTCTTGTCTTGTTGCAGTCTCAGTTGGTCTCCTTTGTATTCCTAGTTGACCCAGGAGAGGAGACAGTTGATTCTTTTGACTTCTCTGTACTGGAATATACATCCCACAATAATAGGAATCTGTTGAGCTTGATCAATGCAGTCTCTCGGAAGCTAGATTAGTGTTTTATTTATGATATGTGCTTCATAAATATTTGTTCAAAAAATGAATGTGTTTTTTGACCTCAGAAACTGAAACACAGTCTATTCTAAGATTTATTCTACTTCATTTATTTTATCCCACTATTCTATTTTAGTATCAACTGCTTCACTACACTGGAGAATAAGATCTTTATTTGTGACTTTATTCTATTTCTGTCATAATGTTGCTTGTTTTTTATTGTTGTGGGTCACTTCCTTTACATTTCTTAATACTATGATGAGTACAGTGAAGTTTTTACTTTCAGATTCCATTCTTTGTCTCGGGTTCATCCTGTACTTTGCTGAATAGTGATTCATTAATTTCACATTTGATTATCTTGAACTCTCACCTCCCAGATTTTCAATTAAGATTTTTCAACTTTTAAGGCTCCTTTGTTCTTTCTCCTTTGTGATTACATTTTATTTACAAATACATGTATTTATACCCATCGTGATGGCACATTTCAGAAAAAGAGTCAATCTTTTCTTGGGGGCTGGACAGAAGGTAAAATATTCTCAAAAGACCCAGGGACAACTTTACTATGGTACAGAATCAAAGCAGAATCAGAGAGGGTCATTTGCAAGGAAAAGAATAGACATAGAATATCTTTATACATGAAGACACGCAGAATTGAAGTGTTTCTCTGTTCATTTCATAAACGGAACGTTTCCAAAATTGACTGAATGATAGAAAAGAAAGCCATAGTCAAAACTGCATGATCATCCAATTTCCTTAGAAACCTGACTCCACAGTTTGTCAACAGAGTGAGTGAAACCTGTAATTTAGTTTCATCTGATGGCAGGAAATGGGCATTAATTGTCTCAGTGATGCATGGACTCAGTAACAGAAAAATATTTCCTACCTAACTGCGAAGAAGTGAGATCAACTATTTTTCACCATAAACATATAAATTAGACTCTGTCAAATAATGGTCCAATTTACAACTTATAGTATTATAATATGAAAGTCCAAAATGATTGAAATCATTTCTATCTATCATATTTATAAAATAACACAATTTTTACAACCACTCTCTACATAATATAACCCAATAGCCTTTATTAAATGTGGGTTTTATTACACATCATTATAATTCACTTTAATTTTGTTGACCATAAAAAAAGAAAATCTTGCTGGTACTATTTTCCTTCATTTCTTTGGCTATAACATAATCTTGTAAAGTAAAAAATATTTCTAAGTAGATTGCAGCAGACAGATTTATGAGATAGCCAAAATTCTGAAGTATGATGTGTGGAAAAACAATAGTGGTCTACTGAAAATATTGTTAAGGATACTTACAATTTATGTAATTAGAAAAGAAGGGCAATTTTCATTACTAAATTTAAGCTCACTAAATGTGCTTTAAAGTGATTTGAAACTTATTTTTTCCCAGACAGAAAATGTACTCATTTCCTCTGTGGCGGCCTTGTGTGTCCCTTTTCTCTAGAGGCAACTTGTGATTACTTAACACAGTAGTAAAACTAAATATAACAGATAATACTTGCTTAGCTTCTGATGACATCCAGGAAGATAACTAGAAATAAAAAAGCACATATAACATGAAAGAATTTGGCTTAAGTCTCTAATTTCAATAATAATAATATAATAATATCAGACTCATATAAAGTCAAACTTAATGATGAAAAGAAATAGTAGAAGGCAAAGTCCAAACTATAACACACAGAAAGAGAAGAAATAAACTAACTTGGGAGTTGGGTGGTGGCATAGCGTATTAAGCGCACATGGCACAGAGCACAAGGACTGGTGTGAGGATCCCAGTTTGAGCCTCTGGCTCCCCACCTGCAGGGGAGTCACTTCACAGGTGGTGAAGCATGTCTGCATGTGTCTGTCTTTCTCTCCCCCTCTCTATCTTCCCCTCCTCTCTCCATTTCTCTCTCCAACAATGACAACATCAATAATTACAACAATAATAACTACAACAATAAAAAAACAATAAGGGCAACAAAAGGGAATAAATAAATTAATAGTAAAACATTTTTTTAAAATATCTTTAAAAAAGAAATTAACTTAAAGGTTATCAAAATACCCATTTTTAGACATAGTATTAAAAAAACATATAACAAAGTGATTCTAAGCAGAAGGAGATTTTCAATTATTACAACACTAGAATAGAAATCACTATTCCCATAAGACTTTGAAGACTGTTTGGGTTACATTTTCATTATTATTTTTTTTAAGAAAGAAAGAAGATGAGGGAATCTTTACCAACATTGGTTATAACTACAGGTAGACTGAGTGGATATGGGAAAGTAAATTAAAGAGATAAATGGACCCAAGATTAGAGTATAGGTTTGGAACAGTAGAATTTAAGGATGACTAATAGAGTATAGTAGTTGACTAGTAAATATGTTAAGTAAATGAATGACAGAAATGATTTTTGACAGTAGGTGGTTGATGATATATTGATTTCTTGAAAAACAAGGACTCAGATTGTCTCAACAGGCAAGTCCTTGTGGTAGGCTGAAACTCCTTTACCATCTTGCCTGAAATTGGAAATTGTCAGTACTTCACTTTCTACTGTACTGCTAATTTAAAATCTTAAAATTTTAAGCCTTATGTATTAATTTTATTTGATAAAACAAATATAAATTGAGAAGGAGAGGGAGAGAGAAACAGAGAGACACCTGCAAAACTGCTTCACCACTTGTGAAGCTATTCCCCTGCAGTTGGGAACCAGAGGCTTGAACCTTGTTTCCTGAGCATGGTAACATGTGCACTTTTCTGGAGGCAGGGTTACAGAGTAGCAGCAGCTGAGTATCTCTTCTTTCCCTGGCCAACTAAGAATAACAAAGAAAATCACCTCAGAACGCAACAATACAAGACTCAGAATACTTTGGAAACCCCCTAAGTGACAGGTGAGTGCAAACATTTGTGACTTATGGACAGAGAGGTGCCTAAAGAGAGATTTCTGGGGCTGAAAGCCTTACTTAGGAGCAAAGGATAATAGTCTGGCAGTTTGCCAGTTGAGGAGCCACCTCCAGTATGTTTTACCTACAAAAAAACTGATGACAGGAGGAGAGGATCCCCTAACGCTCACCAAATGCAACTGTGAGTCTCCACTGCTACTGTCCCTTGGAGGCTGGAGCAGCAGCCAGAAGGCCCTGTGCTGACATTGGGGGCAGAGACCTGATTGGGCAACTCAGGAAAAGACTTACACTCCCATTGGTCTGGAAGTGGGGTTGTATAGGGGGGGCCTTTCCACATTATTCTCCCCATGAATTTGGAGATGCCTTGAATAGTTGCTTCAGAATGCATGGAGTACAAACAGGATTTGTTTAGAAACTCACAGGGCCAAGGAATGCTGCCCAGCTTGGCTCTTGCTGTTGTCAGAGAAGCTGATTGGGCCTGGGTCTTTGGACCCTCGGGGTCTGGGAGTCTTTTTGCATAACCACTGTGCTGTCTCTCGCCCACCCTGTTTTATCTTTAGGTTAAGAGTGAGTGATTAAGCTAAAAAAAAAAACTACTTATAGTTAAAAAGCCTGCAGGCTCCCATAGTCTACAGGGAAGATAAAGAAAAAAAAAGAGGGTTTTACAGCCACTGTGCTTCAACTCAGGGATTGAGACAACATTGAAACAACTATTTCACAACTGTGAACTCTTTAAGTACCATACTTAGACAAAAAGTCAATCCAGGCAAGAGTGATCAGTATATTGAAAAGTACAGAAAGAGATACCTCATAACACACTATATAAAATGGTTAACTCAAGAAGAAACATTGGAGAAATGAACCTGGACAAAAGTCCAGCTAAAAACTCCTCAAAGGTAGAAGCACATAAGAATAAGCTCAACATCTAAATGCTAATTGATGAATTTGTCATAGGAGTGAGGAAAGAATTTGAAAGTAAAGTCATCAGAAATGGGGAAACAACAAATGAGACTCTGAAAGAAAACTCTAACTATCTCTAGGTAATTAGAGAGCCAAAAGTTGAAATACCTGAGCTAAGAGCACAATTAGCTGAACAAGCTAATTCAGTATCAGAACAGGGTAACAAAATAGCTGAGCTACAGAAAACAACAGAGGGGAGAGAGAATAGAATAAATGAGGCAGAAAACAAAATTAGCAAGATTGAGGATGAATTAGAGAAAACTAAGAAATATGTAAGAGATCTCAAAAAGAGATTAAGAGATACTAAAACAACAACAGAGACATGGGATGACCTCAAATGAAATAAAATACGCATTATTAGCTTGCCAAAGGAAGAAAGGGAGAGTAAGAAAGCATTCTATAGGACATAATAACTGAGAACTTCTCTAGTATGGACAACATAAAAGACATAAAGGTCCAGGAAGCCCAGAGTGTCCCAAACAGAATTAACCCAGACTTAAAGACACCAAGACACATAATATTTAGAATGAAAAGGAATACGGATAAATAAAGAATCTTGAGTGCTGCAAGAGAAAAACCAAGAGTCACCTACAGAGGAAAACCCATAAATTAGCAGCAGATTTCTCCACAAAAACAGTAAAGGCCAAAAGAGAATATGTGCACTTAACTAGATGCACTGCAACCTGGCCCCTTATTTTAGAATCTTTATATATGTTTGCTTACTATGGAAAAGGTATTTTGGGGGGGATGGACAGTAATGCACCTAGTTAAGTGCATATGTCACCAAGCCCAAGGACCTGGGTTTGAGCTGCCCCACTAACAAGGCGTCTCCTTCACGAAAAGTGCAGGTCTGCATGTGTCTATCTTTCTCTTACTTTCTTTCTTCCTGTCCTCTACCAATTTGTCTGTCCTATCTTAAAGAGAGAAGGAAAGAAAGAAAGAAAGAAAGAAAGAAAGGAAGGAAGGAAGAAAGAGAGAAAGAGAAAGAGAGAAAAAATAAAATAAATAATGGCCTCCAGGAGCAGTGAATTTGTAGTACTGGCACCAAGTCAAGGCAATAAAACAAAAAAAGGAAAAAGATTTTTCCATATATATGAAATGTATTTGCAGTTTGTTCACCAGAGTTGTATTAGCAGGATCTTTGGTCTTCCCCTTCCCTACTGATTGTCCTCCTGAAGACTAAAAATTTGCTTTCCTTCCACTCCAATACTGCAGTAAGGGGGTTAAGGTAGTGGCATACTCAGAGAACAAACACTATGCCTGTGAACCTAGGTTCAAGGCCCCCACCTGAAGAAGGAAGCTTCACAAGCAATACTGTAGTTAGGTTAATTAGGCTCACCAAGTCCTTAATGTCTACTTTTATGATTGGAGACGCTATACTTCTAGGGAAAGAGACATGTAACATTTGTTAAGTTAGCTGACTGTTTTCTTAAGTTTGGTTCTTTTATGCTGTGATCTGTGGATGGATATATACATGTATATTTTATTGTTTTTTTTTTTACCCTTTTCAAGCAGTTTACCATAACCAGACTCAGGTATTTATATTATTTTCAACCAGCACATATACCATCTCTGGTATATAGTCATCCAGAGATTGAACTTGGGAACTCTGGGACCTCAGATATACAGATTCAGTGCCAAAATATTGTTATTTCTCAATCCCTTCGAAGTAATATATATATACACACGTATATATGTATATATATGATAAAAAGTCATAGTGCATTTTTTTGCATAGGAAAAATACATCTCGACTTTTCCAACAAATAAATATTCTCACCAGGTATGAGCTGAATATCTTATAAATGCATAATTTCACTGAATGCTGAATTTCATCTTTTTTTTCATTTATTCATGAGAAAGATAGGGGAGAGAGAGAGAGAAACAAAGAACCAGACATCACTCTGGTACGTGTGCTGCCAGAGATTGAACTCAGAACCTCGTGCTTGAGAATCCAATGCTTTATCCACTGCACCACCTGCTGGACCACTCAGCCAAATTTTATCTTATCCTATTTTTATTCTTTATCTTACTCTATCTATCTTATTATCTATTTTACTGTGTGCCATTGGCACTAAGAGGCAGGCAGAGAGAAAGAGAGATACTAAAGCATCACTTTACCATGCACAGAATTCTCCTGATGCTGTCCATAGTGGGCCCATGTGATGCAATGCTAAAAATCCATAGCTTCTCACACTGTAAAGTATGTATATTATCAGCTGAATTATCTCCTGGCCCCCATCAAACTAGGGTTTCTTCTGCTAAATACTACAATTTTCTTTACTCCAAATTTGAGAATTTTTCATCAGTATGGAAATCTTTTTCTCATAGCTTTAACTTTTCTACTACCAGTAGAGATAACAAGCCATAAAATAATTCACTAATAGGCATTCATCTTCAAAACACAAGAGGTTTGCTAGGAAGGAGTGAACAGCATATATACATTTCTATAAAGAGTAAGGATGTTTGTTTGCTGATTACAGTGGATGTCCAGAAGATGACATGCATTCAGTTGAGGAAATGCCCCAAATAAATTGTTCCTTTAATTTCATCCAGCAGCAAAAGATAACTTTTAGTTCTTTTATGTGCATACATGTGCCTGTTGTATGCTTTACATTGGGTTCTAGTTCTCCCCCGCCAAGAGAATTGGATCAGTCCTGTTAGTTTCACGGGCCTGCTTGGCCCCGCCCTGAGGAACCCCGAGAGAGGGTTCCAAAGTGCGAGAGTTCAGAGGGTTCCAGAGTTGGAGAGTTTCAGAGTTCCAGAGTAAGAGAGAGTGCTTGTGCCGCCGCAAAGAGACAGCAGAGCTCTGTTTGGTGATTAGTTTGTCTTAGTTTATGAATCGTTGTTCCTGAATAAAGAAATACAGCTTCCCTGCCCAGCCGTTGTCTCCGCGTCTCTGTTACACGCCCGTGAAGCTAGCCCAGCCCGCTAGAGGCCTCCGAATTTTAACAACATGTGCCAACAAAACATTTAATTTTTATAACTTTTATCATGTTCTACAGAAATTGTACAATTATTTCATTACAAATCTCTGCCTTAACCTCATCTAGTATGCCTTTATTTCCTCCTTCCCTAAATACATCTCATCTTCATAACTCAGCAAATGTCTTGCCTTTTCTACATAATTTATCTTGAATACCACAGAGTACACTGGTCATTCTCTTTTTTTTCTTTTTTTCTTCCTTTCTTTCTCTTTTTCTTTCTTCCTTTCTTTATTCCCTTTTGTTGCCCTTGTTGTTATTATTGTTGTCATAGTTGTCGTCATTGTTGGATAGGACAGAGAGAAATGGAGAGAGGAGGGGAAGACAGAGAGGGGGAGAGAAAGATAGACACCTGCAGACCTGCTTCACCGCCTGTGAAGCGACTCCCCTGCAGGTGGGCAGCAGGGGCTCCAACCCCGATCCTTCAGCTGGTTCTTGCGCTTTGCGCCACGTGCACATAACCCACTGCGCTACTCCCCGACCCCCGCACCAGTCATTTTCTACCTCTTAATTTAAATCATAGGCTTATTAACCTCTTATGTATCCTTCTCCACTTTCCTGGGCTCAAGGACAAAATGCTTACAATCCAAATGATTATGATATGAATCAGTAAAGAAAATGCAGGTTGAAAAAAAAAGAAGAAAAGAAAATACAGTTTGAAAAGAAAAAAGAAAATACAGGCTGAATCCTTCAGTTGTATAAACCTTTGGTTTCTTCGTCCATCAGTTAATAGTCACTGGCTTGGTAGAGATGATTCACTTTCTAGCTCTAGTAATGAGATTTGATTGTCTAGGCTAATCACTATAACAATCATTATAACCAATCATAATATCTGGTTACAGTGGCTGGTTCAAGTATAAATCTATTACCTGACCTGGTTCAGTCAGAAGGACGCTTAGGTTGTTTGCCAATCTATAATGGAGCTGTTTTCTCTACTTTTATGAATCCTGTGGTGTGCAGATGTGATAATGATAATAATTGATAAAATCAAATCAGTTTGTTAACATGAGAGAAGGCAGAGTCTTATTCAAATTGAGAGTCAGAAGTTTGCTTTGTGCACACTGAAGTCACTGACACTTCTGGGACTTCTATCATTTGAATCCATTATATGTAGCTATAGACACCTATTAATTTATAGCAAACATTTCCTGAAGATTTTCATCAATTTTATTCTAATGGTCTTGTGTGCAGATACATATATAATGAATACAAATAATTCACAAAAGATGAGCTTTTGCTTAACATCCATCAGTATTTATGACTTTGTATTAAATACAGATACCTTTTCGATGAAACTGAAGAGACCCCAGCAGACATATAGATTTTAACATCTCTGTTGTGTACATTTCTAAGCAGCACTGCAGCTGGATGTACAGCCGACAGATTTCTGGATGGATTTCACCATCTTCTGGTCTGTAACGGAATGAAAGAGAAAAAAAGCTGTAAGCGTTCTCAAAATTTCACTCATCAACGATTTGTCTGAGCTCTGAAAAGAACAAAAAAACCACTCAATAAAATTCCCTAAAGTGGATGTTCAGCTTCACGGGGTGCGGGAGGGGGTGTGTAGGAGAAAGGGAGGAGGAACAGACTTTTGGTGGTGGGAATGGTGTTTCTATACACTCCTATTGAGTTGTAGTCATAAAAATCACTATTTAATTAATATGAGAAGGGAAAAATTGATTGAATGACTCAAATTCTAAATCACAGACTGAGTCTTTTTAATACATAGGCTGAGTCTTTGGTATACTGACTCACTTAAAAGCTTAGACCAGGGAGAACAGAAGCAACTGATGGCACAACTGTATACAAATAATGTCAAAGAACATAAATTATGGTGATGTTGTGTATGATACAGCAAAGCCTAACAAAGGGATATTTCAAAGTTAACCCAATTGCCAAATAATGTGATTATAGCAATAACTATTATCTTCTTAAACCCTAAGATAGCAGTAAACTCCAGCTTCCTCTATAGAGCCTATTATTTCCCCCAGCCCTGGAACCTCTAGGGTGGGGCTCACTTTCCTGCATGCTTCTCTCAATTCATACCAAATGACATTGCATCTGCTGATCCCAACCTAATCAACACTATGAATACCACCTCAGCATGCTTCATTTCTTTTTTTTAAAATCTTTTTTTAAAAAATATTTATTTTATTTATTTATTCCCTTTTGTTGCCCTTGTTGTTTTTTTTATAGTTGTTGTCGTTGTTGGATAGGACAGAGAGAAATGGAGAGAGGAGGGGGAGACAAAGAGGAGGAGAGAAAGATAGACACCTGCAGACCTGCTTCACCGCCTGTGAAGTGACTCCCCTGCAGGTGGGGAGCCAGGGTTCGAACCGGGATCCTTATGCCGGTCCCGCATGCTTCATTTCAGACTGTGTCCAGAGATGTCAGGCATGGAATGTCAACCCTTCAGCCTCATTACTCAGGTGAGACCTTTCCTTTCATAGTATTCTTTAATTCCATTGCAGGTGGTTCACTTCCTAACAAAGTCCCAAAACCTAGATATAGACCAGGTCCCATAAGATAGAGCATAGGTTCACATGTATCCATAAATTAGGGCAAAATATATACCTGAAAGCAAAAGTACACAATAGTCTGTAGTGAGTCTATATGAAGTGCATACTGAAATAGAGTCTACTTAGATACCCTCCTCACCTACTTCCTATTACAGTTCTCTCACTCACCCCAAAGCTAACCTCATCAAAGCAAGGACTGCAAAAGCTGAGTAAGGGCAAGAGACTGGCATACTTTAACAATGACTCTTTTGTCACTATCATGCTGCCCCATCAGCAGGGGCCCTAATTAGGGAGTCCTGAGATTCTCAAACAGACATGATGGACTTAGACCTCATCTCTCCCCATTGTTACTGGTTATCTCTATCAGGAATAACAAAATGGACCCCTTTGTGGGCCTCCATAGGACCTTGCCCTCAACTTGGATCAACAATGGTAGAGAATGCTCCATCCTCTGAAGGGAGGCTGAACAATACACTCTATGCTACACTTGAGAAAAATGGGTCCTGATTTGGGGCAGCTTGGAATGTTCCTACTTATGACCACAGAATATGAGCTCAGATCTACAGGGATGCAAAGGTCATATAGACTCCTAAGATGAAAATCAGCCCCAGATCCCATCAAATCAATGGGGTTTAAAATCAACAATACTTATACACCTTTCCCATATTTGCGAGCTACTCTCTTCCATGATCCATCTTTCTGATACCATCTCCCCAGACAATAGTTAGGATCCACCTGCATATCAGATTTCAGGCTCAGGCAAAAAACAAAAAACAAAACAAACAAACAAACAAAACCCCACTAGTATAGCCACAGGCCCTTTGGAATATAATTAAAATATTCCTACTAGCTAGCTACAAAATGGAGAAGCCTCCTAAATCTTCATCTGCACTATTCTAGCCTTTAGGTCTATGATTGGTCAACAATTTGTTTGGCTTTGTATGTTAACTCTCTTTTCAACCTCCAGGTTCCAGATGCAGCATGATGCCAACCAGACTTCCCTGGACAGACAATCCCACCAATGTGTCCTGGAGCTCCACTTTCCAGAGCCCCACTTTCCCAGAGCCCCACTCTATTAGGGAAAGAGAGAAGCAGGCTGGGAGTATGGATAGACCAATGAACGCCCATGTTCAGCTGGGAAGCAATTACAGAAGCTAGACCTTCCACCTTCTGCACCCCACAATGACCTTGGTTCCATACTCCCAGAGGGATATAGAATAGGAAAGCTATCAGGGGAGGGATGGGATATGGAGATTTGGTGGTGGGAATTGTGTGGAGTTGTACCCCTCTTATCCTATGGTTTTGTCAATGTTTCCTACTTATAAATAAAATTTTTTAAAAAAAATTCTCTAAAGTGTATGAGTCTAAACACTAGGGCTTTCTGCTTTCAGACCAATGATCAATGTCGTAGTTCACAGATATTCCATCTACAGTCTTCGGGTCTATCAGCTGAGCTATCAAAGGGCGCAATGTCACAGTTCATACATAAGTATCTTCTTTTTTTTTAATGTTTATTTGATATGACATAAAAATTGCAAGGGAAGAGTATATATAGATATATAGGAGAAAGAGACACCTGCTTGCACTGCTTCACTGCTGCTTGTGCAGCTTCCACATGTCGATGGGAACTGGAGGGCTGGACCCAGGTCCTTAAGCATGGAAATGTGCAATCCACTGGTGTACCACCACCCAGTCCTTCCAAGTATCTTTCTAACAGCTCTCAGTCCCCTTCCCCCACCGCCCCACTATCAGCTGGTTCCTGCTGGGAATCTAAATTATAAACGTTTTAAGTAATTTAAAATATTAGATATTTTCAATTTAGCTGTTGGAACAAATTTCAAAACATATTTAGACCATAAAAATATCATATTATGCCAGAAGAGATTAAAGACATATATTTTTAGAGAGAGAAACAATCAAAGGGTGACTAAATCACCAGTTATAAAATAACTCTTTAATATTATGACCCTTGCATAATGTGATTAAAGACCCCAAGAGGCAAATTATTATTTTTTAAAATTAATTAATTAATTATTTTAAATATTTATTTTATTTATTCCCTTTTGCTGCCCTTGTTGTTTTATTGTTGTAGTTATTATTATTGTTGTTGTCGTTGTTGGATAGGACAAAGAGAAATGGAGAGAGGAGGGGAAGACAGAGAGGAGGAGAGAAAGATAGACACCTGCAGACCTGCTTCACCGCCTGTGAAGCGACTCCCCTGCAGGTGGGGAGCCGGGGTTCGAACCGGGATCCTTATGCCGGTCCTTGTGCTTTGCGCCACCTGCGCTTAACCTGCTGCGCTACAGCCCGACTCCCCGAGGCAAATTATTTTTATCAGGGTTTTTTTTTCCCCTGTCCATAGGACATTCATTTATTATTAGCCATAGTTAGCTAATATAATGTCAAATGTTTTCAATAAAAAATAAATTTTCTGAAGAAATAAAAAAGTGATAAAATTATAATAGTTATGCTTAACATTCTAAAGTTAAATATCAGCCAGGGAGTTAACTCAATCTAACAGAATGCAAAAGTTGCATGCTTAAGAATTCTGGCACTGGAGCTGGGGGTGCTTTGATTTCTCCCTCATATGAAATGACCCCCTCACTTGAAACATATGAAATACACACACACACACACACACACACACACACACACAGTCTCTAAGACTTTATGACAACTATAGAGGTTATTATCGGGTGGGAGGAATACAGGACTTTGGCTCCAGTGAAAAACAATCTTATAATCTTTAAACCATTATTAAATCACTAATAAAATGTTTAAAAAAGAAATTCTGATATGAAATAAGTAAAATAGTATTTAAGAAAATAAAGTTAAACACTGAACTGAAGATAAACAATTTTTCCAAAGTTCTTGATTCTCTGTTAACCACCATAAACATATATATGTAAATATGATAAAACAAGAACTGATACATATTTTTAAGAGGACAGAAGCTAGTTGTCAGTAGAACTCTATTTCATATACAGTGAAAATAACCTATGTTGAATAAAGCAAACTAAACAAAAGAGAGAAACGTTTAGAGAGAAAATAAATGAAAAAAGTCACAAAGTGAACTTTGTGAAATTTATTATTATATTTTGTGAAATTTATTATATTTACATTTATTTAAAAAGTGATTAAATAATACAGCATTTGAATTTGATTCATTTGTAAAGTGGGTCAGTGGTCAATGTCAGGGGTAACCAAAAGAATGAAAGATGGCTTCACTTTGATCTAAATCTTGGAGTATAGCAAAAAGAATTTGTGTCAACACTATAATTTATGATAAATCATCATAATAGGTAGTAATCATTTTTAATACTTACTTGGTATATGAGCCACTGTTTATTTCATAGATGGCTTATATAACATAGAAAAATGCTCAGTTCTCTGCCTCTGTATCTGCGATGACTGCACAGTCATGCTATGTCTTTCATGGGTCAGAATGAAATGCTTCAAACACACTTCCAAGGAAAATTAGAATTTATTTTCAAAATAAAAAGACTACCTTGCTTCTCAGTGTGTCTTGTGCATCCAAACTGAGGCCAACATTGGAAGCAAGTGTACCTTTGGCAAAAGTCCCAGATTTTCTATATAAGTACCGCGTGGAACTGGAACTTTTCTCCCACTGGAACTTTTCTCCCCCAGGTGCCTCCCACCCTAAAGTTGTCCTCCTAATACCAGGCATTCCCCAGCACCCCCTCCACGACACATACAACCTCTCAATTCATACCATCTTCAGCATATCAAAGTGTCTTTAGGTCTCATTCCCTCATGGCCTGAACAGAGCCCAGGAAAGTAATGAACATTAGTGGTTCCTGTAACAAAACGGTATTCCTAGCCTATTACCTGATAATACACGAACATAGTATCTGTTTTTTATTTTTTAATTTTTATTTATAAAATGGAAACACTGACAAGACCATAGGATAAGAGGGGTACAACTCCACACAATTCCCACCACCAGAACTCTGTATCCCATCCCCTCCCTTGATAGCTTTCCTATTTTTTAACCTTCTGGGAGTATGGGCTCAAGGTCATTGTGGGATACAGAAGGTGGAAGGTCTCGCTTCTGTAACTGCTTCCCCGATGAACATGGGTGCTGACAGGTCAATCCATACTCCCAGACTGTTTCTCTCTTTCCTATAAAGTATAGAATTATAAAGGTAATATACCTAAAAGGAAGCCACTGAATGTATTTGTAGAGATATTCTAAAAATCACTACCTTGAGTAAGGAATTTAATTCCTTACTTCACCACCTATTTGCTCAGAAATGTGAAAGCCCAAGATATCATTCTCTTTCCTTAGTGGGGCAGAGCTCTGGGGAAGCAGATCTCCAGGACACATTGGTGGGGTTGTCTACCCAGGGAAGTCTGGCTGGCATCATGGTAGCATCTAGGACCTGGTGGCTGAAAAAAAGAGTTAAGATATAAAGCCAAACAAATTGTTGACTAATCATGAATCTAAAGGCTGGAATATTGCAGATGAAGATTTGGGGTCTCTGTTTTGGAAGTAGCTAGGAGGTCTATTTTAGGTATATGCCAAGGGCTGCATGGCTTTACTAGTTTTTGCCTGAGCCTGACAGAACATAGTATCTTATCACAAAAGGAGCTAGAAGGAAAATAATTCTTTTTTTTACTACCCCTGGGGTTATTGCTGGGACTTGTTGCTGACACTACAAATCCACCTCTCCCAGTGGCCATTTTTCCCCCTTTATGATTGCTTATTTTTCTTTCTACTTAATTGGATAGGACCAAGAGAAATTGAGACGGGAGGGAAAGGGAAAGATAGACACCTGCAGACTTACTTCATTGCTTGTGAATCAACCCCCCCACACACACACCACAGTTGGGCAGCTGGAGGCTTGAACCCCAGTCCTTGTGCATGGTAATGTGTATGTTTAACTGGGTGTGGCACCATCCAGCACCCAGAAGGAAAATATTTAAAGCAGGAAAGACTTTTCTGTACTGCTTCATCATCTCAATCAAAACTACTATTGTTAGTTTTTTTTACCTTTGCATAATGTTGACCCCACTGCATATATGCAGATTAAAAAACACTATATTCAGCAGGGAAGCAATTACAGAAGCCAGATCTTCCACCTTCTGCATCCCACAATGACCTTGGGTCCATACTCCCAGAGGGATAAAGAATAGGAAAGCTATCGGGGGAGGGGATGGGATATGGAGATCTGGTGGTGGGAACTGTGTGGAGTTGTATCCCTCTTATCCCATGGTTTTGTCAGTGTTTCCTTTTTTTTTTTTAAGTTTTTTTTTTTTTAGTATTTATTTATTCCCTTTTTTTTGGCCTTGTTGTTTTATCGTTGTAGTTATTATTGTTGTTGTTATTGATGTCCTTGTTGCATAGGACAGACAGAAATGGAGAGAGAAGGGGAAGACAGAGAGGGAGAGAGAAAGACACCTGCAGACCTGCTTCACTGCCTGTGAAGGTACTCCCATGCAGGAGGGGAGCCAGGGGCTTGAACCAGGATTCTTACACAGTGTTTCCTTTTTATAAATAAATTTTAAAAAACACTACATAGTATGTCTGAAAAAAAAATATATATGTATAATTTGATGAGTGGGACAATTAGCCAGTGCTGTATCTTTGCAAGCATGGAGTATTCTTACTTTCAGAAAGTACAAAATAGGAGTCAAGTTATGGTGCATCTGGTAGAGGGCACATATTACAATGCTCAAGGACATGGGTTCAAGACTACTGTCCCCACCTGTAGTGGGGGAAGTTTCACAAGGGCTTCACACATGAAGCAGTGCTCCAAGTATGTCTCTCTCTTTCTGCTTCCACCCTCTATCTCCCCCTTCTCTCTCAATTTTTTCTGTGTCTACCCAAAAAGAAAAAAAATAAAGTATAAAATATGTGACTAGTGGCTTCGTTTCCCCCACCTCCAAAATGTAAACTTCCTGTATTACTTTCTATGACAAATAACTACCTTATTAATATATATAAATATATATAAAATATATATATAATATAAATAAGTATATTTTATTTACTAAGCAAAACACAGAGCAATAAATAATTGTGCTAAGTGATTCTGAAAAGGGAAAGTGAGAACAGGGATTAAAAAGCAATGTTTTGGGAGTCTGGCAGTACCACATCGGGTTAAGCGCATGTGGAGCAAACTGCAGGGACTGCATTAAAATCCCGATTCGAGCCCCAGGCTCCTCACCTGCAGGGGAGTCGCTTCACCGGCAGTGAAGCAGGTCTGCAGGTGTCTATCTTTCTCTCCCCCTCTCTGTCTTCCCCTCCTTTCTCCATTTCTCTCTGTCCTATCTAACAATGACGACAACAATAATTACAACAACAATAATAAAAAAACAAACAAACAAGGGCAACAAAAGGGAAAATAAATAAAAGAAAATTTTTTAAAAATTAAAAGAAAAAAAAGGCAATGTTTTGGCAGGGCCAGAACAGCCATGTAGGAAGCACCTTTATTTTTCCCCCCCAACAGCAACATTAAAGTTAACCCTGATACATGAAGTAATCGGCACAGAAATGGACCTGAAATTCAGACAAGCTTTCACAGCAAGGAATAAAATATCAGCTTCCAGGCAGTGATGATACAGGGAGATGTACTGCCTCAAGAAAGAAACTTCACTTCAGATCAATAGACTATAGCCCAGAAGCAATCTCTAAAGTGAAAAGGCTTTAATCTGGGACATAAAGGTTCGGGCTGTATCAAACACCTGGCTCCCCAATATTACTATTACTTTATACTTACATTGCAAAGGGAGACAAGAAAATATAAATTATAAACTAGACAGGAGTCATGATAACAGCCTTCTTGAAGGAAAAAAAAAAACCCTCTCTGACCTTGCTGTTTGCAGCACTGGATACCATACTGAAGTTGAATATTTAATGTAATGGATCTTGGAGGCAGATTCTAGGAAGAGTTCTATCAACCCATATTAAGCAGAAGATTTGACTGGGGACTGCAAGACATTTATCAAGAGTATTAAGTCTTGGAAAATAAGCAGATAGGGTCCTTTCCAGCCCACACCTAACTACTAGCAAACAAATCATATCCATAGAGTCAGCGTTTGCCCTAAGAACTTCTCAAATCATAGCCAGCCAACAAGAGAGTCTCACTGCCTGTGCTGCTCTCTTGCTGTCTCATAGCCCACCAGATTCTGTTTCTTATCAGCTCTAGGGTGTGCACATTGTCAGATCTGAATTCCCAACCAGAATAACCTAGTGACTGCTGTGCTGAGGAGTTATTCTGATGCAGTTTCCGCCCCCAGGTTTTACTACGCCGCGCAAAACCCTAGCATTGCCCCCTTCAACCAATCCTGGCCCTACACGTCACGCCGTGCGAAACCCTAGCATTCCCCCCTTCAACCAATCCTGGCCCTACACGTCACCTCTGGTTGTCGCCCAATAAAAAGCCCCCTCACCCCCACCTCTTTCTGGGCTCTCAGCTCTCCCTCTCTGAGGTCTTGCTCCCTGCTCTCCCACCCCCCCGTGGTCGGCCATTGCTGGCTGGCTCCACGTGGTCTGAACCAACCCCCCCCATCCTATAATAAAGATTTGTGTACCCCTTTGCTCTGGATGTCCGCTCTCTTCTCCGCGGTGCAGCCCAACACCAGACCACCTCAACAACATCTGGCGCCCAACGTGGGGCACGAACCCACGACCCTGAGATTAAGAGTCTCATGCTCTACCGACTGAGCTAGCCGGGCCGTTCCTGCTTCTGACCTGCTTGTCACGTGTTGGCAGTTCCAGCTGGCTATCTACAGAAAAGCAACATTCCAGCGGCTGACCTCCCTCATGCAGCGTTGCATCCCCTGCCAATTCTTCCCCTAGCCATCTACTTTGGACTGAGACTTGTATCGAACTTTCTGACATACCCTATATACATTTTACACAATTTTGAAGCAGCTTATTTCCCTTCACGCTGCTGGTTTTTCATAGACTGATCCTGAGTAATTCATAGACTTTGCAGACTATTGCCTTGAGGACTATACAATGCCAAATAGCCCCTCTGTTTGGTGGGTCACGCCTCCCGCCTCCCCCTCATTATGTACCCTCGCCCCTTTCCCCACCCAAGCAGGGAATGTTCCTTTACACACCAATCCTTCCCTTCACACCACACTGGCCTTTACTACTCCCCTACTTGTCCCTTCCTATTTTGTTATATCATTTAGGCTTATGCCCAAAAGGTTTCTGCCCCATGATAGTCTTTTACAGACCTTGTACATCTTATGCAATTACTAGATAGAAAGATAGAAAAGTTGTAGAGATATTGTGAAGAGATGGTTGAGCAGGCTGCGCTTAAACCTATGAGATGAGTCTCTCCAGGTAAGTCTCTCTCTCTAAAGAGGGGTTGAACACAGGAGGACGCATAAATCTCACAAGGTTCGCAGCCATTTAAGCCTTTCATCCTCCACAGAAAGTCCTACATCTTCCCACCTGAGCATGGCATTCCTCTAAAACATTTAAGCCTGCTCCATTCCATTTTTCTTTACTGTGTCCATTTAGATATAAAGGGATAGGAGGAGATGTTGCTGAGGAGTTATTCTGATGCAGTCTCCACCCCCAGGTTTTACTATGCCACGCGAAACCCTAGCATTGCCCCCTTCAACCAATCCTGGCCCTACACGTCACGCCGCGCGAAACCCTAGCATTGCCCCCTTCAACCAATCCTGGCCCTACACGTCACCTCTGGTTGTCGCCCAATAAAAAGCCCCCTCACCCCCCCCCCCCCCTCTCTGGGCTCTCAGCTCTCCCTCTCTGAGGTCTCGCTCTCTGCTCTCCCCCCCCCCGTGGTCGGCCATTGCTGGCTGGCTCCACGTGGTCTGAACCAAACCCCCCCCATCCTATAATAAAGATTTGTGTACCCCTTTGCTCTGGACGTCCACTCTCTTCTCCTCGGTGCAGCCCGACACCAGACCACCTCAACAACAGACTGCTGAGCACTTGTAATTTATGAACCCCTAACTGCTATCCAGCTTACCTTGACCTCAATACCATAGCCTCTGCCAGACATTTGTGATAAACCCCTGGTTGCTACCCAGGGCCACATCATATAGCAATGCACATCATGAAAATACAGAGGAATTGTGAGTCAGGTGGTAGCACAGCGGGTTAAGTGCAGATGGCGCAAAGTGCAAGGACCTGCGCAAGGATCCTGGTTGGAGTCCCGGTTCCCCACCTGTAGGGGAGTCGCTTCACAGACGGTGAAGCAAGTCTGCAGGTGTCTATATTTCTCTCCCCTCTCTGTCTTCCTCTCTTCTATCCATTTCTTTCTGTCCTATCCAAGAACAACGACATCAATAATAACTACAACAATAAAAAAGGACAACAAAAGGGAATAAATAAATACATAAAAAAAGAAAATACAGAGGAATTTACCCACATTTAGGGATCAAGACTATAACTTAAAGGAACTCTGAAATTTAAGTGTTAAGCAAGGTTTCTAAAGGAAACTCAAAGAAATAGCCTTAAGGGTGATCATTGAAATGAGAAGAAAATTTCAACAAAGTTAAGAGAAAATATTAGAGAAATACTAGAACTAAAGAATACAGTGACTGAACTAGTAAAAAGAGGCCCCCATGAGCAGAAAGAAGTCAATGGTTGAAGCGCTAAGCTTGGGAATAAGACATAGGAAACCATAATAACGCACACATACAGGACAAGACAAGACAAAACCAAGTGGGAATAACTAAAAAAGAAAGTTTGTGCACAACATCCAGAAGTATAACATTTCATCATAGGGGTAGCAGAAGAAAAGAAAGGCAAAGCGAAACAGTCAGGAAACAGTTGAAAAATAAAAGCTGAGAATTTCCCCAAACTGGAGAAAGAGATATTCAATGCCAAGAAGTTAGAAGAACTCCAAACATAATAGACTCAAGGCCAAACACCAAGATATATTGTAATTATAATAGCAAAGATCAAAGGTAGAGAATCTTAAAATCAGCAAGAAAAGAACCATAAGTCGTTTCACCATATCTGTTGATTTCTCAGTAGAAATTATTTTTTCTTAGTTTTTTCTTTCCTTCCTTCCTTCCTTCCTTCCTTCCTTCCTTCCTTCCTTCCTTCCTTCCTTCTTTCCTTTCTTCCTTTCTTTTTTAAGAGACAGTGAAGTTAGAGAAGAAAGTGAAAGAGATCACAGTAACAGCTATTTTCTTTTTTTCTCTTTTTAATTTTTTATTTATAAGGAAACATTGACTAAACCATAGGATAAGAGGGGTACAGCTTCACACAATCCCCACCACCAGAACTCTGTATTCCATCTCCTCCCTTGATAGCTTTCCTATTCTTTAACCTTCTGGGAGTATGGACCTAAGGTCATTGTGGGATGCAGAAGGTTGAAGGTCTGGCTTCTGTAATTGCTTCCCTGCTGAACATGGGCATTTACATGTCAATCCATACTCCCAGCCTGTCTCTCTCTTTCCCTAGTGGGGAAGAGCTCTGGGGGAGCTGAGCTCCAGGACACATTGGTGGGGTTGTCTGTCCAGGGAAGTCTGGTCGGCATCATGCTAGCATCTGGAACCTGGTGGTTGACAAAAGAGTTAACATACAAAGCCAAACAACTGTTGACTAATCATGGACCTAAAGGCTAGAACAGTGCGGATCAAGAGTTGGGGTGGGGGGGGAAGTCTGGTCGGCATCATGCTAGCATCTGGAACCTGGTGGTTGACAAAAGAGTTAACATACAAAGCCAAACAACTGTTGACTAATCATGGACCTAAAGGCTAGAACAGTGCGGATCAAGAGTTGGGGGGGGGGGTCCTCTATTTTGTAGATAGCTAATAGGCATATTTTAGTTATATTCCAAAGGGCCTGTGGCTATACTAGCTCCCCCCCCCCCTTTTTTTTCCTCTGAGCCTGAAATCTGATATGCCGGTGAATCTACGTTATTGATTGGGGAGATGATGTCATGGTTGGAAAAAGGTTATTTTCATAACAAATAATCAAGAGTCAGAACATGAAAAAAGGAGAAAAAGCCAAGAAAACAGCAATTACAACTTTAAGGGAAAGAGAGAACAAAAATAAGTGTTCCATTATCTATGGAGTGCTACTCACTTTTTTCTTTCTTGCTCTCAAGTAATGCTAAGTTGATGACCTCAGGGGTACAAGGCAAGTGCTCCATTGCTGAGCAATTGCTCTGGCCATGATAATAACTATTTAAAAGCTGAGATTTCCCAGGAATAAATTATAAAGTCTAAGTGACTTTGAAACAAAATTAGACCTATGGATTTCCTTCAGGAATTGGAAACATCTTTCCCCTATATTACACTCTTACTGTAAAGTGGTTCACTCATGTGTCATGTTCAGGCATCTGAGTCACATCTGAGGTGATGTTCACTCAGTTTGACCAAATAAATGTTAATGACTTAGTGACTATTAACATTTTCTACTGAGTGAAAATCCGGAGCTAATCAGATCATTTTGATTAATTTGAACGTCTTAGTATTAATAGAAAAGCACCCTAAAATGAACTTCAGAATTTGGAGGTGGATCGAAAAACATTTTAAACAATTGGCAAAATCTGGATGTTTCTATAAACTCTTTAAGGGTGAGAAGCAGAACTTAATGACATAATCTTATGGCTTATGGTATTTGGACCAGTATAATAATAGGGGACAGATGAGGAGAGATATTGCCTCAGTTGCTGCTTGATCATGGAAATGTAGATATTCTGTAATTTAAAAAGGATGATGAACACCCAACAGAATGTTTAAGATTTTGAAAAGACTGATAGTACCAATTGTTGATGATGTGGAGTGAGAGATTCTCATACATTGTTGGTGGGAGGTAAACAGTACAAATACTTTAAAAAAAATTCTGGGAGTTTCTGATAAAGCCAAACACATACCTACTCTATGCCCTGGAAATTCCATCTCTAGGTACATATCCAAGAGAAATGAAAGATGTCTACAAGAGTGTTTATAGTATGTTTTATTTAGATGAACAAAACCCTGGAAACAGTTAAGGTGTCTATTTGAAGGAAAATGGCTAAGAAAATTAGAATATTCCCCAAACAGAGTAATATTCAACAGTTATATGAAGTAAAAAAAAAAAAAAAGAGCACGGTTCAGCTCCGGTTTATGGTGGTGTGGGGGGATTGAACCTGGGACTTGGGACCTTGGGCATAAGAGTCTCTTGGCATACCCATTATGCTATCTAGTCCCACCCTAGAGTAAAATCTTATATACAAATTAATGTGTAGAAATCTCAAAGCACGATCTTGAGCAAAAATAAGTCCTATACAAATAATACTGTATTACTGCACTTACCTGGAATTCAAGAACAAACTAAATGAATAAATAGGGGTAAAAATTGGAGTAGTAACTGAGAGGAAAGTGACTGGAAGAAGGCATGAGAAGAGAAAACTTTATAGACCAAGAACAGTATTCTATAGCTAGATAGGAATTTGAGTTACATGGTAAAATTTGTTGGATGATTCACTTATGATTTATATACTTGACTTGAAATTCTACTTTAAAAAGGCATAAATAAATACTGAACTCTAGTTAATTATGTGTACAAACTTCTAAGTATAGCTTCTTAATCTCTGTGACTTGAGAAAAACAATAGTGGATTGCTGATGGTGGAGGTATGAACAGATAAGTGGTAACTAAGTATGATTAAATATTAATTACAGAATTTAGGTATTAGGGCCAGGCAGTGGCACACGTGGTTAAGTACTCACACTGAAGTATGCAAGGACCCAGGTTCAAGCCCTTGGTCCGCACCTACAGAGGGAAAACTTCACAAGTGTTGAAGCAGGCTGCAAGTGTCTCTCTGTCCCTATCTATCTATCTATCTATCTATCTATCTATCTATCATCTATTTTTACCCCTCTCCCTCTCAATTTCTCTCTGCTTCTATTCAATAATAGATAAATAATTTTTAAAAAGCATTTAGGTAGTTGTATGTGGATTTATATTTCTCTAAATAACCACATGGCATTAAATAAAGAAAACAACTGATAAGTTGATAACTAGTAAGTTCTAGTTCAAGAGTTAACACACTGGGGATTTAATTACGAAATGCCTCGGTCGAGCATCTGTCTGTTCTTTTGCCGAGACTTCTAGACTTTGGTGTTCTGTGCCGCTGCTAATAGCTTTTAAAAACCAGCAAAATGAAAGTCTGTCCCTAATGTAATGCTTTATATATTTAGTTGAAGGCAGCAAGATATAATGAAAGGAAAATGGGTTCTGGAGACAGAAAATTTAGCTCTAAATATAGATAAGCTCAGTCACTTAGAATTCTAATCGTAAGGAAAACTACTTTAACTTTTCTGGGACTCAGTCTCCTCAACAATTCACAACTGAAGTATGTCAAGGTTGTTGCAAGGACCAAATGATACCACATGTGGACAAATGAGTGAAAACTGAAGGATTGTTAGAAGTTGACTATAGTCCATTTTTAACACATCAAAGCTGGGCTTACTTAGGTTTATACTTACACAAACTGTACGGATACATATATAAACTCTATAGTATATACATATGTCTGTTAGTCTATAGCATTCTTTATTTGCTTACAGCTCCTGAATACAGGCTTTAGTTAAATAAGCATGCAACTGGGTTGAATGAAGAAGGCGAATCCTTTCAACTCCGAATTGCATAGGCTTTGATGATGACAGATAAACACTTGGAAATTGTCAGCTAGCAGAGATGGAGGCTAGACTCCAGTTGGAGCAATATACCCAAACTCTACTTTTTCTTTTTTTTTTTTTTAATTTTTTTTTTATATTTTATTTAATTTATTTATTCCCTTTTGTTGCCCTTGTTGTTTTATTGTTATAGTTATTATTGTTGTTGTCGTCGTTGTTGGATAGGACAGAGAGAAACGGAGAGAGGAGGGGAAGACAGAGGGGGAGAGAAAGATAGACACCTGCAGACCTGCTTCACCGCCTGTGAAGCAACTCCCCTGCAGGTGGGGAGCCGGGGTTCGAACCGGGATCCTTATGCCGGTCCTTGTGCTTTGCGCCACCTGCGCTTAACCCGCTGCGCTACAGCCCGACTCCCCAAACTCTACTTTTTCATAATCAATTTTTCCAGCTAATAAGTTAAAACAGACAAACAAATAGCAAACAAGGTAATATCTAAGAAGTCAAATGGGCTTTTACTTTTCTGAGCAAATAGGTGGGGAAGTAAGGAATTAAATTACTTATTGGAGCAATATACCCAAACTCTACTTTTTCATAATCAGTTGGAGCAATATACCCAAACTCTACTTTTTCATAATCAATTTTTCCAGCTAATAAGTTAAAACAGACAAACAAATAGCAAACAAGGGAATATCTAAGAAGTCAAATGGGCTTTTACTTTTCTGAGCAAATAGGTGGGGAAGTAAGGAATTAAATTACTTATTCAAGGTAGTAATTTTTAAAATATCTCTTCAAATACATTTAGTGGCTTCCTCTTAGGTATATTACCTTTATAATTCTACACTTTATAATTCCACTCTAATTCTGTTCTCAAATCAATGACTGCTTCAGACTTTATGTGGTTTCTGTGAAGGACACTTTTCCCAGTGACCCTGAAGTTAAGATAGTCAGTGGGTAGTGAGAAGGAGCTTTATGTCTGAGTGGGTACAAGTGCCACTCAGCTAAAGTTTTAGGTTTCATGGTAAATGTTAAGTGCCGGGCCTAAGTTTATCAATACAGAACGGATGCTAAACACCAACTAAGTGATCACACTGTTTTGTCCTAAAATAAGCATTACAATAAAAAAGAAAATTCTAGTGAACTAGAAGTATAGAAACGAGACATTTTCCAAGGTATCTGTATCAATAGTAGTTTGTCTATTTTTTCCTCATGTTTCCTCTAGTGAGTTTTTTATGATATGTGTTTTAGGTAGAAAATTCTTGCTGTTTCTTCATCACAACTGACATCTAGTATGAGGTGGTAGGGGGGAACTGTATGCATGTGACAACAGTTTTTATTTTTTAAATCATAATTTATCCAATGACATGATTAATAAAAAAAGAAAAGAAAAGAAAAAGAAAGTCATAGCAAGCTTTGTTCCCTCTGGAGCCTTTAAAAAAGTAATGGCAGTAATTCCCCTCACTTCACAGCACATCATGTCATGGGAACATATGGCTCAGTGATTTTCTGGCACTGAACTCCAGTCGGGATCAAATTCTGCCCTAGAGCACTCAGGGTCCAGTTAGAAACTAAGGACTTCTAACAGTCAAGTGAAACCTGAAGTGCAACTCAACTTTATTTAATTTTACAATTTCTGGTTTTATAATGTTTCACAAGATTATAAAACATCAGGAGGCTAGTTTCACACTTAAGTGTTGTTATCAGAATCTCAGGCAGAGAGATGGGACACACTGAGGCTTTACTGTAGGAAAAGATCCCTGTGTGTTCATTATGCCTGCAGACCCAGAAGGACTCATTCTACAAAAGAATGGGCCCCACCCAGCACAATGGCGATTGCCCTTTTAAAAGGGCTAACTCACAGCAACAAGCTTAACAGGTTACTGTTTCTTTTGTTTATACAGAGAGTACACATTGTTTGGGTTATCAGCAGACTCTTTGGTAGAAATAGCAGATTCTGGGAGTCCGCAGGTAGCCAGTGGGCTAAGCCCATGTGGTGCAAAGCACAAGGACCAGAGTAAAGACCCTGGTTCGAGTCCCGCCTCCCCACTTGCAGGGGAGTCACTTCAGTCAGTGAAGCAGGTCTGTAGGTGTCTCTTTCTCTCCCCTTCTCTGTCTTCCCCTCCTCTCTCCATTTTTCCTGTCCTACCCAACAACAACGACATCAATAACAATAACTACAAAAGAAAACAAGGCCAGCAAAAGGAAATAAATAAATATATGAAAAAAAATTGTTAAATAGCAGATTCTAAGGCCACTAACCAAGGTCACTTTGATTACAGGAGTGAAAACTCTGTTTATGCTAGGAGGAGGGAGAAGTTTACCAACTGTATTTTCTTTTCTTTAAGATTTTATTTGTTTATTCATGAAGAAGATAGGCAGAGAAAAGGGAAAAAGAAAAGAAAAAAAAAGAACCAGACATCACTCCGGTACATGTGCTGCCAGGGATTGAACTGAGAAATTCATGCTTGAGTGTCCAATGCTTTATTTCCTGTACCATCTCCTGGAGCATCCAACTTTATTTTTCTTTAACTAAGAAGTGAACCTTTGTTTTTCACTTTGCAAGTTAAGTCTTGCTTGCCTCAATATATTTATAAGACTAACAGCTATAACCACCACTAAAGCTCCGGTGTTGTTACCAAAAGTCTCTTCTATCTGTCCCCACCTCTGACCACTGCTCCAGCTACTTCTCTCCAATACCGCTATAGTTTTCACAGAACAGAAGAGTTTTCACATTATTTCTTGGAAAATGTGTTTATTCTACATAGAGTGAAGCTCTGCGGTAATCACTTTTCCACTCCCTTACTTGTTTCACTTAGTATAATCACCACAAGTTCCATGTATTGAGTCCTGAAAGGTACCAGTTGCCTTTGTTAAAAAAATTTTTTAAAATTTGCTTTCCCCCCCCTTTTGTTGCCCTTGTTGTTTATTGTTGTTGTAGTTATTATTGTTGTTGTTATTAATGTTGTTGCTGTTGGATAGGTCAGAGAGAAATAGAGAGAGGAGGGGAAGACAGAGAAGGGGAGAGAAAGATACTAGCAGACCTGCTTCACCACTTGCGAAGCGACTGCACCCCTGCAGGTGGAGAGCTGGGGTCATGAACCAGGATCCTTGCTCTGGTCCTTGCGCTTTGCACTGTGCCCTTAACCCACTGCGCTACCACCTGGAGCCCCTTAAAAATATTAAAACATTAAATTAAAGCATAGCTTTAATGAGTTCCCTGACATTATAGTATCTGTAATGAAACAAAAAATGAAATTATTACTGTTGAATTGGAGACTATCTTTCATTTCTCTTAAATGTTACTACTTAATGCATTATTGAATGTGGCTGGGGTTTTTTTTGTGGCAATTATGAAGGTAATTTGGGGGCATTTCTCAGGGCAGTAGAGGTCAAAGGTCAAAGGGGCTAGTGAGCTGTCATCATCACTGTTCCCCCCCCCCCCCATTGCAAACTTGTGCTCATCCATGGGAAGAAACTTAACATTTAAAATGCAATCTTTAATCAATAATAAAAAAAAACCTCATATATCTTTTCTCACATCCTTCAATTACTTTATTTCTTGAGAATCTCTTGGCCTTTTCATTTTTCCTTCTGACTCCCCAAATAGTTTTTATTCTTTTTACAGTCTCTATTTGTGAATTACATGGTTTCTGTATATAATTCTTCAGGTCCTGATTTTATCAAGCTTTTAAGATAGCAGAGAGAGGTCTGTAACTAATGAAGTTTAATTTTAGCTTCCTTTTCTTTTTAAGATTTATTTATTTAATGAGACAGAAGAAAATGAGATAGAATAGTATGCCACTCAACTCTAGCATATTTGAAGCTGCAAATTGAATTTGGAGTCTCAAGCTTACAAATTCAATGCTTTACTGCTTAGTTTTCTTGTTTTTGTAAGTTTCTGGAATTCTTTTTCTTTTCCTTTTGTAAAGTATTTTTATTTATTTATTATTGGAGAGAGACAGAGAGAAATTGAAAGGAGAGGGAGAGAAATACAGAGGGAGAAATACAGAGAGACACCTTGCTTCACCACTTGTGAAGCTTCCCTCCTACAGGTGGGGACCAGGGGCCTTAACCCAGGTCCTTGTGCACTGTAATGTGTGTACTAAACCAGATGTTCCTATGCCTAGCCCATTCTTTTCCTTTTTAAAAGATAGAAACAGAGAGGTACAGGGGCAGAAAGAGGAAGAGAAGGGAGATGGAGAGGGAGAGGGAGGAGAGGGAGGGGGAGGGGAAGAGGGAGAGGGGGGAGAGTAAGAGAGGGAGAGGGAGAGGGGGAGAAGGGGAGAAGGAGAGGGAGAGGGGCCATAGTACTGAAGCTTCCACTAATATTTTGGGCTCAAACACAGCTTGGCAAGATGACAAAGCTGTTTACTATCAAAGTAAGCTATTTTGCCTCCTGTTTCTGGAATTCTTTTGTCTCTACTGAGACTGAAATTTTCCCCATGGGTCACATACTAGGCTATAATATATCCCTTTCCCACTAGCCATGATTAAGGTCAATTATCTTTAAATATATTAAATTATATACATGTGTTTACATTTTAAAACAGCATATGTAGGCATGCATTCATATTTTAATCTAGAAAGTATTTTTTGCATCTAAAATAAAGATTCTCCCAAATTCTGATACTGTTTTCACCTGATGTTGATGACTGCCAAAGTTCAATTATCATGTGTTGTAGTGGAAAGAACTCAATTAATATTCATGATATTCAAAGTCTGGGTCATTAAGTGAAGCATGAAGTAAACTCCTGCTTTCGTCCACTGAAATTCTGAAGCTCAGTAAATTAAGCTGTTGATTTATTTTAAAAGTATTTAGTTTTTCATTCCTAATTATATTGTTAAGTGATGCTGTATTTCTCTTTGCCTAATGATACAGCTGCTGTCACTATTGCTCTGATAATGACAACATTAAATCAACCTGAGATAATTGAGTTGACCAAATGTAACCTCTTCAATTAGCCTCCAGGGAGAATTTTTGGTAGAAAAGGAAATATTCTCATTTTTTTTTTTTTTTTAGTTCTCTTAATTTTTTCTTAGTTTTCTCTAGTTCAGTATTAGTTTGCTCAGCTAGTTGGGCTCTAAAATCAGCTATTTCAGCTTTCAGCTGTCTGATTGGCTGGAGATAGTTTGTTTTCTTTCAGAGTCTTACTTGTTGTTTTTTCATGTCTGATAATCTTTTGTTCAAAAGTATTCCTCACTCCTGTGATTATTGTATCAATGAATGTTTGGATGTAATATTCCCATCTTATTTAACAGTAAGATATAAAATGTTGACATTTTAGCCATTAATCATGACATCAACTGTTCTGTTACAACTGTTATGGCCAATGCTGATGTCTCTTCTCAAACATTTTCAAGATATGTTTATCTAGACACTATTCTTTACTGGACCGAGAGGGTGACAAAAAGCCACACAGGTTCAAAAACTGCCCCATACGGGTCTGCAATTCTCTTACTTTAGATTCACAAAAATATTTAAACCATATGAGGTATCTGAGTAGGTCTCAGGAATAGACTAGGAAATAATGGTATCTATTTATCACATAGAGAATACAAGCAGGTTCTATCTGAGCTCTAGCATTGTCACTGAAAGTATTTATTCTTTAATTAACATAAAGGGCTTAGAGAAGTCAAGGCATATTTTTCAGTTTATGGTTTCAGCTTCAGATTCCTGCTCAGTAATAAGTCTTCTTTAAATATTGTAACTAGAAGAGTTTTGTGACATTATCCTGTCATTCAGCTGGCAAACAATGATACTTTGTACACTTTACATAATTCTCAAAGATGACACTTTATGCCAATATGGAAATGTAGATTTCTAAACAGATGCAAAAGCTATTTTCTACAAAAAAAAAATGCAAAACCTTTATGCAAGCAAAAGAGAACAGTATCTACACCCATTTGAAATAGCATACTCTGTCATGAGTTTTCTCACTGGTCTGTAAATTGCTTGCAGTCAGAAAGTCCATTGTATTTATCTCTGTAACCTCTAATACTCAACAGATTGTCTGTTTCAGAGGTAGCTCTCTACTACAAGGTTCCCCACAGGGGCTTTAAGCAGTTAATGCCAATCAAACATGGACAGTCGGAAGGCCAAAGGACTCACAGTTCTGGTTCTGCGACTTGAGCTCTATTTCAACACTAGAGATTATTTTCTTATGAGTTTCTTCTTTTACTGTACTTTTTAAAATTTGAATATTGTGTGGAAATGTCTTTAAAATTTTGATTAGTGATTTGATAATGATTTACAAGATTTCAAGATAATAGAGTTATAATTCCATACAGTTACCACCACCAGAGTTCTGTGTCCGATTCTCTCCATTGGAAACTACCCTATTCTTTATCGCTCTGGGGGGCATGGACCAAAATTCCCTTAGGGGTGCTGAAGGTGGGAGTTTTTTGGCTTCTGTAATTGCTTCTGCATTGGACATGTGCATGGGCAGGTTGGTCCATACTCCTAGCCTGTTTCTACTTATCCCTATTTGGGTAGGTCTCTGGAGAGGTAAAGTTCTGGGACACATTGGTGAAGTTGTCTGTCCAGGGAAGTCCAGATGTAATCATAGTAATGTCTGCAACTTTGTGGCTGAATCATGGCAAGATACAAAGTAGAGAAAATTTTTTAATAAACAGAATCTCAAAGGTAGGAATAGAGAAAATGAAATTAGTGGTCTTTGTATGGGTAGAAACTAGAATTTCTATTTTAGGTTATGTTCCATGTTCCAATGGGCCCATGACTTTAGTAATTTTTGCCTGAGCCTGATGGCTAAGAGGCAGATGAACTAAAAATGTTGTCTAGGAAGATGATGTTAAAGTTTAAAATAGGGAAAAGAAAGTTGGACTAGGGCAGAGAGTAGCTCCCAAACATGAGGAAAGTATATAAATACCTTTAACTGTTTACCCCATTGATCTGACCTAGGTTCCATATATATTCCTATTTAGCACAGGAGCCTGTTAGAGGTATAAGCCCATCATATCTATGTGGGAATCTCAAGATTCCCTAACTAGAGCTCCAGACGATGGAGTGGCCTGGTACTGACCAAAAAAGACCATCATTAAAGTGAGGCTGTCCCTTTTCCTTATCCAGATTTTGTAGCTCTTTCTTTATCTGACAAGCTTAGACTTTCTCCCAGTTGTTAAATCACTGAGTGTCATTTGTTGTATCCAAACCGGTATTGGGTTTATGAGATCTAGTCTTAAGTTAGGGAGGGAATAGACCTAGGGTTTAAGTGGGATCTAAGTTAACCTTAAGTCTTACTGCATTTTATTTATTTGGTAATTATAATAGAGGTTGTCAGGGGACAATAATTGTCCTTTAATTGATATATGTACTTTTGCTAGTATATCTCTTGGCCAACTGTATACAGTGTTTCTTCTAAAGATTATCAAGGGGGTGACATTAATGACATTGCTGTCAGAAGACATTGGGTTACTTTGCTTTGCGTAGATAAAGTGATTGAGGGAAGTGAAGGAATAGTACTAATTTAACTCCCTAAACCAACATATGGAAATTCTAACCACCAAAGTTTGGTACTGTCTTTTAAATTTTAGCTTTCTAGTGAAAAAAAATGTTTTGAAAGTAAGGTTTTTCTGAGGCTATAAACCACAGTCTTTCTCTTGTATTTACTACCATTTTCAAAGCTTTCTCTCTTAGCATTTCCCATCATGGGCTGCTGCTCTTCTGTAAACCAAATCTAATACTAAAAACATGTAGGCATAACTCATGCCATTTCATGAGAAAGAGGTAATTTAATTCTCCTTTAAAGTGAGATAAATTATAATATGATGATCAGGAAAATCCAGTCAGAAAGCATCTTCCAATTACACTATTTGGGAAATATTACAATCCAATGTACTAGTTAGAGTAAGTGGCTTATACAATAATGGAAATCTTTCACTAACATATTTATTGCAATTTTCATTCTGTCTGAGTAGTGAGTTGGGACATAATGGCTCTGTTTCCTCTTATTCTCATTTCAGTGAACTCTACTTGAAATCATCATTCACGATGATCAGAATTATAGAGTACATTATTTTGAAAAAATGTTAGTAAGTCTTCTGGGGAAAAATAATAAAATAGAGTAAACAATTAACATAAAACTGAAACCTGATTATTTTTGTAATTTGATTCACAATCATTTCTTTTTGATGAAATTTCTATTTGATACAATATTAACACCTGAAAAAATGTATGACACTCAAAGTTATCTGCATTTTTGTTACACCAAATGAATAATAATACCAGTATTATGCACAAAATAACTGTTGATATCCTCACATAAAACTTATTTAATCCCCAGTTGTCATAGCTAATGTATTTAGAATTCTGTTCACACTTTTTTACCAAAACAGAATGAATTACAGATTTACATGTAAAACCTGAAATCATGTTCTTATTTCTCAACTTCTGTCTATGAGTGAGATCATCCCATATCCATCTTTCTTTCTTCTTTCCTTTCTTTCTCTCTTTCTTTCTTTCTTTCTTTCTTTCTTATTTATTATTTTATTTTATTGCTACCAGTGTTATCGCTGAGGCTTGGTACCTACACTACAAATGCACTGTTCCCAGCAGCCATTTTTTCCCATTTTTTTCCCCCTTCCTATATTATGTGATAGGACAGAGAGAAATTGAGACGGGGACAGGAGATAGGGAGAGGGAAAGATAGACACCTGCAGACTTGCTTCACCACTTGTGAAGCTCCCCCCCCCCCGTAGTTGGGGAGTAGGGGCTTGAGCCTGGGTCCTTGCACAAAATAAGCACACTTAACCAGGTATGCTACCACTTGGCCCCCATATTTATCTTTCTCTTTCTGGCTTAACTCACTTAACATAATTACTTCAAACTTCATCCACAATGAGGTGAAGATGGTTAATTTGTCATTTATAATAGACGAGTAGTATTTCATTACACACTATTTCATTACACAATATATCACAACTTTTCCAGCCACTCATCTGTTGTTGGGCACCTATACATCAAAAGCAAACTACATAAAGATAACTAGTTAACCCAGTAACTGGGAAAAAATATTTACACATCACACATCTGACAAACAATTGATATCAAACATCTATTAAAAAAAAAGACTGGCACATCTCAACAAAAAGAAAGAAGAATAACCCAATAAAAAAGTAGACCAAAGATCTCAACAAGCAGTTTTCCAAAGAGCCAGATATGTATGACCCATGGACATATGAAGAAATATTCCACTTCACTTATCTTTAGGGAAATGCCAATTAAAACTACACTGATAAACTGAGGGTAGGGATCAACCTGCCAATGTCCATGTCCAGTGGAGAAGAAATTACAGAAGCCAGACTCCTCCCTTCTGCATCACCAAAATAATTTTTGTTTCACATCCCCAGAGGGAGGAAAAGTTAGGAGAAGATGACAGAGGGTTTTGGATCTGAATTCTACCAGAGTTCAAAAGTTTGTCACCTTTGTTTTTATGCCATCACTGAAAAGGGAGAGAAAAATATCAAAAGATGCCAGGCACTGTTTTTCTTATCTGAGAGAAAAGAGGAAAATGGGAGGATACTTGGAAGTAGTAATAGGTGTAGTTGTGACTTAGGGAAAGAAGGCAGGACCGTAGAAAAAATGGGCAAAAGCCAAGTTGCAGATGCTACCATGACTGCATCCTGACATCCCCAGGCAGACAACCTCACCAATGTGTCCTGGAACCTCACCTCACCTGAGCCCTATCTACCCCACTAAGGCCATCTTCAGTGGTCAAGCAATTACAGAAACCAGATCTTTCACCTTCTGTACCCCCATAAAGAATTTTGGTCCATACTCCCAGAAAGGGATAAAGAATAGGGAAGCTTTCCATGGATGGGATGGGAAATGGAACTCTGGTGGTCTGAATTATGTGACACCTGTTACCTTACAATCTTGTTAATCATTATTTAATTACCAAAAAAAATTAAAAAAGAAAAATGGGAAAATATATAGATATAGATTTAACGTTAACCCATATATGTGACCCTGGGAGAAATATTGCTGTTTCTGTTAGGCAGGGATGGGGACACAGAACTCTGGTGGTGGGAATAATGTGGAAGTATACCCCTATTATCCTATAATTTTGTAAATCACTAGTAAGAATTTTTAAAAAGTCATAAAAAAGTACTGAAAAAGTCATAAAAGTACTGAAAAAATCATAAAAGTACTGAAAATGATAATGAATATTTACAGGATTAAGCTGGAAAATGTATTCATAAAAATGACCATAATTTCAGTGACCATAAACAAAATATTTGACACACTGACTACATAAATATTTAACATTTCCGTGTGGAAGTTAAAATAACATCACATGGAAACAGATTAAGGATGTGAAACATTTTAGCAGGTGACTGACCTGGTCCGTCCAAAATAGTGAAAGCCAGAGAGGAGAAGATGCAGGAGATTATTTTAGTAAAAGAGGTGAAAGGAACTTAACAAGGGAGTCTGGCAGTAGCGCAGGTGGCACGAAGTGCGGGGAGCGGCATAAGGATCCCAGTTCGAGCCCCCAGCTCCCCACCTGCAGGGGAGTCACTTCACAAGCAGTGAATCAGGATTGCAGGTGTCTATCTTTCTCTTGCCCTCCTCTTTCCATTTCTCTCTGTCCTATCCAACAACAACAACACCAGTAACAACAACAATAATAACTACAACAGTAAAACAACAAGGGCAACAAAAGGGAATAAATACATATTTAAAAAATCTTTAAAAATAAAAAAGAAAGGAACTTAACAGCCTTGAGTGAGATTTTATTGACTTCTGTTTTTAAGTTTTTCAAGGTATATAAGGATAATTTGGAACACTTTAAAACATTTAGTAACATTAAAATGTTTTCTTAATCAGCACACAAGTAGTATATTTATCAATTAATGTCTGAACTATTTATTTAATGGCATAAGGGATTATTAAGAAAATATTTTATTTATTTTAGTGAAAAGGAATGAGATAAAAAAACAGAGGGATCAGAATACTGATAATCTCAGGTTTATGGTGGTACAGGGGATTTAACCTGGGACTTCAGAGTCTCAGGCATAAACATTTTTTTTTTAGCTGTTATGTTTTCTCCCCAGGCTGAAAAGTATTTACAAGTTTCTTGGAAGGAAATTAAGTTTCCTTTACAAGTTTTATAAATTAGTTTACAGTATATATAACTTATAAGTTGGAGTGTGTACTTTGCCAACCCACATGGGTGGTGCCACAGAAGTAGAAGAAGATATGAGGTCTCTCCCTCTCTCTGTCATTCTCTCTCTCTCTTCCTCCCCCCCGCAACCTCCATCGCTCTTAATTAAAAGGCCAACTGGAGCTGTGAAATCAGATATATGTAAGACCTTGATCCCTCAAATACCCCATGAATAAAATAAATCACAGGAAGACCTAAATCATGAAAGAAGAAGAAAAAGAAGAAGAAGGAAGAAGAGCAGGAGGAGGAGGAGAAGAAGAACAAAGAGGGAGAAAGGAAGGAAGGAATTTTTAAATTATCTTTATTTTATTTATTGGCTAGAGACAGCCAGAAAACTAGAGGGAAGGGAGTGATAGAGAGGGAGAGACAGAGAGACACCTGCAACATTGCTTCACCATTCGCAAAGCTTTCCCCTGTAGGTAGGGAGGCACTGGGAGCTTGAACCCATGTCCTTGCACATTGTCACATGTGCATTCAACCAGGTGCACCACCACCCGGTCCCGTGAATTTATTTCTGAACTTTCTATCCTGGTCCATTGTTTCAAATGTCCATTCTTGTTCCAGTTATATTCACACTATATTCATTACTATTGCTCCATAGTATAAACTAAGGTGGAAGAGTATGATGCCGCCATTTTTCTTCTTTTTCCTCAGGAGGGCTTTGGATATTGTTTTTTGTTTGTTCATTTTGTTTTTATGGTCCTACACAAATTTTTGGATAAGTTGTTCAACTGGCTTGAAATATGTCATTAAGACCATGATAGGAATCGTGTTGAATCTATAGATTGGTTTTGACAGGACAGATATTTTAATATTTATTCTTTCAGTCCATAAACAAGAAATGCTCTGTTTCTTTGTGTTCCCTCTATTTCCTTTAGTAATGTCCTGTAGTTTCCATTGTAAACATTTTTTACCTCCTTTGTTGGGCTTACCATCAGCTATTATTTTGCTACTTTACTAAATTTATTGATGGTTAACAGTTTTTTTTTTAATTTTTCCCCCTTTTTCTTGCCCTTGTTATTTTATTGTTGTTGTAGTTATTACTGTTGTTGTTATTGATGTCATCCTTGTTAGATAGGACAGAGAGAAATGGAGAAAGGGGGGGAAGACTGAGAGGGGGAGAGAAAGACACCTGCAGAAAGACTTCACCACCTGTTAAGTGAACGCCCTGCAGGTGGGAAGCAGGGGGGAGGGTGTGGGGGTGGTGGTGGTGGGGGGGACTCGAACTGGGATCTTTGATGGTCCTTGCACTTCCCGCCAAGTGCGGTTAACCTGCTGCGCTACCTCCCGACCCCCAACAGTTTTTTTGAAGAGTTTTTGGTGTTCTCTAGATAATCATGTCAACTGTAAATAATGATAGTTTCACTTCTTTTCCAATATAAATTCCTCTGATATCTCTTTCTTGCTTGATTACAATGGTGAGAACTTCTAGAACTATGTTGTAAAGTAGTGGTCAGTGTGGACATCCTTGTATAGTTTCTGACTTTAGGAGAAACTCTTTCAGTTTTTTCCTATTGGATAGGTATATCATATATAGCTTTTATTATACTGAAGAATTTTCCTTCTACTCCCAATTTATTGGTAATCTTTATTTTAAAGGGATATTGGATTTTGTCAAATGATTTTTCAAAACCAATTGATATGACCTTACGATTTTTATCTTTTTTGTTCATACAGTGTATAACATTGATTGGCTTGTGGACATGGAACCATTCCTGCTTCACAGAATGAATAATACTTGTCTTGGTGAATCATTACCTTTATATGTTGTTGAAGTCTATTTGTCAAGATTTTGTCAAAAATATCTACACCAATGTTAGTCAGAGATATAAGCCTATGATTTTCTTTTATTTGGTAGAGTCCTTTTCTGTTTGGGGGATCAGAGTGATATTAGCCTCACTGAATATGCTTGAGTATATTCCCTCCTCTTCAGTGTTCTGGAAAGGTTTGAGGACAATACTGGAAAGATTTCTGATTCCTTCCTTAACTGCTGCCATAGTCATTGACCTGCTCAGTTTTTTTGTTTCCTCTGATGTCAAGCTTGGAAACTGGTATAATTCTAAATGTTTGAATTTCTTCTAGGTGGTCATATTTACATTCACATGGGTATTCATAATATTCTTGCATGATATTCTGTATTTCACTTCTCTCATTTCTGATTTATTTTTTATCATAGCTCTCTCTTATTCTTTCTTGGTGAGTCTAACTAGTGCCTTTACCCTTTCAAAGAACCAGTCCTTGCTTGGTTTCATTGGTCTTTTTGATTTGTTTGTTTCGATTTTACTGATTTCTGATGTTGACAATTTTCCTCTTGCTGTTGACTTTGGTTTTCTTTGTTGCTTTTTTTCTAGTTGGTTCAGTTGTAATAGTAGGTAATTTATTTGGGATCTTTCTCTCTTCTTCATCCTAGACTTAGATTTTTCTTTTTTGCCTCCAGGGTTATTTCTGGGGTTCTGTGCCTGCACCATGAATCCACTGCTCATGGAGGCTATTTTTTCCCTTTTGTTGCCCTTGTTCTTTTATCGTTGATGTGATTAATATTGTTGCTGAATAGGACAGAGAGAAATGGAGAGATGAAGGGAAGACAGAGGTGGGAGAGAAAGATAGACACCTGCTGACCTGCTTCACCGCCTGTGAAGCGACTCCCCTGCAGGTGGGGAGCAGGTGGCTGGAACCCGGATGCTTAGGCCAGTCCTTGCATTTTGTGTCAAGTGCACTTAACCCGCTGTGCTGTTGTCAGATCCCCTAAAGATTCTTTTTTTAAAAATTATTTTATTTTATTTATTTATTCCCTTTTGTTGCCCTTGTTGTTTTATTGTTGTAGTTATTATTGTTGTTGTCGTCGTTGTTGGATAGGACAGAGAGAAACGGAGAGAGGAGGGGAAGACAGAGAGGAGGAGAGAAAGGTAGACACCTGCAGACCTGCTTCACCGCCTGTGAAGCGACTCCCCTGCAGGTGGGGAGCCGGAGTTCAAACCGGGATCCTTATGCCGGTCCTTGTGCTTTGCGCCACCTGCGCTTAACCCGCTGCGCTACAGCCCGACTCCCCCCCTAAAGATTCTTAAATTGCCCTCACAGTGAATTTTCTAAATTCTTTTTCTGATAAGCCTTCTTTTGCCTTTAAACAAGAAGGTGCAAGTCCAATTTAGAAATATTTTAATGCTTACTGTAAAATACAAGAAAAATTATATTCAAGTTCTAGAATTAGAAAATGAAATGAAAGAGTACAGGATGTAAGACTGATGGGAACAATTACAAGAAAAATGTAGGGAGTCGGGCGGTAGCGCATCGGGTTACACGCAGGTGGTGCAAAGCGTAAGGACCTGCATAAGGATGCAGGTTTGAGCTTCCAGCTCCCCACCTGCAGGGGAAGCAAGCAGTGAAGCAGGTCTGCAGGTGTCTATCTTCCTGTCCTCATCTCTGTCTTGCCCTTCTCTCTCCATTTCCCTGTCCTATCCAACAACAACGATAATAATAACTACAACAATAAAACAACAAGGGCAACAAAAGGGATAAATATTTTAAAAAAGAAAGAAAAATGTTACCTGGGATTTTAGCAAATATTTCAGTTTAAAATGTACAGACACCTGAAATGTACAAACATGAGGGAGAATATTTAACTCTATGAGCACTGGAAAGAATGCGTTATAAAGCAATATACAGAATTTTATACATTATAAATCAGAATATATCAGAAAAGTATTTGTGTACAGTTCTGGTAAAACTAGTAAGTAAATTTACATATTGCCAGAAACTTAGATTTACGTAATTAAAATGAAAAATTCACTTCCTCATTAACACTGCCTATTACAAGTGCTCCAAAGCCACATGCAGTTAGAACTATCATACTGCTCAGCACAGAAGATTATTTCCATCATCACAGGAATTTCTAATGAACAAGTGCTGCACTCAGGGAGATAGGTCGTAGGGGGTATAGTTAATGGGAGATAGATTTTGCACAACTACCATTGTAACTTGTCCCTTCAAATTATTCTCCAATGATTTTAACATTTGACATTCTAATTTGGTATACCACTCAAGCTCCTTTTCACCACTTCATATTGTCAGACTCTTGTTTTTCTAGGTTAATGGGCATGAAATTATATTATCTCACTGATTTAAATTTGCATTTTCTGACTAGTAATGAGGTTGAGTTTTTCATATATATTCTTTGAAGAGTGCTTTCCACTTTTTATTTATTTATTTTAATTGTGCTTATTTGTTGGATAGAGACAGCCAGATATCAAAAAGGTAGGGGGTGATAAAGAGGGAGAAAGACAGAGAGACACCTGCAGCACTGCTTCACCACTTGCTAAGCTTTCCCCCCTGTAGATGCAGACTGGGGGGCTCGAACATGGATCCTTGGAATTCTAGTATGTATGCTCAACCAGGTGCGTCACCACCTGGCCCTAGGTTTTTCATACATTTATTAACTTTTCATATTTCTAATCTGTGTATTTCTTCCTCAGTTTTTCACATTATCATGGTGAAATTATTCTAAATGGAGAAATGTTTGTGATATAGCAATAAGTTAAACACACAGATACACACAATCAGCTGAAAAAATTTCTGAGTAAAAATAGTAAAATAAAATAATATATATTATATATTTATATATAGTAAAATAATAATAATAATAATAATCTAGATGATTAAACTTTGAAAAATTTACCTCAAAAATAAACTAGATTTATTAAGATGGTGAGATTTGGGAGTAGTTTAATTTCATATAAAATTAATTTAATGTTGCCGTAATACTGTCTTCTCATTTTTAAAGAGTAAATAAGTATACTTTTCTTGATGTTTAGGAAAATTGCCCTATAATATCCTTCCTACTCATTGTTTTCTAAGTCTTCATCTTGGCTCCATGTAAACTGAATATTTTTTTTTCCTTATCCTTGCTATTAACTATATTTGACATTATTCCTATTCTAGTAAAACGCTGTGTGTTTTACCTATCAAAAAAAAAACAAACTGTGTGGTGTGTGTGTGTGGACAGAGTTGTGAGAAAAGAAAAACATTAAGATTTGTGTTTTTAATTAGATAACATGTTTAAATTTCAAAGGAAACTGACATCATAATTCATAGCAAGGAAAAATGAATTTGTATATATAGCTTGAAGACTTCATATAATTATGGTTTGGAAATTAAGCACACACTAATCTATGTCCTGACCTTGGAGAAAATATAACATTCTACTCCCTTATTCAATAATAATATTAAAATAAAATAAATAGCTAACAATGAAAAACAGAACTACACTGTTTAAAACAAAAACAAGATAGAGAGAAAGAATGGTGTAAAAATTAAATATGGGGGTCAGGCAGTGGTGCAAGTGGTAAGTTGCACAAGTTACCAAGTGTAAGAACACAGATTCAAGCCTCTGGCCCTCACCTGTAGGGGGAAAACTTTATAAGTGGGGAAACTGACTGAGGCCTCTCCCTCTCCCTCTCCCTCTCCCTCTCCCTCTCCCTCTCCCTCTCCCTCTCCCTCTCCCTCTCCCTCTCCCTCTCCCTCTCCCTCTCCCTCTCGCTCTCGTTCTCTCCCTCTCTCTGCCCTCTCTCTCTCCCTCTCTCTCTATTCCTCTCTCTCCCTTTCTGCCTATCTCTCCCCTCCTCCCATTTCTCTCTGTCTCTATCATAGGTATTTTTAAAAATTTTTTCTTAATTTGCTTTTTCCCCCTTTTGTTGCCCTTATTGTTGTTGTAGTTATTATTATTGTTGTTATTGGTGCCCTCGTTGTTGGATAGAACAGAGAGAAATGGAGAGAGGAGGGGAAGACAGAGTGGGGAGAGAAAGAGAGACACCTGCAGACCTGCTTCACTGCCTGTGAAGCGACTCCCCTGCAGGTAGGGAGCCAGGGGCTTGAACTGGGATCCTTAGGCGGGTCATTGAGCTTAACCCACTGCGCTACTGTCCAGCCCCCCCCTCCCATAGGTATTTTTAAAGGCCTCTGAGAGTGGTAGATTCGTGGTGCAGGCACTGGAGACCCAGCAACAATCCTGGTGACAAAATAATTAAAGATAAGTTAATTCCTGACTATGTAAATCCTTGGGAAGAAATGGACTGTGTTCTCTAATATGCTTCACTGCAAGACTAGCAGTCAACCTTTGTAAACTTCCACTAATGTTCCACTAATTAGGTTCTCACTCATACCCAGGCAACTGAATCTTACTTTTGTCTTTTTCTCTATTAGACTTCTTCTCACTATTCTTCTATTTCCTTCCTGGATCAATTTGCACTTCAATTGTTCCCTACCCCTGGTATCAGCACTCTTTGTGGCAAGATCAGAGAAACAGCCAGCACCTTTTACTGCGTCTTGATACAGAAATGCCAGACCCTGCTTGATGCTGCAGCTTTCAAATGACTTTCATCAGTGGCAGGCATGTTGGGTGCCTGTTATGCTCTCTGGAATTCTAGTAGTGTGAGCTGAGAGGAGTGTGTCTTTGTACATTCTCTGCTATTCCCATGTACTTCCAAATTAGCACCCCATGATTATTTAGAACTGGAGTGATGTGCTCAGGAGGCTAATAGTCTCCAGCTTTGTCATTCTTTGCTTTGGCTTGGAATAGTGCCAGTCATCTCAAAACATGGGATTCTTTTTTAATTCATATACTAGTGTGTAAAGAGGCAGTTAACCCTATTTCCTCTGATTTATACTAAGGTGTTGGTTTATGTTAACAGTATTGTATCCTAAGTTCGGAGACAGGAAATGATAGGAGATCAAAATGAAGCAAAACTTTTAAAACAAAGCATTTGTCAAATCAGCATACAGCCATGTCCAGAAAGCCTGGAGTGCAAAGCAAACAGGGTTTATTTGTCACTTGAATGCACACTCTCTAGGAGGCCTCTTAGAAACATTCACCATGCAAAGCTTGGCTCTTGGGAACTTGTGGGTGGTTGGGGTTGTTTGTCATGTGGGGAGTCTGTCATTGTGGTTGTGGAACCTCCTGTGGTCCTCCATCTGCTTAAGTCTGAGATGTGGGTTTAATTCTCCTTACTAAGATTTCCCTAATGTGCACCCGGAATGTCATCTGAAAACATCTTTCTTTCCAAGTGCTATGTACTTGGATGTCTAATGAAGCTACTCTTCCTTAGTGTAATTAGCTCTCTAGCCTTGAGTCACAATTGGGTGTGGGGATGGGAGGGCAAGGGGTTGCTCCATAAGGCCTCTGCTTTAGCTATGGCCTTCCCATTGGCCTGTCAATGCTATTATTTCTTTCTTTTGCAAAAGAATTTTCATCTTCAATAAGGAGTGGATTAGAACAGACTAGCTTCTGGTTCTCAAAATGTGGATTCTGGATCAGATGAGAACTCATTAGATCAGAACCCAGTTCAACTCACTGAATTGGAATCTCTATGACTAAAGTTCAGCATTCTACAGTTTAATAAACCTTTTTGGCACTTCTGATGCACATTAAAGTCTGAGAACCTCCAATTCTATGCCCATAAACTTCAAAGTAATTTATGTAAGATAACTGGCGGAAAATTATAACTTTATATTTCATAGTTTCATATCCTAATTTCTACTTTTGTGTAATTTCAAGACACCCAATAATGATATTGTATGGTATCAGAGTAAACATCTCATAAAACATCTCATAAAAACTGCAGCAAAGGTGGGCACGAGGAATAACATCATTGCAAGACTGGCCAGCTCCTCATGGGGCGCGAGCGCTTCCACACTACGATCATCATCTCTGGCATTATGCTATTCCACTGCAGAATACTGTGCCCCAGTATGGTTCCGTAGCCCCCATGTCCACTTGGTCGATTCCAAATTATATTCCTCCATGAGGATAATTTCTGGAACCATCCGTTCCACCCCGGTTCCATGGCTGCCAGTTCTTAGCAACATCACCTTGCCAGATATTCGTTGGGGTGCGGCATCATCTAAGTTCATTTCCCACGTCTACGCTCGACCGGATCTGCCAATATACGCGGATATCTTCGCCCACCCTGTCCAACGCTTGACATCTCGTTATCCAATCTGGTCCCCTACGCCTACACTGAACTTCTCTGTTCCAGACTCTTGGAAACAGAGTTGGCAGTCAGCTGAGGTCAAGAACAAACACCTCATCACAGACCCCTGCAAGCATCAACCCGGCTTTGACCTAGCACGTTATGATTGGGCCCTCCTCAATCGCTATCGAACAGGCCATGGCCGGTGCGCCGCTATGTTCCATCGCTGGGGAGTCAGAGACGACCCCAACGGCCCCTGCAGCTACAGACAGACTATGACCCACATAGTCAACGACTGCCACCTCTCCAGATTCAAAGGAGGTCTCGAAACTTTACATCAGGCTCAACCTGACGCTGTTGACTGGCTACGGAAGAAGGGCAAACGCTAGAAGAAGAAGAGTAAACATTATAATTTATCAATAAATTCATGTTGTATTTTAGGAAAGCATATTTAGCGTTTATTGAAAGAAATGCATTGTATACAGAGTTGTCTGAGTATATTTTACAATTCTTGGAATTGGAAGAGAGCACACTTGGTAGAATTCATACTTTACCATGTGTGAGGACCCAGGTGTAAAGTTCCAGCACCACAAAGAAGTACTATAGACAGCAACAGTGGATGCTTTATGAATGCTGGAACAGTGCTGTGGTGTCTTCTCTCCTTTCTCTGTTAAATATTTTGCTTCTGACCGTACTCATTACAAACTGAGACAAACTGAGGCTGACACAGGAAATAGAGGAAGTTGAAGTATTCATTCACACAAACACATAGGTTAGCCATTATTACAAACTTATACATGTACAGATACAGAACAGACACAGAACACTGGGACCTAAGTCCAGCCCCTGTCCAGCCCCTCCATCTCTATTCCTATTTATCTGGAATTTAAAAAGATAAAAAGGAGCCTGATGAGAGTAGTGGAGTCATGTACTTATAGAGCTCATGTGCCAATCAACAGACAAACAAAATGTTAATGTTCTATATCCAACAAAGCCATTGGCTACCAACAACATCATATGTTGCATTCATTTCACACTCTTCACTTGTAAAACATCTTGGATGTAATTCCTAATGTTCTTTTTCTCCCCTGATACAGAGAACATTTATATTCTCAATAAAGTGATCAAAGGGCCTTTTGTTGCATCCAAAACACTTTCCTTGGGGATAAGAGGTAAGTAATGGTGGGCCATAAATAGCATCAATGGCATCTTCCCACTTCCTCCTCAGCACTTTAGTTTTTTGTGCATGTAGAAAAGGTCACTAAAGCAAGAAAAAGAATCCTACACCCCCAGTCCTTACCATACCCCTTTCTCATTCTCTGTGCTTGGCTTAGAGGGACTCCTGGCAGAGGGGGTAGTTAGAAGGTACCCGATTCTCAGTGGCAATTTTCTCCACTCCACCCTAATAATGACAATAAGACAATTGTTGTCACAAGGCTACAATTTCTAATCTCTACACAACATCCCCACCACCAGCATGGGCCCTCTGCTAGTATGGTGCACTGGGTCCCTAGTGAAGCAGGGTCAACTTGTATTATAAATCACAGTGATTTGGGTGTTCTAAGAAAGCAAGAGAAGAAAATGATTATCTTATCCTTAGCACAATATTATATGCCAAGTATATTTTCAATAACTATTCCTGGAATGAATGAGAAAATAAATAGAGTTTGCTTCTTGCGCTCACACTCCCCATAATATTTTTCCCATGTAAAAGCATAAATATAGGTGGAACACTTTTATCATTGCGCTTATTATTATTTGTGTGACATTGAGCAAGTTTTGCAACCACTTTCTTTAGTTCAAAATACATTTGGGGGGAGAGAGAGAGAGAGAGAGAGAGATATGCCTGAGGAAAGAGAAGCCAAAGGATTATTCAGTTCTGGTATAATATAACCTATGAACTATTTTCTTCAACATGTAAACTAAGGATGAGGATAGTGACTATTTTATAAGATAAGAGTGAGAACAAAATGAGATGTAAATTCTTGGGTTGGTATTTAGCATACACTAAAGTCCCTGCTAATGTTGTCTATATTGTGTTTTTCTGGTTTATGGTGGTTGGGGGATTGAACCTGGGATCTTAGATCCTCAGACATGAAAGTCATTTGCATAACCATTATGCATTAACCCCCACCCGAAATTACACTTTCTTTTTCTTCCTCCTCCTCCTCCTCTTCTTCTTCTTCTTCTTCTTCTTCTTCTCCCTCTTCTTCTTCCTCCTCCTCTTCCTCCTTCTTCCTCTTCTTACAAGAGCACTGCTCAGCTCTGGTTTAAAAATAAGTTTATTTTTTTTAAATTTTAATTTATTTACTGGATAGAGATGGAGACTGAGAGGAGAGGGGAGATGGAGAGGGACAGAGACAGAGCGACAGCTACAGCTTCACAACTTGTGAAACTTCCCCCTTAAAGGCGGGGACTGGAGACTTGAACCTGGGTCCTTGCACACTATAATGTGAGCTCTTAACCAGGTGTGCCACCATCTGGTCCCTATATTGTGTTTTTCTAATGCTAGAGCAAATGCCAAAAAGTAATAAAGCATGTGCCTATTTTCAACTCCTTTGTTGTTGAAACTCATAATCATTTCCCCCCGGATATATCCTAATGATTGTATAAGATATATGCTACTTTGAAAATTAAAAAAAAATAATAATAGTGCTTCAAATGGAAAGACTGATCTAAACTTCTATTAAAGTCTAGTTTCTTTTAACCACGTGCTTGTCTGCCTGGAAGGGTTGCTGCTATTTCTTTCTTTTTTTTAATTAATTATTTTCCCTTTTGTTGCCCTTGTTGTCTTTTTTTATTGTTGTTGTAGTTATTATTGTTGTTGTTATTGATGTGGTTGTTATTGGATAGAACAGAGAGAAATGAAGAGAGGAGGGGAAGACAGAGAGGAGGGAGAAGACAGATATGGGGAGAGAAAGATAGACACCTGCAGACCTGCTTCACCACCTGTGAAGCGACTCCCCTGCAGGTGGGGAGCCGGGGGCTGGAACCCGGATCCTTACACCGGTCCTTGCGCTTTGCACCACCTGCGCTTAACCCACTGCGCTACCGCCCGACCCCCCTATTTCTTTCTTTTTTAAAAATATATATTTTTAATATTTATTTATTTATTCCCTTGGTGCCCTTGTTGTTTTATTGTTGTAGTTCTTATTGTTGTTGTCACTGATGTCGTCGTTGTTGGATAGGACAGAGAGAAATGGAGAGAGGGGAAGACAGAAGGGGAGAGAAAGATAGACACCAGAGACCTGCTTCACTGCTTGTGAAGCAACTACCCTGCAGGTGTGGAGCCGGGGGCTCGAACCGGGATTCTTCCGCGGGTCCTTGCGCTTTGCGCCATATGCGCTTAACCTGGAGTTGCTGCTATTTCTGAGCAAACAGCTAGCATAAGTGCAGTGCTCTTTCATCCTCTCTTACTCAGTGGTACATCATAGCTCATCATCAACAAAGAAAGATGTACATGTCCATCTCCACAATGGAACCATTTAATTGAAAAATTGATGGCAGTAAAATAATACCAAAGGAAGGAATAAAGATCGCAAGTTTTCTGTCACTGTTCAAAAAACTAATTTGTCAGAGCTGACTTTACAGCATGTTATCATGAAATAAAAGTGTGAAAGGATATTAATGGGACTTCCCATGAACTCAAAAAAAAAAAAAAGGCTGCAGAAGTAATACTTTCTTTTCCCCACAAATTCACTCACCCATCTGTGAATAGCATAAAAACGATGGATGATACTTGAGTTCTTATCTAAGTGGGGAAAAAATCGATGACAAAGGTGAAATAAGCAAAACAGTCTTCCTGGAACACATGTCGGTTGCTTTCAGCAGTTATATCATGTAGTCCATACACATCGTTTTCCTTTCATCTTTTCAATAGTGCTATGAAGCAGGAACTAACTATGGAGAAGTTTGATGAATTACCCCCCAAATCTCACAGTTAGAAGTTATGTAATTGGGAGTCTGGCGGTAGCGCAGCGGGTTAAGCGCACGTGGCGCAAAGCGCAAGGACCCATGTAAGGATCCCAGTTGGAGCCCTCGGTTCCCCACCTGCAGGGGAGTCGGTTCACAAGCGGTGAAGCAGGTCTGCAGGTGTCTATCTTCCTCTCCCCCTTTCTGTCTTCCCCTCCTCTCTCCATTTCTCTCTGTCCTATCCAACAATGAAGACAGACAACAATAATAACTACAACAATAAAACAAGGGCAACAAAAAGGGGATAAATAAATATTATTTTTTAAAAAGATGTTATGTAATCAAATTATAAACTCAGCATTCTGAGTTTTCACTCCAGACCTCCTGTGCTTTGTGTACAGGCAGGAAAGTGACCTTTACATTAATATTTGTTCCTTCCTTTGAAAAAACATGAACTATAGCGATAAAGTGAGCAGTCTCTTCCTAAACATCGTCAGATTATTATTTTTAATATTTATTTATTTATTTATTCCCTTTTGTTGCCCTTGCTTTATTATTGTAGTTATTATTGTTGTTGTTACTGATGTCGTCATTGTTGGATATGACAGAGAGAAATGGAGAGAGGAGGGGAAGACAGAGGGGGGAGAGAAAGATAAACACCTGCGGATCTGCTTCACCACCTGTGAAGGGACATCCCTGCAGGTGGGGAGCAGAAGGCTCGAACTGAGATCCTTTCGCCAGTACTTGCACTTTGTGCCACCTGCGCTTAACCCGCTGCCACCCAACTCGCAGATTATTATTGTTTTATCCACCATTGTGGGCACTCTGAAGTTATAGCCTTGCCCCTTTGAGGTACTACAAGTACCACATGGACTCATATACATGGTTCATCTAGCTCTGTATTATTTCCAACATGACAGGCCACCTTCTACAGTATCAACCTTGAATGTCAGTGTGAGACTGATTTCAACTAACTTGGATTGAGAGTCTTAAATGAGCCAAATACTGTGCTTAGTTTTAAGGAAACAGAAATAGAAAAACTTCCTTTTCTTGGAAATATTAATCTGGGGGAAAATATATCATAGTATTAGTAATGATACCACTAGTGTTGGTATCATCTTTCTTCCTTTTCTTATCTGCATAAAATATGTGCTTATAGGGGTCAGGCAGTAGCACAGCGGTTTAAGTGCACACAAGGCCGGGAGTAAGGATCCCGGTTCGAGCCCCGGCTCCCCACCTGCAGAGGAGTCACTTCACAAGTGGTGAAGCAGGTCTGCAGGTGTCTGTCTTTCTCTCCCCCTCTCTGCTTTCCTCTCCTCTCTCCATTTTTCTCTGTCCTATACAACAACGAATGACATCAACAATAACAATAATAGCCACAACAAGGCTACAGCAACAAGGCCAACAAAAGGAGGGGGGAATATGTGCTTATATGTATTACTTTAAAAAATAGTACTTAGAGAGAGTCTGGTGGTTGTGCACCCAGTAGAGTAGACATTACAGTTTACATGAATCCAGGTTCAAGGACCCGGTCCTCACCTGCAGGGGGATGTTTCATGAACAGTGAAGCAGTATTTGTCTCTGTCTTTCTCCTTCTGTATTCTCCTCCCCTTCTCAATTTATTTTTGGTTATTATCAAAAATAAATAAAACAAGATAAAAACATGTATATACACAACTGGTCCTGTCAGTATCAGGATATAGTTATTTGTAAATAGCATAAATAACCATCATAGTAAGATCAAGTATGGTACAGTGAATCCTAACCATGGGACTTTCAAAGTGAACCATGCTTCTAAATAATTTGGTTATAATAATAATTACCCGTTGCCTTCTTCAGCTCTAAGACAGCAAGGAGATTTCCCCATTCTCTTTAATATCCCTATTTCTCCCATTCCTGGAAGACTATGCTTGTATTTCTTGATGCTTCTTCTCTTGATCCCCTACCCTGTGATACTGTCTCTGACGTCAACTAAAGTAGTGCAACCAGTGCCACCATGCCATGTTTCACTTTGGCTGTATCCAGAGATGCCATGGCTGAGATGTCAACCTTCCAATTCCAATAATCTACTGACAACTTTCCTCACACACCTAACACACCCAGTTCCACTTCAAATGGTGCACTCCCAAATAAAGTTACAGACCCTAGATACAGGTCAGGGCACAGAGGACAGGGTACATGTACATAGGTACCCATAAGTTAGCAGCAACTGTATACCTCAGAGTAAAAGTGCTCAATTATCTTCTGTGATTAGACTTAGATTTAATAAGCTCAGCAGGCAAGTAGAAATACCTAAAGAAGACACCATAAAGTGTCTAATCAAATAGTTACTACTCAGGCATAGACATCCTCCTCTCCTACCCCTTCCTTCACTTCCTTCAATCACTTTATCTACTCAGTTAACTACACAAAAGAAAGAGATATCACCTAATCTCTTTTGACAGCAAAACATTAATGTCACTCCCTTGATAATTTTTCAGAAGAAATCATGTATTTCTTAGCCAAGAGATATACTGGCAAATGTACATATATAAAATAAAGAAAAATTATGGTTCCCCTATAACAACCTCTATTATAACCATCAAACAAGTAAAATGCAGTAAAACTTAAGGTTAACTTATATCCCTCTTAAACCCTATGTCTGTTCCCTCCCTAATTTGAGGCCAGATCTGATAAGCCCAATACTAGTTTGGCTACAACAAATGACACTAAATGATTTAACAATGGGGAGAAAGTCTAATCTTGTCAGATGAAGAAAAACTACAAAAGCTGGATAAGGGCAAGAGACTGCCTCACTTTAATGATGGTCTTTTTGGTCAATACCAGGCCACCCCATCATCTGGGGCTCTAGTTAGGGAATCCTGAGATTCCCACATAGATATGATGGGCCTACACCTCTAACAGATCACTCTCACCACCATTACTGGTCACTCATCAGGAATAGCATCATAAAACCTCTTGTGGGCCCCTCCAGGACTTTGCCCTCACTGTAGAGCAGCAATGGTGGGGACTGCCCCAATCTCTGAAGGGAAGTTTCCAATGGAGGAGATGGGACATAGATCTCTTATGGTGGGAACTGTATGGACTTAACACCCATTATCTTACAATCTTGTTAATCATTATTAAATCAGTAATATTTTTTAAAAAAATATGTTTGATTTTAGGTACTTGAGGTAAATATTTCCCAAGTCATTGTGTACTTATCTACTATATTTATTTATTTGATGGGACAGCAAAAATAAGAGGGAAGAGGATAAAGAGAGACACTTGGAGCACCGTTTCACCTCTAGTGAAGCTTACTCCCTGGTATTGGGGACTGGGGCTTGATTCTGGGTCTTTGTGCATTGAAACATATGCCCTCTACCTGGTGAACCACCATCTGCACCTCCCATCCCCAATGATTACTTTAATTCCCACATTTAACCAAGATGGCTGAAAACCCATGTGCACCAAGAGTCATATATAAGCATATTCACAACACTATTAGTGATAACTTCAAATTGAAAAAAACAAAAATCCTCAAATAACATTCAATAGAGAATGGATACATATTAGTATTTTATACATTGAAATGTTATGCAGCAACTAAAAATAACACTACATGCAACATAGGAATGAATCTCTTATATAGTACATGACTTTACTTACATGATGCTTAAAAATTAACTAACCTACATTGATGGAAATCACATAGTGGCTATCTACCTCTAGGGGTGAGACTGAGGGAGAAGAAGTATACAGGAATATTTTGAGACTCTAGAAGGGTTCTGTATCTGATATAGCTAGTGGTTACATGGATGTATAAGCATGTAGGCATTAAATGAATTGTGTATTTACTACTAGTACACTAACTCATATGTGCTGCCTTATGAGAAAAAAGTTATTGTTAGAAAAGAAAAAATTACACTTGTTTCTCTATCTTAAAGAGGTTATAAATTCTATGGAGTATATTAAGTACCATCCCAGTAATTTTGGCCACAGAAACTTGAACCAGAACAGTGTAATTCTCTTCTTCTCTTGATAAATACCATTTCCCCACTTTTTTTTTTTTCAGAGCCGTGCCTAGTTTTGGCTTATGGGGGTGCCAATGAGGGAGCCTTCCCCTTCTAAGCCTCTGACACGAATGCCTTTTCCATAGTCATAATGCTATTTCTCTGGCCCTTTGAATTCACTTTTATAATTTCTAATCTTCTGGTCTTGTTTTAACCACTGCTAAGCTATGCTCCCCCCCCCCCCCCGCCCCAACAACCCTTTGCAAGCTCATTAGTATTTCTGCTATCAAATCTAGTGGGTAACTGGTAGTTATTTTCTGTCCTCTATGGAACATTCTACACTCTCTACTTCTCTCTCTCTCTCCTTTCTGTGATAGTGCCTTTCCTGCTTTTACTCCTACAGATCAGGGTGCTGCTTTGCCGTCTCCTGCACAGGCCCCTTTCTGTCTGATCTAAATCTTGGTACTCCCTAGGACACTCTTCATCTCACATTACACACTCTCCCTGGGCCATCTTATCCATTCCGGTTACTTCCATTAGTACTTGCAATGTTTTCTTGCAGTGCAGACCACTTAACTGTAGTTCAGATACATTTATCCGACAGCCCTTTTACGCATCTCTACTTTGATTTCTTCTAGATAACCTAAACTCAGAAATACTGTCCTTCCCCGAAATCTTCTCTTCTTGAATTCCCTCTGTTAACAAATTGTAGCTCCATTCATTCGTACCACCAGCCAGAACTTTATAGATTTTACTTGTTTGTTTGTCTGTTGTTATTAGCATCCAGGGTTATGGCTGGGGCTTGGTGCCTGCACAATTTCACTATTCTTGGTGAACACTTTTTTGAAAGAGGAAAGGAGAAACAAAGAAAGAAAGAGACAGAAAGGAGAGACATCTTCCGTACACTCCACAACTCTGGGTTTTCCCCTGTTGGTGGAGACCAGGACTTGAATCCAGGTTCTTGAGCATAGCATAGGGGTATACCCTCTATCAGGTAAACCACCATCCTACCCTTATAGGTTACTTTAAGATTATTCTTCCTGTCTTTTTTTTTTTCCTTTTAATGTCTGGATTTTTGCTGAGATTTCAGGCCTATACAATTCCAGTGCTTCTGGAACTTTGTTCTTTCCTTTCAGATAGAGGGTGGAAAACAGAGAGGAGTCAGGGTGAAGTGAAATACAACAGCACTGTCCAGTCCCTTGTAAAGCTTCTTCTTGCATGCATATAGTGCCTGGCATATTGGATCAGCACTTTTAAAGTGAATAATAAGTCAACCATTCCCAAAGTCTTATGTATTAAACATAATTAATGCACTTATATGCATCACAGAGAGTGCATCACAGAGAGTAGTGAGTCAAACATGTCTAACGAGGCCTTTTGGGGGTGCATTTTGGAAAGGGAATCCTATTAAAATTTTTCTTAAATCTTATTCTACGTACCTCTTGTACCTGAGTACTAGGAAACTTATTTTGGTTATGGAAACTAGAAATCAGGACTTTAAGTCACTAATTAAAGACCATACAAAGATTTTACCTTTTTCTTGTCTTTTAGTTCTTCATAGAATGATATAGTGAGTGCCCCACACCGCAGCTCTGCACATTGTTCAGACACAGTGTCTGAACATATAGTCCCCAAGGAGCAATCCCTTTTCCTGCTCCACCCATGCCATTTCTATAAAGCTGGCCCGCCCTTCCTTCCTTCCTTCCTTCCTTCCTTCCTTCCTTCCTTCCTTCCTTCCTTCCTTCCTTCTTTCCTTTTTCTTCATTTCTTCCTCCTCCTCCTCCACCTTCTTCTCTGTGATGCCTCAGCAGTTTCACCCTCCAGAATCATGCTTTCAAAGGAGTGAGAGAGGGAAGAAGAAAGGAAGAGGAAAAAAGGAGGGGAAGGAGAGGAGGTGGAAGAGAAGAAGGAGGAGGAGGAAGGGAAGTGAGGGAAGAGAGAGAGAGACACACACACACACACTGGAGCTTCCATTAAGGTGGTGCTACTCCCAAGTTGTGTTGGGACTTGAAACTGGGACATATACATGGTAAGACAAGCACTCTATGCAGTGAGATATCACTCCAGTCCTGGATATTTTCTTTCATGACTTTTCTTTTCTAGACATGGGTGATGAGAGTAGACACCAGACCTGAGCTATATCACTCATAGCACCTACTGTTGCCTCAATTGACGGATCTATGGATGGCAGAAAATCTGTTCTCCTTGGATATATAGATTTCTGAAACTTTTCTCTCCTGGTCTTGAGGGAGAAAATAAGAATTTCCATAGAGATGACAAACATAGAGACTCCTGTTAAAGTTCAACATTAAGATAGTTCTGAGAGCCAACCAAGTCACTATTCTCACATTTAGTTTCATGCTTTCATAGAGTTCTTGTGTCAGTTAAATCTTTTTGACTTAACTCCATTCAACACTGGTTTCTGTCACTTGCAACAAAGAGAATCTCGTGTCATTTAGAGTAATTTGTTATTTCAGTTTTTGCTGGCGTTACCATAGAAAGCTTCCCAAATAACCAACAGTCTGGGTAAGTAGTCAACTTAGAAACTATAAGTAATATGGTTATGTTTATCAGCAAAGACCTTTCCCAGTAGAAATTCGATGTGTGTGTATGTCCACAAATTAATTCTATCTCTGTTTTTTCTTGCTGAAGGGTGACTCTGTGAAATGTTTTGTCATTTCCCTCTTCATGGTGCTAAAACAATGATCATTTTCTTTTCTTTTCTTTTTTTAAATAGTTATTTAATAAATTTTGGATAGAGACAGGGAAATTGAAAGGGAAGGGGAGATCAAGTGGAGGGGGGGGGCTGGTAGAGAAAAAAACAAAAGAAACTTGCAGCATTGTTTCACCAGTCTTTTTTTTTAGAAGATTCCCCTCTGTAGGTGAGCCCAGGTCTTTGAAAATGTGATGTGTGTCTACCAGATGAGTCACCACCAGCTCCACCCTGACTGTCCTCAGTACTTCAGTAATTCTATGCTAATGTTATATATGCAAAGTAAATAGGGTGGAGACTCCTTTGCTTAGGGTTCTTAAGATTCTGGGTTTTTTTTTTGTTTTTTTTTTTTTGCCTCCAGGGTTATTGCTGGGGCTCAGTGCTTGCACCATGAATCCACTGCTCCGAGAGGCCATTTTTACCCCTTTTTGTTGCCCTTGTTGTTTTAGCCTTGTTGTGGTCATTATTGTTATTGTTGCTCGTTGCTGGATAGGACAGATAGAAATGGAGAGAGGAGGGGAAGACAGAGAGGGGGAGAGAAAGATAGACACCTGCAGACCTGCTTCTCTGCCCGTGAAGTGACTCCCCTGCAGGTGGGGAGCTGGGGGCTCGAACCGGGATCCTTCTGTGGGTCCTTGTGCTTTGCACCACATGCACTTAACCCGCTGTGCTACTGCCCAACCTCCTGGGTTAATATTCTTTTAGTACATCTTCCATTTTCTTGTTCTGAAGATGTGCTCTGTTGACTGGTGTGTTTTTTCTTCTATGTGTCATACATACTCTGAGCATGTTCCATTTATTTTTTTATGATACCTCAATGTTGTATCATTTATCAAAGTAGGACACACCTCCTGTTATGCTTCTAAAACCAGAGGAAAAAAGTGTCATTAGGGAAATTACTTCCATGTGCACAAAAATCTGGGATGAGATAGAGTTCTCCCCTAAAACTGACTTCACAGGATGATACATGGACAAGAGACCAGCATCAAATGGTCAGTAAATCTGTATTTTTCTATTCGTCCATTTAAACGATGAAAATACAGTGACTTGAATGCGCCATTTCACTTTTCATTAAAGAAATGTAAATGAAAACGACACTGAGATTGTCTACACCAGCAAAACAAGCATGGCAAGTATTGGTAAAGTTGCGGAGAAAAAGGGACTCTGCTACATTGCTGGTGGGAATGCACTTCAGTTCAGCCCCTTTGGAAGACTGTATGGAGAGTATTTAAACCAATAAAAATGGAACTACCTTACGATCCAGCAATACCACTTCTAGGCACTTCTCCAAAGGACATGCAAATACTGATTTGAAGGGACCTATGTACCTCCATTCACAATAGCCAAAGAGTGGAAGCCACCTAAACGTCCAACGACAGATGAGAGGCGAAAGAAGTTGTGGGATATTTACTCCTTGGAATATTATTCTGAGATAAAAAATAATGATGTTGTGTCCTCTGGGACAAAATGGATGGAACTGGAGGAGATTATGCTTAGTGAAATATGTAAATAGATGAAAGAAAAAGACAACTATTAGAGAGTTTCACTTATATCTAGAGAATCTAGAGAACTGATACACATGAACTTGGAAAAACAAAAACAGAAGTGGGGGCTGGACAGTGGCACACCCTGCTAAGCACACACTGACTAAGGGCAAGGATCTGGCTTCGAGCCCCCAGTTCCCTATCTGCAGGAGGGATGCTTCACAAGTGGCAAAAAGGTCTACAGGCATTTTTCTCTCTTCCTCTCTGTCTCCCCACCCCCTCTCAATTTCTCTCTGTCCTATCCAAGAAAATGGAAAAAAAAAATGGCTGCCAGGACCAGTGCTGACACTTAGCCTCAGAAATAATCTTGGAGGCACAAAACAAACCAAAGGAAAAAACAGAAGCAAGCAAACTGTTTATAAGACTTGTGAGAATTATGTGGGTCTCTTTGGGAGGTGGGAGGGTGGGGACACAGAACTTTGGTGGTGGGTACAGTGTGGAACTATACACTGTAATCTTACAGTCTTATAATCCAAATTTTTAAAAAATGGGGGAAAATACAGTGATTTAAATAGCAATGAATTCTAGACACAGAGCTCAGGTCATTCACTTCATGCTGCTACAGGAGAAATATAAAACAGACACAAAATAATTTTTTTTTTTAAATAAAGAGAGACAGAAAAGAGAGTGAAAGAGTACTGAAGCTCCCTTCAATGTAGCGGAGGCAAGGCTTGAACCCGGATTCCGTATATGGCAAAGCAGCACACTATCCACGTGTACTGTTTTGCTGTTTGTTTTTTTTCTTCCCCTAACAAAGTGAGTTTAAAAACCTAGGAAGAAAATAGTTAATAGTAGGCCTGAGGTACCCTACCTCCCATAATGGAAAATTATTGATCTCAACAATAGTTCCTTAGAAACATACTAATGGTATTTGTCAGCAGGAAAGATACCAGGGAGTCCCTATTGAAAATAATGGTTTTTGGCAGGGTAGACTTGGTCTGTCTAGACAGTGTGTTGGAAATAACCCTACAATTTATAGATTTATGGGGCATGGCTGGCTAGGAACTGGATGATAGTCATGTAAGCATTTTCTGTCGAACTAAGATAGCATAATGCTGGGAACACCAAAACCAAAATGACCCTGCCCTGCTTTTTTTTTTTTTTTTTTTTAAAGAACAACACGTTCACATAAATTTTTCAAAAGTCAACTGCCAAAAGTCAAACGTAGCCCAATGCAGGAAAAGAGACAGTTTTTTGGAAGCTGAAGGATTCAGAATCCTCCAGAAAGCTATATCTCACCTGTGCCTGGATTTTATCAATATTCTTCATAATATTAATAAAGCTTGGTACTGGGTAAAATGTAGAAAATACTCAGGAGTCTACTTTGGCCTTTCAACTCTTTGGTTACCACACCATGGATGGATGAGAAGTAAAAAACTAGTAATTGTGGTATTTCATAATATAAAGTCAGGATAGATTATTAAAACATTGCCTTGAAAATCAGTTAATATTTTGAAATAAACTAACTCCTACTCCTCAGACTCTATACTAGAAGAAAAAAAAAAAAAAAAAGGAAATAGTTTAAAAAGAAACTAGAACAGAATAGAAAATGCATGAGGGGGAGTCGGGCGGTGGCACAGTGGGTTAAGCGCACGTGGCGCAAAGCGCAGGGACCGGCGTAAGGATCCCGGTTCGAGCCCCCGGCTCCCCACCTGCAGGGGAGGTGAAGCAGGTCTGCAGGTGTCTATCTTTCTCTCCCCTCTCTCTCTGTCTTCCCCTTCTCTCTCCATTTCTCTCTGTCCTATCCAACAACAAAGCAACGTCAACAATGGCAATAATAACCGCAACGAGGCTGCAACAACTAGGGCAACAAAAAGGGGGGAAAATGGCCTCCAGGAACGGTAGATTCATGGTGCAGGCACCGAGCCCAGCAATAACCCTGGAGGAAAAAAAAAAAAAGAAAATGCATGAGGATATTTCTGATTTTGACTTGAGAAGATGTATATGACAGCCAGGGAAGCACATCTTATGAGCAAGACAGTGATTTATTTACTTCACTGTCTCAAGTTGCTGGCCCCTTTGGGAACTACTAAAGGGTTCAAGCCAGCATCACATTCTATAGTCCATACTGGAGAGTGCCAGGTCCTCCACAATGGACTACTTCAGTCCTGTAAGGCTCTTCTAGCTGGTAGTCTTTGCCCATGACATTTCTTATTGCCTTGACTGAGACTTGATCAGAACTGCACTGCAGTTTTAGAATCTTCTTACTCATCCCTTATCCTCGATCCTTTCTCTTACACAACCGTTCAGTTATCACTTTGCAATATTTCCCCTTAATTGATCACAAGTATTTTCTGCAATAAGTACTTTGCATTTCATTTTCATGGCTGTTTCCATGACTGCTCAAATGGAAGAAAATAATTTAGGCTAGTTTTTCTGGCAGTTAATAGAGTAGTACTTGTTCATCTTTATCGGATGTCTAGAAACTTATACAGAGGAAATCTACAGACATATTTTTCAGTGTTATGTAGGATTATTTGACAGAGTCAGTTATAATAGAAAAAGTGAAATTAGTTATTGATAAATCATTGGATATGTTATTCAGTAAATGAAAGCACAATACATAGTCTCAGTTTTAAGTATATGGTATGTTACTGTACTGTTAAATGAAAGAAATACTAAATGGTACTTACAATATGAGTTCAGCCTCATTAAAATGCATATGGAGGTCAAAGAAGCAAGTTTATGTTCAAGAATATAATCTCAATTTTCTGTTTTGTGCTTCATCTACATTTTCTTCACACTTACATTATCTTATAGTCAAGAATACATGTGATCTAGCCAGTACACATAAGATTATTAAAGAATTGGAAAAATAACAAGATATAATTGGTAGTTATTCTTTCAGTGATGTATCTTATAAGTGATATTTCTCTTTTACTCTCCTGAGATTTTCAATTTTTCTAAAATTAAAAATAACCTTCATTAAAATTACATTTTACTTGCTTTTGAGTTACCCCATTTTGCTTCCCAAGACTCTTCCAAAAGACTCTGCCTTTCTAAAAATTGATTTTAAGCTTTTCCACTGACAGTAACTGGACAAACATATCCAGTTACTTCTTGAGGCCATGACCTAAAAGGTGCTGTCAGGACAACTTAATCTCCACAAAGGAGGACGTGTCTCTTTCTGTCTGTTCCAGCAGGGTGAAAAGTCTAGTTCAGCTCAAAGTCTTAAGAATTTATTTGAAATTTGAGGGGCTGTGGAAATAGATCACTTGGATAGTATGTGGTTTAGGCATGGGCATGAATCAGATTCAAGCCACAGCTCCCACCACATTGAAAGAAGCCTCTGTCTCATACATAATTTCAGTCAAAATGAACAGTAATGTGAAGGAATCTTTAAGCTATCAAGCTCATTACTCTCTGTGCTGTTCTTCTCTGTCATTTAGTAACTAACTTTTACTTATAGTTTTGGGGCACTGTCTGTATATTTTGCTACTTCAATATGATAAGTAACTGGAGGAGTGAGACTGGCAGAAAGCATCTCTAGGAGCTGTTCATGTCTGGCATGAGAGCAGAGCCAATCTCACAGCAAGCACTCACTGAAGTTTCTTGCTGTCATTAAGTCAACCATGAGATGTAATAAATATATGGCATTCAAATGGAAATTGGGCATCTCATGTGTCCACTTGTTCACTGGCAAGAGAAATGTTTGCATTGTAATGGCTCAATCCATTTAGTAGTTTGTATCAGGATAAAGAATAGACATATGCTTCTGTGCCCAGCAAAACTTACTGGTACTCAATACCCACTATTTCTGTTTACTCTTTTCTTGTTGGTTCTTCTGAACTTTTGACTCAACTGATACGGATTGATCATGTCCAGGTCACCAAGAAACCCTCATAGGACCCACTAGTTCCTTTTTCCACCTATTTGATATAGCAGCAGCCTTTGGTATAATCATTACGTCCTCCAACTTAAGATACTTTTTTTCTTGATTTCCTGATCCCCTTCCCTTCAACCCCATCCCCCTACTTAATCTCCTTTACTGGATGGGATGGCTCATTTTCCTACTAAACTTTCAGAAGGTGTCAGTGTTGTTATGTTTCTATATGCATTGTCTCCCTAAGTGAAGTTATCTAGTGCCAGAATTTTAAATACCACCTCTCATGTCAATGATTTCCAAATTTAAATTTACAGCTCTGACCTTTTTTTCTGAGACCTAGCTTAGTCTTAATGGGCATTTACTTCTAATGGATATTAATGAATGCCTAAAGGAAACCCGAAGTTATTAAGTCCAAATGGAGTCTTTGATTCCTTTTTTGCTCTCTCATCCCCCAGAGTGTGCTTCACTCAGTCATCCCTGCCTTATGTCGTGACACTGCTGTTCAATCAGTTGCTCAGTTCAAGAAATAAAAGACATATTTTTTTATTTTCCTTTTCTCAATTTTGCCACCCCCAACAGTTAATCCAGCTGAAGTCCTCCTGGCCCTACCTCACTGTCCCAAGAACAATTGATTTCTCTGATCCTCTGCAGTCTTTTCTTATGTATTTCAACCACAAAACTCATCCTCAGATGCTTTCTGCTACAACTCAAAGCAAGTCGACTCCTCCTTGTGACTGACAAGGTTGTGCCGGGCTAGTTTCTAACTCCCTCCTTGACCTGTCTTGTCCTGCTGTCTCTTCCTCTCACCACACTCCAGTCTGTCAGGTTCTGGACCTTTTCGTCTTAATTCCTGCCTCAGCATCTTGGCATGACCTTCTCCTTCTGTCAGGAATCTTCTGCTCCAGATCTTCACATGGTTTGTTTTTTAACTATTTTGCACTCATTTGAAATGTCACCCCCTTCCCAGAAGTCTTCTCTGATCATCTAAATTGGCTGCTTCTTCCTTGCTCATGGTATGACACACTTGTTATCACACTCTTCTTTTGACTATTGCCTTTGTACACATGCCATTTTTGTAGTGAGCTTGCATACTTATTTTCTAATTTATCATATATATTCTCTAGCATAGATAATTTCCCTGAAGCTGTATCACCTCTGTTTTGATTGCTTTGTTCTACTCCCTCCCAGTGGCAGATAATTAATGGGTACACAATAAATCTTTATCAAACAGTAACTATAATTCAGACATTAGATAATAAAGAGTTTAGTAGTCTTTATTCTTTATATTTATTTATTTATTTTCCCTTTTGTTGCCCTCGTTTTTTATTACTGTTGTAGTTATTATTGTTGTTGTTTATGTCTTTGTTAGATAGGACAGAGAGAAATGGAGAGAGGAGAGGAAGACGGGGGAGAGAAAGATAGATCCCCCTGCAGGTGGGAAATTGGGGTTCGAACCGGGATCCTTACAGTGGTCCTTGCACTTCGTACCCTGTGCGCTTAAACCTCAGCATTGCCACCTGAATCTTGGTCTACCACCTGGTCTTGATGTTTATCCCTAATCCTGATATTTCCAAGGGCAACTGCTCTCAACCATTGGTTCAGAATCACCTGGGTAGCTTGGGGTTCTACTAACAGAATTACCCAACTAATTCATGTGGGCTGTGACCTGGGAAACTTTCCAGATGATTCTAATATACAGCCAGAAGAAAAAAAAATTTCCTGTTCTAGGGAATATTTTTGGGTCTTGTGAAATATGCTTTGCAAAATCCATGGAATCTGGAAAATTAGATTCTTTTGTCTTAGAACCTAGTGTTAAAGGTTTCCATTGCTTCTTAATCATAAATAAAACCAGGGTTGGCCTAAAAAGACCTACCTAGAGCCCTTACCTTTCAGTGTTACCAACTACATCTGTCTTTCTAAACTGGGAAAAACACAAAGACTAATGACATTACAAAAGCAATGAGAGGAGAACTGAAGGCAGGTGGGTGATGACAAGCCACTCAAGACGTGGTTTAGCAGAGAAACTTGGCATGCTTATTATTTGTACCACGTCAGTAGATGGAAGAGTTAGTTCTCAGATGTGACATTTGTGGAGGATGCATGGGCAGGAGGGCGCATTAACCAGTAACAACAACTTTATGCTAGCTAGCAGTGCATTGAGAAATGAAGACACAAAGTAGTGGTCTATATTTCAGTCAGTGTTTGTAGAGGATAATGATGCGCAGAGATCCAGACACACAAAAGCCAAGAGCAGTAATGAAGAGGTGGTAGTAGGGAGAGGTAGTCTGGTAACAGTGATCCAGACTGCAGCACTGACTGACTCAGCAGTGAATGTAGGACAAGCTTCTGCTACCCAAATATACCTGTGTAGAAAATCTTGGCCAGGGAGAGTTGTGGGCTGAGAAACACCAGACTCACCCCAGGGACTGAAGAACTTAAGAGAAACTTCATTTCATTATTTACAGAGGTTTTTGAACAGACACTGCTTTTATTTTCTCTGTGAAGCTAGAGACCAGATTACCATTCTATTCACTTAATGTTTCCAAATGGAAAAGACCTTTCAAATACCTAGAATAGTATACATAGATGCTCCAGCATGTAACTTCCAGAAATAAAAATGTTATTTTGTACATTGAAAAAAGGATTTACACAATTTCTTCTCAAAGTAAATTCTCTCTATGAAGTCCATCCTGCCTTTCTCACTTGGCATATTAAGCCTCATTGTTCTAGGAAACTCTTTCAGTTTGGGTTTATAAAAACAGACACTGAGTTGATATGACCCAGGTACAACTTCAGGAGAAAAAGAGAGGCTATTACAACAAATCATGGTGGTACTAGCACCGTTTAGAAAATATCTAAACAATGATAATATTAAGTGATTGTTCACCTCTTCCCATATATGGTTCCAGCTTGGTTTCCACGGCCTAAATTAGCCTGACTTTATAAACCTGCCTTTGGTGAGCTGGGCCCCCTTTTTCCTTTTTTTTTTTTTTAAGAGTATAAGCACACCAAAAAGACTTATGAAGCAAAAATCTTTCAAGACCTATGGTTAGCTCTAAAAATAGTGTGTGCTGATAAGGAATTTTTATTCTTCAGCTGTGCATGTATGCACATAGCAAGAAGTAAATCAATAAAAAGTAGATATGACACTAGAATACAGAGCAGGAGGTGAATTTCCAAGATGATGAATAATGTTAACATTATCTAAACATATTACTTTCTCTGCTGCTCCACTGTTATTTATAAAGGGTTCTCTAAACTACCTTAATCTCCTGTGTGGCTTGACAAATTAGATTATCTCTAATTCTCATATTACAATAAGTACACATGCAAATTTATACTTATAAGGACAGACCCACAACACACATATATGCATAAACATTTTTTTCAGGAGCTATGAATTTTTTATCTTTGTATTCTCAGTCAGGTACCAAAATCCCTAGTGCCTCACACACAGAAAAGTGCGTAATTCATGCAGGCTAAAAAAAAAAAAAAAAGAGTGAGTTAACAAGGATCATGTTTCAAGACTCTGATGTCAAGCATCTGTGACTCTACTGCACAGGACAACTTCTTGCTGCCCAGGAGCTGGATTAGTAAACTAATGACAACATAAGCCCATAGACTTCTTAACTTGGGGATGGCAAATAAACTCCCCAGGTGCAGACTTTTGTTTTCTTCTCCAAGTGAAAATTGATTCATGTCTCCAATGACTTTTGAGTTATTAACCATAGGGTTTTTTTTTTACATTAAAAGAATGAACATGTTATTTTTTATAGTAACTTGTAATTTCCTTAGACACCTCTATTTTAAGATTTTCTAATATTGCAGAAGAGTAGATAAAAAACCATCTAGCAACTTCATTTCTTTAATTGTCCAATACCAATCCCCACCCTCTGCTCTGAGAGATTTCCCATTACGAGGATATTGAGGGATCACAATGTTCTTCTCCTCACAGTAGAAGCTGAAATGAAAGAGAATCCCTCTCTCTATCTCTCTCTCTTTGTATGTGTGTGTCCATCCAAGATTCTGTATATGCTCAAATGGGTATGTACAGACTGGGTCTTTGAAACTAAAGGGTATGACCCAAGAACAAGGGATGGTTAGAATTCAAATGGGCAAGCAGCAACCATTAACGATCCCCACCAGCCTGTTTCTGCTATGTGGGCTGTGCAACCTCCTGGATTCCTATCCATTTTCCAAGTTCTCCCTCACTCAAGCTCCTGCGTTTGATTGTATGTCCCCTTCACATTACCTTACAGTAACTCTATTTGTTCAAGATATCTAGAAAACAAACTGCCCTTGCTTGCTAAAAAACCTCATTAATTAGTTAATTAATGAACAATATTAGAGCTAAGTCTATTTCTAGCAGTTACAAATAAGATGAAGAGAAAAGCAGTTATAAATTATCTAATAAATTTAAGCCACAATCAGACATTTATGTTCCTCTAGTTATGGCATAGAGGAGAGCCTAGTGGCTTTTGAATCAAGAGATTATACGTTCAACTGCTGACCCTTCCATTTATTAACTACATAGCCTTAGACAAGACATTTAATTTCTATAAGCCTCTATTTCTTCACAGCACAAGAGTGAAAATACAACACAGGTATTTTTTTTAAGGATAATAACAGATTACTTTCTAACATGAGAGAACTTTATCAAAATATTTTATCTCTATTAAAAGTTATCTTTATCTTTCAAGTCAACAAGATTACTTCTATATAATTTCATTTTGTTTTGAATCCATATCTATCAACTCACTGGAGGGAGGCTTGGGGTAATAGCCAGGAATATCTTGTTTAAAAAAGTACTTTGTATCATTACTTCCAATATAAGCATCAAAGCTTAAACTATATTGAAAAGATGAGTACTTGTTTCTCAGCTGGAAATCCATAGTTAAAGGTTTTTTGTCATCCTTGTTGTTGTTTGTTGGTTTGTTTTTTTTCACAAGAGAATCTTGAATACTACTTTGGCAAATGCACTTCTGGGGACCATACCTGGGTTTCACACATGCAAATTCTGACTGCCAAAAGTTATATTTCTATCTAACGTAACTTAACTCATTCTCCTACAGACTCAGGCATGGGATGCAGAGCTCAAACCACAAGTCATTTGCCAACTGATCCTCTGAAGTTACCATTCAAGATAAATGTGGCTGAGTCATGATTTTCAGGTTTACTGATGCTGTTTATTATAGAATTAAATTTCTGCCCATAGATGCTCTTATGTGGACATACATGAATGTTGTCTGGCCACATGCCATGGACACAGCTAAAAGGAAACTGAAAATTGAGGCAGAGGTGCAGAGAAAAGGTGGTGGTACAAAGTTGACACATCAAGAATCAGTCGGAAGTCTGGTTATGGATGCTGGTTATTATAATCCACGTTGTTTCTGTTCAGTTGATGAAACTCTTCCAGCAGAAGTAAGGAAAGGGAGAGAAAAAAAGGTCTCATGTGTGGGTTGTTCTCCATTGACACACCCTGGGACCATCCCTTTGAAGAAACAGGCAAGAGTCAGTTCATGTTTGCTCATGTGGATCCTTTGTCCATTCCAGTGGTTCTCAAATATGTCTACTTGTCATAATCACCCTCTGGAAATATTTGATATTTTCTGGTGCCCAGGGCTAGCTCCACACCATGAAAATCAGAATTTTTTAGGATAAGATCCAAGCACTAGTACTTTAAGAAATTTTATTTATTTATTATAGGATAGAGACAGAGAAAAATTGAGGAGAGAGAGACAAAGAGAGAGACAGAAAGAGAGAGAGAGAGAGAGAGCTGTAGTTCTAGTTCACCATTCCTGAAGCTTTCCTCTTGCAGGTGGGGACCAAGGACTTGAACCTGAACCTGAGCCCTTGTGCATTGTAGTGTGTATGCTTAACCAGGTGTATCACAACCTGGCCCCCACACCAGTAGTTTCTTTAAGCTCCTGCAAGTGATTCTAGTGAACTCCCTACGTTTGAGAAGCACTGTGTCTGTATTCTCCCTTTCTTATTTATTTTAATCATTCTTGTGAAGTGCAACCACCAATGGGATAGGTGTTTGTTTTTTTGTTTTTCTCATTCTTCAACTTTGTCTTATTTCTCTGTGGCTGACAATAATAGTTAAAGTACATTTAGAGTAGCTGAGATACCCCACTGGGAGAGTGTGAGACCAAGGTTCAAGACTCCTAGCTTCCACATAGATAGGAACATTCCAGGACCAGAGGATATACTGGTTCTGTGAGGCTTCTTCCTCATTCTGTCCTTCTATCTTTATCTGAAAAAGTTAGCCTGAAGTAGTAAGGCTCTGGCAAGAATAAAAAACAAAGAAAATTACATTCATAATATTTTTAAATTTATTTTCCCTTTTGTCGCTCTTGTTTTATTGTTTTTGTAGTTATTATTGTTGTCATCATTGTTGGATAGGACAGAGAGAAGTGGAGAGAGGAAGGGAAGACAGATAGGGGCAGAGAAAGAGAGACACCTGTAGATCTGCTTCACTGCTAGTGAAGCGACCCCCCCCTGCAGGTAGGGAGCCCGGGGTTCAAACTGGGATCCTTATACTGGTCTTTGCGCTTCTCGCTATGTGTGCTTAACCCATTGCACTACCGCCAGACTCCCACATTCATAATATTATATTCATATAGTATGTTGTTTTAGAAACTGTTTCAAAGGTCTAATCACGTCTTTAACAACAACAACAACAACAACAAAATGGCCTGCTTTAAATCCAAAGTAATTTTCCAGTGTAACTGTCTTTATCGGCAGCTCATCATTTTTCCAAGGCATTCTTTTCTGAGATGAAATTTTCTATTCTTGGTGTAAATCCACAGAGGCATCATTCTTGAATACGTAAAGTAATGCTTTTTGTGTACTGAAATTGCAAATATATATATATATATATATATATATATGTATATATATATAATCAAAAGATAGTCTTCAAAGCTATTTTTATCACTCCCTTCCCAAACTGCTGAAGCTATAAGATTCTTCTATACTGCAGTATATTATTCTTTTTCCATATTGCAATTAAATTCTGATCAATACTGCAAATGTTTTTCTTTATTGTTGGTTATAGAGTGTAGAAATAAGGTGTAGTAGTAGTAGTAATAGTAGTAGTAGCAGTTGGTGTATATTGAACCCTTATCATGTGACTGATATGTTGCTTAGTGCTTTACTGACATCACATCCTTCATTCTCATGGCAACCAAGTGAAGCTGGTGCTAGTACTTTTGGAAAGTGAGGTTGGCAGAGCATAAGAAGGCTCTGTGTTCATGTGTATTTGGTAAGTAGTTAAGTTTCCCCTTCACAGAGGTAATGCATGAATAAGTGGAAATTTATGAGCATTTGTGTGCATAGATGTCTGGTCCTTTTGAAACTTCCATTTATTTTCATAGCCACCATTATACAAAGCCAAAAATATGACAGAATGGGTTAAAAAATCAAAAATTATCTCTTCAGCCTCTGTGGTTTTCTGACCTTCCCGCTTCCTTTGTAATTACCCCCTCCAATGAAATGGGAGTAGCCCCATCAGTACCCAGACAAGTCCTTCAGGAGAAATAATTGTGCTCATGCTTTCTCTATAATGTTAGTTTCAAATCAGGAGGATGAACAAGTCTAAACCTAGTACATTTTCCCCAGGAAATGTAGGGAACAAAGCAGCAGGATTTTGCATATATAAGAGCAATACTTCTGGGCGGTGGCTAGATAGCATAATGGTTATGCAAAGAGACTCTGAAGCCAGAGACTCCAAATCCCGCTTTCAGTCCTCCACACCACCATAAGCTGGAGCTGAAAACAGAGCTCTGATAAATAAATAAATAAATAAATAAAGCTATACTTCTACATAAACAAATCTGATTATTTTTAATTTTTTCCCACAGTTGTATTTAAAACTGGTATCTAAGGTTTGATATGTGTCAGTAGATTTTCCTCCCCAGTATTTAAAACAGTATATTTAGAAAATGCAAACACATAAGAAGCAAATGAATCATTTATCAAGAAAGGAGGAACTGTATAAAATTTTTAGTGTGTAAAATGCTGGCGAGGTTGTGGGGACAAAGGAACCCTCCTGCACTGCTGATGGGAATGTAAATTGATCAAATCCCTGTAGAGAGCAGTCTGGAGAACTCTCAGAAGACTAGAAGTGGACTTACCTTATGGTCCTGCAATTCTTCTCTTGGAGATATATCCTAAGGAACCAAACATACCTATCCAAAAAGATTTGTGTATACTTATGTTCATAGCAGCACAATTTGTAATAGCCAAAACCTGGAAGCAATCCAGGTGTCCAACAACAGATGAGTGGCTAAGTTGTGGTATATATACACAATGGAATACTACTCAGCTGTTAAAAATGGTGAATTCACCTTCATTACCCCATCTTGGATGGAGCTCGAAGATACCATGTTAAGTGAATTAAGTCTGAAACAAAAGGATGAATATGGGATGATCTTACTCATAGACGGAAGTCGAAAAACAAGATCAAAAAGGAAAACACTCAGCAGAACTTAGACTGGAATTGGTGTACTATACCAAAGTAAAAGACTCTGGGTTAGGGGGAAGGGTTCAGGTCCTGGAACATGATGGAAGAGGACCTAGTGGGGGGTTGTATTGTCACGTGGAAATGTTATACATGTACAAACTATTGTATTGTACTGTAAACCATTAATCCCCCAATAAAGAAATAAAAAAAATTAGTGTGTATCCTTGCATTATTTTCCTATATAAGTTTTATTTTGTTTCAAAAACAGGGTCCTACTATAAAACTGTTTTATATGCTATCTTTCACCCACTTGGTGTCATTTTAAATATTAACTGTGTTCTAGTACCTTGCTATTATTTAATAAATGTTATACTATACATTTAGATTCAATATATATTGTATGCTTCTCATTTCCACTACTATTAATGATGTTGTAAAGTGTCATACATTTTTTTGTAGCTAAAAGAAAAATTAGAGGCATATGAAAACTATATCCCAGATTAGTTAATGGAATTGATTAAAAAAAAGTTATTGTTATAAGCTTGGCTTTAACTTTAAGTAGAGTTTTTTGATTCTTAATCCAGTGGTTCTCAGACACAACTACAGGCTCTCAAGTCAACTGTATATATATATATATATATCACCCTCTGATATTTTTATCTAACTTAGCTGGAGTCCAGAAAGCAGTAGTTTCAATAACTCCTCAGGGTGAGGGGGTGTGTGCTCTAATGTACAAGGTTCATACCACTGCTTGACTACTAAGAGAAGTGTCCTACAGTCCTTTCAGGATTTGTCTGTGCAAGTTTAATGATCTTTTCCTGAGTTAATAGCAGATAAGTATGATATACTGGTGATGGGTTGTTTGTTCTTGAAAGTTGAAAGTGAAGTGCACATTTTTATAAGTGCTCAGGTTTTAGAGAGTTTTGAATGTTTGCTTTAGAGTGGGTGCAGGGAACGGGCTAGAAGGCAAGTGAGGATTTGTAGCTTGTTGGAAATTTGAGTGTCTCCGACCTTTTGCCATGAGTATGCACAACTACAAAGCTCTTTAGCATTAGCCTTGTAATCTCAAAGGCTCTGAACCCCCGGCTAACTTCCCCACACATCTCAAGAAACTAGGAGTGTTGTATTATTGAAAAATACTGGTAGGTAATTGAGCAGTCCCATTTGTTGCAAACTGTCATAGTAATCCTCTACTGCCTCTCTCCCCAGCTGTCCCACAGAGATGCCAATCAGAGAAGAATTTGGCCATCACAGCCATTGTCCCTTCCTATCTATAGTGAAGCTGCAAATGATTAACGTCCAGTGGCTGGGGCTGGTGAAAGTCGATCACCTGTCTCAGAGATCAGGGACCACAAGGTAGAAAAAGACTGCTCTCTGTGTCCTCTGTTTATTTAGAGAAGGATCTTGAAGCAAAGTTAAGTGATTCAGCTTTCAGTTCATTCCCCACAGATTCTCTTGCTGAAGCTGGGATAGAACCCATACTGTACCCAGAATACCACTCTCTTAGAAATTAGTGATATGTCAGATCCCTTTTAAATATGGAAGACAAAGCAAGTAGTCTTTTTAAAACTTGCGGTCCCTGATGCGGAAGACTGGTGGTGACCTTCATTGACCCCAGCTTCTAGGCATTATTGATTTCCAGCTCCATTGCAGCCAGGAAGTGGCAATGGCAGTGATGACTGAGGAAGGATCTCTCTCTCTCTCTCTCTCTCTCACACACACACACACACACACACACACACACACACACACACACACGATTAATGTAGCACAGAAGCCCAAGATTTTACGATTTTCATGAACTTATAACAGGTTATCTCCAAATTCATATATTTCTTTAAACTTTTTTCCCCCACCTATGTATGACTCTCTAGCTCCACTTCCTCTTAGTTTTATTTCATCCAAATGTTTTATTGGGGGAAAAAAAATGAGAGAGGAAGAGAAAAAAAAACAGAGACCACAGCACTGTTCCACTCTCTCATGTGGTAGTGTTAGGTAGTGTGGTAGTGTGGGGGTCTCTGAAGCTTCAGCTATGTGAGTTTGTTTACATGACTACTGTGCTATCTCCTAGTCCAACTTCACTTCTTTGCCTGTTAGCACTACCAATGCCTCGATCAACATAATTCCCAAAGAAGTCTAGCTGGCCTCGGAACAACATGAATCAGAAATGAAAAGACTTACTTATACACTACATATATACTTACTTATACACACACACACACACACACACACACACACACACACATATATGCTTTTTCCTATCCATAGCTTTCACATTTAAGTATCCAACCAAGTGAGATGGTGACTGTATCTGTAGATATGGATCCTGAAGATACACAGAGCCAAGCTGAACATCCACGGATTCATGAGGAGTGACCAAAGTTGAGTTTTTTGGGGGGACAAAGTAAAAGTTATGCCCAGATTTTCAAATGCAGAGGTTAGTGCTTTTTATCCCCATCACTAATATTTCAAGGGTCAACTATAGTCTTTTCTTTTTCACTTCTTTCCCCTTTTTCATCTGAATCCTTTTCCCGAGAATGCCTTGATAAATGCTAAAGTGCAAAGCAATTTTTTTCTAGAATGAACTGTGTTGACACTTCTTTTGGAGAGATTATACCAAAGTAGATATCTGAACTTACTTCACCTTTTCATATCAGCTCTGCAATAGTACCTGTACAATAAATTCATGCTTAAATTCAGGCAACAAGCTAAGGCCATTCTTAATCTGAATAGAGTTGGAAACTTAAAACATATTTCATTCTCAGAAAACAAAAGATCAAATCTATGAATATAAAAGCATTTGATAAGATTTTTTTTTTTTTTGCATGGAGGAAGCAGTTGCTGAGTGATTTTGCATATTGGTTCATATTGTGGCTTAAAATAATCTGAGCAGTTTCCGTATTATTCAGTGATGGTACAGTACACAAAGCAGATGCGGTTATCTGAGCTCAAACTTCAAATATTAAGAAAATTATGACTTATTGTGAAAATACTTATGGGATCATCAAATTTGGAAAATAGAGTAATCAATCTCCTTAGAATTCTGTTGTTCCTATGTAGTTACTCCCAGGTAAGGTGTGACTATGTCCTAATTTTTGTCTGTGTAATCATGGGAAGGTGCTACCTCAACTCCTCCTTCATGCTGTGCATGCAGAGTTCTCAAATGCCCACAGGTGATCTCCCCAAGCTACATATTGAGAATGACAGATTCTTTGATTTTTAGCCGTCCGCTGATGGTCAAGCGAAATGACCCAGGGTGATGGTTAATTTTATGTGTCAGCTTGTCTGCACCATAGGATGCCCAACTATCTAATTAGAAATTATTTCTGAGTATATCTGTGTTTCTGGAATGTAGTAGTTGAATTGATGGTACGAGTGAAGCAGATGGTTTTCCCTAAAGTGGGTGGACATTATGCAATTGCAATCCACTGAGGGCCTGAGCAGAACAAAAGGCAAAGGAAGAATACAATCTCTCTCCCTCTCTCTGCTCAGCTGTATCATTAATCTCCTCTTGTCTCAGGACTTGGAATTACACTGTTCATTCTTCTGATTCTCAGGGCTTTGAAATGACACCATAAACTTTTCTGAGATTGCAAAGAGGGACTGTTCGATCTCTATATTAGCCAACTATATACTATACACAAATATTATATATACACACACATAAACAGCACATGTTATACTGGATTTTGTTGTTGTCGTTGTTGTTGAGAACCCTGACACTTAGTTTGGGAGAGGCCTTCTACTTACTCCTCACTAGAGTAGTTCTCTCCATGGGTAGGATAGCTAAACTACACATTCTATACCTTTCCATACAATAACTGCAGAAAGATTCTGACCATTTCTACTTGCCTCATCTGGCTCATTTGGAAGTGAAAATTCTGCTGTGGTTGTCATAACAAAGGTCTGTCTATACCAGACACTGTTTTTGAGCGGGACCTAAATGAAGAGTAAACAGATTCATAAAAGTTAATAAAGTGTTAGGAATACATGTTTTAAGTTGCTTTATCTCATTTCCTCATTACTCATATTTTTTGTCCCCAGAATTTCACTCTGCTCTAGTTTGTCTTTTTAATATAGAAATACAGAGAGAGAGAGAGAGAGAGAGAGAGGAATATACCACAGCCTCCCCCAGTGTAGTCAAAGCCAGGTTTGAACTTGAGTCATGTGCATTGGTAAAGGAGGCACACAAGTTCCCAGGTGATCTAAACTGACAGACTCTCATTATTCTTTTGCTTATCTCACCTATTTCTTGTTACAGGTGAACAAGAACAAGATAGATATCAGTGATAGATTTTTTTTTACTAAGTTACCACCTTTTGAACAGAAGTAATGACATGTGTTTACTAAGTACCAGTGATAAAATTTAGAGTGTCAATTTATATTTTTGCCCCCTTTTCCTAACAGAAATATTTTAATGGGGGAGTGGGAGACAGATTTTTTTCTTTGATTCTGAGATAAATAGGCATTTCCACAGCAATGGAAATAATGGGAACATTATTTTGAAGACGAAAAATCAAATTATCCTTTTGTTGCTAATAAATATGAAAAATATATCAGTTTCACATAATCCCTCAGTGTGGTGAGTAGATAGCAAGAATGAAAATAAGAATCACAAGTCAAACTGGAATGCTTCAAAATTACACCCCCTAGAGAAATATGAGTCTAAAATTCACAACCTGAAGCTCTAATAAGCCATCATTCAATTGATAGTTGAAAAGTGGATATCCCACGAGGGTAGCAATTTCGATAATGACTATTATGATTTGCGATCCCATTTCCTGGGAGAGTAGACACTGCACTCTTGTGGGTTAATTGGCAAGGGATTTAGGTGTTTTAGAAAATGTTTTGAGCTTGGCCTTGCAATCTCTTCTCATTTTCATTCCCTGTGAGTTTTCTCCACCATTCATGCTACATCAATGACTTCCTTCCTCCCTCCCTTCCTCCTCTTTCTTTATCTTTCTTTTTTTTAATATTTATTTATTTTCCCTTTTGTTGCCCTTGCTGTTTTTCATTGTTGTTACAGTTATTATTGTTATTCATGTCCTCGTTGTTAGGACAGAGAGAAATGGAGAGAGGAGGGGAAGACAGAGAGGGAGAGAGAAAGATAGACACCTGCAGACCTGCTTCACCGCTTGTGAAGTGACCCCCCTGCAGGTTAGAGCCAGGATCTCTAACCGGGATCCACAGGCCGGTCCTTACACTCTGTGCCATGTGTGTTTAGCCGCTACACTACCTCCCTACTCCCTCTTTCTTCCTTCCTTCCTTCCTTCCTTCCTTCCTTCCTTCCTTCCTTCCTTCCTTCCTTCCTTCCTTCATTTCTTTCCTTCCTTCTCTCTCTCTTTCTCCATTTCTTCCTTCCTTTTTAAAAATATATTCACTAATTTGATAGGACAGAGAAATTGAGAGGGGAATGGGAGATAGAGGAGAGAGAAAGACAGTTACAGCACTGCTTCACTACTCACTGCTTGAATCTGGGTGCTTGCACATTGTAATATGTATGCTTATCCAGGTGTGCCCACTCAGCTTCACTTTCTTTAATGTGATCAATGTTCCGAGTGGAAATCTGCCTTTTCTTTGAGCTCTACCAGCACTGGATATCACTCTTCATCCCCACATCTATTTCTCTTTTCATCCCTTTTAATTATTTTTTCTTAACATATTTTATTTCATTTTATAATGAGGTATTTGTTCTTTACCTCAGCTGACTGCCAGCTCTGTTTCCAAGAGACTGGAACAGAGAAGTTCAGTGTAGGCATAGGGGACCAGATTGGGTGACGAGATGTCAAGCGTTGAACAGGGTGGGCGAAGATATCCGCGTATATTGGCAGGTCTGGTCGAGCGTAGACGTGGGAAATGAACTTAGATGATGCCGCATCCCGACGAATATCTGGCGGGGCGATGTTGCTAAGAACAAATACCTCATTACAGACCCCTGCAAGCGTCAACCCGGCTTTGACCTAGCACGTTATGATTGGGCCCTCCTCAATCGCTATCGAACAGGCCATGGCCGGTGCGCCGTGATGTTCCATCGCTGGGGAGCCAGAGACGACCCGAACTGCCCCTGCGGCTACAGACGGACTATGACCCACATAGTCAGCGACTGCCACCTCTCCAGATTCAAAGGAGGTCTCGAAACTTTACATCAGGCTCAACCTGATGCTGTTGACTGGCTACAGAAGAAGGGCAAACGCTAGAAGAAGAAGAATTTCATTTTATCTTAATGGCAGAGAACCATAAAGATAAGGATATAGAGAGAGAACAAAGCAGTGCTCATCTGTGGCTTATAGTGGTGCTGGGGAATCAAGCTGGGACCTTTAGTGCTTCAGGCTAAGAGTATTTTGCTTAACCATTATGCTGTCCTCCACCCTGACTTAGTGATGTCTGGGAGTGTAGCAGGGTAGTTAGTTCACCTTGGAGTCTCCTGCTGTTACTTGATGACCTCTACTGGGAAGAAGTAGTCTCAAGAAGCAAGTTCTTGGAACAGACCTAGCCCCAAGGCTGATTTAACGTGGTCATCTTAAGGCTTGTATATGTAAACAAGCAAGAAAACAGTGCCCAAAGACAGAGCAATTTGAACAGATCAAGGAAGAAGAAGGTAGGAAAACTTTAGGCCTAGTAAAAACTGCTGAGGTCTTGAGAATGCAAAACCAAGATCCATAATCATTCCACTGGCAACTTCACTTAGGCCTTAATTTTCCCTTCCCGCCTGCTTTTTTTCTTACTAGCTGAGGAGACCCTCCCCCCATAAATAAATAAATAAATAAATAAATAAATAAATAAATAAATACAGACCTCAAATCAGCTGCGTGCTGGATAAAGAGGTCCCTATCTTAAAGTGTATTTAGAGGAGGACAGGTCTGTTTGGAAATCATAGTTCATGGCAAGGAAAGGGAGGAAAGCAGGTAAGTCAACAGCCAGGCCACTCCAAGAAAGAAGTGGCTGTCCAAGGAAACAGCCCAAGGTAGTGTTGGGAATAAATTCATGATTAGTCAACAATTTGTTCTGCTTTATATCTTAACTATTTTTTAGCCACCAGGTTCCAGATGCTACCATGATGCCAACTCGACTTCCCAGGGCAGACGACCCCACCATGTGTACTGAAGCCCCACTTCCCCAGAGCTCTGCCCCACTAGGGAAAGAGAGAGACAGGCTGGGAGTATGGATCAACTTGCTAATGCCCATGTTCAGCGGGAAAGCAATTACAGAAGCCAGACCTTCTACCTTCTGCACCTCATAATGATCCTGAGCCCATATTCCCAGAGGGATAAAGAATAGGAAAGCTATCAAGGGAGGGATGGGATATGGAGTTCTGATGGTGGGGTTGTGTGGAATTGTGCCTCTCTTATCCTATGGTCTTGTCATGTTTCCATTTTATAAACAAATATAAAGGCTCTGATAACAGAGAAGCTTTGGTGCAAATGCCAGCCAAAGCAAACATTTCTGACTATTTTACCTTTCTGGACCTAAAATTACCACAAAAATGGAGATTCAAATAATGTATAATTTTCTGGCTGCTCTGGAGAATTTTCAGGTACAGCAGCTAAAGTCAGGAGAAGACCTAGAGCCTTATTTGCTCTAGATGGAACCACTACCCTGGAACTATAAGGGAAAAAAATCAAAACCATCACCATGCTTAAACTGGTGAAATAACCCCAGCTACCTATATATCAGTAGTCGGCTCTATGAGTCAGTCAACATAGCTGGATTGTGATGATGTAAGCACATTTCTGAATTTAAAATACGTCCCCCTATAGAAACTATCCGGTCAGAGTAGTAGCTCACTAGGTAGTCAGTATACTTTGCTATGCATACAGCCCAGGCTGAGCACTAGCACCAAAAAAAGTTATAGTATTGTGATGTCTTTCCCTCTCTCTAGCTGCATGAAATAAATGACCAAGGAATGATGAAACTGGGCATGCAAGAAGCCTTGGCTTGGCAAAATAGACATAAATAAATCCTCACTGGGTTCTATAAATCCCTTCACATGTTCTCATTTGATCATGAAGTAACATACAAAAAGAGGCAGGTGGCAGCACACCCAGCAGGGTACACATATTACCATGCACAAAAACCCAGACTCAAGCCCCTAGCCCTCATTTGCATGAGGGGAGCTACACAAATGGTAGAACAGTGCTGCAAGTCTCCCTCTCTCTCTCTCTCTCTCTCTCTCTCTCTCCACTTTCCCTCTATATCTATCAAAGAAAGAAAGAGGGAGAATATTGCCTACTGGGTGCAATGCAGGCACAGAGCCCAAGCAATAACCCTGGCAGCCAAACAAAAAAGAAAGATAGGAAGAAAGAAAGAAAGAAAGAAAGAAAGAAAGAAAGAAAGAAAGAAAGAAAGAAAAGAAAAAAGAAAACAAAATTACACAAAGATTGAAGCACATAGTTTTTCGGCTCATTTTCATTCCTATTTCTATTCAAGACAGACAAACAAATAATGCTTAGTCATGTTTTAGTCATGGCAGGTTGAGGGCCATACAAATAAAAGAGAAATGACAATACAACTTGCTCCTCAAAGTGCAGCCCAAGTGTTCCCATGGCCTTTACGAAGTTTTCTTTACTTCTATACCCACTCAAGCAAATCTGATCGCAATTTCCTTTATACTTCTACTATATCACCTACATATTTCTTTTTGTATTTTTTTCTTTATTGGGGGATTAATGTTTTACATTAAACAATAAATACAATAGTGTGTACATGAATAACATTTCTCAGTTTTCCATATAACAATACAACCCCCACTAGGTCCTCCGTCATCCTTTTCCAGGACCTGCACTCTCCCCCCAACCCCACCCCCTCACCCCAGAGTCTTTTACTTTGGTGTAGTACTCCAACTTCAGTCCAGGTTCTGATTAATGTTTTCTCTTCTGATCTTGTTGTTCAATTCTGCCTGTGAATGAGGTCATCCCATATTCATCCTCCTTTCTCTGACTTGTTTCACTTAACATGATTTCTTCAAGCTCCATCCAAGATGGGCTGAACATGGTGAAGTCACCATTTTTTATCTTTTTTAAATATTTATTTATTTATTTACTTTCTCTTTGGTTGCCCTTGTTGTTTTATTGTTATAGTTATTATTGTTGTCATCATCGTTGGATAAGAGAGAGAAATGGAGAGAGGAGGGGAAGACATGGGGAGAGAAAGATAACACACTTGCAGACCTGCTTCACCGACTCCTCTCCAGGTGGTGAGCCAGAGGCTCAAACTGGGATCCTTACACCAGTCCTTTTGCTTTGCACCATGTGCGCTTAACCCACTGCGCTACCACCCGACTCCCAAAATCACCATTTTTAATAGCTGAATAGTATTTCATTTTGCATATATACCACAACTTGCTCAGACACTCATCTGTTTTTGGACACCTATGGACATCTAATCTTTGACAAGGGTGCCCAGACTATTAAATGAGGGAAGGGAGGTCACTTCAACAAATGGTGTTGGAAAAAATGGGTTGAAACATCAAGAAGAATGAAACTGAATCACTATATTTCACCAAACATAAAATTCCAGGTGGATCAAGGACTTGGATGTTAGACCAGAAACTATCAAATACGTAGATGAAAATTTTGGCAGAACTCTTTTCCTTCTAAATTTTAAAGACATCGTCAATAAAAAGAATCCAATTATGAAAAAGACTAAGCCAAGAATAAGCCAATGGGACTACATCAAATTAAAAAGCTTCTTCACCTACAAATTTCATTGGAGATTTGATAAGACTATTTTGCAATGATTTTACTTGTCTCTCTCTACACAGAAGTTGGGCAATAAGCAACTCAAAGAGCAGAAGCTGTGTTTTATTTATCTTTAGATTTCCAGAGTCTAGTACAGTGTCTGGCCTCTAATCAGTGTTTGATGCTTAGGGAAAAAATAAATGAATAGGCAAGTCCAGAAGGAATTGCATAGAAAAAAAGGTAGATGTGGAGGGATCATCTCTTTCTTCCTCATCTATATCTTCTCACATCCCACTGCATTACTCTACGACACTAAATATTATGTCTTGGACTTCAGGAATATTACCTCAGCTTAAACACTGGGAATTTTTTGTCTTCACTACACAACTAGTATGGAAAGGTCACTATCAGGCCATTCCATCAGCTGGGGCCCTAATCAGGGAGTCCTGATATTTCCAAACAGACTTTAGTCTATATTCTTTTCCTCAGGTGTGCCAAGGTTAATTCATCTTCAAAGCTTTATACATGCTGTTCTTCTGCTTGACCTGCTTCTCTCTCAGATCATCACCAGAATGACCCCTTATTGGAATCAGATCTCAAGTAAGAACAGTGGATATAGGAGATCAGGGAGGTCCTTCTTTAATGCAGTTTTGCTTTAATGCACCACTGAAATGTTCTTTCCTGCTTGTTTCTTTTTGTCATGATCTAGTTCATGTTGCTATAACAAGACACCATGAATTGAGTGGCCTGTAGAAACAGAAGTGTGTTTCTCATAGTCCAAGAGGCTGAAAAGTCCAAGATCAATATATCAAAGTGGTTGCCTTTGGCAAGGACATTTTTTTTGTTCATAGCTGACACCTTCTCACTATCTCCTCACATGGTCGACAGAGGTAGGAGTATCTCTGGAACTTGTATTATAAGTCATTAATCCCAAGGTCTGTGCTGAGATGCACCAGGTTGATACACATGTTAGCAAACAAAAGGACCTTGGTTCAAGCCCCAGGGCCTCATGTTCAGGTACGGTGAAGTAGGTCTGCTGGCAGGTGTCTCTTTTTCTCTATTACTATGTTCCCCCTCACCTCTCAATTCCTCTCTGTTCTAACAGCAATGGCAATAAAAGAAAGAAAGGAAGATAGAAAGAAGGAAAGAAGAAAGGAAGGAAGGAAGGAAGAAAGGTAGGAAGGAAGGAAGGAAGGAAGGAAGGAAAAGAATTTTTCCAATGGGTGCAGTGGATTTGTAGTACAGGAAGTGGACCTTAGTGATAGCCCCCGTGACAATAAAGAAAGCATTAATTCCATTTATAAGTACCTCATCCTTATGACTTAAAAGCACTTCCCAAAAAGTCCTATTCACCCAGTAACACAGCGAGTTAAGCGCATGTGGCATGAAGTGGCACGAAGCACAAGGACCCGCGTAAGGATATGGGTTCCAGCCCCTGGCTCCCCATCTGCAGGGGAGTCGCTTTACGGGCGTTGAAGCAGGTCTGCAGGTGTCTATCTTTCTCTCCCCCTTCTCTGTCTCCCCTTCTCTCTCGATTTCTCTCTGTCCTATCCAGCAAGAACAATAGCAATGACAACAATAATAATAACAACAACAACAAGGGTAACAACAAGGGCAACAAAATGGGAAAAATGGCCTCCAGGAGCAATAGATTCGTAATGCAGGCTCTGAGCCCCAGCAATAACCCTGGAGGCCAAAAAAAAAAAAAAGTCCTATTGACCAATACTATCACACTGAGCATTAGAATTCCAACATATACATTTTATAGACACACAAACTATATTCAAACTATAGCACTTCTATAGCACTTCTCGATTACTACCCTCTTCCCCAACACACACACACACACACACACACACACACACACACACACACACACACACACACACACACACACACGTGCGCCTGCACCAGGAATAATGCAGGGACCTTCTCTGTTTAGTTTACAACTGTTATATCTCCAGTACCAAGAAGAACATGAGGTATATGGTGGGTGCTCTATGAATAGGTTCTCAGAAAGGAAGATGATTTCCAAACTTGGAAATGAATATTTTTTCCCATAGAAAGAACTATCATGGAGGTTTATAATTTATGGAGTTATGGGTTAAATATCTATGACCTAGCAACTATATATAATGGTGTTTATGTAAGATAGTGAGTTCCAAGCTCAACTTCTCTTACTGAACTCATTAAAACCTTGATCACAGACTGTCTTACAGCTCATCTCCATGTCCACACCTTCCTTCCTTTTATTCCTAAGAGCTCACTAGATTTTAATTTCTTGATGAAATGTTTTCTTTGATGTATTAAAGAAAGCTCCAAGCTATTTTTTAGTCTCTGTTTCAGGTAGTTTTTCTAAAATAACACCAACTGCTTTCTTGAGTACTATTATTTCCTTTCCAGAGCCTATTCCATTTTACATCCTGCACTGTGAAAATTAGACTTCAGCCTTTTCAAAGGCACCTAGCCTAACTTCCCACCCTCCCAAGTGGTTCCTAAACCTTTCATCTTTCCCATGGGTCCCATCAGGTCTATTTAAAAGCAGCATAATCTTTTTTTTTTTTTAATCACTGGGATTTCAACCTTCAGATAGAGAGTGAGAGATGGGGTTGGGGTGGGGGACAGGAGGGAAGAGCTTTGCCCAGTGCCTTGGGGACTAGGGGACTGAATCTGGATCAAATACAAACTCAATATTCATTCTCTCCTTTTCCCCTTAGTAACAAAGTCTTCCTTTGTATCTTTTACTCTTTCTTTTTTCTCCCCTTCCTTCACCTTCCCTTCTCTCTTCCTCTCCTTTTTCTTCTCTGCCCCTCTCAATGATTTCACGGAATCGCCACACTGGTTCTGAATTGGCCATTCTAAGGTATCTTCAATGGAATAAGCCCTGGTGTCCTCTAGCAATCGCTACATTTAATTTTTTTGTTTGTTAAATGTAGCCAGGTGTAATCTATTTTGATACAGACGATCAGTTAGGGAGCTATATATAAAAAGAAAAGTATCAGTAACTAGGCTGCATCTTAGGTCATTTTAATTAGAAACCCTAGAGACAGAATTCAAGCATCAACAACTTATTTAACCTTGCCAGGTCATTCCAGTGTTCAGCCCAGGTTGATAGTCACTACTTTAGATAAACAGGCTTCAGGCTTATTGGCATGTTCAAGAATATCCTATGGTGGAACTTGTTAAACTTTGGAATTCCAGGTCTTAGTCCCCAAAGATTTTGGTTCTTCTTTGGTTTGACTCCTATCTTGGTGATTCTGAAACAGGCAATCTGTGGTTTACATTTGAAGAAACACTGCTTTGGGCAACGAAGTTTTAAATCCTAGAAGTGACTAGATCAAAGGAAGAGTTTTAGGAGAAATAGTCTGAAATGAGTGTACCAATTGAAAAGAAGAGAGGTAAGAGATTGGAGACAAGGAGATCAACAGGGAGTACTGAAGTAGTTCCTGGTCTGAGGGGAGAGATTCTTGAAGTAAGAGTTTGGCAAAATGCAGCAGATGGGGAGGAGGAGATATCCAGTAGACAGTGAAAAAGATGAAACACTACAGGATTACATAACTGTGGTGGGGAGTAAGGGGAAACATCAGGATATTTATTCTTAACAACTAAAGAATTACTAGGGGGTTGATTTATTTAGGATTAGTATGTATTGCCCTTTTGAACTCTGTTAAATTAGTGTACATTATTATTTTAATATGTAGCTATACCTACGAGAGTTAGCTTTGAGTTTTGTTAACTTTATTGTACTCAGAGTTTTCCATTAGGCCAGAAATATTTGTTTGCTAAATTAGCAAGATTATTTAAAGGTTTGAACATATTACTCTCACAAGAATCTATTTCACAAATTCTATTATAGTACTTGTTTATACATATGTGTAGACATGTGTGGGTATAGATGAGAATATACAGTTGTATATATAGGCATGCAGACAAGAAAATGATGCTTTCTCTTGAGGGTCTTATTTTTGTTTTTAAGTTGTACCTTGTATAGACCATAGTAAACTCTTGGAATTACTGGCAGTATAGTAAATATTTTGGAACTGTCCTTTATATAGATATTTTGAATAAGACACAACTGAACTCTAAAGGTTACAATTTAAAAATGTTTTGTTTTGTTTTTCTGTGGGGTACTTTCTGGGACTTCATTATTGTATGATTATATTGCTTGAAGTATATTAATTTTTGAATTAGATAAAGCATAAGAGACAGAGGGAGAGAGAGGAGAGAGAGGAGAGAGAGGCATAGGCAAAGGAAAGAACATCACAGCCCTGCTCCCCTGCTTGTCTTTTCCTTAGCACTGTCTTTCCTTGTGATGGCCAGGGACTTGAACCTAGGTTCTCACATGTCAAATGTGCTCTCTACTGGGTGATCTATCTCCCAACCCTTCTAACGGTCAATCAATATTCAACTATTCAACAGAAAGTCACCACACAGACGTTAGTGTGATACTTTATTTCTAAACTCAAATTAGGCTACATGTCTCATGAGTAACTCTAAAGGATATATTTTCTTCCATTTCGTTTGCAGTAACATATACCTATGCCTCAAAAATTGAGCCTCCAGTTCTCTTACTTAAAAACCAACCAATAGCTTTATAATAACAATCCAAAAATAAAAAGATGTAGCAGAAATGTTGTGAAATATTAGTGAGTCGAATTTCTTGATTTTTACTGAAGTCTTTATCAAGACACAAGTTTTTAAAAGAACAGATTAAACAATACCAAGTAAACTTTATGAACAAACAAAAGTCTCACAGTAAGATTGCCTCTCATGGTGTTGATATAAATGTCAAACTCATTAGATCTGTTCAAAATATAAAAAGGCTAAACTTGAGCAGGCAATGACAGCACACTTGTCTTGACCCAGGTCACCTTCAATTTTGTTGCTAATAATAGCACCCTTCTTTAATCTGAGTCAGTATTTTGTCATTTGCTCCAGTATGTTTTTGCTCCTTTAGTAACAGTCTCAGAAGCACAGGGCCAGGCGGTGGCGCTCCTGGCTAAGCTCATGTATCACCATGCACTAGAACTAGGATAGTAAAAAATAGCGCAGAAATGTCAAATAGGAATCAAATACAACTAAAAATACACTAAAAAAAAAAAGACTAGAATAAAAATTATTAAAAGAGATGACAAAAGAAAAAGAAAGAAACATAGGCAAGGCTACTCAGGAATATAATTGTTGTAGGGAACAGCCTGAAAAATGTGACTCTGGATATCTAGGCTAATCATTATGTCGTCCCAGAAAACCATTAGGAAATTAAGATTCTTCTTGTGATTATTGTATATCTGCGCCTTCACATACTTTTCCTGGAATCCAGGCTTCAGACATAGTTTCTTGTTTTTTTAAAGATGTATGTATTTTTGTTTGTTTTTTAATATGTGCAGGAGAAACCAGAGCACCATTATGACATATGTGATAGCAACGATGAAACCTCAGTCCTAATATGTGCAAGGAATGTGCTCTACCTGCAAAGTTCCTTCCTTGCTGCATGGTGTTTGTTTTCATAGTTCAGTTCTTCTTAAAACAAACAAACAAACAAAAGGCTATGGGGTTCTACATGAATTATTAAAACACTAGAATGACAAAGCTAGGGAGTTTAGAAGAAGTCACTGTATCCAACCCTCCTACTGAGGTGTAAACAGGTGGGGGGAGATAGCGTGATGATTATACAAACAGACTTTCATGTCTGAGGCCAAGGAGGTCCCAGATTCAATCCTCTGCAGTGTCATAAACCAGAGCTGAACAGTGCTCTGGCAAAGGAAGATAAATATATATATGAAAAATCTAGACTCTTTTATATGAATATAATATTCATATTCTAAATTATATTTTAAAATTTGAGCCCTTGTATGTACATATTGTTTTTTATGCATTCAACAAAGGGCTTTTGAGAGGAAGAATTAATGCTAGAAATTCTCATTCATTAGAGAAACTTATGAAACAAATAAAAGAAAGGGATAACACAAGGTGAAAAAGACTAGTTGTAATCTATTGTAGCAGAACTAAGAACCTTAAAGGATGACGGAGGGAAGGGCTTAGAAGGGAATTGGGGAACCAGTTCATGATAATGGAATAAGACTAAAGTTGGTGGTGGGAGTGTTATGCAGTGGTATATTATGAGGACATAAGAAATTGTACTTATGTGATGACTATATTATAAATTATTATTCTCCCCAATAAAATAGTTCAGAAAATAGAAAAAAAAAAAGTTTTAATAGGCCTTTTTATAGATGGGAAACCTGCCTAAAAAAAATTCCTTTTAACATAATGTAAGAAACAAAAGTAAACAAAAATTATTTCAGCCAAAACTTTTGCCTTAAAAATATCTGTTGGGTTTTTTAAGATACGTGTATCTTGAGTATATGAATTTTAAATGTTTTAATTATGCTAACATTGATATTTACTTAATAATATTATTTACTGTCTACTAGGCAACCCCTAAAGTCTTGATATTATAAACTCACTTAATTCTCACAACATGATTTTGTCCCTTTATTTATTAATCCCTGTTTGCTCTTTAGGATACTGGGAGACAGTCAATATCATTGCCCAAGGTCACACCATCTGTGAGTGGAGCACTGATCTAAACACTGATAATTTGCTTTCAGTGTCTATAAACTTAACTCAGTGCCTGTCTGCCTCTTACTACTCTGTGAAGCAATTTACATCTCACTGCACATGTTTATTCCTAGTAAGTAGGAATGTCAGGATTTTTCCTGGGTCTTATCTGATTAAGAGTCAGCACTCTTTCCTATTATTCTATTTTTCTTCTCACATTACCATGCTCAGACCTCACTCTGACTCTTCAGCAGCGACTAACAGAAGATAGTGGGATGAAGAAGCTCCAGCTATTATAGAAGATATACACAGATATTATAGAAGCAGTAAAAGAAAGGGGAGACCCTAACCATAATGCTACCAGCCATACCATAAATTGGGAGGGGGGGGCAGGGGGCAGTGCAGGCTGTTACTGACTCCTCTGAACCACCCCTACTTTGTGTTATGCTCTTTTCTCTTCATTCTCAGGTGGTGGTATTGGTTTGATAGGACCTGAACTCCATCAGTGAGCAAATTCTGGTCTCATATCAGTCTGGGACTAACAGAGTGCTGTCAACAAGTTGGGCTTTGTTCTCCCTGCTTCCCTTAATCCTCTTGGCTACTCATGAGTGAGGAAAGCAGGGCCACGAATTTACAGAAGAAGAGAGATTCAGAGAGTTAAAGGTACTATCAAGGTAACAAAAGGCAGCCTTCAACCCAGTTCTGCCTGACTAAAAGTCTTCACATATGTTTGATAAAGTTGTTTCTTTTCTTCTTGTTTCTTTCTAACTCTAGAATCACTTTCTTGATGAAATGCTGATTTAGAGGATTTTTGCTGTCACAAATGCCTTAATTTCTCTAAGGTCAGCATCAGTTCACTATCAACCAGGCCATCATCTTGTTCCACCATAGGCACTAAGGTCCCCAACCTCCTCTTAATGCTTCTCCCTTCCTTTCCCTGAGTCTTCAAATCTGCTGTAACTGACTACAACCCACTAAGGAATCACCTTCGATTGCCCTTTGCTTTGTTTCTTGGATCCCATCTGTCACTGAGAATCATGTAGTATTCGTCATTCTCTTTCTGGGTTATTTTGTTCAGAAACTGTCTCTAAAAGCACTTGTAATTACCCAGTAATTCCTCTCCCAGGGATATACCCCAAGGATTCCATAACACCCAACCAAAAAGATATATGTACACCTATGTTCTTAGCAGCACAATAGCTAAAACCTGGAAACAACACAGGTACCCAACAACAGATGAGTAGCTGAGAAAGCAGTGGTATATATACACAATGGAATACTACACAGCTATTGAGAACAATGAACCCACATTCTCTGACCCATCTTGGATGAAGCTAGAAGGAATTATGTTAAGTGAGTTAAGTCAGAAAGATAAAGATGAGTATGGGATGATCCCACTTATCAACAGAAGCTGAGAAAGAAGATCAGAAAGGGAAACGCAAAGCAGGATTTGACTGAATTTGGAGTAGGGCACCAAAGTAAAAACTCTGGGTTGAGGGTGAGGATGGATGTTTGGCTTCATGGGGCAGAGGTAGAGGTGGACGGGGGTGAGAGAATGGGATAGGACACAGTCTTTGGGTGGTGGGAACGATGTTTATGTACACTCCTATTAATTTGTAGTCATATAAATCACTATTTAGTTATTATGAGAAGGGAAAAATTGATTGAATGCCTCAAACTTTTTAATGCACAGACCATAGGCTGAGTCTTTGATATGCTGACTCACTTAAAAGTTTAAACCAGGGAGAACAGAAGCAACTGGTGGTATAGCTATATACAAATAATGTCAAAGGACATAAATTAAATTATGGTGATGTTGTGTATGATACAGCAAAGCCTAACAAAGGGATATTTCAGAGTTAACCCAATTTCCAAATAATGTGATAGTAGCAATAACTATCTATTGCCTTCTTTAACCCTAAGACAGCAGTAACCTCCAACTTTCTCTATAGAGCCCGTATTTCCCACAGTCCTGGAACCTCTAGGGTGGGGCTCAGTTTCCTGCATGCTTCACTCAGTTCACACCAAATGATACTGCATCTGCTGATCCCAACCTAATCAACACAATGAGTACCACCTCAGCATGCTTCACTTCAGACTGTGTCCAGAGACATCAGGTGTGGAATGTCAACCCTTCAACCTCACTATTCGGGTGAGACCTTTCCTTTCATAGGATTCTCTAATTCCATTCCAGGTGGTTCACTTCCTAACAAAGTCCCAAAAACTAGATATAGACCAAGTCCCATGAGATAGAGCATAGGTTCACATGTATCCATAAATTAGGGCAAAATATATACTTGAAAGCAAAAGTACACAATAGTCTGCAGTGAGTCAGTATTAAGTTCATAATGAAATAGTGTGTGCTTAGAATTAGATACTCTCCTCACCTACTTTCTATTACACTTCCCTCATTCACTCCAAAGCTAACCCTATCAAAGTAAGGACTGCAAAAGCTGAATAAGGGCAAGAGACAGGCATACTTTAATGATGACTCTTTTGTCACTATCAGGCCACCCAATCAGCTGGGGCCCTATTCAGGGAGTCCTGAGATTCCCAAATAGACATGATGGGCCTAGACCTCGAATAAATCCCTCTCTCCAATGTTATCGGTCATGTCTATCAGGAACAACACAATGGACCCCATTGTAGGCCCCCATTACACTCAACTTGGATCAAAAACAGTAGAGAATGTTCCATTCTTTGAAGGGAGGCTGGACAACATATTCTATGCTAAACCTGAGGAAGATGGGTCCTGATATTGGGGCAGCTCGGAATGTTCCTACTCATGACTACAGAATGTGAGCTCAGATCTACAGGGATGCAGAGATCACATAGGCTCCTCAGCTGAATATGGGCCCCAGATCACATCAGATCAGTGGGGTTTACAGTCAACAATATTTATACTCCTTTCCCCTATTTGGGAGCTACTCTCTTCCCTGATCCAGCTTTCTGGTCCTTTTTCCAGCCATGACATCATCCCCCCAGACAATAATTTGGATCCACCTGCATATCAGGTTTCAGGCTCAGGGAAAAACTAAAAAAACAAACACTAGTATAGCCACAGGCCCTTTGGAATATAACTAAAATATGCCTGCTAGCTATCTACATAACTGAGACACCCCCTCAACTCTTCATCTGCACTATTCCAGCCTTTAGGTTCATGACTAGTCAACAATTTATTTGCCTTTATATGTTAACTCTCTTTTCAATTTCCAGGTTCCAGATGCTAGCATGATGCCAACCAGACTTGCCTGGACAGACAACCCCACCAATGTGTCCTAGAGCTCTGATTCCCCAGAACCCTGCCCAACTAGCGAAAGAGAGAGGCAGGGCGGGAGTATGGATCAACCTGTCAATGCCCATGTTTAGCGGGGAAGCAATTACAGAAGCCAGACCTTCAACCTTCTGCATCCCACAATGACCGTGGGTCCATACTCCCAGAGGGTTAAAGAATAGGAAAGCTATCAAGGGAGGAGATGGGATACAGAGTTCTGGTGGTGGGAATTTTGTGGAGTTGTACCCCTGGTATCCAATGGTTTTGTCAATGTTTCTTTTTTATAAATAAATAAATAGCAATTGTATATTCAAAGTCTTAAAATTCTCTGATATAAAACAAAGAAATCATGTCAAATTGGTATTCTTTATGCCACCAAGCCTTGGGATCATTCAAAGGTATATCCGAAGTCAATTTGGAAAGGAAATCCAACAAGACTGGGTTCAGACGATTGTCTACCCCTATATGCACACTCTCACCACACACACAACTCACATACACACACCCCAAGCAGTGCAAAGAAATGCCACTTTTGATCTTCCTTACAAGTCTGACTTTTCATATTTAAATTGAAAGGGGGATTCTACTAAAACAAGTTTGGGGCCACTTTGGCAAGTGATCTTTAAGGACACTCTTAGTTTTAGAACCTAATGATACTCTAGTCCTTTAATATAGAGTTGTAAATGTATAACCACTGTGGTAAGTCAGTCACTCAGAGTAGACTTCAGATTCACCTTGCTGGCTCTGTCTAGAAATCATCCAATTTTATCTTTTAGAAAGATAAAGTTATTTCTAACTTATGCTGATCTAGACACAATTTGAGGGGCTGGAGATTGCTTACCCAGTAAAGTGGGTGTCTCCCATTTGTGATGCCTTAGGTTTGAGCTGAGCTCTGGAACCACATACAGCATGGATGGCACCAGGGATGCTCAATAGATGGTGTAATGGTGATGAGGTGTCTTTCATCTTTCATTTCTGTGTCTCCTCTTTTTTTCTCTCTCTCTCTCTCTCTCTCTAAGTAAATATAGAGTGTGGGGGTAAATAGCATAATAGTTATACAAAGAGACTGTCATGCCTGAGGCTCCAAACTCCCAGGTTCAATCCCCCTCATCACCTTAAAACAGAATGGAGCAGTATTCTGATAAAAAAGAAAAAAAAAAAAGAAAAGAGAGAAAGAAAAAGAGAAAGAAAGAAAGAAAAGAAAAGAAAAGAAAAGAAAAGAAAAGAAAAGAAATATTGAAGTATTGGGCTAGGGAGTTTGCTCTGCAGTAGAATCATGTTCATACTTTCCATGGTGAGACACACACACACACACACACACACACACACACACACACACACACACACACACACTAATAATAATAATAACCAAATGAACACAATTTGAAAAAGTGTTCCAATGGTCTGAAATGACAGCTTTTTTTTTTTTTTTTACTTTGAGTCAACTAGTAAGCAACATAATCTATTTTCTTGTCATAATACCATCCCTTGAGGGTTTCAGTTGGTCACACATAAAAGGGATACAGCGTCTATAGCTAATTTAAATTCATGTTTTTTTGTTCTTTATCATCTTCCCTCATCCTTTTTCTACCCCATTTACCTTCAGCCTCATCTCCCTCCTGTGCCTTAGAGCCAGGTTGTAGACAAAAAAGGTGTGGTCTCTGATGAAAAGAAATGATTAAATTCACTTATTTCCACAAGTTCTGTTCTCCCTACCTGTATTCTGGCACAGAGCAAAGCACCGGTGCTTAGATGCTGAGAATCAGGCAAATATCCTGACAACCAGGTTTGCCTACCTGAATCCATGAATGCATGAGGATACATTTATTTTCCTCCTTTTCCTATTGTTCATACCCTTCTCACCAATGTAGAAATTTCTACATACGTAGAAAAGAATAAAGGAAATGGAAGGCCAAGTGTCAATCATGCTGATGGCAGTCACACCTTTTAAAAAAGTGCTTATTGAAATATATTCCCCATATCATAAAATCCACTCATTTTAAGTGTGCAATTTAAGATTTTCACTAAGTACAGAGTTCTGTATCTATCTCCATAATTTAATTTTGGAACACTTCCATCATCCCAAACTCTGTGCAACTGCTGCCCACCTCCCTGCCCCAGACCTAAGCAATCACTAATATTCTTTCTGTTATTCATAACTTTGTATATTCTGAGTATTTAATATAAGTGGGATCATGTAATTCATGGCATTCTGTGACTGGCTTCTTTCATTGAGTGCACTAGTCTGATATTTAGCCACATGTTTAGCATGTCTCAGTATTTTCTTCTTTTATGCTTAATCCCCCCCTTTTTTTTTTACACAGGGGAAAGATCAGGAGTTTCTCTAGTATGCAAACACAAATCAAAGCTGTGCCACATCTTAGGTGTGTGGTTTGGGGAACATTTATGAACTTCTCTGAGATGCATTTATAGGATAATTATAATAATCTCTAGCTCTGTGAATTAGCTGGATATTGTCAGCAAATAATGGGTGCTCAAAAAGTCAGTCTTTCTCTTTATACATCGAAGAACTTTGTTTCTCTTCCCTCTGTTTCAAATTTCAAAATGAAAGTTAACAAGTTTGGTATGAGGACTCCTATTACTATCATTTTCTGGAACAAAACATCCTTCATTAAAGCCACACAGATGGTGAGAAGCTAGTGGGGTTTCCTTCAGTTATGTTGCTGTCATTTCTTAGAAAGAAGATTAAACAGTATTTGTTCTTATTTTAAAGAGGAAAATGTTTCAAAATGTACCATAGAACATTTTAAAAACTTGGCTTTACTTTGCAAGGCTCTAAGAATGCTGTATTTTTCTCATTAATTCTTATAAAATTTAATATCATCCTCTGATAACATATAGGTAAGTAGCAAAGGCCCAGTAACATCCACCTCATATCGTTAAAATTCAACTTTTGGTCAACAGTTTTAGACTCATTCTTTCCAAAACCGTCAGTGTAGTAAAGCAAGCTAAGTCAAGTCAAATTCCATCTTACTTTCTCTTCTCTCTCTCTCTCTCTTTCTCTCTCTCTCTCTTGTCATCATGGGGCTTCACTGCTCTGAGATTCTAAGATGACTTTTTCATATAAAGACAGGGACAAAGTGGCAGAAAGAGAGATAAGAGATGACTACAACACAAGTTTCCTCCAATAATGGTAAGGACTGGGCTCAAACCTGTGTTGTGTATATGGCAAAGCAGTGCACTATCCAAGAGAGCTATTTTGCCAGCCCAAATTCCACATTCTTTCCTGCAGTCCACCTTCTCTGGTTAGAGCATGTTATTAGAATTCCAACTTAAAGGACTCATACATATAATCCATATACACTCTTAGATATATAATTCACTAAACTGCCACTCATTTTCCCAGAGCACATAGTTATCTGTGTTAATCCTGCTTTTCACTTCTGAGTCACTGTTTCCCTATTTTTCATGCCACTACCATTCCTCCTTGTCTTTATGGGTTTGTTTGTTTTGTTTTCTCTCCCTTCTTTTCTAGGATTTGTCATAACTTCATTTCTTCCCCAAATTCCTGAAATATTTCAGTCTCCACTCCAAAGTTCACTTTCTGTTAAAAACAGTATAGTTAAAATAGAAGAGGATAAAAGCCTCACAGTATTTCTACTGAATAAAATAGGTTTGCAACATCTATTGTTTATCTCACATTTTGCATATTAGTACAGTTTATCTTTACTCATGATATGAAATATCTTTCCTCATTGTAAGCTATGTGATAAGAGAGACAACTTATGTCTTTCAAATATTTATATGTGATAATAATGACTATATATCACGCTGACAGTAAAGAGAGCAACGAGTGATTGTTTTGAATAACTAAGTTAGAAATGATCCCTACAAGTGAACAACCTGCAACATTATCAGGTATATTTGACTATACTTGAGTTCATATTGTGATAAATTCATACACAAACCAACAAAGAGATAAAAACTGTGCCCAGACTGAATTAAATACTTAAATTAAGGTAGCTATATAAAATTTCTGTGTTTTTTTTTTCCTTATATATACTAAGCTGAAGTTAGCAACTATCAACAAATTTCACAGCTCATTTTTCTCTCGTTGTTGAACAATCAGGAAGTGGGTGAAGTCCCCAGAAGAGAATTTTTTTTTTTAATTTTTTATTTAAGAAAGGATTAGTGAACAAAAACATAAGGTAGAAGGGGTACAACTCCACACAATTAGAAGAGAAATTTTTACACACTGCTTTATCATCTAAAATAGGTTTAGGATCCTCTAAATGTAATAAGAATAAGTAAAACTAATTTAGGTGAGCATAACCGTTTTAACTCTAGTTAGATCTGTAATTTCCTTAATTTTTTAAAAAGTGTACTTTATGTTAAACATTCCTTTCCTCCATTACAGTGAAAAGAAATTAATTTATCCCCAAGACTTTATGTATATTAGGAATTCTATTTTAAGTGGTACCATAGGAATTTATTTCATAATAGAAATAGTAAATCTGGGATTTGAACAAAGACTTCCTACTGCAAAGGCCTTCTGTGCAGTAGATGTTTAGCAGCAGTTGACAAAAATAAGCCTTGAGGCATTACTTTAACTTCAGTGTGATACATAAGTATTCTGCAAAAAAATAAATCATCAACACCAATTTCCAACAAGTGGTCAGCATATCAAAAAATTATGTTTTCATCACCTAATGACCCATATCTTCAGAACATATAAAAGCCACATAATTTTAGGATTACAATTTGGCCTACAGTTTTTGTTCATGACTTTCCAGAGACTTCATTCTAAGCATGACTGGTGAAAAACCCTATCTGTGAAGAGCATCTCCAAGGTTCTGATCACTATAGTTATCTGCCAATATTCACACATCATGCTTAAGAACAATAAAAGAATGTTAAGCGTCTCCTACCCTGAGATGGCAGCAAGTTTTTGGTGTGCCTGACGGGCCATCTCACAGCCTTTGGTTCTTGTCTTGTGCATTTCCGCTCGGAGAGAGGGACAGCTGACTGAGACATCCCCAATGGAAATGACCAATTCTCGGTACAGGGCCACTTGTGTGTTGAATTCTTGGACAAGCTGGAAAAGAAAGGAGTTTCTTTCAGGAAACATTTCTCATGCGAAAGTTTCTCTAATCCGACATAATTAAACAGGGGCTTTCCTTGATGTCTGAGCCATCTCATCTCTTAAAAGCTCCAGCTAAGGACCCTCACATTGATTAAAGATCACGGCTGCAAGGATGTTTAAGTTCACTTTGTCCAGTACAAGTGCTTTCTTTTTTCATAGGTAAGTCTATTCACGAATGCTCATATATCAGAGCTACTTGCCTCCGACCACTTAGAACATGAACATGTTTGGAGGTATTTGGAGAGCCACTCCCAAGTCACTGGGCAATGTTGCTGGGAACTCCTGTACAGACTGTTTCATTTACTACTGATAGGGATAGATTCAAAGTTGCTCAGGGACTGAGAGCAAAGGCTGGCTGTAATTGACAAATGGTTCACCTCCAGCCATCCTGACCCCGTGGAAGTCAGACTGATCAAAGATCATTCACAGCTTCTGTGCTGGAACCTAAGATCTTCCGCAGAGCCCCATAAGCTCTGTTTGGGTTTGTTTGTCACTGTCTTCCCCACAAAACAGCACCCTCCAGCTCTCCTCTCCCCTCTTCCCTGGAGAGCCAGCCAGTTCACCATGTACTTCGCATCCACCATACTCCGGGCGGGGGGTGGGGGGGGAGCGGGCAAGGCCTGCTGCCTCTGACCCCAAGACCCTGGCCATGGCACTTCGCGGGGTCAGTACGACCTAGTGTCACCCTGAATCAGGGACTGCAGATTTAAAAATAGTGCATGTGCACGTGATCGGCATGGAGGAGCTGAGGGTGGAGGAGTGGCTGGCACTCAAGCAATTAACAAACACCATTCTCTTACCTCTTCTCTAGAAGGGGGGGGGGGGATCAGTAGATAAATAAGCAAACGTAATTTTTACCTACCATCTTGCAGTCGTCCAGGGTTCTTTGGGTTTTGTGGGCGCTCTCGGAGCCGCTGCCCCTGCGCTCCCAATCTCCACTCTGCAGCGGAGGTTTGCTGATCTGGAAGATCGAGGAGCGGGTGGACCGGCTGGGGCGCTTTTTGCGCCCATTCGGTGCAGAACTCATGCATACACATCCACCAAACCCAAGCCGCTGGTGCAGTGCGCCCCGGAGCGGGCGGCTGGGTGGTTACCCTGCGAGGCGAGGCGCTCACAGGGCTGGGGCTGGCTGCGCGGGTGGGTAACCTTCAGCTTGAAGGAGAGCCGGGCAGGCGCTGACTGTGAGGCGCAGCATCGCTTCCACTAGCGGCGGCGAGGGAACTCGGCTAAGTTCTGCTCAGTGGCATTGCCGGCTGCGTCCCGGGAACTGGGCGCTGGCGCGGGTGTGCACCCCCCTCCCCTCGGCATGGATCGGAAGCCTGGGCAAGACTGAACGCGCCACCCGGTGGCTCCGCGCTTCCATTCAGATGGGGGGGAGCAGCTTTCAAAGCCTGCGCTGCAGGGGGGGGGCAGAGGGGGCGGGAGGGTGTCGTTCCTGCTTCAATGTCTTCCCGCTGCAGCGCTCACGTCTTTCTCTCCCCCCACCCCCAACCCTCCCCAGGCGTCAGGCCTGGAAAGACTGGCAGTCCCGGAGCAAGCAATTGGTTCTAAACGGATGCCTCGATCCCAAGTCTCTGCTTGAGGATCCCAAATGAATCTGTGGCAGGACTGGCAGACGCAAGGAATCGGTCTGGCTGACGTTGCTAGCGGCCCAGCACATTGATAGGATAGGAATACTAATGTGGTCCGTCCATACAACCCCCTTCCTCCTCCAGGGTTTATGCACTTATCCAATCAAATCCCCAGGAACATCAATTGCAATATTACTTCATCTGCTCTATAATTGGAAATGGAAAGTGTCATCAGAGTGGAGCACATTGCCACATGCTGGAACCTAAACACGGATTTCAAACCATCAAAGCCCAAACCAGGAAGACATTAAGGATTTGTGCTTCAAAAGGAAGATTTCTTGAAAACATGAAAGCTCTCTTTCTCTGAGTTTTTGTTGTAGTGCTTTCTTTAAAAAACATCACTTTATTTTTAATCATTTTTGAATAGAGAAAAGGGATTGGAGAGAGAGACCTGCAGCATTGTTCTACTACTTTTGAAGCCCCCCCCCTCTTTAAGGGGGGGGAGGCGGAGCTTGAGACTTGAACCTGGGTTCTTTTGCACATTGTAATGAGTGCACTCCACCAGATGCCCCATGCTAAGTCCCTATTGTGCATTTGCTTCTTTCCCTTCCCTTCCCTTCCCTTCCCTTCCCTTCCCTTCCCTTCCCTTCCCTTCCTCCTCCTCCTCCTCCTTTTTTTTTTTTTTTTTTTTTGCCTCCAGGGTTATTGCTGGGGCTTGGTGCCTGCACTACAAATTCATTGCTTTTGAAGGCTAATGTATCCCCTTTCGTTGCCCTTGTTTTATCATTGTTGTGATTACTATTACTGTTGTTATTTATGTTGTTGTTGAATAGGACAGAGAGAAATGGAGAGAGGAGAAGACCAGAGAGGGGGAGAGAAAGAGAAACACCTGTAAACCTGCTTTACCACTTGTGAACTCACCCCCCCCTCCCCCGCAGGTGGGGAGCCCGGGCTGGAACCCAGATCCTTACACTGGTCCTTACGCTTGGCGCCATGTGCGCTTAACCTGCTGCGCTACCACCCAACCCCTCTTTTCTTTTCTTTTTTCTTTTCTTTTCTTTTCTTCCTTTTCCTTTCTTTTCTTTTCTCTCTTCTTTTCTTTTTTCCTTTCCTTTTCTTTCTTTCTCTCTTACGTATTTTAGATAGAGAAATAAAGAGGGAAGAAAAAAGACAATGGAGAGGCACTTGTAACACTGCTTCATTGCTTGTAAAGCTTCCTCCACTCCACGTACATTGAGTCCTTGTACATTGTAATATGTGCACTCCAGTGGGTGCACCACCACCTGGCTCCTTCTGCCTGTCTTTGTTGTGTGCTTCTGTGCGTCTGTGTAGAAGAAGGGGCAGCCAGTGAGTGGCACAGTTCACAGAGGTTCTCTTCCCATCCCCTTCTCACCAGTAAATCTCAGAACCCAGCTTGAGGGGGATGACAAGCGAAGTTTCAAGTGGTAAGAGCCAATAAGCCTCCTGGGCATTCAAAATTGCCTCCTTTCCCTTTCGCAGTGACTCAGTGGCAATGGTGGTGGTTCAGGAAAGTGGAGAGGATGTTGGCATGAAAGGAAGTGAGCATGAGGTGCAGGGCTGTGTGGGTTCACCCCGTCCACAAGCATCCTAAATTTTGCTGGAAGGAAAAGAGGCAGAATGAGCACTCAACCCCAGCGTTCTGAAAATGCATATTCCCATGAGTGACTTGTGTGGATAGGAACAGATATGGAGGTTTGCCACTAGGGAACCAGTTGTGTCTGGCAAGTCTAGTGAAGAACAAATCAAGGGTTTCCGGTCAATCACGTGATATAGAGAGTGCTCAGTGAGGGAGAGCTAGATGTAGGTAGGAACAAAGGCTAGTGGCTTAAGGAGGGTGACTCCAGTGTATCTTGTACTTTTAGTTTTATACGGGGTAGTGGGTTATAATAATGACATCTATCTTCATTTCCTGACACAGAGCTTCTGAAATCCTAGACATTTCATGTTGCATAGTTTATTGTGTTTGATAGTGCAGAAAGAAATCGAGAGTGGAGGGAAAGAGACACCAGTAGCACTGCTTTACCATTCATGAAGCTTGTCCCATACAGACACCTGAACCCAGGTCCTGGAACACATTTCTTGAATGATACAAGTGATAGGAACATGTCCAATCACCAAAATGTCCATCTGAAAGACCAAGCCCTGATTAGCTGTTTAGAAACTTTCAGTTTCCAACTCCACCTACTGGGGGAGGGCCAGAGATTAATCCAATTATTAACACAGTCAATGATTTACTCAAAATGTGATTATGTAATAAAACTTCCATTAAAATCCTGAATAATGGTGTTTAGAGCGCTTCTGGGGTGATGAAGATATCTAGTAGCTAGAAGGAGGACCAGAAAGCTTAGGATTTCCTACCTCCCTCCATTTGACTATTTCTGAGTTGGATCCTGTATAATAAATATAAAAACAAGTAAATACCCACCTACAGGGGGAATGCTTTGCAAGTGGTGAAGCAATGTTGCAAGTGTTTCTCTGTTTCTCCCTCACTATCACCCCCTTTCCTCAAGATTTCTGGCTGTCTCCATCCAGTAAATAAAATAAAGATAATTTAAAAAATTAAATAAGTATAAAAACAAGTAATGCACTTTCCCATGTGGTGCCAGGCCTGAACCTAGTGTGTGTGTGTGTGTGCGTGTATATATATATATATATGTATATATATATATATATATATATATATATATATATGCATGGCAAGGCATGCATCGTGCCCAGTGAATTATCTCTTTGGCCCTGAGATGCTTTTTTCCCCTTAACATCATGTGTTTTATCCCATTCTGAACCATAGCATTAGTGTGTGTGTGTGTGTGTGTGTGTGTGTGTCACCTTTAGCATCTGTAAGTTCAGTGAGTCATTTTAGTTTATCTCCAAATCTGAAAGGGTATTTGTATGAACCCCTGAATTTGTAGCCTGTCATAAAGAAATGTGTGTAACCCAGGGACTCCTCACGTATAGTTGGTGTCAGAGCTGAGAGTGTTGTGGGACTAGGTCCTTAGTCTATTGGATCTAATATTAATATTTGGTAGTTAGTTTAACAATTGAGTTGGCTTATAGACACTCACTTGGTTTTGGAGAGCTAGAGAAATGTATATATATATATATATATAATGTATATATTTGGTTGAGCAAGAAAAGTATCCAACAAGTGATTATCATGATGAGTAGATAGCTGCACATGAACATTATTTCCCAAAGACTGAGTCAATTTTCCCTAAAACATGGCGAAAATAGACATCAGTCACCACCCTAGTTAGATATGTTTGGTGGCACAGAGGCCAAGGTGAACGACTTCCATTGTTTGGGTCTTCCTAAATATAGAAAGGCAGAAGAGGGAGGTTAACTCTTAGCCAACTCTGTGACTGTCCCTCTTTCTTTAGTCTCAGTTCTTTCTCTACTTTTATAGAGAGATAAAATTAAGAAAGGAATGATCTGGTATAGTAAGATTTCTGGCAATTTGTTGAGCTGTTTGGGTGCTAAGAAAATAATTTACGGGGGGTCCAGGCACTGGGTTAAGAGCCCATAGTACTAAGCACAAGGACCTGTGCAAGGATCCTGGTATAAGCCCCTGGCTCCCCACCTGTAGGTGGGGTCCCTTCACAAGCAGTGAAGTAGGTCTGCAGGTATCTTTCTCTACCTCCCTCCCCCTCTCAAGTTCTCTCTGTCTGTCCTGTCCAATAAAAAATGGCTGCCAGGAGCAGTGGATTTGTAGAGCAGGCACCTAACCCCAGTGATAACCCTGGAGGTGAAAGAAAGAAAGAAAGAAAGAAAGAAAGAAAGAAAGAAAGAAAGAAAGAAAGAAAGAAAGAAAGAGGAAAGAAGAGAAAAAAGAAAGGAAATTATTTATGCCCCCCCCCCCCCCATCCACTATCCCCAGCACAACCACACTTTTAATGTCTGCTTTAGCCTAAGGACAGTGATACTTTGTAAAATCAAAGGAAAGGGGACTGCATTTTACATGTGTGGGGCCATAATGAGAAAACAGGACACTGAAGGTCAGTTGTCTGAAAGTGTTTGGCCTCCATTCATATTTTGTCACCTTTCCCTGCAGGGAATTAGTGACTGCCATTAGATTTGAACAGCTCAAAGCTCTTCCTTAGGTTTCTACTCCAGCTACAACCATCTGGCTCCTACTGCCCCCTTCTTTTGCCTAGAGACCATTTTAACAAATAAAAGAGAAAAAAAAAAAGACAACACCCTGTTTCTATGACATTTTTCCTGCAGGAGGTAGTGGTGGGGGTTGGTCAAACACAACCCCACTTCTGAAGGAATGTGGATTTGAAAACTGCTAAAAAAAAAAAGAAAAGAAAAGAAAAGAAAGAAAAAGAAAACTGCTGGTGTGCTGGTGGACCCAGTACAAATTGTTATTTGTAGGTGTTCCTTGACCTTCCCTAATATATGGCCCAAATCATTTTCTTGCAAAGGAGGAAAATACCATTAGTCCTAAAGCTGTCTCTCCCAGGGAGAAACATTGTAATCAGAATAGCAGCAGGGTTGCTTAGTTCCCTCACCTTCCCCCACATTCAAAGCAGCATGAATTTATATTCCTGGGCGTCTCTGACTGCCAAACAGAAGGGTAAAGTGCAATTGAAATTCCCAACAAGGGCCGGCTTTAGGTTACCTAGACCTGTTGTGACAGTCCTAATAATGGGTCTTTCATACATGCATGGCTCTGACCCAAATTATGGGTGAGATTCATGACCACATCTAACCCTTTACATGTTATGTTCACTCCATGGTAATTTTGGAGAATTCATTTGGATTTAGAATTTTTTTTAATGAATTTTAGTTTAAATATGAACAACTGGTAGCTTCCTTCAAGTTGGTGCTATAAGGAGCCACAGTGAGACTTTGAGTGACTTGTGTTCAATTGGCCTGACTTCTCATGAAAGGAAGGACTGGGAGGCAGGTGTCCTTTGGGAGTAAAGTTCATGGAGGGTCAAAAATGAAAGGAAAAAAAAAAGTGCAAGACCTTTCTGTGGGTCTGTGAGAGGAGCAGAGGAAATACATTAAGATTATGGATTCAGAAAAAAAAAAAAAAGAGGGGGAAGACAATGTTCAAGATTCTGTTCATGTTAAAAGACAGTTATAACTTCCAGGAGGCTTGGCCATGGAGTAACAGTGAACAGAACATACTCTCTCCTAAAACAACAAATAACTGAAACAACTGAAGTAAATAAACCTCAGAAGCTATAGCTGAAACATCTGCAGAAGCACTGCAGCCTCAGCCAGCAAGTTGCAGATAGTACATCTGTCCTAATATCCCTGGGCAGATCATCTCCCCAGTGTGTTCCCAGAACCTCACCTCTCCAGAGCCCTACCCCACTAGGGAAAGATAGAAACAGGCCAAGGGTATGGATCAACCTACCAACACACATCTAGCAGAGAATCAATTACAGAAACCAGACCTCCCACCTTCTGCAGCCCAAAAAAGAATTTGGTCTATACCCCAAAATGGGTAAATGATAGGGGAAGTAAACCAGAGGGCTCTGGGCCCCCATTCCACCAGGATCAGAAACATTGGTCTTATTTTTTATAGCAGCAATGAAAGGGAAGCAAATCTGGAAAACACCAGAAGAAGCCAGGCATTACTTTGCTTATCTGAGAGATAAGAGGGAAAGGGAAAGATGCTTAGAAGTAGTAATAGGTATGGGGGTGAACTAGAAAGGAAAGGAAGGCAGGACCATCAAAAAAATGGGGAGAAATACATAGATACAGATAGTTATAGATATCAGCCCATATTGGTGACCTTGAAAGAACTACTATAGTTTCCAGTGGAGGGGATGGGGTCACAGAACTCTGCTGGTGGGAACTATATGGAATTATACCCTACTACCTTATAATTTTGTAAATCAATACTAAATCTCTAATTAAAAATAAGTAAAAGACATTCAGTTACTGTAAGGAACCCAGTGAATAAACTCCCTAGCAGACAATTCTCTCCCACTAAAAGGAGATACAATGTATTGTTCATAGTAACTTTACAAATATTTTTGAGTGTTTTTTTATTAGGTGCCGTTCCAAGCTTCTTTGGTATTAAAGCTCAAACTGGGGGTCCTTCTTTAATAAAGAAAAATCCAAAATTTCTAATAAAAAATTCTTAATAACTTTTTAAATTTTAAATGCATGGTCTTGACGAGTATATGCAAATGAAGTCTAGACTTCATTGCCCCCATGGTAAATTCTCACACTTGCTGTTATTATATGTATAATGGAACTTGCTGTTTTGCCTTCTATTTTATTTCCTATTTGCTGATGATAGCATCTTAAATTTGTTTTGAGAAATCAGTCTTCTTATACATTTTTTTCCACATATTTCATGAGTGGGCATATGACTTATCCCTGGCCACTAAGAGTTGTACATACCAAAGGCCATGATGATTAACTTATTAACGAGCATGAGATCCAATATAGACAAAGGTTATTTCAGATTTGGGGGCTTTCTCTGAAGCTATTAGGTAGAAAAATGATATTTCTACTTTTTTAAGTTTTTCTATTTATTTATTTATTATTGGATAGAAACAGAGAGAAATTGAGAGGGAAGGGGAGATACAGAGAGGGAGAGACAGAGAGACACCTGCAGCTATGCCTCACCATTTGGGAAGCTTCCCCTGCAGGTGGATACCAGGGGCTCAAACCCAGGTCCTTGCACACTGTAATGTGTGCGCTCAACCAGGTGCACCACCGCCTGGCCTCTCAACCTTGTTTTGTTTCTCATAGCCAGGCTTTGAGCATGTGCAATTTTACCACTCCAGGCTGTCTTTTTAATTTGGATAGAGAAACAGAAAGGAGAAGGATATCATAGCAATGGAGCTACTTCCAGTGCTATATTCCAGTGCTATATTCCAGGTAGTACATAGCAAGACAATGGGATACCCATTCAGCTATCATTTCTAGCCCCAACAATTTTTGATAACTAACACTGTCATATTTCTCAGCCTAATACTGAGTTTCTTTCTTCCACTGGGAGATAGAGTGCTAGGATGAAATTCTGGAGATTATCTTTGTCATTCATGGTCAACCAACTGCTTGAGAGCCAACCCAGAAGAAATCACAATGGGGAGGAGAAAAATTGGTTCGTGTGTGTGTGTGTGCGCGCTAACTAAAGAAGAATAAAGACTTTTCAAACAAACTTTTTCTAAGACTTTGTGAGAACTATGGTGGTTATCTCTGTGAGGGTGAGGAAACAGAACTTTGCTGGTGGATGCAATCTGTTAAGCCACTATCAACCACAAATATTAAATGGTAAACAAGCAAAAAGAGTAAAAATATGATTCTTTCTCTAGGACACTTAACACTGAGAGAATGAGTACATGTGCATATGAAACTGTACATATGCATATACACACGTACGTTAATGTTATTTTTTCTTATATAGGTAACTATTGGAGGAATTTAGGAACGGGATCAATGTCTGTAGACTGAGGTTACTAGGAAAGACAAGATGACAGAGAAGGAAACTGCAGTATTGAGCTATGTAGGATCTGGAGAGGTGGAGGAGTAGGTTGCGTTTCTAAGGAGTATGCTAGTAGCTAAAGCAAAGACACCAGTCTGGAGCACATGAAGGGTCGAAGTTGAACTGAAAAGAGAAAGAGAGGCTCATACTCAAGTGGTATGAGAGAAGTCATGAAAATGAAATAAATAACATGGTTCCCTTAGGAAGGAAAGGAGGACAGTAGCTGAGAAGCAGAGAAAACTTAATTTTCTTCGAATGACAGTCTGTGCCTGATTTAAGGTCACACTGTGAAGTAATTACACCTAAAGAACTAGTCTGATGTCTAAGCACTGACTTCCTGCATTTTTGAAGAAGCAGCTTTGGGGGTAAAATGCCAGGAATGACAGTGTAAATTATGGGCAGAGTTGGAGTTAATGATAGCCATGGATACCATGGTTCATATTACTGTGAACTTTTGGGGGCTGGGTGGTGGCACTTCCAGAATAACACCTGTGTTACAATGCTCAAGAACCCAGGTTCAAGCCCATGGTCCTCACCTACAAGGGGGGAAGTTTTATGAATGGTGATGCAGTGCTGTGAGGTCTCTCTCTTCCTCTCCCACTTTGTCTCCTCCTTCTTTCTCAATTTCTTTCTGTCTCTATCCTAAATAAAATAAAATAAAAATACATTTTAAAACAGAACTTTTAGCACAAAACAGAGGGTTATGATCCTCATGCTGAGATGGAATAGACTATGGGAAAAAGACCAGTGTCATTTCTTAATTAATTAAATTAATAAGAGACAAGTTATGTTTTTGCGAAAAATTAACTTGGCAGAGATATGTAGTACGAATTAGAATGAAGAGATAGCAAAGCCTTTTCTTGGGCTATTATAATAAACAAGTGCAAAGGGAACCTGAGTGTACTGGTAAGAATCAGGAAAAAAATTAAGAGGATATTTTTTTAACATCAGAGAATTACCTTACAACAGGACAGATAAGAAATCAATCTGAAATTTTCAAGGTACTTCAAATTCCTATGGAAATAACAAAACAAAACAAAACAAAAATAGCCATCCTTGACATTTGTATTTAAATCAAGTTCTCTAGAGCTTTTCTTGCCTCCTATGTACACAAGAACTGTACACATTTACAAAACACCAGCCAGTCATATCTGTGGTCGAGATCTCTGGAGCCTTCTTGCCTGATGACAGAACCTCTTTCTATCCAAATATATCTCTAGTCTAAACCTCAATTGTTTGATGCCATATTCAGACAATAGTCCACAATTGCTTGGCTGGTCCTACTCCTTTCTGCTGCCCCCACAGACACTGTCTGCAACTGCCTTTCTTTCCAGCACAATTTCCTTTAAGGACATGTTGAGACCTGCCAAGTATACTGAAACACATTGGAGGAACTTTGTAGTGGACAGGCTGTATCTGCTGAACTAGTTCCTTAGCTGTTCTTTGACCTGTCTTTGCTCCATTTTCCAGCCATTCTTTTGCTTTCATCTCTATTCCTCTGCTGTCTTTCATTTTCCCTTCTCTCTCTTTCCTTTTATTTCTAAAAATCACATAATTATTTCAACTGTAACTTCCTCACTCTAAAACATTACATTGGCTATAAGGAAAAAGGCTTCTTTGTCTATTATTCCAGCTGTCCACCCTTGCTCCTCCCCCCAAATAATTGTTTCTCTCTTTTAGTTTATTTTTTAAATTTCAGTGTATTTTTATTAGTAGCTTATTGTTGATTAATAATAGTATAAGATAACACAGGTATAGTTCCACACCACTACCACTACTAAAATTCTGTGCATCATCTCCCCAATGATAACATCCATCACCCAGAATTAATTCTTATTAGTTTTCTGTGTAGGTCTTCTATTACACAATTCTATACTTACATATCTTGGAAAAGTAATATAATGTGTTACTCTACAGTATACCTTTTTTCTTTCTGCCCAGCACTTTGTCTTTGGAAAGACTTCTGTATTAATAATGCACATTTATCTCAATAGTATACTAGACCATAGTTCATTTTTTTTAGAATAATAGAAATATCACAGTCTACTAAACTATTTCCTAGGTGGAATATTTCCTGTGATTTCTGACATTTCAATATAATTAACAATATAATTAACAATGCTGCTATGGAATTTGTAAGCATACCCTTTATATGAGAGTGTATATATATTCTCATATAAATATATATAAGTTTTTATTTATATTTATTCATATTTATTTTATTTATATTTTATAAATATTTATTTATATATAATTTTTAAAATCTTTATTTAATAGACACAGCCAGAAATATAGAGGGTTGGGGAAATAGACAGGGAGAGAGACAGAGAGACACCTGCAGCACTACTTCACCATTTGCAAAGCTTTCCCTCTGCAGGTGGGGACGGGGGGGGGGGGGGGCTTGAGCACTGTAACATGTACGCTCAACCAGGTGCGCCACCACCCAGCCCCATGAGAGTATGTATTTCACTAGTATATATGATAAAGTAAAATTGCTTTGAGTGTGTGCATTTATATTTGTAGGAGACACCGCATTCAGATACTTATACTCATGAAAGCATCTGTTTCCAGACATACTGGTGAAATTAGTATCATTAAACTTTCAATTTATGTATCAATTTTACTTTATATCTTGATGTACTATTCTTATTCCCCAGTGTTCCAGTTTCTTTTCCTAGGTTTCCACTGATTTAGACTTTCCTACATAATGAGCTTTTATGTAGACCTTCTACAAACTGGAAATGATCCCCACTACATACTCACACATTCCCAGCAATCATGATCACATGAATATCTCTGAGTAGGTATAATGCACTCAAAAATAACAGAATACAAATTGCTTACCATTAGGAATACTAGGCAAAGCAGAGTTGAGAGGAAAGAATAGGAGATGAATTATCTAGTGTGAAAAGTTAAGAAAAGAAACATTGCTTGATAGAATTTGGTAAGTGAAAATATTCAACTAGGTTACAGGATTCGGTTGAGGGTCTGAATTAGAGATCATAAATCAAAATTGGTGAATGAAGCCTTGAGACCTAATCAAAATTGGTGAATGAAGCCTTGAGAACGAATGTATTTCCAGGATGGAGTAAGTGCAAAAAGGAAATAGTCAATGGCATGATTAAGTCAAGAACATGTGAACAGATAAGAGATAGGATGAGCCAAAGAGTCAGTAGAGAAGGGATTGCCAGAAAGGTCCCCTAAGTGTAGTGTTACAGAACAAAGGGCAGCATCACTTTCAAGGAGTGAGCTAAATCTTGCCCCATAGTCATCAATGAGGAAAATGACTCAGAAAAATGGCTCTTGACAATAAAATGTTAGTGTGGAAAATCATGCACATCTAATAAATGGAAGAAGCAAAATCAAAATCATGGGTGAGCAATAAGTGAGAGAAACAGGCACCGTGTGTATGAAGGAAAAGAAAGAGACAAGAACATTGTTACTAGAATAGGAGATTCTGGTACCTGTGTATCTGCCGTTTACAGATAAAAAGAGAATGATCAGATAAGCATAAATCCTGATTTAATATGAAATATAATCACAGAAAGAAAAAGCATCAGAGGAGAAAAGGAATAAAGTGATTCAGTATACAAATGAGTGGAATCCTTTTTTTGTTTGCTTTGCATGTTAGAAATGTCTGAATAATCATTCCAAGAGTCCGTCATAGTAGCTAAGAACTGTTGATTTCACTTTAACACTGAAGATAAAAGATAAAGCTCCTTAAAATACAGTATTATGGGAGTCTGATGGTAGTGCAGCGGGTTAAGCTCATGTGGCACAAAGCTCAAGGACCGGCGTAAGGATTCTGGTTCGAGCCCCCGGCTCCCCACCTGCAGAGGAGTCACTTCACTGGTGGTGAAGCAGGTCAGCAGGTGTTTATTTTTCTTTCCCCCTCTGTGTCTTCCCCTCCTCTCTCCATTTCTCTCTGTCCTATTCAACGACAACATCAATAACAACATCATCAATAACAACAACTACAACAATGAAATAACAAGGGCAACAAAAGCAAAAACAAATAAATATATAAAAATACATTATTATGTCAATCTGTTAATAAAACAATCTACTGAATAAATAATAGACTGCAAAATAGTATCATCAGTTTGGCTTGGGAATTGAGGCATTTGAACTCTTGATTACTGAAATTCTGATACATCAGATAATGATGAAGAACATTCAGAGTCTCTCACTAGGGAGAACAGATTGCAAAGAAGACTGAAACAAAAATAAACAAATGGAACTACATCAAGTTGAAAAGCTTTTGCATAGCAAAAGAAGCCACCACTCAAAGAGACCAATTACAGAATGGAAGATCTTTACATGCCATTCATCAGTCAAGACTAATAACCAAAATATATAAAGAGTTTACCACACTCAGCAACAGAAAAAAGAAATGACCCCATCCAAAAGCAGTGAGACGATATGAACAGAATATTCACCAAAGAAGAGATCCAGAAGGCAAATAGACATATGAAAAAGTCATTGTCAGAGAAATGCAAATGTCACATCAGAAAAGATGGCGGCAACAAATGCTGGAGAGGTTGTGGTAGCAAAGGAACCCTTCTGCACTGCTGGTGGGAATGTCAATTGGTCCAAACATGTGGAAAGCAGTCTGGAGAACTCTCACAAGTAGATGTGGATCTACCTCATGACTCTGCAATTCCTCTCCTGGGAATATATCCTAAGGAACCAAACACACCCATCCAAAAATATTTGTATATACCTATGTTCATAGCAGCACAACTTTTAATAGTCAAAACTTGGAAGCAAGGGTTAGGGTTAATAAATAAATAAAATACATTTTTCTCATTAATAAATAAATAAAATATATATTTTTTAAAAGATAATGTTCTTCATGTATATCCTAAATTTCTGTCCCAGAGCAATTTAATTTAATCTTCTCTGTGAATATAGGAAATAAATGGCATTTGCTGCCAGACATGAAATAAGATAAATGAGTTAAAATTTAAAACTGGCTTTTTTGAAACTTTCAACACCTTTTCATCTCCCCTCATTCTTTGTATCTGAAGTCAGTCCAGAGCAGTGAAGCCCCACTGACAATATAAACAAAACCCTGGCTTTTCAAAATAGTAGTGTAGATAAGTATTTTAAACTCTAATAAAACTGGGGGTGGGGAGTAAGCAAGAATTAAACGTGGAGTCTTTTAACTCCAGGGAATCTAGAGTTTTTCTCCCTTTAGGGAATTGGGGACTTAGAAGACCCTTTCAAGGGACTGTGAGATGCAGGTTTCAGTATCAGGCAAGGATATATTCTAGCCCTATATACCTGGCTCAATCTGTCCCCTCTCCATTTCTATGGAAATTGGAAGGACTTAATCTGATGTGTCTGTTCTGGTAGTCTGGCAGGATAGTGTGTCTAATTTCGAGTTTGGCAGCAATTGAATCTGCGGTACCTCTGTTTTTTTTCAGAACTGCCAGTGCAGTGCCCATCACCAGCTCGACTGATTTGTTGCATGTCCACAACTAGAATGAGGGCACTATTTTCTTTACAGAAACATTGCTATCTTAAAGAGTCATATCCAGTCACCTTTCTGTTTTTTTCTTTTTTCCTTCCAGGCAAAAGTGATTTATTTCCTCCACTCTTCTCTCAAAGATGTACATAGATGTTTCTGTTATTTCAAATCAATTGAACCTAACCTCTATGATAGGTTTATAATTACAACATGCTTGAAATAAAGGCAGTTTTATTATATCTAACATAGAGAGATTCTAAATACAACTCGTAAATACTAAATGCTTGTTTTAATAGTGTTGACTTTGTGGGCTAAGTGATAGTCATAATGTATGGTGATATTAGTAAGAGAAAAGTTCTAATAGTCATTTAGGTCATGTATAAAAAGAAACAAAAATAAGACAGAAGTAAAGGCTGGTTTTTCCAGATATTTCAAAAATATCAAAATCTTCAAAAATATGTTTTATTATTAATTAACTATATTTTGTGTGCAATAAAATAAGCCAATAACTCCTTCTTTTTAAAAATTTAAACTTTCAGGCCAGGTGGTGGCACACCTGGTTGAGTGTACGTATTACAATGTGGAAGGACCCAGGTTCAATCCCTCAGTCCCCACCTGCAGGAGGAAAGCTTTGCGAGTGGTGAAGTAGTGCTGTAGGTGTATCTCTGTCTCTCTTCTTCTATACCACCCTCTTGATTTCTGGCTGTCTCCAATAAATAAAGATAATAAAACATTTTTTTAAATTTAAATTTTCATATTACTCTATAGTTTAAATTGCAGTTAAAATTACTAAATATTCTTAATTAAGTAGACTAGGATGTACTCAACATTAAGTGAAAATAATTTGACTCAGCCTAGGGGTATTGAAGACTAAAAGGACAATATTGATTGATGGGTAAATAATGCTTTATTACCAGACTAAAAAAAATGAGTATTTCAATTTTACACAATAAACTCAGATCCCTACCAACAAAACTTCATTGAATATTTGGTGTTTTTCAAGTCACTATGTTGTGCAATATAGAATCCAAGAAACTGGATGACTGTCTCCACTGGTAGAGCCAACCAGATACTGATCTAAGACACCCAGTGCTAAATGTTATATAACTCATGTCTGGCTGTGAAGCATTCTGGGAAGTTAGTAGGATGGACTGATAAGAAGAGGAAGAAGTGTTTTGGACAGGCCTGGAACATGGAGTACTGATCTTTGATGAAGGACTAATTGTCCATTATGTTGTATTAAAAACTGGACAATATTGGCATGATTCATATTAGTACAAGATATTCAGGAAGGTTTAATCTACTTAACAGGATTTTTTCTTTTACTTGAAAAATCTGATTTTATTTTCTGAATCAAAAAGAAGTATATTCATGTTCAAGTTAGAATGTTTACTTTTCCATTGATCTCTCAAAATACTTTCCAGATATTAAAAGTGCTCAGAACTGCATAAAAATTAACATCCAGTACCACACATTAAAGAATAAAGTTTAAATGTAGGACTTATTTCTAGGAAACCCTTTTCAAAAGTCACAGCATTTGCAATTCTAATTTGAAAAGAAAAGAAATTGAGTTGTAATTAGAATTTAAGTGACAATGTTGTCCAAAAGCTAAAAATAAGATCTTTTAAAACAGAAAAATACATTAATTTCTGACGAACTGATAGATGTTTTTTTTAATTTATTTATATTTATTTTCCCTTTTGTTGCCCCTGTTGTTAATTGTTGTTGTTGGATAGGACAGAGAGAAATGGAGAGAGGAAGGGAAGACAGAGAGGACAGGGAGACAGAGAGGAGAGAAAGATAGACACCTGCAGGCCTTCTTCACCACTTGTGAAGCAACTCCCCTGCAGGTGGGGAGCCAGGGGCTCAAACCAGGATCCTTAGCCAGTCTTTGAGCTTCATACCACGTGTGCTTTACCCACTTCGCTATTCTAAGGGACTGATAGATAACAACTCCAATTACATAATATTCCCCAGAACTACAAAACGCATTAATTCACTTTGGAATAGGAAAATCACAAAATAGAATTTTAAAATTATACTATATATATATATATATATATATATATATATATATATTAATACAACAACTTAACTGTCATGCTTGCTACCAGAATTACAAAATTAAAACCAAATTCTACACCTAAGTAACAAATGGCAACTATTCTCTCATTGTTTTATTAGAATCTACCCCATTCTTTGTTGTTTTCTATCACTTTATGTTAAAATCATGGCAAAGGTCAATCCACTGACCCCATTTACCTGAAATAAACAGATATTATGTACTGGTCCCTTATTTGTGTCCTTTAACAAGCCCAGCACTCAAAAGATGGTGGGATTTATAAGAACATGATTTAGAATACTTTTAGAATCCCAAAGTGACTCTGACATCCACATGCCTAAAACCTAGGAGCCCTATTATTCATAGGCTGTTCATTGTGTACTGAGACATGTCCAGCGTGAGGATAAGTTTTGTTCAACTTGAGGTGAAACAGACAAAAATACTTAATATTAACAAAAGCTGCATAATTAAAACTAACCTCTTGCTATTTATTTCACATAAATTGATTTTTTTTAAGTTTTCTCACAAAACTTTAAAACTCTAATGTCAACAATTAATTTCTCTGCTTTTAGATTTTCCCCTCCAAAACAGACTTCTTTCAAAATGATTAGTAAAGAAAGTTTTGAAATGAAGAAAAGTGATTTTTCCAAGAATCTGCATTTTGTACTTGCAGTGACACAGTCCTGTTACTTTATTTTTCAAATTTAGATAGAACTCAAATATGAGTACTATCTGATATTTTCTCAGGTACCAAGCATGCCTTTATTATGGTATTGAGTTTTTTCTTTAATACCAGCTTTGGCTTATGGTGGGACGGGGGATTGAACCTGGGACTTTGGAGCCTCAGGCACAAGAATCTGTTGGTACTGATTTTTCTGACATAGGCATTCACAAAATACCGATAACTTTTCTTTCAAGCATAAGATTTAATAGTTATGGTTTCTTTTTCAATACAAATTTAAGTCTTGATTTTTTTTTTGCATTATTTTAAATTGTCAATTTTACTCCACTTTCAGATTTCAAAGCAAAACAAACAAAAACTAATGAAAATTAACCAACTGGCAACAGGTCACATATTTCAATGTTGCTTTTAAACCAACAATTAGAACATACTACCAGTAATTGTTTATATCTACTTGTTTATTAAATAAGCACTGGCCAGTTATATAAAGTAATAATTTGCATAGATAGTACTTGGCACTGGGTTACCTTACTTATTCTGAAGTAACAGAAGTACTTGGAAAATATCAGTTCATAAAGCACTTTTTAAATTTGTAGTTTGAAAAGCCAAAAGCATTTTAAAATGTTATTTTCCACTGGTAGAGTCTAGGGAGTACCATCTTCGCTAATATAGTTGATTTTAAAAAACAAATCCCTAAGTCACATGGTAATGGAACATTATACTTGATTTTTATAGTATGTGGAAAAAGTTCTAGGCAGAACCTATGTAGAATCAGATATCCCTAATCAAAGTAACATGTGCACTCAACTAGGTGCGCCACCTCCCTGCCGCAAGATATCCCAAATCAAAGTAATGTAAATAAGTTCATCTTACGTACCTCAGAGCAAAAAAGTTCAAAAAGAAAAGTAAAAGAAAAAAGATTGTCCCTTCCCCCTCACGCAAAATCCCACCCAAAAACATTTTACTTTAGAGCCTAACATTTCTCTAAAATGTTAACATGAGAAGTTTTAAGGCACATAAAAAGCTAGTGTTAACTGTTGAAATATGCCACACTGCAGAGGAAACGTTTATAAAAGGTTCAGCTGTCCACCCTTACCATTCCCATCCCTAGTAATATGTAAGAGCAGCTGTTAAAAGTTTTTTCTTGGGGGTTGGGTGGTAGCTCAGTGGGTTAGGCACACATGGCACAAAGTGCAAGGACCAACATAAGTATATCAGTTCGAGCCCTGGGCTCCCCACCTGCAGGGGGGTCGTTTCATGGTGGTGAAGCAGGTCTGCAGGTGTCTTTCTCTCCCCCTCTGTCTTCCCCTCCTCTCTCCATTTCTCTCTGTCCTATCCAACAACAACGATATCAATAACAACTATAATAATCACAATGATTAAACAACAAGGGCAACCAAAAAAGGAAAGAAAGAAAAAAAAAAAGCCTCCAGAAGCAGTGGATTCCTGGTGCAGGCACCTAGCCCCAGCAAAACACTGGAGGCAAAAAAAAAAAAAAGTTTTTTCTTATGCTAATACCACCTAGTGCGCTAAAGACTAAATTAACTAGCAGAATTAGAGCAGTAAAGTGAAAATATGAAACCTACAGAAATGATGTAAATTCCTTAGAAGAAGCAAATCAGCAGACAGGACCCTTTGCCCTTTCATTTGTCTTTGTAGGGAAGTGGCTGAATTAAACAGTCAGATTTACCCATATTAACAAAAATTTAACAAAGCTCCTCCACAGAAAAACAAACAAACAAACAAAACCAGCCTGCCTTTTCCAGTCAAAGGGCCCAGAGAGGCCTCCTTCATGTCATGGAGTTGAATGAGCTCAAAGATTGGCAATAAAGGAAAAAAGAGGAAGTGTGATGGGTGTGATGGGAAAAAGCTCTGGAGTTTTATCAAACAGTCACACAAAGTTTCTCCAGCACATGGACACCCTTTTCTTGGTATTCTTGACGGATCACCCGAAAGCTGTCTTTGTCTTTCATGCTATCTGCTAGAACTATATCACCCAAGAATACCATATGATTAATATAGATCTTAAATGTAGAAAGTTTTTCCACATCTCCCTTTACCACTCATTCTAGGTAAAGCTATTTAAGTTCTTGTTCCAACCTGATGGCAACCCAGGATACACAGTAGGCCCTCTAAAAAGTACAATGTGCTTAGAGAATTCAGGTCTGGTATCACTGCCAGCTGCCTGAATTGTGTTAAAAAGTAATTCAGTGGGGGGCCAGGTGATGGCACACCTGGTTGAGCGCATGTTACAATGCACAAGGACCCAGGTTCGAGCCCCCAGTCTCCACCTGCAGAGGGAAAGATTTGCAAGGGGTAAAGCAGGGCTGCAGGTGTCTCTCTGTCACTCCCCCTCACTATTTCCCCTTCCTTCTCAATTTCTGGCTGCCTTTATCCAATAAATAAGTAAAGATAAACAACAACAACAACAACAATAACAATTCAGTGACACCTACTTCCTCCACACTGATCAAGTGAGGTTGAAATAAAGCTTCTGGTGTTTCAAATCTTTCTCCTGCAACTTTTATAATGCGACCATCTGGGAGTGTGTAAGATTCAACCAATACTGTGGTTTTTAAAGCCAATTTCTGCTCTTGCTCAATATTATATCCCACATAACACAATTTTTCTTTAATCATGTGAAACGTTTCAAAATCAACAGAACGGGTGAAGGCTTATCCTCTCAACAGAAGCAGCTTTATTAGATTCCTGGTAACATTTCTCCCAGCTTCTTCCAGTCTTCTGGTAAGGTGAGGTAGAGAAAAGCCTTCCTATACTGGGCAAAGTGAGTCACACCATCTCCAGAGTCCACAACCATGGGAGTCAGTAAGCCTTGAGCATACAAAGTCAGCACTGCCTAGAAGGTTACATACTTGCCAGAAAACTTCTAAGTTTCAAACATTACCTCTACAATCTTCTGTTTTGGGTTGGGTTCATAGGAGGTTCTATAAATAAGATCTTACAATTTCTGTTATCCATGTTGCTTCTCTGGTCCTAATGTGTCCTCCCATAGATATGTCCTATCATCCCAACTGTGCACAATGCCATTTTCCATAGGGTAGTTGACTTTCCAACATTGAGCATAATTCACTTGCCTCATCACCAACCACAAGATCCTTAATTTCAATACTTCCCACTTTGGTGGTTGATCTTATAATAGGTCTTCTAACCAAAGAAGGGAAGATGTGTTCTGGAAAGTTAGAGCTTGTATATCCACACTTCTCGAACCTGCTGCCCTGTACACAACACTAACTTTCTGCCCTTGCTATTCATTCCCCACCTGGAAGAGAGCTGATGCTTTATTTAGTGGGATTTTTTTTGTCTTGTTAAGAAAAAATATGACTCATGTACCTACTATGTGCAAGTTGCTGATATACAAAGACAAATAAGGAAAATTCTTACCTAGGAATTTAAAGTACCAGGAGTAGAAATGGCAAACCACAGTAGTTTCTTCTGCAAGAGAGGTCTGTTGGGAGTGTTTCCCAGCAAAAGGAATCTCAGCAAGATTTTGTTACTAAAGGAGTCGTCAGACCCATGTGCCCACAATGGAGGGAGCCAGCCAATTGCTAAACTTGTGAACAAAGGCTTCAGGAGAAATAAGCTTATGATAGGTCTTAATGAAAAGAGGTAGAATTTAAATATGAAGAAAAAAGGAGGAAAGAACTCAAAGTGGCATATAAGTAAAAACAAAAATACACATTATAGATTCAAATGCACATCTTAAGTAAGTATATCAGTTTGGCTGGATCAGAGGGCTTATATAAGGAAATAATAATTAAGTAGATTGGAAAAGTGGGCTGGAGCCAAGTTATGATAGAACTTAAAACACACACTATGAATTTTGGACTGTATCCTACAAACAATAGAGAAAATTATTTTATTTTGGAATTGAAAGCCTAGCATAATTTTAAGGAGATCAATGTAATTTTTTTTGTTTATTTATTTGTTTTCACCATAATGGTGGTGCCTAGGATTGAACTTGGAAATTTGGAGCCTCAGACATAAAAATCTCTTCATATAAACTATATTCTTTCTCCCCCACCAGTTAAACTATTCTTGAACAGTTTGAATGGGCAAAGAAAAGAAAGATTAGAGTGTGATTGACTATTGCCACCATAAAGTAATAGAAACTAAAATTTCAAAATAGCAATGATAATGAAAAAGGGAATTGCAAAGGTCATTACAAAGGAAGACTTGATAGGACTTGTAAAGGTAGAAAAGAAAATATTTAGAATGTCTCCAGAGTTTTATATTTAGGAGATGGACTAATTGCCTGAACCATTAAGATCTAAAAGAGAAATGAGTTTGGTAAAAAATTAATTAACTTTGATTTAGATGTGTTAAATTGAGGTGATAATGAAAGGTTTTAGGGAAGAAATTCTACAGATAATTATAAATGCCAGATCTGAAATTCAGTAGAGGCTACAACTCAAGATGTGCCGAAGAATCTTCCTGTTCAAAGTGAAAGCTGAAGCCCTAGAAGTAGATGATTTTTCAATAGAATCAGTAGACCAGTGATTTTCATCCAGGTCAAATATCAAAACCATCTGTACATTGGCAGTTTTTTTTTTTTTTCTGCCTGTCCTCTTCTTGAATAAAAAGATTCTACTTTACTTAATTTTTAAAATATTTATTTATTATTTTCCCTTTTGTTGCCCTTGTTTTTTATTGTTATAGTTATTATTGCTGTTGTTGTTGTCATCCTTGTTGGATAGGAGAGAAATGGAGAGAGGAGGGGAAGACAGAGATGGGGAGAGAAAGACAGACACCTACAGACCTGCTTCACCACTCATGAAGCAAGTCCCCTGCAGGTGGGGAGCCGGGGGCTCGAACCTGGATACTTCCGCCAGTCCTTGAGCTTCACTCCATATGCACTTAACCCACGGTGCTACCCCACGACTCCCAAAATTCTACTTCTTTTAGGAGTATTTATTGTCTGCGTGGAAGGGTGACTTAATATAAGAAAGGCAATCAATATAATTTTCATTTCAGTTTATTTTATTTTAATTATCTTTATTGGATAGAGACAGCCAGAAGTCTAGAGGGAGGGGGAGATAGGGAAGGAGAGAGACAGAGAGGCCTGCAACACTGCTTCACCACTCCCAAAGCTTTCCCTCAGAAGGTGGGGACTGGAGACTTAAACCTGGGTACTTGTGCATTGTAACACATTGAGCTCAACCAGTTTCCCTAACACCTGGCCCTAATTTTTCATTTTCAAGCAGAAAAATTGCAAGATTATTTTAAAAGATAAAACTATATGATGAAAATTACAGTCATTTAATATAAATAATTCTGAAAATCGAAAAAATACTGAAATTTTGGAAGCATCTCCTTTAGGACTGGATAAATTATAAGGGTACCTGCACTTGTATTTATATTTGTATATTTAATTATATATTTGTGTAGTTCAATAATCTTACCTTTTAACTTTAGCCTTGCATTATTCTGTATTAAATTATCAGTAATTTATCAACAATTAAGCAATTGATCAGCTGGCAATATTCCAAGGCTTTTCAGCACTCTGGGGTAACTAACTTACTGATTAACTGAGAATCCATAATTTCATAATAACTTATAAAATGTAAAGCAATATAAGCAAGGATTTTACCTTTACTTTATTCTCAGAAGGGACATCAGAGCCCATGTCACAAAAGTGATTTTATATCAGCATCATAATATTAGATGTAAAAGAAAACAACATCAGGAAATCATTAGGTACATTAAAACAGTGTCGTGAGGTGCCTACATTCGAGCAGAAGTGTCAAAGGCAAGTTACATTAACATTATGGTAAATACTCTATATCCATATTCATAGGTGGAAATTATGAAACAAGGACAGAAAAGGAGAACACTTGAGAAAAGGAGTAAACTTGGACTGAGTGTGGTGTGTTGCATCAAAACAAAGGATTCTTGGGAAGGGGACAAATTGAGTGGGTGATGGGGACCTTTGGGACTCTGATACATAATGGTGGAAAGAGACCTAAGTTGGTGAAAAGAGGCCCAAGTTGCACAGTCCGTGTTTTGCAGATACTTATCACAGGGAGACAAGCAATTTCACCCTGTGTCAACAAATATACTGTAACTATTACCCCCTCAATAAAATGATTTGGGAAAAATATAAAAATTATGGTAGAGGCAGGTAAGAGCTTTCAGGCTTATAAAGAATGGACAGCTGGGATCAATGAGGAGGTGAAGGTATCCAGTAGAGTCCCTCAAGAGCTGTGTTTATTTAAATCCTATCTTCAGTTCTGGAATAAAAGTGTTCAATTACATTGACTTAATGGATAAAATTGAAGGGGAGAGAAAATGAAAGGGAGAGCTTGAGGGAGCTAGGAAAGTGGATGAAGCAGATGGTTTATTTAAAGAGCTAGCCTATTTTTTTGTTGTAAAGAGGGTGAAATCCCCACAGAGAAGAGATGGGAAGTTCATAGAAAAAAAAGAAGAAGAAAAGTTTGTCCAGTAATATTTTTAAAGTAAAGAGCTTTGACTCTACTTCCTGAATCGGAGCTTTGTAAAAAAAAAAAAAGTTTGTCCAGCAAGATTTTTAAAGGAGCTTTAACTGTACTTCTTGAATCAGAGCTCTGTTAAAAAAAAAAAAAAGACCTGGTCTATATCTAGGTTTGGGGACTTTATTGGGGAGTGGACTACCTGGAATGGGATTAGAGAATCCTATGAAAGGAAAGGCCTCACCGGAGTGATGAAGCTGAAGGGTTGTCATCCCACACCTGAAGTCTCTGGACACAGTCTGAGGTGAAGCATGTTGAGGTGGCAATCGTTGCTGCGTTGATTAGGTTGCCATAGGCGGATGCAATATTATTTGATATGAATTGGGAGAAGCATACGGGAAAGTGGAGCCCACCCTAAGGTTCCAAGACTGGGGGAAATATAGGCTCTGTAGTGGAAATGCCCATGTTCAGCGGGGAAGCAATTACAGAAGCCAGACCTTCCACCTTCTGCACCCCACAAAGACCTTGGGTCCATACTCCCAGAGGGATAGAGAGTGGGAAAGCTATCAGAGGAGGGGATGGGATATGGAGATCGGGTGGTGGGGAATATGTGAAGTTATACCCCTCTTATCCTACGGTTTTTTGTTAATGTTTCCTTTCTTAAATTAAAAAAAAAAGTTTTGTCCAGCAAGATTTAAGGAGCTTTGACTGTATCTGTGCATTTAATTCTGCTTCCCAGATCCTCGTAAGAGGAGAGAGCACGTGCACTGGATATCTGTTAGGCTCCTCGATGACCAGTAGCCACTGGCCTCCCCTCTCGCCTCGCCGGAGCCTCGTCAGAGACACAGCTGAACCCGCGAGGGCTGCCGCGCGCCGGGCCACAGAAGGCGGAAGGCGAGCGGCGGCCCCTGGGGCTCCTGGCTCCCATCTTCTTCGCTGAGCCATGGAGGCCCCTGAGGGCGCTCCTCAAGTGCCATTACCTCAGTCCTCAGAGCTGGAAGTTGAACCCTCTAGGATCATGTGGGAGGACAAGTCAGCTGACATGGGTCCCTACGACTTGACCATTCTTCATTTCAATGATGTTTACGACGTGGACCCGAGGCCAGAGGAGCCTGTAGGAGGCGCCGCAAGGTGTGGGCTGCCATCTTTCCGCCCAGTCCCGGAGGGGAGGGAGAGACGCGGGGCTGCCGCCTGGGCGAGAGGCGGGTTTCTCCTGTGCTGACCGGGGCCTGGCTGCACCTCCGCTTGGTGCCCATCAGTAAATCCGGTGGCTTCTGAGGCCTGGGCGAGAGGCAGGGCTTCCGGAGGAGGAAACTTGGCATTGGTGTCTGCACAATGCTGGACACATCCTTTCTTCCTCTCCCACGGATATTAGGGACTGGTAGCCCAGGAGTGATCAAAGAAGGGATTTTAGTTGGTAGGATGTAGAGAGACAGAGATGGGAAAGAATATTTCAGGATTAGTGTTCAGGGCATATTATATATATATGCAAGTTCTACCCCAAAGTTTTTTTTTCCCCTTACTTTCAAATCCTTGTGATTTTTTTGTTTATTTGTTTTCCCACCAGGGTTATCATTAAGACTGGGTGCCTGCAGTACTCCACCACTCCTACACTCTCCCCCTTCCTTTACTATTATTTTTTAAACAAGTTGATAGGTGAAAAAAGGAGAAAGATAAAAGGAGAGACAGTTACATCACTTCACCACTTGTGAAGCTTCAGCCCTGCAGCTGGGGACCCCGAGAGAGAACCTGAGTCTGCACAAAGAGCCATAACACGCCCTGCTGGCATATATACATAGATATTTTCATGAATGGTTTTTCAACTATAACTCATTTTTTATTTCTTTTTAGATAACTGTAAGGAGTCATTTTTAAATTTTTTTTTAAATTGGGATTAATGGTCTACACTAGGCAGTAAATACAGTTGTTGGTACATGTGTAACATTTCTCAGTTTTCTTCGTCACACACTAACACCACCCCCCACTCCTTTACTTCGGTGCAAGACACTAAACCCAGTCCAAGGAATCACAATTTTTATTCTTTGTTTCACTAATGTGGTAAAATTATATTGATTTATTAATATATATATATTAAATATTTAGCCATTATTTCCTTCATGGAATAAGCCCTTACTTGGTTATGTTTTATTCTTTTTAATTTTTTTCATATTGCTGGATTAAATTACTAGAAATAGTTCAAGAATTTTGTGATAGTACTTATGTAAGGTACAAGGCTGGAATGTCCTTTCTTTTAATATCTTTTCATCTAGATAATATATATTTTATAGAATGGTTTACAAGGTTTTATTCTTTCTACTGGAGTTTTTCTTTTTGAAAAGTTTTGAATTATGGCTTTGATTTCACTAATAGGCTCAGAGTCAAGAAATTTGTCTTATATTTCAAATTTGTTGACAAATGCACTTCAAATCATCTTTATTAGTGATTTAATAATGGTTAACAAGGTTGTAGGGTAAGAGAGGTACAGTTCCATATAATTTCCACCACCAGAGTTCTGTTATCACATCTCCTCCATTGGAAGGTTCCCTATTTAAAGTCATCATTTTTTTGTCTTTTTTTATATGTAGAATCTGTAGGAAAATTCTCTTGTTTCAGTTATTGTATTTAGTTTCTTTTTGTTTCAGTCTTGTTAAGGTTTAACTTTTAAAGACACGTTTCTAGTTTCATTGATTCTTTAAAGCATATTTACAGGTGGTCGGGCAATAGCGCAGCAAGTTAAGTGCACATGGTGCAAAGTGCAAGGACCAGCGTAGGGATCATTGTTCGAGCCCCCTGGGCTCCCCACCTGCAGGGAGGTCGCTTCACAGGCAGTGAAGCAGGTCTGCAGGTGTCTTTCCCTCCCCCTCTCGATTTTTCTTTGTCCCATCCAACCACAATGACAGCCATGACAACAATAATAGTAATAAGGGCAACAAAAGTGAAAAATTAGCCTCCAGGAGCAGTGGATTTGGCACTGAGCCCCAGCAATACCCTGGAGGCAAAAAAAAAAAGCATATTTACACTTCATTTTATTATATTTCTTTCAGTTTATTTTGCATTTTTATTTTTCTTAGTCTTAGGTAGAAACATGATTATGTATTTTTAAATATTACTGTTTCTATCTAAAATGCATTTTAACTATACATTGCCTCCTGAACAACACTTTAACTATTTCCTACAAGTTTAATATATTTTTACTATTACTTCAAAAGTCTACTGTGCCAGAACTCTTAGATTTCTGTTGCCTAATTTCTAAACATGCTGAGGCTTGTCTAGTTATTACTGAGCGCTTGTTTCATTGTATTATGGTTAGCGTATATGTTTGATATGTTATGGTAGTGTGAAATCTGTGATAGAGGTTTTAGGATCCAGCACAATCAATTTTGTTAAATTATTCCTATCTCCTCAAGCAAAAGTGTGTTTTGTCTTCGGGGCATGTTAGTTTTGTCAAGTTGATTATTCACATTCTTCAAATGTATCTTTACTGATTACTGTTGTTTGCTAATTCTGAGGTGTATTTTCAGGTTGACTAGTGAGATCATGGACTTTTTAGTTCCCCTTCATCTTTGTTAATCTTTGCTTTATATTTCTCGAGGCAGTACATAGACTAGTGTAGGGTTTTTATAACTTTGTTTTGAGTCATTAATCATTAAAGAGGATTCCTTTATGTGTAATGCTTAACTGTTTTCTTTTTTTAATTATCTTTTTATTTATTGAATAGAGACAGCCAGAAATTGAGGGGGGGTGATAAAGAGGGAAAGAGATAGAGGGACACCTGCAGATCTGCTCCACCACCTGCAAAGCTTCCCCCTTCAGGTGGGGACCGAGGGCTCGAACCTGGGTCCTTGCAAATTGTAACATGTGCACTCAACCAAATGCAACATGACCCGGCCCCAACTGTTTTCTTTTATTAATAGTTTCTTTTTTGAATATATTTTTTAAAATTTTATTTATTTATTCTTAACTTTTTATTTATAAAAAGGAAACGCTGACAAAAACCATAGGATAAGAGAGGTACAACTCCACACAATTCCCACCACCAGAACTCCGTATCCTATCCCTTCCTGATAGCTTTCCTATTTTTTATCCCTCTGGGAGTATGGACCCAGGATCATTATGGGGTGTAGAAGGTGGGAGGTCTGGCTTCTGTAATTGCTTCCCTACTGAACATGGGCGTTGACAGGTGGATCCATACTCCCAGCCTGTCTTCTCTTTCCCTAGTGGGGCAGGGTTCTGGGGAAGCAAAGCTCTAGGACATACTGGTGGGGTCGTCTGCCCAGGGAAGTCCAGTTGGCATCATGGTAGCATCTGGAATTTGGTGGCTGAAAAAGAGTTAACGTATAATGCCAAACAAATTGTTGAGTAATCATGAACCTCAAGGCTGGAATAATTCAGATGAAGAGTTGGGGGGGGGGGGACTCTGTTTTGTAGATAGTAGTCCTATTTTAGTTAAATTCCAAAGAGCCCATGACTATACTATTTTTTTTCTTTTTTTCCTGAGCCTGACATCTGATATGGAGGTATTTTAACATTCCTTTTAACTTTTGGAACACTTGATGTTAAATTTCATCTCATGTGAGTGGGTTATAGTAGATGTGTGTTTTAACTCACTCTGCAGATCACTTTTATTAAATTACCATATTTATTAAATTACCATATTAGCCCACTGGGCTAAACGCACATGAGGCAAAGCACAAGGATCCAGGTTTGAGCCCCCTGCTCCCCACCTGCAGGGGGTCGCTTCCCAAGTGGTGAAGCAGGTCTGCAGGTCTCTTTTTCTCTCCCTATCTTCCCCTTGCCCTCTCAATTTCTCTCTGTCCTATCAAAAAAAAAAAAAAAAGTAAAAAAATGGCCACAAAAGCGGTAGATTCGTAGAGCAGGTACCAAAAATAAATAAATAAATAAATAAATAATATAAAGTTAAGTACCATGTTTGTTATATTTATATGTAATGTTAGCCTTTATTTTATAGGCTATCTTAAATCAGTATTTCTATTCCTCCTTGAATAATGCAATAATTGTAGTATTTTAATTATAATCATTCCTCTTTTGATTTTAATATTATTTTTCTATATTTTACCTTTATATTTGCTGTAGATAATGTATGATGCTATCAGTTTTTTCTTTTTCCTTCCTCCTTGTCTGCCTTCCTCCCTTCTTTCTCTCTCCCTTCCTTCCTTCCTTCCTTCCTTCTTTCCTTCCTTCCTTCCTTCCTTCCTTCCTTCCTTCCTTCCTTCCTTCCTTCCTTCCTACATTCTTCTCTTTCTTTCGTTCTCTTAATTTTTGTCACTAGGACTTCACCACTCTGAAAAGAGTTTTCCAGAGAAAGACAGAGAGAGAAGCTACCACAGCACCAAAGCTTCTTCCAGTGTAGCTGGGACCCAAGCTCAAATTTATTATGTGCATATCAAAGCAGGCACATTACATGTATATGGTCTGTTATTTTCTTTAATCCATCAAATTTATTACTCATCTAGTTAATATGCATATATTTACATGTTTCAATGCTCTTCGCATCTACCGGTAGTTCATTGCATCCATCTTGATTCATTATTTTAGCATGAGTAAAATCTATAATTTTTTTTTTAATATTTATTTTATTTATTTATTCCCTTTTGTTGTCCTTGTTGTTTTATTGTTGTAGTTATTATTGTTGCCGTCGTTGTTGGATAGGACAGAGAGAAATGGAGAGAGGAGGGGAAGACAGAGAGGAGGAGAGAAAGACAGACACCTGCAGACCTGCTTCACCGCCTGTGAAGCGACTCCCCTGCAGGTGGGGAGCCGGGGTTCGAACCGGGATCCTTATGCCGGTCCTTGTGCTTTGCGCCACCTGCGCTTAACCCGCTGCGCTACAGCCCGACTCCCTAAAATCTATAATATTAATAATCTTGCTAAAGTAGATTTAATGGTAGTGAATTTTCTCGTATTTTCAATAAATGTTTTAATTTTTGTTTCATCTTTTAATAATTTATGTTGACTATAAAATTGTAGGTTGGTGGGTTTTTTTTTTTTTCTTTCAGCACTATAAAATTTTTTATTCTGGTATTTGTTTGGCTTCTAGAGTTTTGCTGCAGTGTCAGCCACCTGTGCAACTTCCTGCTATTACCACAGCCATGAGTGCTACTCCACTTGAAATCATCACTCATACAACACTTCAACTTCTTGTTTTGATTTTAGGGTTTAGCAAGCTTACTATGATGAGAGGATGTATCTTTCTTTGTATTTGTTCTGACTGTGGTTCACTGAGATTCTTGAATATGTTGGCAAATAACTTTATCAGCTTTGGGAAATGAAAACTATTTCTTATCCATTCTAATACAGTTTCTTTTTTTTAAACTTTTAAAAAATTTTTATTTATTTATTTATTTATTCCTTTTGTTGCCCTTGTTGTTTTGTTGTTGTAGTTATTATTGATGTCATCGTTGTTGGATAGGACAGAGAGAAATGGAGAGAGGAGGGGAAGACAGAGAGGGGGAGAGAAAGACAGACACCTGCAGACCTGCTTCACCGCCTGTGAAGTGACTTTCCTGCAGGTGGGGAGCCGGCGGCTCGAACCGGGATCCTTCTGCTGGTGCTTAGCGCCACCTGTGCTTAACCCGCTGCGCTACCGCCCGACTCCCTCTAATACAGTTTCTGATCCATTCTTTTCCTCTTATCATTCTGTGATTCCAACTACTTGTATGGAAGACTTGAAAAATGTTTCCTACATTTTCATGCAGCCTTGCATGTTTCTTTCTTTCTTTTTTTTTTCTACATCCTTTTCCTTCTCTGTCTGATTTGATTATGTTCCCGTTTATCTGTCCTAAAGTTCAGTTTTTTTTAAAAAAACAAACTACTTAATTTACTGTTGATTTACATTATAAGTTTTGAGAGTATAAGTTCACATTTGGATATGTGTATATGCTTTTGTATTTGTATTGCACACTGAAGTTCTAGTGTCACTTAACAGTAGCAAATCGACCTCACTACCCTTTCCTCTTATGTGTCATCTTTAACCCTTTGGTAATCATCACATTTTCAGAGTCCTAAGAGTTAATTTTTGCCAGTTTGTTTGCTTTGATTACTTGTAATTGTATATGAGAGAAACTGGTTTTGAATTAAAAAAATTTTTTTTTCACTTTTGTTGCACTTGTTTTACCCTTGTAGTTAATATTGTTGTTGTTGTTGGATAGGACAGAGAGAAATGGAGAGAGGAAGGGAAGACAAAAATGTGAGAGAAAGATAGACACTTGCAGATCTACTTCACCACTTGTGAAGCCACTCCCCTGCAGGTGGGGAGCCAAGGCTGGAACCACGATCCTTAGGCTGGTCCTTGTGCTTTGCACCACCTGCACTTAACCCACTGCGCTACCACCCGACTCCATGGTTTGATTTTTTTTTTTTTACTTCTTGATTTTTCATAGCATAATCACCTCAAAATCCAAACATATTTTCACAAAAGTCATAACTTCATCTTTCTAAACAACTAAGCAGTGTCTTGCTGAGCAAACACCACTCAATTTATTTTTCCAATCATGTATTGGTGGAATTTATATTGTTTCCATATTTGGCTATTGTGATGACTGGTACTACTATGAACATAGAGATGCATGTAATTTTTCAAAAGTATTTTTTCATGGTTTACATATAATTATCTAGAAGTGAAATCTGGATCATATGACATTTCTGTGTTTAGTTTTCAAAGAAATCTCTTTACTTTTTATTTTTTATATTTACATATTTATTTTCCCTTTTGTTTTCCTTTTTTGTTGTTGTAGTTATTGATGTTAGGACAGAGAGAAATGGAGAGAGGAGGGGAAGACAGAGGCGGGGTGAGAAAGATGGACACTTGCAGACCTGCTTCACCTCTTGTGTAGTGACTCCCATGCAAGTGGGGAGCCCAGGGCTCCAATGGGATCTTTACACAGGTCCTTGGTGGGCTTAACTCACTGCGCTACCGCCAACTCCCCTCCTTACTGTTTTTTTTTTCTTACTGTTTTTTATATAGACTGCACCAATTGATATATATATATATTTTCCTCCAGGGTTATTGCTGAGGCTTGGTGCCTGCACCATGAATCCACTGCTCCTGGAGCCCATTTTTCCCCCTTTTGTTGCCCTTGTCGTTGTAACCTCGTTGTGGTTATTATTATTACCATTGTTGACATTGTTCGTTGTTGGACAGGACAGAGAGAAATGGAGAGAGGAGGGGAAGACAGAGAGGGGGAAAGAAAGACACCTGCAGATCTGCTTCACTGCCTGTGAAGCGACTCCCCTGCAGGTGGGGAGCCGGGGCTCGAACCGGCATCCTTACTCCAGACCTTGCGCTTTGCTTGCGCCACGTGCGCTTAACCCACTGCGCCACCGCCCAACCCCCACCAATGTATATTTTAACTGAAAGTATACAAGACTGTTTTTCCCCACACCTTTGTCTGCCCCAGTTTCATTTATATATTTTGAAGTTCTGTAATTTACACATTGAATTTTTCTTTTCTTCTTCGTGTTCTTTTTACTTCTAACTTCTCTAAAATTTATTTAGTGTTCTTGTTTAAAAATTTCTATATGTGTAACGTTTGTGAGTTTTTTGTTAAAAATTGTTTTTACTGTTGATTATAATTTTGTCCTTTCCCACATTTCTAGTACTTTTGCTTGCATGTTATGTGTTATATTTAAAGGAGTCATACAAGCTCGAAATGGTGCTCTCAACTCAAAAATTTTTTCTTTTCATTTGTCCTATAGTTGAAGGGTAAATCATCCTAGTTCTAAAAGCCAAGTCAGTTTAATAGGAGTCTTTAGCAAAATGCAGTCTGCTTTTTGACTCTCCTTAGGTAAGACTTACCAAGATTTAAGAATTTCCTGGATTGGATAAGGAAAAAGTATTTTAAACATTGTTTAGAGAAACTCTCCTAATATGACTATAGAGAATAGTTATTTTATCATCAAGCTTAATGTAATAAATTGAAAAAACCTAATAAGATGTTTGCAAATATCAGCTAGTCTTTATGAGCTGAGGGGCATGAGTCTTATAAGCTATTTTTATCAGAGCTAAGCTGCTGGCTAGCTTTGAGGCGGGAGAGAGACAACCAAGAACTCATGGCTGAGCAGGAACGCAATCCAATGTGTTTATTCATCAGAAAAGAAACTGCCTTTATATCTTCTGAGGCAGAAGTGGCGGGCCAGAAAAGGAAGTGGGTAGGAGAGTGGGTGGAAAGAAGGAAAAGAGCATGAATTCTATCTAACCAGTGGGGATTAAACCAATGCCCTGCAGGCAGGGCGGGTCTCAGGCAAAACAGTGATTATGTGAATAGACTACAGCATCTAGCAATGTATCAGACCTGGCAGACCTGGCTTAATGACCAACACTAAGTTACATGTGTACAGCCCCAGGAGGAGAATCCATGTTCATTCCAACAGCACCTAGGTGTGCAGGAAGGTAGAGAGCCCAACTTCCAGCAGGCTCATGTTTAAATCAGTTATAATGCACCCACTATCCCTTGTGGGTTTGCTTAAGTTTGTGCTATGCTCTTAGGCTGATGTCAACCACACGTTAATTACGTTCATCAGCTAGTTGCTTCTGTGTCCCAACAGCAAATCTCATCTTGCTGTAAAGCGATATAATTTATATTTAAGGGTTCATATTTTTTAACATATGTATTTTTCTATATTCTTCTGTATTAAATATTTCCTATTAAAATACTTAAGTAATTTGTTTTTATCTTGTTATTCGAGTGCAAATACATCAAAAGAGAAGTTACTTTGGCTGTAGGATATGATCTTAAGATATTTTGTATGCTTTTATTTTTCTTATAATTTTAAGAAAAATATTCATGCTGCCATTTAAAATATATATTTGTTTTTTGATAGGAGCATTATTTTATAATATGTAAAATTAACTTTTTATATTTGCAACAGCTGTGAAAAAATTCCGTTTCCTGAATCCACTTTTGATTTTTAGTGGTGACTGCTTAAATCCTTCAGTTTTAAGTACAATAACAAAAGGAAAACATATGATTTCTATCTTAAATGCACTGGGAGTACATTTTGCAGTTTTTGGTAAGCATATGCAAGTTACTCTTTAATACGTTCTGATTATATACTGTTTTATACTGTTTTTAGATTATGTGATGTAAGAATTGTTCAGTACTTCTATTTATCAGTTTATAGGTATTGAGAACATGTGGGAGCTGATTAAAAGAACTGTTAAGTAAATCTGAAAATTTGTCATCAAAATTAGGATTAGTTTTATTTTGCAAGCTAGTGTGTATCTACAAAAAATTGAGAATATTATCAGAGTAGTTAAGATTGTGGGCTTTACATCTGAAATCTAGTTTCACCATTCTATCTTTTAAAATCCAACAAATTGGGGGCTGGGCGGTAGTGCACCAGGTTAAGCACAAATAGTGGTAAGTGCAAGGATCCTGATTCAAGCCCCTGGCTCCCCACTTGCAGTGTGTATGTGTGTGCGTGTGCGTGTGCGTGTGCGTGTGCGTGTGTGTGTGTCAATTAACTAAGCAGGTCTGCAGGTGTCTTTCTCTCTCCTCTTTGTTCTCTCCTCTCTCAGTTTCTTTCTGTCCTATCCAACAAGAACAGCAGCAGCAACAACAACAGTAATAGCAATTACAACAATGGAAAAAAGCCTACAGGAGCAGTGGATTCGTTGTGTAGGCACCCAGCCCCAGGGATAACCCTGGTGGCAAAAACAAAACAAAATGAAACAAAACAACACAGCACAACAAACAACAACAACAAAACACCAGATCTGGGGCTGGGCAGTGGTGTCCTGTGAGAGTGTATATGTTACCTTGTGTAAGCACCTGGGTTAGGCCCCCAGTCTCCACCTGCAAGGGGGAAACTTCATGAGTGGTGAAATAGATGTCTCTCTTTCTCTCCATCTCTCCTTTCTCTCTGTCCCAATAAGTAAAACAAACAAATAAACAAACACAAATCTCTCAAAGTTCCAGTTTTATTAGGTATAAGATAAATATGCACAAAAGTCAACTCAAAATGGATTATAGACTTGTATATTTTGCAAAAGCCCATAAACTCTATAGAAATAGATATGAACAGGATAATAAACAATATTGGCTTTAGCGTTGTCTTTGAAGATTTGAGTCCAATGACAAAAACCATTAAAAAATGCATGGAATTAATTATATCAACCTAAAGCAAACGAAATCATTACTAAACAAAAAGACACTCCATTGAATGGGAATAAAATATTTGAATCTTTATGTACTTTTACATACATTGGCTTTATTGTAACTATTTAATTTCACATACTTTTTAAACACAATCATATTTTTTAATGTAGATATTTTTTACCCTGTCAGAATATAGCTGACACATGGCCAGGCAGTGGTGCTCCTAGCTGGGTGCATACACTGTAGTGCATAAGGACCTAGGTTCAAGACCCTAGCCTGCACCTACAGAGGGAAAGCTTCATAGTGGAGCTACAATGCTGTAGGTATCTCTCTCTCTTGTCCTCTCTTTCTTCCTCATGTCCCTTTCTGTCTCATTTTCTCTCTGTCTCTACAAAAAAAAAAAAGATGACACATGTCAATAGCTATGATTTTATCCACTAGGCCCCCCCAAAGGAAAAAAAATAGGTGGTACACATGCATTTATTGTTGGTGGTGCTTGATTTTTTAAAAACATATTTATTTATTCTCTTTTGTTGCCCTTGTTTTATTGTTGTAGTCGTTGTTGGAAAGGACAGAGAGAAATGGAGAGAGGAGGGGAAGACAGAGGGGGGAGAGAAAGACATCTGTAGACCTGCTTCATTGCCTGTGAAGCAACTCCCCTGCAGGTGGGGAGCCGGGGTCTCAAACCTGGATCCTTATGCAGGTCCTTGTGCTTTGCGCCATGTGCGCTTAACCTGCTGCCCTACCGCCTGATTGCCGATGTTTGATATTTTTTAAGGGAGGTTACTGCGTTGTGCATGTCTATTATTACTAGGCCAAGGTGTCATTCATTTTGCTTCAGCTAGAGAGAGATACCACAGCACTGAAGCTTCCCCTGATGTCTTACTACTCCAATGTGGTGTTGGGGTTTGAACCTGGGCCGCTTGCTTGCCACACACCATGCCAGGTGAACTATCTTTTAGCTACACATGTGAGAAATTTGAGGAGAGGTTAACAAAAGGGTTATTTAAAAGAAATGATGAAGAAGGAAATAGTAAGGAAAGTAAATTATAGTACTGAGCATATAAACTGGGGCTAGTCCGAGATGAAATGTGCTGTAAGCTTAATATAAGTATTGTATTGCTAATACTTAGTATGTAAACAGATAAAAATGTAAAATATCTTGCCAGTAATTTTATATTGATAACATTTTAAAATATGTTGAATATGTTATATTAAATGAAACATTAAAACATGTTTCTTTAAAATGTTGCTGCTAGAAAAATTAGTCACGTGCTGACTATATATTTCTATATACAATACTAAATACTAGTATGGAGTATAGTATAGAGACATCTCTAAACCTGGCAAGAGAAGAAAGGATTTCAAGGAAACTGTCCCTTCATATCTTGTGCCTTTTTTTTTTTAACATTTATTTATTTATTATTGGATAGAGACAGAGATATTCAGAAGTGCAGGGGAGATACAGAAACAAAGAGACACCTGTAGCCCTACTTCACTACTTGTGAAGCTTTCCTCCTACAGTGGGAGACCAGGGGCTTGAACCTGGGTCCTTGCATATTGTAATATGTGAAGGACTACCAAAATACGTAAAGCAGCTTTTAATAGGTCTGAAGATTGGCACTAATAGCAATACCATGATAGTAGGAGAATTTAACACTACAGTCTCCCAAGTAGACAGAACAACCAGACAGAAAACTAATGAACAACAAGGGTGAAAGACAAAGAAAGATAAGTAAATCTACTAGAAATATACAGAGCTCTTCAACCCAAGAAAAAGGAAGACACATTCTGCTTGAGGTCACATGAAACATTGTCTAGAATAGACAATATGTTGGGCCATGAAGATAGTATTAGCAAGTTCAGGAGCACTGAAACAATTCCACGTGTCCTTTCTAGCCACATTGAAAATAAACTAGTAATCAGTATAAAAAAAGGAAATCAGAAAAAACTCAAAAATATGGAAAATAAACAACTGTTGGACCAAAGATAAGTCAAAAAGGAAACAAAAACATTTTCTGGAAATAATGAAATGAAAACATGAGCTGTAGTAAAGGGAAATTCATAACAGTATAAGTTCACATCAAGAATAGTTTCACATCTAACCTCACATTCGAAGGATATAGGAAAATAACAGCAGAAACAACCCCAAACTAAGTAGAATAAGGGGATATAATAAAAATTGGGGCAGAAATAAATGATATTGAAAACAAAAGATAGAAACAAGGGTCAATGAAACTAAGCGCTTCTTCAAAAATATAACAAAATTGATAAACCTTTAGCCATGCCAACATCAGGTTGTTTTTTTTTTAATTCAGCATGTTAGTGTATCCACTACTAAAACTGATCTCTAAAATAGGGCGATGACAACCTCAAATTAATCATTTAACTGCATTTGTCCCATAACATAACATACTAAAATATCTGCATCAGAATTTCTTCCAGAATGCAGTTTACCCTGAATTACCATAAGAAAAATCTATGGAATAAATTTTTATTGTTTGTAAGTCAAAGTTGGGATAGTTAAAGGAAAATGACTAATAAAATAACATAATCTGGCAAGTGTAGGAATCACTGCTGTTGCAGTGCAGTATTTAAATACTATACTATTTAAATATGAAAGTGGGATAACCTTGTGAATTAATTTTCAAACATTTTTTTATTTTTGCAGGGAACCATGAGTTTGATTTTGGTGTGGATACTTTGGAAGAATACATGGATCAAATGCACTTTACATGGTTTCTTAGTAATGTCTATGACAGATTTACTTCTGAACCTCTTGGACATGCTACAGTAAAGAAAGTAGTTAATTGGAACAATATAAAAATTGGCTTAATGGGATTAGTAGAAGAAGATTGGCTAGATACTTTGTCTACAGTTAGTAAGACAAATGTAAACTATCAAGATTATGTGGAAGTTGCTAACCAAATAGCAGTAGAACTTAAAGAAGAAGGAGCAGATCTTGTCATTGCTATAACTCACATGAAGTGGGGAAATGATACACGGCTTGCCCAGAAAGCACAAGGGATCAACTTGATTTTAGGGGGCCATGACCATGAATATGGAATCAGGAAGGTGAATGAAACTTGGATTGTTAAAAGTGGATCTGATTTTAAAAACCTGACAAAAATAAATATAAGATTCTTTGGTACTTCTTCCCAATATGTATTTGAGAAAATGGACATTTTGAATTATTTGGAAGAAGATTCACAGATTAAAGCAATAGTAAATGATTTTACTCAAAACATACAGGTAGGTGGATATTACTTATGTTTTTAGCAAAGTGCATATTGATCACACTTTATTGGATAATATTGAACTTAGTAGCATGTCATAAATGAATAGCAATTTCTGTTTGGTTATTTTATTATTATTTGATAGAAATAGAGAAATCACAGAGGGAGATGAGAGGGAGAGAACAAGAAAGACACCTGCAATGCAGCTCTACCTCTCTTGAAGTTTTGCAGGTGGTAATAGGAGGCTTGAACCTGGGTCCTCATGCATCATAATGTGTACACTCTACCAGGTGCACTATAATCCAACCCCCATATATATGTACATGTACATATACACAGATATAAATGTATATATATATTTGTTTACTTACTTTACCATGGCATTACTCAGTTCTGGTTTATGGTGGTGGTGCTGACAATTAAACCTGGGGCTTTAGGCATGAAAGCCTTTTTTTTTCTTTTTTTTATAAAAAGGAAACATTGACAAAACCATAGGATAAGAGGGGTACAACTACACACAATTCCCACTATCAGAACTCTGTATCCCATCCCCTTCCCTGATAGCTTTCCTATTCTTTATCCCTCTGGGAGTATGGACCCAGGGTTGTTATGGGGTGCAGAATGTGGAAGGTCTGGCTTCTGTAACTGCTTCCCCACTGAACATGGGCATTGACAGGTTGATCCATATTACTTTTGTATTAACATTATGCTATCTTTCCAGCCCCATAGCAAATGGCATGTTGTATCATACTAAATTAATGCTTTTGCATTGATTTCAATTTATAAATCTCTCTTGGCTTCACAAATAATGGAAGTTGATACAGAATATAATATTTGACTTATTTTTAGTGGTAATTATCATTCTAAAGTATGAGTTTATTCCTTTGATAAAGGGCTTGTATATATGTCAATTATACCTCAAATAAAAAATTGACTGCTATTCATATTTAAATAGTTCTAGAGTAACAAAAGAACAGGTGGATTTTATATCAACTATTAATGAAAAAGAATTCTGCTTTTACTGAAATATCTCTGTGATCACTTTGTAATTAGACTTTCTAGACTTTATATGTAATTGAGGTCTTGAGGCTTGAGGCTTGTCTTTTCCTCTAGATTCCTGTAGGCAGTGCAAAATTGTAGTGTCATGGGGGAGTATGTGTGTGTACATTTTATTTGCAAGAATTGATTGAAAATATGAACCAGATTCTGTTTACATATATGCATTATCTCATATAACTTATGGCATTTGAAATGATCTCATGGGGATGGAGTTTTCTTGAGTTGGATCTAAGTCTTAATGGATAGCTTTATGCTTGCATGAGCCTGGCATCAAGAAAATTAAAATCCTTTCAAAATAATGGTTTTCTGGCTCTACATGGTAAAGAAAGAAGGTTTTAAAAGTATATGGAAACCTAGTCTCTTCAGTGACTTGGAAAAGTAAATGATTATTGAAATATGTAGTATTCTGATATCTTTTTAGCATTGATGTTTGGAGAGGAAGTGTTCTAATAAATTATCTGATTCTGACGTGGCGGTAAAAAAAAAAAAACAGTCAAGAGAAACTCAGAGAAACATAAAGGAGAAATGTCCATTTTAGATAGCTTTTTTCTTTCTTTCTTTTTAAAGTATATGTTAGAAGAAGTTCTCTGACCAATTGATATGGAATTAGATGGTCGTGAAATTACTGTAAGAAGATTTGAGAGCAATCTTGGAAATTTGGTCACTAATGCAATGTTGGAAGCTACTCATGCTGATGTAGCACTTCTTAATTCAGGTAACTTCAGAATTTAATTTGCTTTTTAAACTATTTTTCAACATTTATAATAGCAGTAGTGTATTTATTTATTTATGACTGGCAAACCAGTTTTGGTCCATACTGCCAGCAGGGGAGAAATGATAGAGGAAAGATGGCCAGAGTGCTCTGAACTCTTAATTCCATCAGGACCTGGAGAGAGAAGAGGAAAACGGAGGGACAGTCAGAAGTAATAAAAGGTACAGATGTGACTTAGGAAGAGAAGATGAGACCATGGGAAAAAAGGACAGAGATATACAAATATAAACAAAGTTGTAGAAATAATAGTTAACCTATATCTGCAACCTTGGGAGAACTGCTATAGCTTCCAGTGGAGCGAATTGGGACTGAACGGTGGTAGTAGGAATGGTGCAGATTTATACCCGTTATTTTATAATTTTGTAAATCAATATTAAATCACTAACAAAATGAAAAAAATAAAATGAAAAAAAAGAAATTAGTGCTGATTAACATGCCATAATCCAAACCTTACTGTATAGGTATCTGGTCACTGTTTGACCAGTGACCAGATACCTATTAACTATCTCAAAGTTTAATGTGTGATGTCATGAACCACAAAGACCTTATAATGATTTTTATTGAAAATACAAGTGATTTAATCTTACATGAATAACATAGACATTTGTGGATGTACTTCCTAAAAGTGAGACTTGTTAAGCATTAGAATTTTTTTTCCTAAACAAGTCTTTGGAATTACTCTCTGTGGAAATCTTTAAACACAAATTATCTTTGCATTGGTATGCCTTCAGCAGGATATTATCAGAAAGTAGGGGGAGAGCTAGTTCACTTTTTCATTTCTAATGTTCTGTTATTAAAGAGAAAAATCATGACTAATATGAAAGTAGCATCATTCAAAAATGAATGTGCCACATTATCAAGGTTAAAGTAACCTAAGGAAAAGCAATAGAAACATGAGTTAGGGCGTGGAAAACCAAGACAGAGAACTTTTGTCATAGTGGTGCCTATTCTGAACATAATATTGAGTCATAAAGGTCATATTTTACAGATGAAATTAAATCAATATCTGAATTTTCTCTCTTATATTACTATAGGTACTCTCCGATCTAATAGAATACACCCAGTGGGGAATTTCACTTTATATGATCTTGTGTCAGTCCTTCCTATGGTTGACCCAGTTCTAGTTGTCAGAATAACAGGTGCACAGCTTCATGAAGCACTTGAAAATGGAGTTTGCAAATACCCAGCTCTAGATGGGAGGTATGCACGTATAAAATGTCTTTACGAACTGATATATTTACCATGTATATCTCTGTGTAATAGAACCAAAAGAAAACTCTGAATTTTAAGTGTGCTTTAACATTTTTAATTTAAGTTTACTTATAAACCTTCAGTGTTTTGGTGAACAATATTTGGCAAAATACTGGTCTGTAAAGGATTATACCTTTTAAACATAAGGATTATTTTTAGTTGTTTATAGGTATATTTGAATAAGTCCTAAATTTCAATCATTAAGTACCTCCAAATGCTTTTACTTCTTTCTTTGCTTCTTTTTAAATTTTTAAGACTTTATTTATTTATTGGATAGAGACAACTGGATACAGAGGGAAAGGGGTGATAAGAGAAGTGAAAAAAACCTGCAGCCCTGCTTCACCGCTCTCAAAGCCTTCCCACTGCAGATGGGGGCTAGGGGCTCAAACCCAGATCCTTGCACACTGTAACATGTGCGCTCAACCAGGTGCACCACCACCCAGCCCCCATTCTTTCTTATATGAGAGATACTACTATGTTGTCTGAATTTATACCAAATCCTAAGTGTAGAATGGTTAGGAAAATTAGTCTGAGGTGGTAGGTTTAGGGAGTAGAGTGCTTTTTTTTTTTTTTTTAAATCTCCTCTAACTCTTAAACAAAAAAACATTTGCCAAGGCAATAATTAAATTATCATAAATACATACATAATAGATAGATATCTACATCACTATAATGTAGAATATCATTATGTATAGTTACTGTATTTGAGGAGTTAACGAGGTTGAAAAAGGAGTGGAACTAGCATCTGGAAAACTTAGAAAAACCTTTTATACATTGTCACTTAAATTTTCCCTAAATTGTTACTGAGATCTCAGTCACATACCATTAGTTCAAAGTGCATACTTCTGTTTTAAGGATGTTTAGTATTGTGAAGTTGTAATCACAATCATTTAGAATGAAAAATACAATACAGATTTATACTTTTAAATAAGTATAAACCTCACTACAGCCATCACCAAATATCTTTCTTTAAAAAAAATCTTATTTATTCATTTTTTCAATGAATAAGAGATACAGAGAGAAAGCTACAGAGAGACCAGAGCACTAATCATCTCTGTGGTGCTGGGGATTGAACCTGGCACCTTAGAACCTCAGGTATGAAAGTCTTTGTACAACCATTATGCTGTCTCCCCAGCCACACTACCAAATAAAGTGTATATAACCACTAAATAAAACGTGCAAGCACCAAATAAAGCATACATTAATATACTTCTATTTGTATAACATACACTTTACTCTCAAAACATAGATTATGACTATTAGCATTACTAATGCATAAGATCCTATATATGGACAGAAACTCTGAATGGAGTAGGGTGGAGGCAGAGGAGAGGCAGAAAGTACTTAAGTATTTTCAAGCCTTGCTATCAGAAGCTGCTTTTCCTGGGCACTGTGCTTAGTCTCTAAAGCACACCCCTCTTTTTCTAGGCCTCGAAAGGTGGGCAAGTCTTAAAGCCTTATTAAGTAGGAGGTTCTAAAATATTTTCTCTTTTCTTGCACCCCTCCCCCATTCAGTTCATCTGGTGACTCACTCTGTAAAGAGAAGCATCTCTGCTTTTTCAGTTTAGCATGATAAAATGTACGCATTTAAATTGTGATGTTTTATCCTGCCTACTATTAACATGTAGTTTATACTATTATCTTGGAATGTGCTTTTAATTTTTAGATTTCCTCAAGTTGCTGGAGTAGAATTTGGATTTGATCCAGATGCAGAACCAGGACACCGAATCTTAAGAGATACTGTGAAAGTCCAAGGACAATACTTACAGAGAAAAAAGGTTTATCTGCTTGCTATTAAGGAGTACATTGCAAATGTGAGAATAATTTTTGAAATGTTTCGGATCAAGTCATTGTCTTAACACATGCGTTTATGTACATGCACACATTCACATATGCTTGAAAATACGGATATAAGATTTACTTATTTTCATGAGAGGGAAGGAAGGCAAGAGAGAGACTGACTAACCAGAGCATCAATTTTTGGAAGATATGGGTGCTAGCGATCTAACCTCTCACATTTGGGGCCACACATACTTTTCTTTAGATGATTTCAGACCCTCGGTGTTTAAATAAATGTTTTCTGTTGTGGTTTTTTTGGGTCATGAATTAGACTTACCTTATATGCAATTATGATTTTATTAAATTTTTCATATTATGAGATTTAAATAAAGTCCAAAATTCATGCCATTCTCTAAATGACTGGCAAGAATAGTGTGACGAAACAACTACCAATGACATGCTATCATAGACTACTGAACCAAGCACATCTGATAGGCATAAAGTTATATTTTCAATTATATATACATTTTATATATAATTGTTAATGTCAGTGATAGTTGCATCACTAAATCTGTAAAAACTGTTAAACTCAGTTGTCTCTTGAATACATAAATCTAAAGCACTGTAGTACACTTGTGAATGTAGAGATTCTAGAACTTCAGTGCTGACAGCCACTTAGTAGATTCACTGTTATCCATTGTGAACAACTTTATAGTCATGTTTAATGATTGCTGATAAAGGATATTATTTTGAGACTCAAGAAGTAGTACTGAAATTTAAAAGGGCTTTAATTTTATATATGAAAATGAATGGTCATTTTTTGTATGAAATTGCATTTCGGTGTCTAACATTTTTTATTTATTTATATTTCTTCACCAGAGAGGTGACATAAATGAATTTTGATATTTCAGGGAAAAGACGGTTATACTATGTTTATAAGTTGCCCTCGAGTATTTGACGCAGAAACTGCACAAGTTCTTTCTACAATAGTCATGAATCACTTTGAATCAATAAAAATTCTTCAGGGAAGGAAACCATGCCTTTCAGGTCATCGAATGAGTTTGGTTACTACTACAAGCAAATCCCCTTCACTCAGAGGTGATTATGTTTTTCAGAAGTTTTGTATCTGAAACTTTTTTTTTTAGTTGAACCCTAGATTTTGAATTATATGTGCCATTTTAAATTCATGTTTGGGGAACTATAATAAAAGCTTAACAGGATCGGAGAGATAACTCATCAGGTAGGGAATTCCGTGTCTTACTATATGTGAGACCCAGGTTTGAACATTAGCACCATATGGGATGGGAGTGTTACAGCACCAGGGCAAGTTCTAGAGTGCTCCCACCCCCACCCCCCACCACTGTGCCTGTCCTCTCCCTCTCTTTCTCTTTCTCTTTCTCTTTCTGTCTCTCTCTTTCATGAAAATGGGCTTGGGAATGGTGAAATCATACATATGTGAGGACCTGACCTTGAAAAAAAATAGACTAATAAAGACTGTCTCATGAGATGAGGCCTGAGGGAAATACAAATAATAAGGAGCCTTAAGCAAAACACATAAAAGAACAAAGAAAATTCTGAGTATTTAAATTTTTTTTTCAAAATTTTTTACTTAAACATATAACTTAAACTGTTTTTTTGGGAGTCAGGTGGTAGCGCGGTGGGTTAATCGCATGGAGCCCTCAGCTCCCTACCTGCAGGGGAGTCGCTTCACAAGCAGTGAAGCAGGTCTGCAGGTGTTTATCATTCTCTCTTCCCCCTGTCTTCCCTTCCTCTCTTCATTTCTCTCTGTCCTATCCAAGAACAATAACAATAATAATAACTACATTAGTAAAACAAGGGCAACAAAAGGGAATAAATAAATCTAAAAAAAATAAACTATTTTTATACCTCATTTCTCTGTGAACCATATTATTATGGTTTTTGCTTAATAGGTATCTTGTAAAGAAAGTATCTTCTAATTTCTACATCATAAGCATTGTAGTTATTATAGAACTCATTCTGTTTTGGTTTAGAAGTTTTACTCATTTAAGCATGTTGTTTAGGGATATTTTAAAAATTAGAAAAGAGTAAATTAATAAAGGCTTTATAACTGGTTATAGTGTTTGATAGAATAGCTTTTTTCTCAGTTCATAACTTATAATTTCTGAAAATTATAAAATTTTGATAGTGAAATACATTAATTTTTAAATCAAGAAGAATAACTTTTTTATTATAGTTATCGTTGGTATCGCTTGTAATTTTATGATTGTTCAGTTGATCATAGAAAATGAATTAAATGAAATTCTTACTGAACTGTCAGATTGATATGAATTTCAATATATGAATTCTATTAAATTTTATAATTTTATGTTGTGTCATCTGACTTCTTGACCATTTCTCTACTTTACAGCCTTGGAAGAAGCATCAGATAAATTATCATCAGTACTTGCTGTGCCTGGCATAGAAGGTCGAATTTACCATGTTTCTCAGGACACAAAACAACCTTTGCACCAACTTAGAACTGCAAGAAAACAAGGCTTCAGAACTTTTCCTACTACTAGTGATAATGCATGTGAAAATTCTGATTCTGACTGAAATACTGCATAGGTAATGCATTTCAGTAGTATCTAAATGAATCTGACAAATTAGCAAGTAATTTTTAGCATAGTAATATAATTTTGAGTATATTGTTTTAGAGTTGCTTTCAAGTCTAGGGATATTGCTTTAAAATTTCATTTGGTTCTTATAAAATTATATGGCCTTTGACTGTTATTACTATTATTCAGGAAACAATATTTATAATTTTGTGAACAAGTGATAAATAAATATATATAGTATATCTCAATATATATATTCCAGTGTTTCCAGATTAAATGACATACATGCTAACCCTTTCACTGATCTTATACTATCTTTTTTTTCTTAATCTTGCTTTGCTTTTGTATCTGAATCAAAAACATATGTGCTTTCTTTTCCATTGCTGGTTTAAGACACTATTTTCACTATTATGGCTGACTTGATTTAGAATAGGGGAAATAGATAAATGTATATATTATTTTTCATTATTTATTGTTCTGAAAATGTGATGAAGTTGTAAGATATAGCAATGGGATATTCAGTATTTTATTTTTTTAGAAGTAAACAGTATAAATTCTTGTGCGCTATTTGATCTTAGCTTTAAAATTCTAACTGGACATTTTTCTTCTGACCAGAAAGAAGTGATAGAATATCACACAATTTTAAACTGTGACAAAAATTTATTTTAGGTAGTTTTAAAACCATATTGGAACAAAGTCAGAGTAGTTTAATACTTGGATAATTGATAAAATAGTTGTCCTCCTTTTAACTTCATATCTGATAGCTTTATAATTTTGAAATTTAAATGTACCTCCTGCCTTTTCTCAGCAACAAGATGTACACAGAGGACAAGAAACATTTTTTACCTAGGGAAATAATATGTGCCTTTTCCTAACTTGTAAGAGGTAGAAGACATACTAAACTGTTATCTATATTAGAAATAGTATTAGTAATGGTGAGTTACATTTAATAGCAATGCCAATATAAGTGAAGACTTATCTGGTGGAATGAAGTAAGTTGATTCAGGTATTTACTTCATTTCCTTTTGCTATTCATTTAGTCTGAAGCAGAAATGGATGTGTTGATATACATACATACTATCTCTGATTTATCCATAATAACAGAAAAAAGAATAGAAACATTTGCTTGTAATGATAGTTTAAAAGTTCATTTGATAATCAGAAGGGAGGCAGATTCCTGAACTCTGTTTTTAAATTGAAAGAATAATATTGTTTCTAGAACTTTATTCTGAAATATGACAATATGTGATTGGTATGTAAGTGGATTTTATCATGGATTAAATTTGAATTGAGCATTCACTTGGGTAGTCACTCAAATAATATTTATCAAATACATATAGTTTTGTTGAATGCATGCATAAATGAAGTGGTCTTATTACCATTTCTATTTGTTTTTACTGGATATAGACATACTATTTTACATGAAAACTTTAGAGGTAGAGGGAAATGAAGGTGATTTATTAAAAGCAAAGGGAGCTATTTAACAAGGAAAAACTGAAATTAGAGCACAAAAAATATAAGAAATTAAGATAATATACAGATAAAAATTATATATTATCTGGCTGCTTAATTTACTATTCACATTAATCATAATTGATATTCTAAACAAATATTTTGTGATAAAAGTTATTTGGGAAAGATGACAAATTAAGATGACTTTTAAAATAGTTAATGAAGTATAAATTTCAGTTATTTGCTTCAGAAAGTAGCATGCATATTCTAAAAAATACTTATTACTTTAAAATAGTAAGTATTTTAAATTGTTAAATATTTTAAGTAAATACTTATTTTAAGAGTTTAAAATAATTAAGTGAACATTTTTGGCAAGTTTCTCAAACCCATAGTATATTGATATATTTAATATAAATTTTGGTTTTACCTCTTAAAGTTTTCCCCTAATAATTTGGAATTGATGAAGTCCATGGATATACAGTTTACTACATGCTTCAAGCTATGTTTTACTCCCCTTACTATACAACTTACTACTACATTAACTTTCATAATTCAGCCCTTAATTTATCATCCAAAATCACTGATGTGCATGAGTGGTAGGTTCTTACTGGAATCTAGGAGCAGATATTAATGAAAGTATTTATTATTGGTTGTTCAATTAGATTGCCAGGTTTTTTTAGGTTATCAGTTTTTGTGTTGACATGGAAAAGAGAGGACTGTATTAATTTAGTCACTTAGGTATATTGAAAATATTCAATGACCCAAAAAATACAAATGAATAGAAATGGGAGGCAGAATAGGTCATTAGTCCTTAGACCTTACTATATAATAGATTTAACCAGAGACTATTAAAATATCTTTATTTCTATACCAATTAAATTATAAAGAATAAATTATACTGCTGGGTAGGATTTAGTCTTAGTACTTTGAAATGTATTTATTTTGCTTTTAAGGTAACATTAATTTGCACGATTGTATGTTTTGTAAATACAATTTCACACTCTTTCCAAATATATTACTACAATGTACATACCCTCCACCAAGCACCAATATTTCTCCACTGAAGTCTGCTGAGTCTTCTTCACTCTTGTAACCCACTGTCCTCATGTCCTTTTATAATCTCAGTTCCACGATATGAGTCAGAAGATGTTGTTTGAACCCACAGCAATAAAGCTCCCTTCAGTGCTGGATTTCAAGTTAGAACCTGGATTATAATATTGCAAAGCAGTATGCTACCAAAGGGAGCGATTTCTCTGTCCCTTATTTTCATTTGACATTTCCCTTGCTTTATTTAATGATATGCTTCTATGGGTAATATGACTTTTTTTTTTTTTTTTTTGCCACTGGGGCTCAATGCCTGCATTGTGAATCCATTGCTGCTGGTGGCTATTTTTTTTTCTTTTCCAGTGAAACCATTTTGTAGTTGTCCTTCACTTCCTTACTTGCTGCATTGAGCATAAGATTTTCCAGTTCCATCCACTGTATCCCAAAGGATAGAAATATCATCCTGTTTTTATTGTGGCATTAAATTTGTAGATGGCTCTGGGTAGTATATTCATTTTGATGTTAATTCTTGCAACCCATGAACATGGAATATCTTTCCACTTCTTTGTGTCTTTTTCAATTTCCTTGAGTAGTGACTCATAATTTTCAGTATACAAGTCGTTCACTTTGTTTAGGTTTATTCCTAGATATTTTATTGTTTTTGTTGGTATAGTAAAAGGAATTGATTTCTGGATTTTTTTCTTCTTCTAACTTAGTGTTTGCATAAAGGAATGCCACTGACTTTTGAATGTTAATTTTGCAGCCTGACACCTTACTGTATTGCCTGATAATTTCCAAAAACTTGCTGGATTCTTTAGGTTTTCCTATGTATACTATCATGTTATTTGTAAATAGGGACAGTGAGACAGTCTGACTTCTTCTCTTCCAATCTGTATCCCTTTAATTCCTTGCTCCTCCCTGATTGCTAGGGCAAAAACTTCCAACACTGTGTTGAATAGCAATGGTGATAGTGGGCAGCCCTGTGTAGTACCTGATCTGAGGGGAAATGCTTCCAGTTTTTCACCATTGACTATGATGTTGGCTGTAGCTTTGCTCCACTATCTTGAGGAATTTTCCATCTATAAGCCAGTAAGGCATATATTACTTCATTACAAGTCATCTCATATGTACCTGTTGGTTTCAGTATTTTTAATATCTTTTTTAGTTCTCTTCTTTCTTACTTTTCTCTAATTCCTCCTCAATCTTGCAAATTCTGTTTTCTGTCTCAGTTATTCTGTTCTCTCGCCCCTCTGTTGTTTTCTGTAGCTCAACTATTTTGTTACCCTGTTCCGATACTGTATTAGCTTGTTCAGCTAGTTGTGCTCTTAGTTCAGCTACTTCAGCTTTCAGCTAATTACCTTGAGATAATTAGTGTTTGTTTCAGAGTTCATTTATTTCCCCATGGCTGATGATATTACTTTCAAAAGCTTTTCTCACTCCTGTAACTATTGCATCAATTAGTGTTTGGATATTGTCCTCATTTTTATGTGCTTCTACCTTTTGGGGGGAATTTATCTGAGCTTTTGTCCTGGTTTAGTACTCCATTGTTTCTTCTGGGTTTAACCATTATATTTGATATATTATGAAGTCCCTCTTTCACTATTTTTTAATCCAAACTTGCCTAGATTGACTTGTGTCTAAATAAGGTACTTAAGAGTTCACAGTTTTGAATCTTAACAGTTGTTTCAATGTTATCTCAATCCCTGAGGTGAAGCGCAGTGGTTGATAAACCTTCTTATGCTATTTATGTTCCCTGCAGGCTATGGGAGACTATGGGCTTTTTAACTATAAGTAGATTTTTTTTTTTAGCTTAATCACACACTTGTGACCAAGAGATAAAAGAGGGTAGAGGCTAGATAGCACAATGGTTATGCAAAGTGACTCCCATGTCCTGAGAGTCCAATGTCCCAGGCACAACCTCTACTCTACCACCAGCCAGAGTTTAACCAAGCAGCACTCTGGTTTCAAACTTAGGTTTCTGAATAAATCCTGATTTCTGAGGGAATTATTCATCCATTCTCCTAATTTACCAGGCAAACAATATGAAAAGGGTCCTATATACAGGCATATTTCTGGACCACTGGAAGTGTAGATTTTCTCGAGTCACCGACCAGTTCTCTGCCCACCCACCCCCCCACTATATCAGTATAGGGCTTCCCTGCTGCTATTCCAGCCCCTGAGAGGCAACAGAAATGGAGACCGCACTGTTGTAAATTGGTGAGGTGTAGGAGATCTTCTCCCTTTAGCAGTCTCTTTTTATAAAACTCAAGACCAGAGGTGGTGCATCAACTGGCAAACAGCTGGACTGGTACCATCTGACCTTCTCTGTCTATGAGCCACATATGTTTTCACTCATCTGTGGCGTGTTGGTTCCTTGAGTGATCCTAGCCTTATCTTGTTGCATTCTCAGGTGATCCTCTTTGCTACTCCTAGTTGATTTGGGAGAACAAAATACAGCTGTTGCTACTCTATATCCATTACTCTGGAAGTCAATTGAGTAGATAGTTTTAAGACAGGGAGAGCTTTGACTCTAAAGATTGTATATATACATTCAGCATCTGAATGATTGATGCATATTAACAAGTTATTAATTCTCCTCCCCACTACCAGGGGTTAAGCATTGCCAGGGATTTACATCTCCCATGAACTATTGCTTATTAATTCCATCCATGTTTGAGGAATTTGAAGATAGCTCACTGGGTGTAAAGCCCTCTACATACTGAATTAGATATTAAGTATATATTAAGCTTGAAGTCATTAAATATCTATTTAAAATTTATTATTTATTTATTGGATAGAGACAGGCAGAACTTGAGAGGGAAAGCAGAGATAGAGTAGAGATAGGGAAAGAGACAGAAAGACACCTGCAGCACTATTTCAACACTTGTGAATCTTTCCCACTTCAGGTGAAGACTGGGGCCTTGAAGCCAGGTCCTTGTGCACTGTAACATGTACACTCAACCAGATGCACTACCACCCAGCCACTCAAATATCTACTTTTAATTGTTTCTCTACAGAAACAATTTTATCTTTTTTTGAAGAGAATGTTTTTATGTGTTTCAGAGTGGCTTTTACCTTTTTGTCAACAAAAAGGTTTTTTATGTGAATTCAGTTTCTATGTGCTTTTCCATGTATATGCTGTGGATTTTTTGACAGTAGAGAGAGTGAAAAGGATACCACTCAGCTCAGCATGTGGTGGTGCTAGTGGATGAACCAAGGGCTTCTGAGGCTTTGGGCATGCAAGTTCTGAGATTTATCACTAAGCTATTTCCCCAGGCTTGGAACATTCTTTATCCCAGACATAAAATCACTTAACAATGAAAAAATTTAAAAGTCACTCTTTATTGCACTTTTATAGTATATTGACAATCTCCTAGTTAAACAATCACTAAATTAATTACATTTTGGTAATTTTACATGCATTACTCTTTTAGACTACTGAAAGTCAGTATGCTTTTAATTTCTTCTGGTGAGTAATCCTGTAATTCAAACTATGGTAATATATTTCTCTGCCTGATGGTGGTGGTCAGTCAGTGTGAGTTATTTTTGTACTTGGTATCTGTTCTTGTAATAATTAAAAATGTTGCACCAAAGCTACTATTAGGGTTATTAAAAAAGGGTAGTTAGCTTTCTTGGTAGTATAACAGGAGGGCAAAAGTAGAGATACCTAGAAATGAAAACTAAATATACCCTGCTAGATCAGTTCCCAGAGAATGTGGTTTGTCTTTAATGCACTAATATATATAATTTGCCTGAGAATGTGTGGTGATTGACTGCATCTTTTGTCAATAAAGATACTATGTACCCAAATTATCATTCCATTTTATAGTTCTACTCTTTTTAAGAAGAAGGGAAAACAAAGTCTTTACAATTAAGGTAAGTATAAAAGTGACACTGTAAAATTAGAATGCACAAATTTTAAACCAAAACTATGAAAGTAATAGTGCACTGTTGCTAAGTGCTTGATAAGCTCTTTAAAAAAGTTGAGTGTGTTACATGAAAAAATTAATAAATAAGTCCATTATTCTCTGACTTTCTATAAACACCAACAATTTACATTATAAAAACTACAAAGCACATTTGAAAAAATGTTTAAGTAGTTGCTAACTATATCATTTTTGATTGTTCAACTGTGGTAAGGTAGGAAAATTCCTAAAACGGAAAGAAAAAATAGCAAAGAAAGCAGAAAACAATGAATCCAATGACCCAGTTCACTGAATAAATATAGATGATCACCATATCCATGTCAAACCACCATCCACGGCTATCATCCTCAAAGTGTAGATAATCCATCCTATGTGCACCATGTGGGAACTGCCTTCTTGTAACGGGAGCTGCACGTCTGTGGAAACCTAGAAAATTTATGGACACATATTTTACTCATTAAATGTAAATAATGATACAAATGCCCAGATAGAAAACTATTATAAACACAACTGCCATAAACAGAACACATATTAATTTCACTGAGTGGTATATGTTTCTTTTTATTGACAGATTTTTTTCAATGACAAGACACTATCAGAAGTCACTTTTAGTTAAGGATTTTAAGGGTTGTGGTAGTTAAATCTGCATATATTAGGGAGTGAGTATGTGATCCTTGTTCTGTCATTTACTTGAAGCAAGCTATTTGGTCTCTTTAGGTACTAGTTTTTCATCTATACCATCTTATCAGTTCATCAGAAATTTTATAAGTATGGGGTGTAGTTATTTTTACTTATAAGAATATTTATTTTTTATTAAAATTTTTAAAAATATTTATTTATCTTCCCTTTTTGTTACCCTTATTGTTTTTCATTGTTGTTAGTAGCTGTTGTGTATGTCATCGTTGTTAGATAGGACAGAGAGAAATGGAGAGAGGAGGGGAAGACAGAGAGGGGGAGAGAAAGACAGACATCTGCAGACCGCCTGTGAAGCGACTCCCCTACAGGTGAGGAGCCGGGGCTCAAACTGGGATCCTTACGCCAGTCCTTGTGCTTTGTGCTACGTGCGTTTAACCTGCTGTGCTACCACCCAACTCCCTTACCTACAAGAATTTTATAAATAAAAATTTATTAGTGCCTTATTTTCATAACTTGTGTAGCAACTCTTAACTTTTGATTACCAACTTAACTTAGCCTTTATCTTGAGAACTCTGTTTAGTTATTTAAGCAAAATCCCATGAGAAAAAAACTTAGCATAATGAAGGGTATACTCAAAATCAGAGGGGAAATTAAAGAAATAGAGACCAAGAGGATTATTTAAGAGATCAGTGAAGTCAAAAGTTAGTTATGTGAAAGAATTAAAAATAATCTACTAGACTCACCAAGGAAAGAAAAAGAAAGCTATGATGAAAAACAATGAGAGAGGTGATGCCACTGATGACGGAGGGATACAAAGAATCATATAAGAACACTATTAGCTTCTCTATGCAAACTGGAAAACCCAGAGATAGACACATACTTAGAGTCATATTATCTGCCAAGTCTTAGATATCAGGACGTAAATTACCTGCAAGATGAATAGCTACTACAGAGATTGAAGCAGTAATTAAAGTCTGCTCAAGAATAAAAACTAAGGTACAGATAACTTCACTAATGGATTCTGTAAGACATTTAACGCAATAACACCTACCCTCCTCAATCCAATAATTTAATGTGGGGAAAAAAAAACATATGATATTGCTATCACTGGGATTTCTCCCCAAAGGAAGCAATTACTTGACCTAAAAAGAAAATTATAAACTTCTATCCCAGATGAATACTTATTTGAATAGACAGTTGTCTAAAGAAGATATACAGGTGGTCCAAACACATGGAAAATTACACAACTTCACTTATCATTATATAAATGCAAATTTAAAGCCACACTGAGATTCTACTTCACACCTGTGATAATGACCTATATCTTTAAAACAGGACATGCCAAGTGTTGGAAAGGATCAAGAGAAAAATGAACTCTGTTACATGGTTGGAGGGAATGCAGACTGGTGCAGTTCCTGAGGAAAGCAGTATGAAGAAGAGACCTTAAATAAAAGTGGAAATACCTTATGATCCAGCAATATCACTCCTGGGTATATATATATCGAAATGACTTGAAAACACTAATTGAAGAGCAAATGGATTGAACAGGTCAATCACTAGTGTCAAAACTGAAGTGATTATTAAAAAAAAAATCACAAGAATAAATGCCCAGGTCTACATGGCTTTATTATTATTTTATTTTTTATATTTATTTATTTTCCCTTTTGTTGCCCTTTTTTATTGTCATTGTAGTTACTGAAGTCATCATTATTAGACAGGTCAGAGAGAAATGGACAGAAGAGGGGAGGACTGAGAAGGGGAGAGAAAGACACCTGCAAATCTGCTTCACTGCCTGGGAAGCGACTCCTCTACAGGTGGGGAGCTGGGGAGCTGGGGCTCGAACCAGGATCCTTACTCCAATCCTTGCACTTGGTGCCACCTGCGCTTAACCCACTGAGCTACCGCCCAGCTCCCTACATGGCTTTATTAACGAATTCTACGAGACTTTCTAAGAATAAAGAAACACTATTCTTTTTAAACTCTTTAAAAACAAAAGTGGAATGGGGCGAAGACTCCAAAACACATTCTATGAGGCCATTACTCTGACTCACAAAGAAGAGAATGATCCTTTCTCACATAATATGAATCATATTCACTACCAAAGGCCATAAAGTAGGCTCTATTTTTTTTTAAAGTTTATTTTGGAGAAAGACTACCAACAATTATTTACTTTTGCAATTTTAGAAAGCTGTACAGTGATTATAGTGGGCATTCAACATGTTTTTTGTTTTTGTTGAATGAACAGATGAGTGCCTGAATATGTAAGAATAAACTTTAAAGAATAGAATATTTTGAGAAAGTTTCAAATCAGGTGTTTCATGTATTTTCATCAGCAAATGAACATTATCATGAATATATGTAAGGTATGCTTTGTAGTTCTTATGAAAAAATACTTAGAGGCTAATGCACAGAATTCTGAAATCAAGATTAAAAAGTTTTGTCCCGTCCTTTGATCCTTTGTACACGAAGGGACAGACAAAAGGTTGAAGCACAGAGCTTTACTGCTTTGTGTTCTTCATATTACGTAAGAATTATGCTGTGTCAAAAGTTGATTGATATAAATAGGCCTGAGCAGGGGTGGAGTGGTATTTTTATACGTACAAATAGGTATAGAGTTATTCTGTTAATATACTTGAAATGTGAATGCAAAATTAATTCTTAAATTTAATTTTTATCTACTATATCTTAGGATCCCAGAGATGACTGAACTTATACTGCACAACTAACTTTTTATATATTGAATACAACTGAAAAATGTTGCAGAGTATTTACAATTCTATAATAGCTGTTTTCTTTATCTTCATATAGCTTATAAAATTATCAGTCTTGATTATTTAGTTCTTAAATGTTTTATTTCTGAAATCAGGTAAAAAGTGAATACCATGGTTTTAGAGAGAGAGTATTTTTATGGTACACACACACATATATATCAAAATCCCCTTTTTAATAATTTTAGTAGGTGATTGGAGGTAGAAGTCCAACCATTACCACTATTTCCAAAACTTATTTTATTTAAGCAGTAAATCCCTAACTCCCTTTTTAAAAATATTTTATTTAGCTAGGGAGACAGCATAATTGCTATGCAAAATATTTTCATATCTGAGGCTCTGAGGTCCCAGGTTCAATCCTTAGCATCATCATAAACCAGAGCTAAGCAGTGCTTTGGTATCTCTCTCTTTCATTAAAATAAATAAATAAAATATTTATTAATGTTAATGAGAGAGAGACAGAGAAATAGAAACACAGAGACCAGACTACCAATAAGTTCTGGTTTGTGGTGGTGCTGGGAACTGAACCTGGGACTTCAGAATCTCAGATATGAAAATATTTTGCAAGTCATTTTATTATTTTTATTTATTGGGTAGTGACAACCAGTAATCAACAGGGAAGGGGCTAATAGGGAGAGAGAGAGAGAGAGAGAGAGAGAGAGAGAGAGAGAGAGAGACACCTGCAACCCTGCTTTGTCACTCGCAAAGCTTTCCCCTTGCAGGTTGGCACTGGGGGGCTTGAACCTTTGTCTTTACATATTGTAAAATGTTCTCAACCAGCTGTGCTACCACTTGGCCCCCCTGTACTGGGAATTTTTAACTCATATTTAGTTTGCTGGTATATTTTGAGTTAATTTTTGTATGTCACATACTTCAACAACACTGTTTCATGCTTTATAATACTATTTGTGAGAAAAGCAACACTGACACTAAACAAAAACATGTTTTTAAGAACTTGCTTTCATTTTTTAAAGATAGAACTATAAATACATTTTTATTTTAATTTATTTTTCATTATCTTTATTTTTGGATAGAGACAGCCAGAAGTTGAGAGAAGTGGGAGACAGAGAGGGAGAGAGACAGAGAGACACCTGCAGCCCTGCTTTACCACTTGTGAAGCTTTTCCCCTGCAGGTGGGGACCAGGGGCTTGAATCCAGGTCCTTGCACACTGTAATATGTGCACTTAACCAGGTGTGCCACCACTTGGCCCCAGAACTGGCCTTTCATTGTAAGTTGTTTTGCTTAAAAGACAGTTTCTAAAAATCTGATGATTTAAGTACTCTTACTATATGTGGTATGAGGTTGGGCTCTTAATTTTTTTCTTTTTTTCACCTTTACTACTCCAGAGTGACTTTTCCAGATAGGCAAGAGTGAGACAGAAAGGAAGCAAGCAACTCAATATATAAATATATATTATAACTATTTATATCCAACATTGAGAATTTTTTCCACAGGCCAAAATTCAATGTTTTTCTTTCACTACCATAATCCTAGAGGGAGAAAGAATAAGGAACCTTCCAAAGGAGGGGATGGGATATGGAACTCTGGTGGTGGGAATTATATGGAATTGTACCCATCTTATCCCTCCCCCACAAAAAACCTCCATTAATTCAAAAGGCACATATGTGCCGCTATGTTGATAGCTGCTTTATTCCCAGTTAAGTAATAGTGGATCAAGCAGCCTAAATCCCCATTGACTCACAACTGGATGAAGACATGTATTTAAAGAAATACTACAGTGTAATTAAAAATATGTAATTTTGTGTATTCTGGGACAAAATGAGTGGAACTAGAGATGACTGTGCTTAGTGATGTTAAGTAATGAAGTGAGGCAACCACCAGATGACTTTGCTCATATGTGGAATATAGGCAATAAAAACACGTGAACTTGTCAAGAAAACATTAAAAAAGGGAACTGTCTTCATGGAGGAAAAGAACCTAAATTGGGGGTGAGAGTGTTTTGCAGACACCTACTATGGGGGGATTAGAAATTGTACCCATGTGTCAACAACTTTAGTATAAACTAGAACCCACCACCCCAAATAAAATGATAAAAGGAAAAAAAATTATGAGAACTATGATAGGTCTCTTGGGGGGGGTCTGAGGTAGGGAGAGGGTAGGATCAGAATTTTGGTGGTGGGTGGGGTGTGGAACTATATACCCCTGTAATCTTAGGAATCTTGTAAACCATCATTAAATCACTAATAAAAATAGGGAAAAAAAGAGTAAGGTTATAAATTAAAAAGGAGACACTGTGGTGAGTACCACAGAAATATAGAGATACTATTATGAATACCTATATTCTAATAAATTGGTTAAACTAGAAGCAGCAGCTAAATTTTCTTTTTTTTCATTGTTGTTGTAGTTATTGTTGTTATTGATGTCACTGTTGTTAGGTCAGACAGAAATGGAGAGAGGAGGGGGAGACAGAGTGGGAGAGAAATACAGACACCTGTAGACCTGCTTCACCACCTGTGAAGCGGACTCCCCGGCAGGTGGGGAGCCGGGGGCTCGAACCCGGATCCTTATGGTCCTTGCGCTTCGGGATACTTGCGCTTAACTGCTTTGAGCTACCGCCTGACTCCCAGCAGCTAAATTTTCAAGACCGATTAATCAATAAACAGAAAATCAGAAAAAGATGGATCACATTTATAGAAATTTAAACATTACAATGCATTTCTCCCAAAAGACAGCTTGCCTGGTGAAGGTACTAGATATTCACAGATTTAATACTTATTATTTTAAAACTCTTGAAAGATATACAAAAGTAGAAAGTATTTTCAAACTTATTTACAATATGTAAACCCTTGATACCAAAATCAGACAAGATAATTTATGAAGAAAAAAATAAAAAAATTACAGGTCAACATCTGATAAACAGAGAAGAAAAATTCTTAACAAAATAATAGTAAATGAATTCAACAATACTTTAAAGGGTCATTCACCATCAGCAAGTAGGATTTATTTCACTGATGCAAACATAGTTTAACCCCACACAAATCAAACAATGTGATATAATACATAAAAAGTCAGAATAAAAGTCATAACATTTCAAAAGAGATTTTTGACGTGTCAGTATTCATTTGTTATATAAACTCCCAATAATATGGATATAGAATAGATGTACATCAACAAGATAAAGGTCATCTCTGAGAAATCCACAGCTAACAATACACAAAATTCTGAAAGCTACTCTTCTGAGACAAGCAACAAGACAAGGATGCCAGTTTTATGATTACTATTCAACATGGTATTATAAGTCCTAGTAATAGAAATTAGACAAGAGAAAGGTCACGGAATTGGAAGAAGTAGAACTGCCATTATTTGCTGATAAGATATTAAATATAGAAGACCCTGTTGTCATCAGACACTATTATAAATAATGCCAAAAATTTTTTTTTTTTTTGCCATCAGGGTTATTGCTTGGGTTCAGTACCTGCACAGCAATTCTATCACTCCTGGTGCCTATTTTTTCTTCCTCCCTTTCCTTTCACCTCCCCCTCCCCTCCCCCTCCTCCCCTCCCCTCCCCTCCTCTCCTCTCCTCTCCTTTCCTTTCTTTCTCTCCTCCCTTTCTTCCTTTTTTTTTTTTTTTCCTTCAGGGTTATCGCTGGGGCTCAGTGCCTGCATTACAAATCCACTGCTCCTAGTAGCCATCTTTTTTCCACTTTCGTTATTGCTGCTGTTATTGTTGTTGCTGCTGTTGTTTTTGGATAGGACAAAGAGAAATTGAGAGAGGAGGGAAAAACAGAGATGGGGAAAGAAAGACACCTGCAGAGCTGTTTAACTGCCTGTGAAGTGATCAACCCCTAGCACTACCATAAACCAGAGTTAAGTATTGCTCTGGTTTCTTGTCTCTGTATATATCATTAAATAAAATAAAAAATGGAATTATGACAATCATCACTTATCTTTGGGGAAATGTATATCAAGACTCCTAGGGACTTCTAAATATGAAGAATGTTTAGAATTTTCTCCAGAGATTACCACTTAATTGGTTTATGATCTAGCCAGGAAACTAGGATTCATTTTTCATGGTCATTAGTATAAAAGAACAGAAAGAAATACCTAGAATTATTTTGCTTCACAAAACCATTGTGCATTTCTTCTTTCATAAAAGAAAAAGAAAAAGAATAAAAAAGCCAAATAGTTTTCTCATCTGAGGTCCATGGAATTTTCCAAGATGAGATGTTCTTTTTAATAAAACTAGCCTTACATTGCAGTTGCTTTATTTTAGTAAACCCAATCCACTCCTAAAATTCTGGATTAAGATTATGAATTCTAACAGTTTTCTTCCTGGAACTAATTTCTTCCCTTCTTTCTCCCCTCACATTCTTCTTCCCCTCTTCTTCCTTCCCTCCCTCTCTCTGCACAATTTCACTGCACCCAGCCTGAGTTTTTCATTCTTTTGAGTTCAAATAGAGGTAAAAAAAGGGAGGAGGAGCACCACAGTAATGGGGCTTTCGTTGGTGCTGTGGTCTTCTTTTCAATATGGTGGCAGTTTAGATACTGACCATGTATGTGCGTGATAATTCATTTGCCTCTCCACATGATCTGTCCCCTCAGTCCTCCCTTACAAGTCCTCTTGATTATTAGCACCAAGCCAAATGTTTACTTGCTTGATTGCAATGAGTCTGGGTACCTTATATATCATCGTCCCTAAGGTATAAACAGTGCAAACTATAATGTTCCCAGGAGCTAGATATTTTATGTCCTTTTGAAAAATATTTAGCTGTGCACATATAATCATAATCTGCAAAAGAAAACCAGAGTGTGCATTCCCTCAGGGTTTTTAATATAAATTTATAAGGTTTATGGACACTTAACACCTCACAAATATTGAATAGCTTTTGCTATGTAATATGAGTAATGATGAATAATGATCAAATCGCTAACTTACATAGAGGAATCAAATGTCTATAGTTTGTTTCATTTTTGCATCTGTCATAACAGGTGCTATTAGTTATTTTTGGCTGGAACTAATTCTGAGCTTAAAGAGAAATCTTTGTTCCCACATCATTTAAATCTGAGTATTTCATCAGAAATTACTGAGATTACAGACCGCATCTTGTTCGCCCATCTGGAATTAATAACTAAAAAATTTGGGGCCAGGTGGTGGTGCACCTGGTTATGGGCAGACATGTAGGGGAAAAGCTTATAAGTGGTAAAACATTGTTGCTGCAGGCGTCTCTCTCTTCCTCTCTTAATATTTCTCTATCCTATCAAATTAAAAGGGGGGGGGAGGTTGCTGGGAGTGGTGGATTTGTTGTGCAGGCACTGAGCCCCAGCAATAACTCAGGTGGAAAAAACAATTAAAAATTAATTTTTATTTAATCAGCACCTCCCTGTCCCATTACCTTTCTCATAGACAAATGGCAGGGGGGGGGGTTATTATGGTACTCATGGACTGTCTATACATATTCACTTAAGTTGTGTACTGCAGAACTCTAGGAGATACCCTTCACATTGGGGAAGACAACTTTCACATAAAAGTTGCTTTCTTCAGCTTCTGCCTTCCAATCTATAAGGCTCACAATATGGGCGCTATCTATCTTAATGAAGTCTGTTACTATGTATTTGTTATAGGTCCCTTTCTATAGAGTATGACTTGGTCAGTAGTATCCTGATTCCTAAACTGTGAGATTACTGGTGATTTTATTTATTGTTTTACTTTCCTCCAGATTTATCATTGGGGCTTAGAGCCTGCACTAGGAATCCACTGCTCTTGATGGCCATTTTTTTCCATTTTATTGGATAGAACAGAGAGAAATTGAGAGGGGAGGGGAAGAAAAATAGATAGAGAGAGATAGAGAGAGAGGAAGGTGGACACCTGCAGACCTGCTTCACTACTTGTGAAGCGACTGCCCTGCAGGTGGGGACGTGGGGGCTTGAACCGGGATCCTTGCACAGGTCCTTGGGCTTCATACTATGTGAGCTTAACCTGGTATGCCAGTGCGCCACTGCTCAGCCCCCTGGTGATTTTGTTTTGCCTTTCAGGTAAATTATGACGCCTCCTGGTATCATCACTGATTTCAGCATATAGCTAGCTCATGGGGTAGACTGGCCATGTGTCTGTACTCATCACATGTCAGTGCATGAAGTTATTAAACTGAATGCTCATTTCTTTTTCCCAGAGTAGAAGCCTCTGCCTATGGAAAACTGAATCTTCAGATAATTCTCAGACTCTGAAAATATTCCCAGTGAAACACATGGCTGGCAATATTGTGAAACTTTAATTCATCTAGTTGTCTCTAATTCCATATATTTCTGATAAATTGATATGTATGACTATAATTTGTCATATCTCCACCTAATATTGTCATTGTGATAGCAAGCTGTCAGAAATAATAAGCTTGACTTGTGTTTGTCTCTAAGGATTCTTAAAAAAATTTTTTTTCTCATTATTATTATCAGGATCAGGCCCCATGCCTCTCTCTAATTTGGCTTTTTCGTCTGGACAATTGAGATTAGGGCTCTTTTGGTCCAGGAGGTGGCGCAGTGGATAAAGCATTGGACTCTCAAGCATGAGATTAGGATTCTTTGGTTGCTAAACCAAGAGAAGGAAACCCTGTTTATAATGTTTTCATTACATCTCAAATATATCACTGGTCCGCAGCACAGCAAAAATAATCTGTAATTCTCTTAGAACATTTTCTTATCATATAAAATAAAAATGAACAAAATACATCTTGGAGAATAACCTGAAGTCATAGCACAGACCCAGACCTATTCTCAGAGTGTCTTCATACCTCTATACTATCTCTCTGTGCCAGGGGTGAGTAGCCACCATCTTCCACAAGGCTGCTGACACTCACTGTACTCACTATGACTATAGGAAAGGATAGCTTAAGGATGTCTCATACCTAGAGTACTCCATCATTTCTCTCTTTTTTTTTTTTAAGAAAGGATTAATTAACAAAACCATAGGGTAGGAGGGGTACAACTCCACACAATTCCCACCACCCAATCTCCATAACCCACCCCCTCCCCTGATCATTTCTCTTAATGTTTATTTACTCAGTACTCATGTTTATCCCCAACCTGACCCCATCTTCCTAGAATGATACTGCCTATTGCCCCTGTAAGGTTGTCACACAGTGACCCAACAATAGAAAATAATTATTTTTGAAGTTTTTCTAAAAGTTAAACTACACCACTTACAAGATTCAATCAGGACTGAGTTAAGCTATGCTAATTTCCTTTACTCTCTTCTTGACATGTCTTGAGAGCTTGTTTGGAGATTCTGCTGAAGGTAGTTGAGGTCCATGGAATTTTCCAAGATGAAATGAAAAGTTCTTTTTAATAAAACTAGCCTTATTTTGCAGTTCCTTTATTTTAGTAAACCCAATCAACTCCTAAAACTTATAAAGTAATCAGAGCAACTAGCACCTGATAGCAAATTAAAATAATAGGCCATACTTCTTTGCATTATTTCCTTTTATTTTGGTTGTTTCTTATTTGTGATTAATAGTAGACAACAAGACTATAAGACCAGGGGGCTGGGCAAGGGCACATCTGCTTAAGTGCACACATGAGCATGTGCAACGATGAGCGTTTGAGCCTACATGGGGAGTGGGGCCTCATGAGTGGTGAAACAAGTACTGCAGGTATCTCTCTTCCTATCTCCCTCTCCTCTTTAAATTTCTCTCTGTCCTATCGAATTAAAAAAAAAAGAAAAAAGGACTACCAGAAACAGTGGGTTCATCATGATGGCACTCAACATCAGTGATAACCCTGGTGGCAATAAAGTAATAATAATAATAATAATTATAAGATTCCAGGGTATAGTTCACACCACACCCATCACCAATGTTTTCTGGGATAAAATGGATGAAACTGTATGTCGTTATGCATAGCAAAACATGAGATGAAAGACAACTAACTATTGGGTGGTTTCACTCATGTTTTGGAATCTAATGTGCATTATTTCTATTCTGTGTGATACTAGGAAGTGAACCTTGGGCCTCAAATGTGATATATGAAGCATGCATTTGACTGATGGCCTTCATCCCATACCTATGTTATTGTTTTATGAGAGAGAAAAAGAGATATCAAAACAATTTTCTACTACTCATGGAGTTCTACTTGCTTTATCTTTGTTATCTCATGTGGTGTATAGTCTGTCATATTTTACATATAAGAAAACAAACGATACATTTACAAGGAAAAATTAAGGAAAAATTTGCTTGTCTATATCTGAAGTGTTAAACTACTTTGCAGGGTGAAAAGGAATGGGTTTATCCTAGTAGCATAAGCTACCTTCACGGCTGGATGTCTATATGAAGAGCTTGCATGGATTTCAATGTCTAGGAAATCTAAAATCATATAAAATCTTTCTTTCTCTTTTGTGTAGAAAGAACACTAATTTTGTGATGCCAAAGGCCTCACTGGGAATGTCTACTTCCAAAACTAAGAGACAGACAAAAACACCTCAAGTATCTCTACACTGTACTAGATACTACAGTCTGTTAAGTGTGCAATAGTTTATTTAAAAAAAAAAAAAAGAAATCGAAGTACATGCCTTAATAAAATGACACACAAAGTGAGCACATGCTGTTGGAAAATGGCACTCAGGAAACTCTTGAGGAAGGGTTGCTACAAACCTCCAATTTATAATTGAAGATAAAGCAGTATTTGGAAAGCATAAAGTAAGTCTATAGTGAAACCTGATCCATGATGTGATACCAGTAGGAGAAGGGACCCTCTGAAGGTAGTTGGGGGTGGAGCCATTATGAATTGGACTTGGAATGAGTCACCAGATAAGGTGCTTCCTTTCTCTCTGTCTTGTGAGGATACAAAGAAGAGTGTTACCAGTACATCAGGAGATCATAAAAAGAAAAAAAAATCATCTTCCCATTTTATTTTTACAAACTTCAGAAGACTAAGCTAGAATTAAACTTTTGAAAAGATGGAAATAAAGTACTTAATGTGATGTAAGGGTGTCGAGCACTAGCATGTGTTTATACTGGTTCATCTGGGGGAACTGTTGGCACTATTTAGTCAAAGTAAATCTATTCGTATTCTGTGACCCATACACTCTGTCCTGAGTATGTACACCAAGTAATATGCACATGGCCCAAGTAGAATATTCATCGGGTAGGTAGAATATAGTGGATGGAAACTTTAAAGAGTCTTCATTGCAAGCCATTGACTAGAGGGATACATGACTCCTTGGATGATACGAAGAGCCTAGTGCTAGGTAAAGAAACAGAATGTGAGATATGATCCCAACTTATTTGTTATTGTCTCTGCTGCTTCACTACTTCAGGTTAGATTTTTCATATAGATAGAGACAAAAAGACGGGGGGGGGGTGGCAATCACATCACCATTCCTTCCTCTAGTGTGGCAGGGGATGGGCTTGAAGCTAGACTGCAAAGCAGGCTCTCTTGCCAGGTGAGTCATCTTGCCAAACACATGATACCATGATACCAGTTCATTAAACAAAGGAATAGGTTGACTAGTTATGATGGTGTATCATAAATAAAGAAGTAGGACTAGAATAACTCTCCACATAAGGTTTGGAAAAGGATAAAAGAGGACATAACAAGTAGGTAGAAATAAATTTAACCAACAGATGTGTTTTTGTAAAGAAAATTATAAAACTTCATCATAAGATATCAAAGATTTGGAAAAATCACATTAAAAGAAGAAAAAGCAGTCTGGATAGAGAAAGTTATTACTTTTATAATAAAACAATGTTTTGATATTATAAGAATCAATAAGCAGGTGATAAAATATAAAACATTTGTGATTGAAACTATACAAACAATAGATTGAGCAGGATCTCCCTCAGTCCAGTGTATTTTTCACTGGACAAGGAGATTTTCAACAACATACAGAAGAAACAAAGTTCAAGTAGAGTTAAAAATAATGAAGATACTCTTGCAGGAAAGCAAATTTGAAGGAGGGGTTATCAAGGCTTGTCACAAAGCTGTACTGACTCATGATATTACCATTAGGGATAGACAAACCAGTGGGACCAAATGAGGAACTAAGAAATAAACTCCCACATGTGGAAATTTAAAATTTAAAATATGGCAGATTATCCTATGGATAACTGAAGAAATAAATTATTTTCAAATAAATGGTGGTTAGAAATAAAAATTACAAAAGAAACACCCCACCCCCAAGGAACCAATATATAAGAAAAAAATTAAAAAAAAAAACTCCTTCTAACCCATAAGAAAACACCACTACAAGGAAATTCCAGATGCTCTAAAACTATCTGATAAAAGCACAGGAAGGATGGTTTGGCAGGTGGTGGGGTAGGTGGTGGCACAGCTGGTTGAACGTACACATTACCAAGCACAAGGACCTGGGTGTGAGCCCCTACCTTCAGGGGAGACGCTTCACAAATGGTGAAGCAGGTCTGCAGGTGTTTATCTTCCTTACTCCTCCTCTAGTTCTCCCTCCCCTCTTAACTCCTCTCTATCTAGTTAAATAGAAAATGGCTGCCGGGAGCAGTGGATTTGTAGTACTGGCACTGAGCCCCAGTGGTAAGCCTGGTGGCAGAACCACAAACACAGACATACACAGGAAAATATCTTTATGATGTTGGGGATAAAGAAAAATTTATTAATAGCATATACCAGAAAGGCGGTGAATAAGGAAATACAGTTAACTAAAAGATACCATAAAGTAAAAAGAAAGTTACAAGTAGGAAAAGATACCTGCCTTTCACTTGACAGAGAAAGGAGTTACCAAAAATATCTTAAGACTCTCAAAATCAACAAAAGATACAGTGGATATTGGAAAATGGATACAAATCACATGTAACTAATTCATATCTGAAGAAAATCAATGGTCAAAAACCCATATGGTCATATTCAATTCCCCTTAGTAATCAGGGAGCTAATTAAAACCTCAATAAAACACCATTTCATATCTAACAGACTGGAAAAATCTAAAGGTGTGGAAATACCAAATGTGGTAATTATGCTATGGATAAATCAGTACACTCACTAAAGATTATGTTTGGTTTATGTAATCAAGTTAAAGATGTGCTTTTTCCACTGACATCTATTCCATAGAAACTTTTATTCTCAGGGTAACAAGAAAATGTTTATAGCAATGTTGTGTGTAATAATGGAAACAGGGCAAAAACAGTTGTTAGGGAAAACAGATGAACTGTTTCACATTCACATAACTGACAAGAGAACAGCAGTAAAAATAAATGGATAAAGCTATTTACTGACAGAGTGAACACAGGGAACGTAATAGTGAGTGATAAAGCAAAGGTGGGTTACACACACATACAAAGCTGTTACAATTGCAAAGGCTCAAAAACAAAATGAAATGATTTTAGTATACATACGAATGAATAACTGTTTAAAGAAGAACTCAGTACAGAATTCAGGGAAATAAAGGACGGTGTTTCAGATAATATTGGTCATTGAGGAGTTAGGTGTGATTGAAAGCCTAAGTGCTGTTTATCAGCCGGACCACAGACAAAGGCTTTTCCAGGAAGGCATCACAGCAGAGAGCTGCCTTCCCACATCTGACTTAGTGTACAAATCATCTCTATAGTCAAGGTCTCAGCCACCTTTTCTCTCTATTACCATGCCAGGCACGTCCTGTCACAAATTCATATTCCTAACCCATCACACGTTATTTCTAGGCCCTTCATCTGAAACTTTGGGCAAGGACATCCCCTCTTTAGGTGCCTCTGCTGATACCACTCTAAAGAAGTAAAAGTTGGAGATCTTGAAGACACTTTTCGCTACCCTATACTACCACCCACTACTTTGGCACATTTAGCTTCTGAACCCTTGACACATAGAGCACATAAAATGGAAGCAGTTGTTTCTTTGGGGCTCCCTCAACAGTGAGGGGTCCCCACATTTATTTTCTGAAACCCTACTCTTCCCAGAGAACAGTTTTACTAAGGAAAACGAAATAGGAGAAGCTGGCATTGCCTCTGGTTTTAAACTCATGCTGCTATCATTAAGTGAATAAAGACCCAATACTTTCCTTACTGGTTGAATTAAACAGCTAAGCAGAGCTCTTGATAGTAATGTATATTTTAAGTAAGGTTGCATAATAAAACTACTTTGTACCTCCTCCATAAAAACTTATAAAAAGTTAAGACCCATGGAATGTCTGTAGGGAAGACAAAATCAGCTAACATCACAAAGAAATAACAGTTTAAATTATAGCTTCAGTACCTCAGAATATAAAAAGATGAAGGAAATTGTGAGGTTTTCAAAAAGTTGCTTCATTTAAAAAAAAAAACTCTGAGTGCAGTAGAAGGTAGGACATAAATGAATAATTAAAAAATTTTTTTTATTACCTTTATTTTGTTGGTATGCTTCTAGTTCTGCTTCTGGGATCCCTTCTGTTACATTGCTTGACGTTGTGGTCTATTTACATGGTCATTCTGTTACATTGGTTTGGTCTCACTCCCCCTGCCTCCGGGAGATTTTGGTTTAGTCCTTGCTAGTTGGTTTAGTCCTTGCTAGTTCATGCTTCTTCCTTTCCCCGCCCTCTATCCTATGTACTTCCTTGGTTCCTGACTCTTCTGCCCGAGGAGAGAGAGGCAGGACAGAATTGGGTTGTGATTAGATTAGATTAGTTTTTTGAACCGTTCACTTGTGAATAAAGAAATACTGCTTCTCCGCTCAGCCATGTGTCCCCTGGTCATCTGTCTCCCATTGCGAAGCTAGCCCGGCATACTGGTGCCCTGAAGTTTGACTGACATGATTTAATAGATATAAACAGCCAGAAATCAAGAGGGAAGGGGGTGACAGAGAGGAAGAGAGACAGAAAGACACCTGCAGCCCTGCTTCACCACCCGCAAAGCTTTTCCTCTGCAGGTGGGGACTGGGGGCTGAAACCTGGGTCCTTGAGCATTATTGTAACATGTACACTTAACCAGGTGCACCACCACCCAGCCCCCACAAAAGAATATCTTAAAGCACATAATTCATATGAAAGTTTTATCTCCTTTAATATAAAATCATTTAAGACTGATTTTGTTTTGATTTCACATTTTTCTTGTTTTGGTGTCAAATTATATTGTGGATAAGTGATATATTTGTAAATGTACCTGTGCCCTCATTTCTACAGCTATATCTTTATAAATATTCATATTTACATGTTTATAGTTTTGGTATTCAAACCTGTATAAAATTTCATTTGTTCTTAAATTGTATTTTTTCAGATGATAGGAATTTGTGAATCACTTTTTCTTTGCTTCAACCATGAAGAGTCTATTACTGACTTCTTTATATCTATGTATTGGTCTTAATTTCTCCTGTTCCATAAATATTAGAAGACCCTGCACATTACAAAGTAATTAATGCTCTGACAGACCTGTTGTAAAGGATGTAATTATATTTCATGTTCATATTGTAAGATTATCATTACACAGTAATAATTCTCAAAGGTGAAAAAGGTATTAAGATACTGTTTAGTCCTTACTTCGTTCCTTCTATCTGTGTAGAGTAACCAGTGATCATTATTTTTAGACAGAGAGAGGCAGAGAGATGGAATGAAAATGAAAGAGACCACCATACCAGAGCGTCTTTCAGTGTGGTGGGGGTTTGGTTTAAATATAGATCGTGCACATTGCAAAGTAAAACACCATCCAAGTGAGCCATTTCTCAGGTCTGTACAATCAGTCATTAATCAGAATGTGATTTTACTTCAGCTGACCTCAGACATACACAATCAATCGCTGTAGTAAGTAGATGCAGAATATAAAATGATTCCCACTTGACAAAAACAAGACGGTCCTATGAAACCACTAGGGTGAGACAAATTGCTAGACCCGAACCCAGAAACTGGGATTTCTAGTATACTGTGCACCCTGGAAACAGTTTCTATATCAGCACTCTGCTACTTTCAACTTATCTTGTATTTAAGGACAATTAAGAATACAGACACATGTATTTAATAGCCAGTGATCTTTACAGAGAACACTAGTGCTTTTGCCAAATCTGTTAATTGTTGAGATGAAAGTCATTATCTACATAGTAAACATTATTTTTTAAAAAAATTTCTTTATTGGGGGATTAATGGTTTATAGTTGACGGTAAAATATAATAGTTTGTACATGCATAACATTTCCCAGTTTTCCACATAACAATTCACCCCCACTAGGTCCTCCTCTGCTATCATGTTCCAGGACCTGAACTCTCCACCCTCCACCCCAGAGTCTCATATTAAACATTACTGTTTAATTAATTATCAAGAAAATTTAGCCTAGAGTCTCTTTAAATTTGTTCTTGCTCATCTTTATTTCTTCAGATATAAACCTGAAGATTTTAGCAATAAACTCCATAGCAAAATTGCCACTAAAATTGATCTATAGAAACATGCTTATATAAATATTTTTTTAAACACAATGAAAAACATCTTTAAGAAGATAACTTGGGGGAGTCGGGTGGTAGCGCAGCAGGTTAAGTGCATGTGGCGCAAATCGTAAGAACCTGAATAAGGATCCCAGTTCGAGCCCCCGCCTCCCCACCTGCAGGAGAATCCCTTCACAAGTGGTGAAGCAGGTCTGCAGGTGTCTATCTTTCTCTCCCCCTCTGTCTTTTCCTCCTCTCTCCATTTCTCTCTGTCCTATCTAACAATGACAACATCAATAACAACAATTGCAACAACAATAAAAAAACAACAAGGGTAACAAAAGGGAAAATAAATAACTATTAAAAATGAAAAAAAAAAGGATAAGTTGGAGGAGGTTAGGCCCTGGAGTACCTGGTACATGCACATGTGACCACGCACAAGGACCCAGGTTCAACCTGAAGGGAGGAGGGGACTTCACAAGCAATGAGGTAGTGCTGTAGGTGTTTCTGTTTCTCTCTCCCTATCTTCTCCCTATCTATCCTTCTCGATTTCTCTCTCTCTACTCAATAAAAATAAAGTTAAATTAAATAAAGAAGAGAACTCGGATTAGGTTACCAGACTTTTCTCTTTTCATTAGTTTCCTTACCTCCAAAGAGATGGAATGCTTTTCTGCAGTTGGGTAAGGGCCATTTTGCAGAGCTGGATTTCTGAAAGCTTTGTTTTATCTTCAAATATTCTTTAGTAAAGAATGTTTTTGTGGCATTGTTCAGCTCTATAGTGAAGTAAAAGGAAGAAATATTTTACAAAATTGTTTGAGAAAATGGTAAGAGGATTATTTTGGTAATAAACTATCTCCTTATAACAGTGAATACTGCAGTAGATTCAACAGTTTTCTCCCCCTCAGATAAACAATACTCCCCTCAAATTCACATTTAATGCAACTCTGGTATGCCTACATATAAAACACTTCTACGGAATAGGTCCTGTGACACACGCTGTGTCAAATGTAGAGGATACAGTGATGAATTACACAGCCCATGTCTGCATAAAGACTGTGTTTTAAAAGAAGTAAATGAACAGGGAGGGGGAAAAAGGGTATTATGTATCATGAGTATAACAACAGAATAGCTAAAATGCAATTGGGGCTCAGAAGTGGCAATGACAATCCAACTTTCTGCTGTCTACAGGGGACCCATGATAGCTTGAATGAAAATGACTCAGAGTAAAAGGTTGGCAAATAATCATATATGCAACACTGGAACATACAAATGGTAGGGACAACCAGACTTACTATCAGACAAAACAGAACTCAATTATTTAAAAGGTAGAAGTCACAGAAATAGATAACCACATTAGACCAGAGAATTTACATACCTCTGAGGTTTGAACTCTTGCAGTGCCATATGCTACACTGAATAGTACTTTGATATATCCCCCACACACAAATGAATATATAAATAAGTCTTTAAAAAGATTTAAAAGGTAACAAAAGACAGGTACATGTATCACTGAATAATTAAAGGATAACTGATCATTCATGGACATTTATGGATTTGACACTTATGGACATAAAAAGAAAAAATATATAAAACTGATTGCATTTAACACTATAGATTTACAAAAATTACTGAGCTATTCATTAGAGATTAATACTTCAGATGAAAACACTAATAGGAACATATAAACCCCTCCCTATATTCATAGTTGTTTTATTTACAGTTGCCAAGGAGTGAAAGCAAACAATCTAAACGCTCATTCATAGATGACTGGATACAGAAGTTATGGTGCATATATTCAATGGAATACTACTCAGCAATGAAAAAATATGGTATTGAATCCTTTGGGATACAATAAATGAAACTAGAGGGGGTTTTAAATTTTGTTTTGTTTTCTTACAAGCTCGTTTGTTTCAGTTCTTTAGATTACATACATACAGGTGTTAGCTGTCTTTCAGGAAAATACAAGTCATTTTGTATTAATATAATATAGCAAAAATCACCTGCACTGTTCCCAGCTGTGACCATGAGTTGTGAGCTCAGACCCGTAGGGACTTAAGAGGTTACACAGGCTCTGGTGCTAAATATATATATATATTCCCTAGATTAGGTGGGTGGAGGTAAGTAGTTAATTCTATCCACAGAATATTTTCAAGAACGGGAGTTACTCTCTGCCCTAATATAACTCTCTAGCCCTTTACTTGGACAGCATTTTCTCAGACAATGTTTTTATCCAACTTCATGCTAGCTATCAAACTCAAGCAAAAACTTCCATAGTTAAGGATCCCTAAAACATGCCTAAAATAGACTTCTGAGCTTTCATCCAGCCTAAGATATCTAATCTTATCTGCTCTGTTCCTACTTGGTTCTTATTCATTAACCATCTTGTCTCACTTTATGTCCTGCCACCTTCCAGACACCAAGTTGCAGATGCTACCATGATTCCACCCTGACTTCTCTGGGCAGACAACCTCAGCAGTATTTCCTGGAACCTCATCTCTCCAGAGCCCTATCCCACTAGGGAAAGACAGAAACAGGCTGGGGGTATGGATTAACCTGCAGATTTCCAAATCCAGTGAAGAAGCAATTACAGAAGCTTCTACTCCCAGTGCAGGAGAAGTGATAGGAGGAAGAGGATGAGAGGGCTCGGAACTTCACCTCCATCAGGTCCGAGAAAGAGAGGATGAAAAGAGGAGAGAAATTTGGATGTAGTAATAGGGCTATGTGTGGCTTAGTGGGGAAGAAAGGACTGGACCTGGAAGAGAAAGGGGGCAATTATGTACAAATGTAAACAGAAAGTTGTAGAGCTGTGAGTTAACCCATGTCTGCAACCTTGGGAGAACCGTGATGGTTTGCAATGGAAGGACTTGGGATTCAGAACTCTGGCAGAAGAAACAGTATGGAATTAGTACCCTTGCTGACATGTCATTTTGTAGGTCAATATTGAATTGCTAATAAAAATATTAAACTATAGCAATAAAGAGTCTTTGGGCACACACACACACACACACACACACACACACACACACACACACACAAAAGACACCCCAAAACCAAAAACTGAAAGAGCTTTTATTTTCCCCTACACTTGTTTTAAATGCAGAACCAGAGACTTTCATGCCTGAGGCTTCAGCTTCTCAGGTTCAATCCCAGGCACCACCATGAACCAGAGCTAAAAAAAGGTTTTGGTGAAAAGAAAAAAGAAAAGAACATTATAAGTCACAGGATTTAAGTTAAACAAAGCAAGTTAATACATGTATAAGTTCATATATGTAATATGAGCTTACTTTTTTTTTGTAAAAATATGCATGTAGCATGGTCTTATTTTGGTATAAAAAGGGCCTATATATTTTCTGGGAGGATATTCATTAAAGTGGTCTTTAAATGGCTGAACTTTGGAGGATTTTACAGTTACAATTTTGTTTGTATCATTTCACTTTTCTATAATGAAACTGTGCTACTTATGTAATTTAAAAGTTATTTTTATCAGAAAACTAGATCACATTTTTTTTGCTTACTAGCAATGTGACTTTCAGTAATTTATACTCTGATTTTTAGTTAGCTTTTATCAAAGAGTCACATAAAATACAGTGTTAGAAAACTTGATATTACATTTTCTCTGAAGATGCTTTTTGAATACATTGCCTAATTCATCTCTCAAGATGCCCCAGAGGAGAAATCACATAAAAATTACTTTTAATGTACCAGAAAACCTTTACTTACCCTTAGGAATCATTATTTTTCTTTTTATAGATCATGAGAGCATTTACTTGTATTCTTATTTTTATTTTTTCCTTAAGCCATCAGAACATATTTAAAATAACTTTAAACACTAACAAATATTTATATAAAAATTAAAACCAAATAATTCATCTAATTGTAGTTACTACGCATGGCCACTTGGCTTATATATCTGCCCCTCTACCCTCACATAGTCATTACACTATAAATTAATAATGCCCCTTGTCTTACTATGTCATTAAAATAAATCTTAAGAATTTCTACTAGTGCTAAACTAGATTATAGAAAGCAAGAACCACATCTTTCTAAATCTCTAGGCAGAGTATCTAAATGATGTCTACTGAAACAGTCTCTTAGTAAATGCTTTCTTGAATAGTTGTTTGAAAAAAATAATAATAAGTTATTTTATTGATAGTATCTCTCTTTTCTTCATTCTGTTGAGCCAGAGAGAAGGAAATTTCAGTAAGCTTTTACTCTTTCAAAGAATTATTTGTTTGTTACCCTCTCTCTATCCCTTACTCTCTCTTCCTCACAACAGAAGGATAATCTGACTGGTGAGACTGAAGACAACATAGTGTCCCTTACACCACTTCTCTGTTTGGTACAGTCACTTTTCCTGGCATGTCTATTATTCACCTAGTTTTTCCTGGCTCGATGCAGTGACTCTATGCTTGACCTACATGCTGTGGAAAGATTAGAGATGCATAGCTAGCTTACTCTTCATTGTTTATTGACTACTGAACTTAACAGCCTCAATGGAATATACCATGAAGTGCTGAGAAAAAAAAAAGAAAGAAAGAAAGAGAGAGAGAGAAAGAGAGAGAGAAAGAGAGAGAGAAGGTAATGACACACTAACAAGTCAGGAGCAGTTTAGTGTACAGATACATATTTCTATTCAGTACATACCTACAAGGGAAATTCTGTCTGACCTACACCAACAGAACAAAAAATGTCTCAAATTTGATAGCAGTTTGTATTATGTCTAAAGTTAAGAAAATTCTGCAATTTCACAGTCTCATCACTACATAGGACTGAACTATTGTTTTCAGAATTGCTTATCTTTTGATTGATATAAAGTCATGTTGTGTATGGTATTACTTTACAAGTCTTATATTTATGAGTATGTTCTCATTTACTTGGTTTACTATGTTGTCTTACTTTAAAAGTGACAGTTCAAAACTGTAACTCATTTAAAAATAAACTCTCACTTTAACTTGCAACTTTTAAATGTAACTTGCTGAGAAATGTGTGTAAAAGTAGAAGGCTTGCTTCATTTTCCTTCCAAAAAAATAAAAGATAAAAAAATAAAGTACTAGGGAGTCCAGTGGTAGCGCAGCGGGTTAAGTGCATGTGGCGCAAAGTGCAAGGATCCGGGTTCGAGCCCCCGGCTCCCCACCTGCAGGGGAGTCACTTCACAGGTGGTGAAACAGGTCTGCAGGTGTCTGTCTTTATCTCTCCCTCTCTGTCTTCCCCATCTCTCTCCATTTCTCTCTGTCCTATCCAACAATGATGACATCAATAACAACAACAATGAAAATCAACAAGGGCAACAAAAGGGAAAATAAATAAATAAATAAATATAAAATTTAAAAAAAGTACTGAAAGCTTGTTTTAATAATCTAATTCTCCCATGCAGGTGGCCCTATCTTTTTTTCTTTTATGTTTTACTATTAATGACCTTTATTTTGTTTTACATTTGTGGGTAGAAGGTAGAGATACAAGTCCTCTCCCCAGTTTGTAGCATATAGAAGTATACTCAGTAATTATCAGAACTCTTTATTGATATTATTTTTCTCCCTTTCCTTGGCAGTGTTTTATGTTCCACATCCATTAATTTTTCCTTGCTGCATTAGCATTAGTATACTTTAAACAGCATGTTTTATCTCATATTTGCATGACAATTAAGTAAACAAACCTTTTCTCCATTGTACTCTTTTTATATTCAGAAAGAAAGAAGTAAAGAACAAGAAGGTTAAGAAAGTTTGAAGTTCAGGGGTAAATAATTATCATAATTGTGTAATAATATTTACAGATTTATTCCCTAAAACTCCAGAGTAAATAAGGGTTAAAGAATGGAGAGAAGTGGGGTGGTGGGGATTGGGAAGTGGCACAACCAGCTAAATGCACATATCATCATCTAAAGACCCAGGTTCAAGTTTCTGCTCCCCACCTGCAGGGGATGCCTCATGAGCAGTGAAGCAGGTATGCAGGTGTCTTTCTCTGTCTGTCAAATAAATATAGAAAGAAAAAGAAAATGGAAAAGTGGCTGCTGGTAGTGGTGGATTTATAGAGCTGACACTAAGCCCCAGCAATAACCCTGGTGACAAAAAAAAAAAAAAAAAGAAAGAAAGAAAGAAAAAGAAAGGAAGAAAGAAAAAAAAAGAAAAGAAAAGAAAGTGTAGCTGTGGAAGGCAGATATGGGGAATGAAACCTAAACAGGGCTTCTGTCAACTTTATTGGCATTCCCTTGGCACTACAGATGTCAAAGTTAAGAATGAAGGACAACTAGTTACTAGGTTTAAGATATCAGGAAAGAATATGGATTAGATATGAGTCTCAGCTATGGTTCTATGATATAAAAGTATTCAGATAAGACAGAGAGCCCCAAAGATCCTACCAAAAAATTACTGAAAATAGTTAATAAATTCAGACGAGTTTCACTATACAAAATTAACACACAGAAATCTGTAGCCCTTCTGAATACCTATGAGGAGTCAGCAGAATGGAAAATGAAAGGCTCAAGCCTATTCAATCAAACCCCCAAAGACAAAATACCTGGGGGGAATCTAACAAAGGAGGCAAAGGAACTTTACAGGACGAACTATAGGACATTGTTAAAAGAAATAGAGAAGGCCACACAGAAATGAAAGAACAATCCTTGTTCCTGGATTGGAAGAATAAAAATTATTAAAATGGCCATTCTATTGAAAGTAATTTATAATTTCAATGCAATCCCTATCAAGATCCCAATAGCATTTTTCAAGAAAACTTAAAAACTGGTCCAAAAATTTATGTAGAACCACAAAACCAATCAAACAAAAAACAAAAAACAAACAAACAAAAACATGAACAGCTAAAGCACTTCAGAGAAAAAAGGGAAAAAAACTGGAGGTATCATACTCCTCAACTTCAGTTTACACTACAAAGCAACAGTAATCAAAACAGTGTGGTACTAGACTAAAAATGGACACTTGGATTAAAGAAGCAGAATTCAGAGCCCAGAAATTAATCCACACATATACTGACACCAAACAGATGGCAAAAGGGCCAAAATGATTCAGTGGAGTAAAGGTCACTTCAACAAATGGTGCTGGGAAAATTGGTCAGCTACTTATATGAAGGAAAACAACTTTGGTGCAATACTCCAAATCAAGTCTAAACTCTGCTTTGTGTTTCCCTTTCTGTTCTTTCTCAACGTCTACTTATGAGTGGGATCATCCCATACTAATCTTTCTCTTACTGGCTTATCTCACTTAACATAATTCCTTCAAGCTTCGTGCAAAATGGGGCAAAGAAAGTGGATTCATTATTCTAAATAGCTGAGTACTATTCCATTGTATATACAGTATGCCACAATCTTCTCAGCCATTCATTTGTTGTTGGATACATGGGTTGCTTCCAGGTCTTGGCTATTACAAATTTTGCTGCTATGAACATAGGTGTACACATATCTTTTTGGATGGGTGCGTTTGATTCCTTAGGATATATCCCTAGAAGAGGAATTGCTGGGTCATAAGGAAGATCCATTTCTAGCCTTCTGAGAGTTCTCTAGACTACTCTTTAAAGGGGTTAGACCAATTTCCATTAATTTTAGCAGTGCAGGAGGGTTTCTTTGTCCCCACAACCTTTCCAGGACTTGTTAGTGTTGTTGTCATTTCTGATGTATGACATTCTCACAGAGGTAAAGTGGTATTCCATTGTTGTCTGAGTTGCCAAGCCTGAGATGTCAACCCTCCAGTTTCAATATTCTGGTGAGACCTTTTTTAATACATGGGATTCCCTAGTTCTATTTCAAATGGCACATACTCTAACAAAGTTCCAGAATCTACATATAGACCAGGGCAAAAGCAGCAGGGTACATGTGAACATGTATCCATAAGTTAGGGGAAAATAAATACCTTTGAGTGAAGGTGCTCAATAGCTGCTGTGAGTAGACTTAGTAAGTTCAGCAAGAAAGTAGACAGACCTACAGAAGGCACCATACAATATCTAATCAAACACTACTCAGCCTAGAAACCCTTCTCTCCCACCCCTTATCTCACCTTCCTCAATTACTTTAGGCCTAACCTCATCAGATAAAGAAAGTAAGGACTATAAAAGCTGGATAAGAGCAAGAGACCAGCACACTTTAATGATGGACTTTTTGGTCACTACCAGGCCACCCCATCTTCTGGGACTCTAGTCAGGGAATTCTTGGATTCCCACATAGATCTGATGGACCTACACCTCTAATTGACCCCTCTTTCCAACATCATTGGTCACTTCCCTCAGAAAGATCATCATGAGCCCTCTTGTGAGCCTCTCCAGGACCTTGCCCTCACTGTAGAGCAGCAATAGAGGGACTGTCCCACTTTCCAAAGGGAGGCTGGGTCAAACTACTATGTCATTTGAGGAAGACTGGTCCTGAAATGAGTGCAGCCTAGAATGTTCCTAGCTGTGACCATGGGCAGCAAGCTTAGACTGACAGGGATTCAGAGGCTATACAGGCTCCTGTGCTGAATATGAATAAATATGTGCTCTAGGTCAGACTGATGGGGTTTATAGTTAAAGGTATTTATATACTTTCCTCATATTTGCAAGTTACTCTCTGTTCTAACCCAGCTTTCTAGCCCTATTCTAAATTCTGATAGCATCTTCCCAGGCAATACTTTTAGTCCACCTGAATGTTAGCTATCGGGGTTAGGCAAAAATTGCTAAAGTCATGGGCCTGTCATGGGCCCCTTGGAATAAATAAGTCTAAAATAGACTTCCTAGCTTCTTTTTACACGAAGACCCCTAGTTTCATCTGCTCTATTCTTATCTTTGGATTCCTGCTTAATAAGCAACTTGTCCTGTTTTATATCTTACTGTCTTTCGGCCACCAAGTTGCAGACACTACCACGATGCCATCCAGATTTCCATGGGCAGATGGACTTCACTAATGTGTCCTGAATCCTCACCTCTCCAGAGCCCTACCCCACTAGGTAAAGATAGAAACAGGGTCGGGATATGGATCAACTTGCCAACGTCCACATCCAGCAAAGAAGCAATTATAGAAGACAGACCATCCACCTTCTGAATCTCATAAAGAGTTTTGGTCCATATTCTCAGAGGGATAATGAATAGGAAGCTTCCAATGGAGAGAATGGGATATGGATCTCTGGTGATAGGAACTGTATGGAACTGTACCCCTGTTATCTTACAATCTTGCTTCTTCTTCTAGCATTTGCCCTTCTTCCGTAGCCAGTCAACAGCGTCAGGTTGAGCATGATGTAAAGTTTCGAGATCTCCTTTGAATCTGAAGAGGTGGCAGTCGTTGACTATGTGGGTCATAGTCTGTCTGTAGCCGCAGGGGCAGTTTGGGTCGTCTCTGGCTCCCCGGCGATGGAACATAGCGGCGCACCGGCCATGGCCTGTTCGATAGTGATTGAGGAGGGCCCAATCATAACGTGCTAGGTCAAAGCCGGGTTGACGCTTGCAGGGGTCTGTGATGAGGTGTTTGTTCTTTACCTCAGCTGACTGCCAACTCTGTTTCCAAGAGACTGGAACAGAGAAGTTCAGTGTAGGCATATGGGACCAGATTGGGTGACGAGACGTCAAGCGTTGGACAGGGTGGGCGAAGATATCCGCGTATATTGGCAGATCCGGTCGAGCGTAGACGTGGGAAATGAACTTAGATGATGCCGCATCCCGACTAATATCTGGCGGGGCGATGTTGCTAAGAACTGGCAGCCATGGAACCGGGGTGGAATGGATGGTTCCAGAAATTATCTTCATGGAGGAATATAATTTGGAATCGACCAAGTGGACATGGGGGCTACGGAACCATACTGGGGCACAGTATTCTGCAGTGGAATAGCATAATGCCAGAGATGATGATCGTAGTGTGGAAGCGCTCGCGCCCCATGAGGAGCTGGCTAGTCTTGCAATGATGTTATTCCTCGCGCCCACCTTTGCTGCAGTTTTTATGAGATGTTCGTGAAATGACAGAGTGCGATCGAGAGTAACGCCAAGATAGACTGGCTGGGCTTCATGCCGGATTCTCGTATCGCCAAGCTGCACATTAAGCTCACGCGAGGCCGAGGCATGGTGTAGATGGAAAACAGATGATACTGTTTTTGCAGTGCTAGGGACAATCTTGCTAATCATTATTAAATCACTAATAAAAATTTAAAAAACAAATAAAGTGAAACTCGACCACCACCTAAGACTATGCATGAAAATCAGATCAAATGGATCAAAGACAAGGAAGGATATTGGGCCAGTAACTAGATGAAAACATTGCTGAAACACTGCACGATCTTTTATTATTGTTGTTATTGTTATTATTTTATTATTATTGTTATTGTTATTATTTTGAGCACTACTAAACTCTGGCTTATGGTAGTTTAGGGGATTAAACCTGGGACTTTGGAGCTTCAGGTATGAGAGTATCTTTGCATAACCATTATGCTGTCTTCCCTCCCCCAACATCGCAGAATTTTCACATTGAAGGGAGACTCAACCCTACGAGCATGAGAAATGAAAATGAGAGTAAATAAGTGAGACTACATCAAAGTAAAAAGCTTCTAGAGATTGAAAGCAAACAAAATGAGTGAAACTGGAGGTGACTATGTTGGTGAAATAATTAAGAGATGAAAACAACTACCAGATGGTTCCACTCATATGTGAAATCTAAAGAACTGATACATGTGAACTTTCAAGAAGGAAAAAATAAAAATAAAACAAAAACAGAAGCCAACTGTTCCTAAGACTTTTTGAGGATTATGATAGTTATCTTTGGGAGGCAGGAGGGTGGAGACACAGAACTCTGGTAATGGGTGCCCTGTAATCGTAAAATTTTGTAACCCACTGTTATTCACAAATAAAAAGTGGGGGGAAAAAGAGTTAAGCAAGCATGGTTTTTAAAATGTGTAGCAATGATGCCTTATGATGACCAATAATACTTATGTGCATGACAGATTTTCAGTAACTTTCACATAATAATTCCAAACTTTTAAAGGCAGAACTAAGAGGTAGCTATAAAAGAATCAAGCAATCATGGTAATGAAACAGAAGATTTACCTGTCTGGAAAAAGACTCTAGAAATAATTGTCCGACATAATGGGCAGGGAGTGCTTGCAGGATTGTCTTTGGCTAGCGTCCTTAAGCAGGGCTCACAGAAGATATGGTGGCAAGGGTAGCACATGTATGGGTTGAAATAAACATCCAGACATACTGCACAGATGTACCCTTCTTTTTCTTCTGCATAGTCATTGTCATCATCTGTACTCATCTCATTATTCAAGGTCTACAAAAAATAAGCCAAAATAACTTTATTAGTACTTTATGTTATTGATTTCCCTTAGATCGACTGACATTATATTTTGCTAAAATGAGTGAAAATATTTATGATAAACACATATTATTTGTTTCTATGGTATAAAGTGTCAGAAAAATGATTATTTTACAAAGGGGGAAGAAACTGAGTCCATTAAACACCTAAATGTCATAACCATCTCTCAGCATTTTTATATAGGGCAAAATGTTAAACTACACCTAAACACATTAAGAATATACCCAGATCTCTAAGCAGCACTAGTTAAGTAAGCATTTGATAAAGTTAACAATTCTAGAATTATAGAATTCTCATTTATCCTATTCTAAACATGGTAAATAAGCTGGTTTTCATAAGGATATAGAGCCTTATCTGAAATCCACAGGGGAAGATGCTACACCTCATTCTCATACGGTGAAAGGAATATTATATGCTCAGTGATTCCTAACTTCTGTGATCTGAAAGCCAAGAAAAAGTGAAAGTCCTATAATAAGAGGTAAACAAGGCAAAGAAAAAACTTGCAGAAAATCCAGGGTCAACCTTACAGGTATGATGAGCACCTAATCCCCTCCACCTCTACCTCCCTCCCTACTACCAAGTAGAATAGTTATAAAAGCCACAGGCCCTTTGGAATTTAACTAAAATATGCCTACTAGCTATTTACAAAATGGAGGACCCCCCAACTCTTCATCTGCACTATTCCAGCCTTTAGGTCCATGACTGGTCAACAATTTGTTTGGCTTTGTATGTTAACTCTCTTGTCAGCCACCAGGTTCCAGATGCTAGCATGATGCCGACCAGACTTCCCTGGACAGACAACCCCACCAATGTGTCCTGAAGCTCCGCTTCCTCAGAGCCCTTCCCCACTAGGGAAAGAGAGAGACAGGCTGGGAGTATGGATCGTCCAGTCAATGCCCATGTTCAGTGGAGAAGCAATTACAGAAGCCAGACCTTCTGCATCCCACAATGACCTTGGGTCCATAGTCCCAGAGGAATACAGAATAGGAAAGCTATCAGGGGAGGGGATGGGATACAGAGTTCTGGTGGTGGGAATTGTGTGAAGCTGTACCCCTCTTATCCTATGGTTTTTTTCAATGTTTCCTTTTTATAAATAAAAAAATAAAAAAAATAAAAAGAATATTAAAATGTTAACTTAAAAAAGGTATATGTACTCCTGTGTTCATTGCAGCTTTATTTATAATAACCAAACCATAGAAGACAGCCCTGTACCTAAGGATGAATGAGCAATAAAGATGTGTTCTACCAAAAAAAAAAAAAAATAGTTAAAAAAAGAGGATATTAGGTCAGGGAAATGGGTCAGTTGCTACAAAGCAGGGCTTGATCCTGGATTTAATCTCCGGCAATATATATATTAGAGCAACTCTCCAGTTTCCCTCTTTCATAAAATAAATAAATCTTAAAATAAAGAAATAAAATTTAAAAACAGAGGTAGTTAAGAAAGAAGTAGCTCAAAAGTTAGCGGAACAAGGTCTTACTGTTGTGAGGATTAAATGAGGTAATCCATTTAAAATATTTACAACAGTGCTTATTAGCACTTAGGAAATACTCATAATATATTAGCTACAACCATCCTCTCTTCCCTTACCTGTCTTCTCCCTGTCTGCCAGTACTGTAGCTATTACATGAGTCTTCAGGAACATTTCTACAAACCCAGGCCAGCCCCTAATCCACTGAAATGCACTGCAAATTTACATGGTTTAATCTTCATTCCTCACTTTGATGCTTGTGGGCAGTGGAGAGCAGTGATTACTTATTTGAGTAGGCCTTGGGTTTACCAAATATTTTAAGTGACATGAAATGTAAAAGTTGTGTAATTGAGGCAAACAGAAGTTTGAGTAAAAGTAAAGCTTCACTGGGTTAACTATTAATTTGCTTTATGTAGATGACCTTGCTTCCCTTCTGCCAGCTTTCTTTGCCAAGTTTTGGTAGTGCCTCTTTTGTGAGGGGAATACATGAGACTTTAGTACATTTCTAGGGGATCCTCCCCTTTTTCTAGTAATTTAAGTATTATGCAAATTATAAAATCTCAGGGGTATATTTCACACTCACAAATAGTACAAGTCACTACATCCTTATCAAAGTTCCTTGCTTGTCACAAGTCCTCCAACTTCTATAGTTGTTGTACTTGCAAAGTGTAAGAGACAGCTTCGTTATCACTGTGTTTTCAAGCTCATTTATTTTAATCTACATTCCACATATGAATGAAACCATCTGGTAATTGTCCATCTCTTTATTTATTTCACTTAGCATAGTCACCTCCACTTCGATCCATTGTTAATTCAGCTGTTTGATTTTCTTATAGTACTAGAGGCATTTTTATCTTATATGTTTTTTTTTTTTTCCAGAACTGGAGTCTCACACATATGTGATTTCACTGCTTCTTGGCTTATTTTGCTTTAGACAGAGAGATCGAAAGAAAGAGGGAGAGAAGCCACAGTAGTTGAACTTCCCACTGTGAAGTCATTCTACATGCCTCCAGGACTCAAGTGTAAGTGGTGAACATAGGAAGGCATGCACCCTATCGGGTGAGCTCTCTCTCCAGCTTCTACTCAATCTAGTTATTTTTTATTCATTAAGTTTGCCACAATATTTTGACCCCATTTCTTTGATAGATCCTTTACCTCTTTCCATGGTCTTTGATGAAATAGAATTCTTAAACGTATACAATGTTCATAATTTAAGATTGGTGTTTAAATATTCTTTTTGCCACCAGGTTATCATTGGGGCTCTATGCTAGCACTACAAATCCACAACTCCCAGAAGCCACTTCTTTCTTTTCTTCCTTCTATTTTATCTTGTTTATTTATTTATTTATTTATTTATTTAGGACAGAGACAAATTGAGAGAGGAAAGGGGGACAGAGAAAGAGAGAGAATCAAAGACAGATACCTGAAGACCTGCTTCAGCACTTCTGAAGCATTCTCCCCTGCAGGTAGGGAGTAGGGACTTGAACCTGGGTCTTTGTGCATAGCAATACACGCACTTAAGCTGGTGTGCCACTGCTTGCCCCCTGAGTAAAAATTCTTACTTTTGGATCTGAATTGGGAGTTTTCTAAAGAAGATATATAGATGGCTCAGACATATAAAAATTACCTATTTCACTACTTCATTGGTAGAGAAATGCAAATTAAAACCACAATGAGGCATCACCTCACACCTGTGAGAACGGCTCACCCCAACAAGTCAAGTGATGACAAGCATTGGCAAGGATGTGGAAAAAGGAGAAACTTCACTACACTGCTGGTGGGAATGCAAACTCGTACAGCCTGTATGGAAAACAATATGAGTCCCTAAACCAATAAAAATGAAAATCTACTATGCTCCAGCAATTTATCCAAAGGGCATAAAAACATTTCTTTCTCTTTCAGTTATTTGGAAGAAGCTGAGAAGGATAGATTTTAGATACTTAAAAGTGGTAAAATTCTCAAGTGAAGTTAATTTGTACCTGGGCTTTTGTTTTATTCATGATCAGCCTATTCAGAATTTCTATTTCGTCTTGAATCATTTTTGGAAGTTTTATGATTCTAAGAATTTTTATATCTATTTCAGACTGTCTAATTTGTTGGTGTGTGTAGTATATGTGTGCATATATAAATGTTCATAGCAGTCTATTATGATCTAGTGTTTTGTGTTATATGTTATATATAACTCCTCTTTCATTTCCGATTGTATTTATTCGAGGTCCCATTTTTTTCTTAATGAATTTAGCTAAAGGTTTATGAATTTTGTTTATCTTTTCAAAGAATCAGTTCTTGATGGCACTAATCTTTTGCACTCTTTTAAAATTTCCACTTCATTTATTTCTGCTCCAATTTCTATTATTCCCCCCCCCATTGGCTTTGACTTCATTTGCTCTTTTCTAATTTTTTAAAAAAAATTTATTTATAAAAAAGAAACAAAGGTTTAACAACCAAAGTATATATATAACTCATGGAAATAAAAAAATTTAATTAAAAATGGATAGAGGAGCTGAACAGTCACTTCTACAAAATAGCCATATAGAAATAAAGTAACAGATGAGTTAAAAGACGTTCATTCTCACTTATTGGGGAAATGCAAATCAAACATATGCTACACTATGAGAAAACTTTTTGTTTTATTTATTGAATAGATACAGCCAGAAACTTGAGAGGAAGTGGCGACAGTGGAGGGAACAGAGAAGGGGAGAGACAGAGAGATAACTGTAGCCCTGATTCACCACTTGTGAAGTTTCCCTCTGAAACAGGAACTGGGGGCTGGAACCTGGGTCCTCCTTGCACATTGTAATATGTATGCTCAACCAGTTGCACCACCACCCAGCCCCTGAGAAAACTTCTTTGCTTTATTTCCCAAGACAAAAATCATTCTCTAGTTTAATAAATACTCACTGAGTATCTACTAAGGATTGGACACCACCCAGAATGTTTGTTATAAAGAAATGAATGTAAAATAACATTTTGCCCTATTTTGTAACATATTAGGTTGTCAAAAAATTCATGATACATTTTTGTACAAAAAAAATAGAAAAATATGCCACAACTTTTCCAAGAATGCAATATATACACTTTCATATATATTGAAAATATTCAAATATATAGTGTGAGAGCATGACCATAAGCAAGTGTCTTTTGTATGACTGTAAAGGTTATACCTTGAATTCTTCATTGAAACTTGATTAAATGTTTATGAGCCTTATGTTTATAGTTCTGTTAGATGATAAATAGCTTTATTCAACATGAAAAACAAGAGCTAATGTAAGACCTAAGGCTGCTCTCAGGCACCAAGTAAAGATTAAATAAGCTTCAGTATAGTTTTAATTATTTTGACATTCTAATTATTTGAAAACTGGTGTTTAATATGGGGCAATTCTAGATAGACTTAATTGTTTTTTCATTAATCGCGATGAAGACTGAAATACAGTTTTAGAGTTAGGATTAGGAATTCATAATTTAGAGTACCTAGGCTTCTTGGTTTGACTGCTATATTTGTTTAAAATAAATCTTCAAATATCACCAAAAGTGTGTTAATGGCTATGAAATAAACAAACAGAAAAACAATAATAATAATAATAATAATAATAAACCCATCAAATCCCTGCAACTGTAGTAAACGAAAGAATTCACAGGACTAAAATGAATAGCCTCAGTCTGTGGCTATGCAATAAAAAATTTGATCAGTGGCTGAAAGGTCACTTCTCTGGTAGAACATACACTTTACTCAACATGATACACTCTCCTTACGCCACATGGAAGCCCTATGCATGGTTCCAAAGGAAATTCTGAGCAGTGGAGTGGTACTAATGTTTCTTCTAAGTATTATTGAGGGATGACAGTAATATTGATACTGTCAAAAGAGATCAGGAGATACATTTTTCCCCTTTTTTTTCTTTTCTTTTTTTTTTAGTTAGTTGAGTAGACAGTGTGAGAGGAAAGTGAAGTAGGGGATAGATATGAGAAGAGGGTGTAACAAATATTTGACTGCAGAACTTATGGTGTCTTCTTTAGGTTTCACTTGATTGCTGAGTTTAGTAGCTCTAAGTCTAATCACAACAGACCATAAGCACTTTTACTTTGAGGTATCTAGTTGCCTGGCACAGAACTTTTCTCAGGGAAATAATAAATCTGAAATTACTTAAGCCAAGCAGAACACATAGTTATGCTTGAATTGGCTGAAGGGTAAATAGCCTAACAATATAAAATCAAAAAAATTCTCACAAAAGATGGCAGAAATGGGCATGAGGATATTTTCCAAGAAATATTTATTAAATCAGCTCGACTGATATATAAAAATTAGGTGAAGAACAGAGCAGAAAATGCAGTTCACAAAGAAGGAATAGCTTCTGTAAATGTTTCCAAAGCAGTAACACTCTGCTCTATCATTCTACTTTTTATACTAACTCCTGACAACCACTGTGTCATAGAGTAAAACAAATCTGTGGTTTTTGTCTTTTCCAGAATGTCAGACAGTTGAAATCCTAAAGTATGTCATTTTTTTTCAAATTTTCTACTTTGACTAAATAATGTACATTTATGATTTCATTATTTCTTCTAATGGTTTGACACTCTTTTCTTTTTCTTGCAAAATATTCTTTTATCTGGATGTACCAGTACATTCACCCAAATACTGAAGGGCATGACAGTTACCTTCCAAATTTTGGAAACTAGGAATAAAGTTGCTGCAAGTGTTTTGTTCTTGTTTTTTTTTTCTTCATTATTTGTTGCTTCTTTTTCTTTATCATTAATTTCTATTTTTAATATTTATTTATTCCTTTGTGTTACCCTTGTTGTTTTATTGTTGTAGTTATTGCTGTTATTGATGTCATTGTTGATGGGCAGGATGGAGAAATGGAGAGAGGAGGGGAAGACAGAGAGGGGGAGAGAAAGACAGACACCTGCAGACCTGATTCACCGCTTGTGAAGTGACTCCCCTGCAGGTGGGGAGCCAGGGGCTCGAACTGGGATCCTTCCGCCGGTCCTTGTGCTTTGCACTTTGCGCCACATGCACTTAACCCGCTGTGCTACCGCCCGACTCCCTAGCATTAATTCCTATAGGCATAACTTCAAATTCTTTGGATACTAATATTTCTGAATGCAGAATCATATGATAAGCGTAATAGTTTGTTATCAAGTATGAAGCAAATTACCAAAATGACTGCACAACTCTGCAATTCCATCAACAATGACTGTGAATATCCTCACAAGCCTTTGATTTTGTAGTATTTGATTTTGGACAGCTTACGGCATATCTCATGTCTTTTAATTTCAATTACTCGGTGACATAATCTAGAACATCTTTTCACTTATTTCCTATTGTACCTCTAGTTTGGTGAAATATTTGTTAAGATTCCTTTCTCATTCTTCAGACAGACTTTAAAACAGGTTTTCTTACTGCTGGATTTTAGTATTATCTATATAGTCCATTATTTTTTTTTAATTTCTTTATTGGGGAATTAATGTTTTACATTTGACAGTACATGCATAACATTTCCCAGTTTTCCATATAACAATACAACCCCCACTAGGTCCTCTGTCATCCTTTTTGGACCTGTATTCTCTCCCACACCCACCCCAGAGTCTTTTACTTTGGTGCAATACGCCAACACCGGTTCAGGTTCTACTTGTGCTTCTTCTTCTGATCTAGTTTTTAAACTTCTGCCTGAGAGTGAGATCATCCTATATTCATCCTTATGTTTCTGACTTATTCCACTTAACATGATTTTTTCAAACTCCATTCAAGATCAGCGGTGATTTGGTGGGTTCCTGAAGTCATTCTAGTCCCGCCTCGCTGCAGTCCCAGATGATCTCCTAGTCCATTATTTTTAATATGTCACTTTATTGAGGAAATGCTAACTTATAGTAATGTTGTTGTCATAGGTGTACCATTTCACATCTACCCATGATAATGTTAAAAATCTTGGTATAATCAAGAACACTTCTTGTTTCTCAGTCTTAATTATGACGTTCATTGAAGTTTTTGAATCAAGATGAAGACATTCCAGGTAATTTTCACTTTGTGAGACTTGATGATTTATTTATTTATGGGAGAAGGATAGAGGCAAAGTTGAAAAGAGGCAGAAAGGCAGAGAGAGAGAGAAAGGGGGGGGGACAACCTATCCCCAAACCAAATTCTGCCATTTTCATTTAGGGTATCAAACTTAGTATCTCATGTAAGAATAGCATGTGCTCCACTTGCTGAGTAGTGGCTTTGGTCTCATTGTTGAGACACTGTTTCGTGAATGGGCATTAAATTTTGTCATTTTTTTTTCTGTATCTATTGACATGATCATATTATGACTTTTCTTTTTTAGCTCAATGATGTCTTAGACTATAGTGACAGGTTTTCTATTGCTGAAGTACCCTTCTCTATCCAGAATAATATCTACTTGGTCATGGTATAGAGTTCTATAAATACACTGCTTACGAAAATTTACTTTGGTGCCTAAGAGCAATGATGTCCATGTTCCAAACAGACTCAATAAATCAAACCACTTCAGGATAGGACTTCAGTGAGTGTACTTTCTTTTTTTAATACTTATTTTTATTTACTTTCCCTTTTGTTGTCCTTGTTGTTTAATGTTGTTGTGGTTATTGACGTTGTTGTTATTGGATAGGGCAGAGAGAACTGGATAGAGGAGGGGAAGACAGAGGGGGAGAGAAAGACACCTGAAGACCTACTTCACCGCTTGTGAAGTGACTTCCCTACAGTTGGGGAGCCCGGGCTTGAACCGGGATCCTTCCGCCACTCCTTGTGCTTTGCACCATGTGCGCCACGGCCCAACTACCGCGAGTGTATTTTTTTTTAAAAAGCTGAGCTAGACTTCTGGAGGAGTGATTGGGTCATGGAGTAAGAACCACCACTTGGCCACTCCCCTAATCAAGTAGATAAGACAATGAAAACTTAGCTGACAACTCACTAAATTACAACTGAGGAAACTCAGTCACAAGTGGGTACAGGCACAACTGGCCAGTGGATGAAAAAAGGGTGAAGGAGAAATTCTCAAGACAGAAGAAGTCATTTGGGCTGGCAGTCAGTGCCATCTTGGTAGCTGTACAGCAGAGGACAAGATCTGCTACAAGAAGGTGGGGAATTTCTAGGTGCTTACCCTGTTACTTCAGGAACATCAGGATATAGAAGTGGTTACAAGGTTTCACTAGTGTATCCATGTAAAAGCTAGTCAAAAACAAAAGTTGTGTGGTCGTGGACTTAAAATAAGTCCATCGGTATTATGAGCACTCAGAAGAAAGCAGTTCTCCATTTTATTAATTTCTGGAGGCTGGAGTACTGACTGAAACATGGCAGATAGACTCTATTGTATCATCACAGGACAGGTGACATGTGGTAGAATTTTCCTCCCTCCCAATATATAAAACACCAATGTCACAAAATCCCTGTTGGCTCAATAATAGAACCATACTAAATGGGCAAGCTTAGAAGCAACCAATCCATGGCAAGGGTTACAAACAAGCAAACATAAAAGTGGGCATTATAAAATCGAAGGGCTACTCAAAAATTTTAGATGTGAGTGGCTGAATAAAATAGTAAGAGATAGGCTGATCAGTGCTCTGCTCTATTACTCTGCAGGGCTAGATACTGCACTGCCTGGCCTCATGCCTGGGTATGTGTTCTACCACTAACATTCATTCCTAACTCCACAGACGACTGTTTTGAAACATCATATTGTTAAATAATAAGGATTAAATGAAGTCAACTAGTTGAACACTTAATTTGTGTGTCTGTGTATGTAAAACAGGAAAAGAGAATATGTGTGTTGAAGTGTAAAATAATTCAGTAACTACTACCGCCTATTGCTGAAGAGTCATAGGATAACAATTTTGATAAATCATGATCTTTACTTACCAAGAAATATGAATGTATGATAATACTTACAATGGAGCTGTATATGTATTCTTTTATGAATGTACTTCTCAATTAAACTTTTTATATGTTTAATGAGGTAAGGTTTATTTATAAGCAAACACTCTTCTATATGTTAGCACTTTGGACATGGACCAAATATCACCAAATCTACCAATGAACATTTTATAGCTTTTAAATGTTCTTTCATTTGAATGAGCAAAGTTTATAAACTTTCTCCAAAGTTCTTTAGGAAGTTAATACAGTCAAATCTATTTTATTCAGTTGTGATTCAAAGCTGGACTTGTTTATCTTATGCTTTCAAATTTTTTTAAAAAACTTTCTCTATAAATAGAAGCTACAATCAAATTGTGGGGGAACTGAGGTACTGAAAATAAGATTTGACTACCATAACTGGTCAAATAGAAAATAATTGGTCAACAAAGAGAAAAGACTAGCTTCATAAATCTTGGCATTTTATATAACATTGAAAAACAGAAGAAACAAAGACTTTTTGTAAAACAGTTACCAGGATATTTTCCTATAAATAAAAGTATCTGGGGAGACACCACATCATCCCAAGCAATATAAAAATATTGAAAGACCCAGATCACATCAAATCGATGGGGTTTACAGTCAACAATATTTATACACCTTTCCCATATTTGGGAGCTACTCTCTTTTCTGATCCAGCTTTCTGGTTCTTTTTCCAGCCATGGCATCACTTCCCCAGACAGTAATAAGGATCCATCTGCATATCAGATTTCAGGCTCAGGCAAAAGCAAACAAACAAACAAACAAACAAACAAAACCACACTAGTATAGCCACAGGCCCTTTGGAATTTAACTAAAATATTCCTACTAGCTATTTACAAAATGGAGCCCCCCCCAACTCTTCATCTGCATTATTCCAGCCTTTAGGTCCATGATTGGTCAACAATTTGTTTGGCATGTTAACTCTCTTTTCAACCTCCAGGTTCCATTATGCCAACCAGACTTCCCTGGACAGACAACCCCGCTAATGTGTCCTGGAGCTCCACTTCCCCAGAGCCCTTCTAGGCAAAGAGAAAGACAGGCTGGGAGTATGGATTGACCTGTCAATACCCATGTTCAGCGGGGAAGCCCTTTCACCTTCTGCATCCCACAATGACCCTGGGTCCATACTCCCAGAGGGTTAAAGAACAGGAAAGCTATCAGGGGAGGGGATACAGAGTTTTGGTGGTGGGAAGTGCATGAAGTTGTACCCCTCTTATCCTATGATTTAGTTAATGTTTCCTTTTTATAAATAAAAAGTTAAAAAAATATATTGAACGAACAGAAACGTGTCTAGATCATCTAAAGAGAGTAAAAATCATAATTTAGGTTTACTACTAAAATTTCAACAGCTTTACTATTTATCATTTCAAAATAATTGTTATTGTCTAGAATCTAATTTTAATGCATCTCTCTCTATATGCATATATATACTTGTGTGTGTGTAGTAGATGTATGTATTTATAACACCATTACCTCAGTGTGTAGCCATATGTTTGTTTCCATGACATATAGTTTTTTTCAGGGCCTAGAAGATAACTCATCTGGTGAAATGTCCATCTTGTTACATTCAAGGTCCTGTTTTGAGACTTGGTGCCACATGGCAGCACCCAGGAGGCTACTCATTAAATTTCATGAAGTGTGAAGTTTTTAAAAAATATATTATTATTTTTTACGTTTATTTATTTATTGGATAGAGACAGAAATCGAGAAAGGGGAAATAGAGAGAGAGAGACAGAGACAGAGAGACACTTGCAGCCTTGCTTTACCACTTGCAATGCTTTCCCCCTGTAGGTGGGGACCAGGGACTTGAACCTGGGTCCTTGCACACTGTAATACATGCACTCAACCAAGTATACCACCGTCTGGCCCCGAAAGTGTGAACTTTTAAGGGCTGTAGTATTTTTCCTATCTATTTCTCCCTCTTTTTTGTCACTTGAAAAATATTGATAGGATTGAAGTAGAGACCCACATGTAATAAATTAGTAATTAATATACTATAATATATATATACCACATTACATTAGTATAGTGCATTATAGTAAATTTTCAATGGTACTGCACATATGGAGAGTCTTGAGTTAATTCCCTAGCACTGTGCTAAAAAATAGTTTATCACTATAAACTTGTAAAATCTGCCTAGAGAAGTCATTATTTTCCTACCAAAAAATCAGATTCTTTTGAGAAGTTTTTGTAAATAGTGAAAAGGTTGCTAAATAACTGTGGGGCACACTGAAAATGAAAGGTAGGAATTTAAAAATATTTCAAGACACAGAAAATAAAGACAAGATTTATCAGAACATGCAAAAGGCGGCAAAAGTATCACTAAGAGGGAAATTTTTAGGTATACAGGCTTACCTCAGGAAAGAAGAAGAATAACAAATAAAAAAAAGTCTCAGCTTACTCCTAAAAGAACTAGAAAAAGAAAAATTAACAAAAGTCAGAAACAGGGAGGAAATAGTAAAAATTACAGCAGAAATAAATGAAGTAGAGATCTAAGACAATTTGAAAGAACAATGAAATCAGAACCCAGTTCTCTGAGATTAACAACCAAATAGACAAACCTTTGGCAAGAGTCACAAAGATAAAGAGAATGTAAATAAATTGTGGAAGGCCATGAAGAATTATGAAGAATTAATAGTGTTGCAAAAATTATACAACCTAGAAGAAATAGGCATGTCCTCAGAAATATATAACGACCAAGACTAAATCAGAAAAGAATGAAATAATCTAAATAAATTGATCATAACCAAATAAAGTGAAACAACAGTCAAAATCCTTCTAAAAAAAAAAAGGCTCAAAGATCAGTCACTTGGGCAAAGGCTTAGTGATTTGAAAAAAATGCCTTACTTCAAATTGATGGGGTTTACAGTTAATGACATCTATATACTTTTCCCATGTTTGGGATCTACTCTCTTCCCTTTCTAGTCCTATTTCCAACTCAGACACCATCTCCCCAGACAATACCTTTAGCCCACTTGCATGCTAGCTGTTGGGCTCAGGCAAAAATTAGTAAAGTCATGGGGTCCTTGGAATATACCTATAATAGACGCACTAGCTTTTTTCTAAAATGGAGACCCCAAATCTCATTTACTATACTCATACTTTTAGGTTCCTGATTATTAAACAATGTGTTTTGCTTTATATATTAATGCTTTTCAGCTGCCAAGTTGCAGATGCCAACCTAACTTACCCCGACAGAGGACCTCACTCAATGTGTCCTGGAATCCCAGCTCTCCAGAGCCCTGCCCCACTAGGAAAAGACAGAAACAGGCAGGGGTATGGATTTACCGTCAATGCCCATGCACAGTGGAGAAGCAATAACAGAAACCAGACCTCCCACCTTCTGCACCCCATAAGGACCTTTGGTTCTTCCAGAGGGATAAAGAACAGGGAAGCTTCCAATGGAGGGGACAGGATACAGAACTCTGGTGGTAGGAACTGTATGGAATTGTACCCCTTTTAACCCACTATCTTGTCAAGCATTATTAAACTACTAATATGTTGTTTTCGCCGGGCTGGCTTCACGGGCGGGTAACAGATGACCCGGGACTCATGGCTGGGTTGAACGCAGTATCTCTTTATTCATGCAGGACGTAGCGCAATCTAAGTCGAGCTAAGCTAAAACTAACTACTACAAACAATCTTGTCCTTATAAATATACTAGCCCAGCAGGGTGGGAACAGGATGCCACGCAGAGAGGGTGGAGAGAAAAGTGACTGGTGAAAATCAGGGTATGACAAGGAGAGGGGGCAGAGCAAGCAAGAATTCTACCACTGAACCACCAACGCCCTGGAGGGAGGGTGGTGCTTGTTAACAGAGGTTATGTAAATAGAATACAGTGGTTATGTAAATAGAATGCAGTGTTAAGCAGGGGGGATTTAAACCAAATGAAACAGAAGGGGTTTTTAGAAGCATACCAACACTAATAAAATAAATTTAAAAATATATTAGGTTGCTCCTAGTCTACTTACTATCACTATTGCTGCTTTAAAAATCAAATGTAGGGGCTGGGAGGTAGCGCAACGGGCTGAGCGCACATGGCGCAAAGCCCAAGGACCAGCGGAAGGATCCTGGTTCGAGTCCCCAGCTTCCCACCTGTAGGAGATTCTCTTCACAAGCGGTGAAGCAGGTCTGTAGGTGTCTATCTTTCTCTCCCCCTCTCTGTTTTCCCCTCCTCTCTCCATTTCTCTCTGTCCTATCCAATAACAGCAACAATAATAATAACCACAACAACGTTAAACAACAAGGGCAACAAATGGGAAAAAATTGGCCTCTGGGAACAGTGGATTCATGGTGCAGGCACCGAGCCCCAGCAATAACCCTGGAGGCAAAACAAACAAACAAACAAACAAAAAACAACAACAAAAAAACAAATGTAGTGTTTTTGTAGCAGAGTCATGGTGAATTAGACACAGTAAACTAACTGCTCTATCCTCACACAACAACGTGTAACAAGGAATTTCCTCAGAATATAGCTGGGGTTTCTGGAAAAAAAAAAAGCACCAACATCTGAGGTGGATGAAGCTTGAATGGCCAACAGGAACAGGAGGGTGAAGGGAAAAAGACACAAAACCAATTGTGCCTATTGACAAAGTGACTTATCAGCTGACTGAGAAACAGTAAAGGCAGTAATATTTATGACCTAGCCCCAGGTGGAAGAACCAGAGTGCTAAACTTTGTGTCTTTGTAGTGGTAAAGAAAACCAGCTAGAATTTATGATATCCAACAATCAAGTTCCAGAGAAGGTACGCAGATAGGGAAAGTGCTCTCCCCTGCATAGCAAAGTCAACACTTCATGGAGAAAGCCTGGAAAGGGTGTGAATCCCCCCATTTTGGGCTCTGTTAAAATGACAGCAACTGGAATCCATCAGCAATTCATTTCTTCAGCACCTCTTCCCTTAAAACCCACATTAAAACAAACAACAAAACAGCAGTGTAACTCTAGTGCCATCTGCTGGACAACAACTGAAACTAAACATATTGTATAAATCCATAATGATGTAGACCCAAAGGTTCATGACTGGTAAACAATTTGTTTGGCTTTATATGTTAACTCTCTTTTCAGCCATCAGGTTCCAGATGGTACCATGATGCCAACCAGACTTTCCTGGACAGACAACCCCACCAATGTGTCCTGGAGCTCTGATTCCCCAGAACCCCACCCTACCAGGGAAAGAGAGAGGCAGGCTGTGAGTACGACCTGTTAATGCCCATGTTCAGCAGGGAAGCAATTACAGAAGCCAGACCTTCAACTTTCTGCATTCCACAATGACCTTGGGTCCATACTCCCAGAGGGATAAAGAATAGGAAAACTATTAAGGGAGGTAATGGGATATAGAGTTCTGGTGGTGGGAATTGTGTAGAGTTGTACCCCCTTTATCCTATGGTTTTGTCAGTGTTTCCTTTTTATAAATAAATAAATGACAAAGAAAAAAGAATTAAAAAAAACCCCAGCATCCACCAGTTCTTTATCTATAAAAACTCACATCTGAAACCAAGGCAAGCAAGTGTGAAAGACAATGGCAAGAGTTACAAGTCAGCAAAACTGTTATGTTCTTATCAGTTAAAGCAGACTTTCAGACAACAATAAAAATGTAACAAAAGGCAAGAGGAATATTATATAATGATCAAAAGATCAATCCACCAAGAAACGGTAACTATCATCAATATATATATATATATATATATATATATATATATATATATATATACCCAATCTGGATCCACCCAAATTCACAAATAAGTTTTAACTGACTTCAAGGGATACAATGATAGCAACATATTAATACCAGGACATCTCCGTGCACTACTTAAGTCAAAAGATACTCAGGACAAAACCATCAACAACGAACTAATGGAAGTCAAAGAAGAAATCAACTTAACCAGTATATACAGAACATTCTATCACAAAATAAATTAATTCATATTTTTCTCAAGTGCACTACAGCATTCTTACAAATTGACCATATGTTCTGGTGGGGACAAAGACAGATAATACCTGAGTCAATGAAGAAATCAAAAGAGAAATTAAAACTATCTGCAGATGAAGGAAAATGAAGAGATGAACTTCCAGATCCTATGGGATCTTGTACAAGTAGTATTTGGAAGTATATAGCAATACAGGCCCAGATTAACAAAGAGGAAAGATCTTAAATAAACATTTTATGAGTACATTGAAGGATCTAGGAAAGGAGCAACAAAAAAGACCCCAAAATTATCAGGAGGGAATTATCAGAGGAGACTTCTGGCCAAGATGGCAACTGTCTAGCAGCTTCAGGGCTGCTCTCTACTTTGAAACCACAGCAACAAACACTACAGCTATGAGGGCTGAAGGGCTGGATGGTGGCGCACCAGATTAAGCACACATAGTGTACAGTGCAAAGACCCTGTTTGGGTCCCAGGCTCCCCATCTGCAGGGGGTCGCTTCACAAGCGGTGAAATCAGGTCTGCAGGTATCTTTCTCTTCCCTTCTCTGTCTTTCCCTCCTTTCTCAATTTCTCTCTGTCCTATTCAACAACAATGACAACAGCATGAGCAGCAACAACAACAATGGTAAAAAAAGGTGGCCTCCAGGAGCACTGGATTTGTAATGCAGGCACTGAACCCCAGTGATAACCCTGGAAGACAAAAACAAACAAACAAACAAACCAAAAACTGCAGCTATGCTATACTGAAAAACTACTCAACCAGCCACAGAAACAGCCCTGGGATCACAGAAAGTCTGAAAGCAGAGGGAGAGAAACATGGAACTGGAACTCAGGTGATGAGACAAGGAAAATTACCATAAAGAGTATGGTGCCCTTGAATTAAGGACTCAGGGTTACTGAAAACAAAGAGCCCATTTGGGATTTTAAAGGCACCAACCCGACTAAAGGTCCCACTGGACTTAGTTTGCCACGAGGGCTCCCTGGTCACTGATCTTATAGAGTTCCAGCAGGGCAGTGGTGTTTCAGTTAGTTTTGCCTTTACGAGCCACACCAAAGCACAGTTCATTCTGGTTCCCTCCATGCCCAGCACCATTGCCTTCTGTTACCCATGACCTGTCCCATCTTGACTTTTAACTAGATTTAATAATCTAAAATTAATCCAGGCAATTTATAGGTTAGTATTTAGAACTTTATATCTTCCTTTTCAATTCCTTTGCTCCCCCCCCCCCCCCCCCCCGGAGATCTGCTCTACAAGGAACAGGTTCCATCAAAACTTTTAAACTTTTTCATTCGGAGTCCTTATTGACTCTTTTCTGTACTTTTTGTGCAGTACACATTCAGTTTATCATATCCTTAGTTTGTCCGTTTATTTGGCTGGAAATTGAGAAGGAACCATACCTTTTTTATTTTCATGCTTACTGTAAGTTCCCAGAGTGCTTTTTTACACAGGAGCTAAGTGTTTACTGAACGGATGAATGAAAACAGCTTAAACAAGAAAGATGGACAGCCTCAGAACTATGATTCATTAAAATATTTGTTTGCCATAAATAGTGATAACTAGAATCAAATCAGTAAATTAGGAGTGATCCAATTCTGAATTCGTCAGCTCTTATTCAACTTTCCTGGCTTACTTTCAGCTATTTCATATTGCTGTCTTTATTTTTCCTTTGTCTAATGCTTATACTATTTTTGCTGTGGTTAGTATATTGTATATAAGTGAGTATATAATGTATATAAAATAATTGGATATATAGTGTATTGGATATAAGCTTATGCACTAGCTTTGTGATGTCTGTAATCAGAATTCTTATCTAGAAGTATTTATTCTATTTTATGTAAATATAAAACATTTCTCTAATTAGTGTGTCTTGAACAAATAATGCGCTTATTACTCTTATTATTTACATCTTCAATTATCCAAATAATAAGCTGCAATCTTGTTCAGTAAGAAGTGGTACCAGAAGATTCTATATGATTCACTACAATCTAATGAAAATACTACAGCTCCTTTTAATTGGACTCTTCTATCTTAAAATAGAGGGTGTTTTTCATAGAATTATGGAAACTAGAAAGTATATGAATAGGTTATTATATCATGAAAAGAAGTCTCTATATTTAAATCCTTCAAATTTCTAATTTCTAAATACCAAAAGACATTAGACAAAATTAAAATGGCTCTATAAAAACATCTTTTCTCCTATTTTATATCGGGTAGGGCAGAGAGAAATTGAGAGAGGAGAGGGAAAGAGAGAGAGAGCAAGAGAGAGAGAGACACCTATAGATCTGCTTCACCAGAAGCCTCATCCTTAGGTGGGGAGTAGGAGCTTGAACCAAGGTCCTTGCACATTGTAATATGTGTACTTAACTGGCTGCAACACTGCCTGGCTTTCTCTATAAAAAGTCTTTTTCAAGGTAAGACTATCATTGTTTGCAATACTTGAACTTATATTTCATGATAAAGTGCACTAATTCACAATGCACCTGTTTATAACCTGATTTTCCTATTTTATACTGTTCCAATGAAATTTACTTAAAAAACTGAAAATATCTGACTGACCTAAAGGCTGTGGGTAGTCTTCAAGAAAACAATGTTTAAACACACACTTTGTTTTCATCACAAACACACACACACACACACACACACACACATTTTCTAAACTAGGGTCTGGATGGGACCTTTACCTTAGCATTGGTATTGTATTTCTTTAATATTTCATTTTAAATTGCTTTAGATATTTTCTTAAATATTTACTACTTCAACCTAATTTCTGATTACCCAGTTTTGCTATTCCCCCCACCACCGCATCAGCTGCTAATATATATGTGTATATGTATGTATTTTTTTTTACATATTTAATATGCTATTCTCCCATCCAAGTACTAAACAGGCCCGACCCTACTTAGCTTCTGAGATCAGACAAGATCAGGTGTGTTCAGGGTGGTATGGCTGTAGACATTAATATGCTATTCTTTGGACTCTAAGATTGATGAGGGCAAGAAAATTCATTTTATTTATAGATGTGCCAATAATGTTTCTGACAAACCAAATAAATATTTACTGAATGGAAGAACTATATGTATGGCTAGATTACATGTAAGTAGAACACAGATTATATTTTATGTGATTAACTGAGAACAGAAGGACAGAGTCAACACTTGATTAACTCAGAATGTAGTAGGGGTACAGATAACTTTTTAAAAATCTCAAATGTGCTTATAGTTTCAATAAGCATTAATGGAGGAAAACGAAGCAATCTAGAAAACTACAAAGTAAAGTTTATCCATTAGTAAAAGTAATTACTAATGATGTTTTAATATATCTTTATAAGGTTTTGCATGCATAAATATATCTTTAATTTTTAAAACTATAACGTATTCTCTCTCTCAATATGCACTCTCTAGTGTAGTTACACATGTACAAATGCAGTCTGTTTAGAGCAACAAAAAACCCTCTCCTTCTCTGCTACATTTACATCTAACTACAAGTATATCTTCTGTTCCATTCAGAGTCAAATTCCTGGAAAGAAAAGAATATTATTTCTGTGCATTTTCTCTGCTGTTCACCATTCAACCAAAACTCCTCTAGCCATAAGTCATTTATGACCCATCTGCCACATCCTCTAGGTTATTTCGAATTCTCACTGTATTTGACAGTCTTTCAACAATTTAATGTTGTTGACTAGTTTATTCTCTTAAAATCACCCTTTTAAAGAATGTCACTTAAATGAAGTTCCCCTTTAATTTCTAAACATATATTCTCTGTTCAGCTTTTTTATTTTCCTTGCTTTGACCAGCCACTAGATGCTGGCATTTTGTAGTGCCCAATCTTGGGCTTTTTTAAAAGTTCATGTTCTTTTCTTTTATCTACACTTTCTACACCCCACCATCAATCAATTTACATAGATTTTTCTTGGCTATTCTATGAAAAAAATGCATCATGACTTTTCTGACAACTCAAAAGATTATAGTTCTTTCCACTCTTACCATTACTGATGTCTTAGTCCAATTCTCTTATGTCTCTGGGTGTAGCACCTTATTCTTTTATAATCCTCATAGTTTATGATCTACAAAGCTGATAAATCTTTCTAGACAGAATCTGGAATACTTTTCTATCTCTGTTCTGTGGGGGAAATGGAAATTATCTTCAGTTTTTCTATCTGGAGAATCCACTATCCTATTTTAGGTAAAGGATTTGCAAATCAGTTTACAGGAAACTGACCAAACTATAACAACTAACTAGTAGAAGTTAAAAGCCACCCTGGTACATACCTAAAGTAGACTTCCTAGTTTCTTCCCACACAAAGATCCCTAGTTTCTTCTACTCTATTCATATGCTTGGGTTCCTGTTTATTAAACAAAATTACCTGCTTTATATCTTACCACCTTTAACTCACAAAGTTTCAGATGCTACCATGATTCCATCCTGACCTCCCCGGACAGATGACTTCACCACTGTGTCCTGGAACCTCACTTCTCCAGAGCCCTATCCATTAGGGAAAGATAGAACAGGCTGGGGGGTATGGATCTACCTGCCAATGCCCATGTCCAGTGGAAAAGCAATTACAGAAGCCAAACCTTCCACCTTCTGCACCCCATAAAGAATTTTGGTCCATATTCCCAGAGAGATAAAGAATAAGAAAACTTCTAGGACTGGGGGAAGTAGAGGCTCTATAGTGGAGATGTGAGGTTCCTGCTGTCTTAGGGTTCAAAAAGACAATCAATAGTTAATGTTATCATCACATTATTTGGTAATTGGGTTAACTTTGAAAAATCCTTTTGTTAAGGATTGCTGTACAGTACCCAGTATCTTGTATATAGCTGTGCTATTGGTTGCTTCTGATCTACTTGGTCTAGGCTTTTGAGAGAGTCTGCATATCAATTACACAGCCTATATATTGAAAAGATTCAATTTGTGTTTTGAAAAACTTCAAGATATACAATTAATTATCCCCCTCTCGTATTAATTAACTAGTGATTTATATGACTACATTTTACTAGGAGTGTACATAAACACCATTCCCACCACCAAAAGACTGTGACCCATCCCTCCCTCCCACTCCCACCCCCCACTGGCCCAGGAAGCTGCATGTCTACCCCTCACCACAGGGTTTTTACTTTGGTGCCCTACTTACAATTTGGTCAGGTCCTGCTTTTAGTTTCCCTTTCAGATCTTCTTACTCAACTTCTGTTGATGAGTGAGATCATCCCATACTCATCTTTATCTTTCTGACTTAGCTCACTTCACATAATTCCTTCTAGCTCTGTCCCAGATGGGTCAGAGAAGGTGGGTTCATTGTTCTTGACAGCTGCATAGTATTCCATTGTGTATACATACCACAGCTTTCTCAGCCACTCATCTGGTGTTGGGCACCTGGGTTGCTTCCAGGTTTTAACTATTATGAATTGTGCTGCTATGAACATAGGAGTACACACCTCTTTTTGGTTGGGTGTTATGGAGTCCTTGGGGTATAAGCCCAGGAGAGGAATTACTGGATCATATGGAAGGTCCATGTCTAGCCTTGTGAGAGTTTTCCAGACTGCTCTCCACAGAGGCTGTACCAATTTACATTCCCACCAGCAATGTAAAAGGGTTCCTCTGTCCCCACAACCTCTCCAGCATTTGTTGCTGCTGTCCTTTGGATAGGGCCCACTTTCCCGTATGCCTCTCCCAATCCATACCAAATAATATTGCATCTGCCGATCACAACCTAACCAACACAACGATTACCACCTCAACATGCTTCACCTCAGACTGTGTCCAGAGACTTCACGTGTGGAATGAGAATCCTTCAGCTTCATTACTCGGGTGAGACCTTTCCTTTCATAGTATACTCCAATTCCATCTCAGGTGGTTCACTTTCTAACAAAGTCCCATAACCTAGATATACACCAGTTTCTGTGAGAGAGAGCATATGTTCACACGTATCCATAAACTACTGCAAAATATATACCTGAAAGCAGAAGTATACTAGAGTTTGCAGTGAGTACCCCCCTAACACTTCCTCTCCACTATTCCAAGCTTTGGGTCCATGACTGCTCAACAATTTGTTTGGCTTCGTATGTTGTTGGATAGTATGCCAGCTCCCCCTGGCTTCTGCTTAACCATATGCCTATATAGGGATAGATTTAATCCCATTCAAAGCTTTGGTCTATTTACATAAATCACTTTTACATTTACATAAAGCACCACACTCCATCCAGGGCATTGGTGGTTTAGTGGTAGAATTCTCACCTGCTCCACCCCCTCTCCTTGTCACACCCTGATCCTCTCCTTGTCACACCCTGATCTTCCACCAGTCACTTTTCGCTCCACCCTCTCTATATCACATCCTGTTTCCACCCTACTTGGAGAGTATAAAAACAGCTGCTCTTCTGCTTAAAGACACTTGGAAATTGCTTTCCGGCTCTGAGAGTTCCAGAGTGTATCTCCTGCGAAGTTAGTGCGGCACAAGTTCCTGATCCCTCTCCCACGCAGCAGCCTAGATCGGCTCGAGTTGAGTTCTCTCCAACCCAGAGAGCACTAGCTCGGGAAGAAGTACCCTCAGGCTATTCCTGCAGTATGTTAACTCTCTTTTCAGTCACCAGGTTCCAGATGTCATCAGGATGCCGGCCAGGCTTCCCTGGACTGAAGACCCCACCAATGTGTCCTGGAGCTCCGCTTCCCCAGAGACCCACCCTACTAGGGAAAGAGAGAGGCAGACTGGGAGTATGGACCGACCAGTCAATGCCCATGTTCAGCGGGGAAGCAGTTACAGAAGCCAGACCTTCCACCTTCTGCAACCCACAATGACCCTGGGTCCATGCTCCCAGAGGGATGGAGAATGGGAAAGCTATCATGGGAGGGGGTGGGTTATGGAGATTGGGTGGTGGGAATTGTGTGGAATTGTACCCCTCCTACCCTATGGTTTTGTTAATTAATCCTTTCTTAAATAAAAAATAAAAAAAACTAAAAAAAAAGAGAAAATTTCTAATGGAGGGGATGGGACAGGGGACTCTGGTGGTGGGGACTGTGTGGAATTATACACGTTATCTTATAATCTTGTTAATCATTATTAAATCACTAATAAAATGTTTTTTAAAAATGCATGGCTTGCCACCACTTTTTCCTTTGCTTTCTCTACATGCTACATTGAAGCTCAGAAATCCAAGTTTTTTAGAATAAAGGGTCAGTTCAATATGGAACTTTATTCCCAACTATAAATGTGACAAATGAGGGAACTCTGGTTGAGCACACACATTCCAGTGCACAAGAACCAAGGTTCAAGCCCCTGGTCTCTACTTGTTTGGGGAAAGCTTCACTATGTTGTGAAGCGGTGCTGCATGTCTCTCACATCTCTCCTTCTCTACTCCTCCTCCCGTCTCAACTTCTGTCTGTATTCAACATTGAAAAAGATAAATGTAACAAATGTGGCCTACCTTATCACCTGGGGTCCTACTCAGGGAATCCTTGGATTTTCCCCATAGATACTATGGGCCTAGACCTCTAACAGATGCCTGTTTGCAGCCACTGGTCACTTTCTCTGTAAATGTCATTATAAGCCCTTCTGTAGGCCTCTCCAGGCCTCAGAACACACTAGCAACGTTAAGGACAGCTCCACTCTCTAAAGGGAAGCTGGATCATCCGACTCTGCCACTCGAGGAATTGGTCCTATAATGTGTGCAATCTACAATGTTTGCAGCTGTGAACATGGACTGTGAGCTCAGACTGATAGGGACCCAGAGGTCATATAGACTCCTGTGTTAAATCTTAATATACATGGGTCAGATCAATGTGGTAAAGACATATATATATATATATATATATATATATATATATATACACACACACACACACATATACATATATATGTGTATATCATTATTATTATTTCAAGGTTAGGAGGCACTCTGCCCTGACATGGATTTTAAATTCTTACACTTTGACACCATCCTCCTAGACAGTATTTCTAGTCCACTTCTGTGCTAGTTATCAAACTCAAACAGAGATTAGCAAAGTATTAGGCTCCTAGGAATATACATAGTTTTTACCCTAGGGTCACTATTTTCATCTCCTCTAATTCTACTCTTTGTCCTCTGTTTATTAAATATTTTGCCTTGTTTTATATCTTACTGTTTTTCAGGCAACAAATTCAGATGCTACTACAATCTCATTCTGACCTCCCTGGGCAGATGACTTGGCCAACATATCCAAAAACCTCACCTCTCCAGAGCCCTATCCTCTTAGGGAAAGATATAGACAGGCTGAGTTGGATAGATTGGCAAATATCCATGTCCTTTGAATTACAGAATTCCTTCCTTCTGTATGCAGAAAAAAAATATCCTTTTTAGTCCATAATCCCAGAGGGAGAAATGTTAGGAGAAGATCATCTGAGGGCTCTGAGCTCATCTGAGGGCTCTGAGCCTCCAGTTCCACTGGAACCTGGAACTTTTGTGATCAGAAATCTTTGTTTTTGTTCCATCACTGAGAAAGAAGAGAATTCAGAGAATACTTGAGGAATTCAGGCCCTGTTTCTCTTACCAGAGAAGGAAGATTTAAAGGAAGCACACTGTAATAGATGTGTATGTGGCTTAGAATGGAAGTGGAAGTGAGATCATTCTTAGAAGTAAATAAAAATGGGTATAGTATCACATGGAGTCATCCTTTGCCCAAGTGGTCCATGTGCCTTCCTGGTGTGTGCCTTTTCTAAACTGATCAAAAGTTTAAAATATCATTTAAAAAAACTTAGCTATGGAATAAAAAAGATTTACTCATTTGAGTCTTATAAACACACACACACACACACACACACACACACACACACACACACACACACACACACACCATACTCAATAACTAAAAAAGATTATATTGTGTCCTTTGGGACAAAATGGAACTGGCAGGGAGTATGTGTAGTAAAGTAAAGAAGTGAAGGACAACTATGGGATGATTCCACTCATGTATGGACTATAGAGAATTGAAACCCATAAACTTGAAAAAAGAGTTATATATAGTCGACCCGTATCTATAGCCTTGAAAACTATGGTGGTTATCAATGAAAGAGAGAGCATGGGGACACAGAATTTTTGTGGTGAGCGTGGTATAGAATTATGTCCCTATAATATTATAGTCTTGTAAATGATAAAAATATAGTGAAAAAAATGTTGGTGCCCCATAGTTGGTCACGCAGTAGGAGAACATGTCACAATGTGAGAGGACCCAGTTTCATGCTCCTGGTACTAGCCTGCAGGAAGGAAATTTCACTAGTAGCTCATAAAGGCAAACAATATTGGTTGAATAACACAACATTTTTCACAGGTCTATTTTCTTTATGATTCTCTGCTATAGAAAAAAAGAAAGCCAAATAAGTTTTTCACTGAGATTTACTTCAGTCAGAATTGTTCTAACATTGACCATTGAGATATCAGGAAAAGTGTGCTAAAAATTTCTAGGAAAGCTTTTTATTTCCTGACAAAAGGACAATAAATAACTAACCTCATTTTCCTTTACTTGAACCACCATGACCCTGGTATTTGAATTTATGTTAGCCATCTTGCAATAGGAGTCAATATAATGAGAATATATGTAAAGTGGACACAAAGTTAAGAGTCTGTCCCTGATTGTAGAATGTATCTCTAGATTTACTATATGAGAAAAAGAAATACCAACTAGCCAAACTTTTATCAGGTATGTTTCTCCTAACTACAGTTAAATTCACTAACTATTTCCAGTCTACTAGACTACTCTTGGCCCTCACCATTTCCTGAATTTCCTAGAGTCAGCACACATTTATTGAGTTAGCCAAGCATTATTTCAGGCCTCGGGGAGGCTGCAATAAAGTAACACTACTGACTAGTTGATTTGAGCAACAGACAATTAGTTCTCAGGATTATGCAGATGACAAATCAGGGTGCTAGTATGTGTACCTAGTATGCTAGGTGTTTTTGTTCTGGCAAGAGCTCTCTTCCCAACCTGCATTCAGTTATGTTCTGTGTGCTCACATGTTCTTTCATCTGCTGTGTGCAGAAGGGGCGCATCTCTTTTACATATAAGGCCACCAGTCAATCAGTTTAGGAATCTACCCTTATGACTTCATTTAACCATAATTACTTCCTAAAAACTCTATTTCTAAATACAGTTACAGGGAGGGAGGGGAGATAATTCTACAGTTTAATTATAGCAGACAGAGACAGGCATTAGGATGTTTCAGAGTTCACACATCAAGCAAGTAAGAATTATGTACAAATTATTTAAAGAAGAAAAAAGCCACAATGAGATTTTCTCAGTCAGTGATAAGTGTCAGAAAGGAAGATAGGATAGTTTCAGAGTGATTTCATTTGGAGTTTAGGACATTTTGAATCTAGTATTCATTTTTTCATTTTCTTTTTTTTAATTTCTTTATTGGGGAATTAATGTTTTACATTAGATAGTAAATACAATAGTTTCTACATGCACAGCATTTGTCTAGTATTCATTTTAATGAAGGAGGGTTCATTGGTTTTACAGTAAGTTATTATTTTGTTTGTTTTTGTCTAGGCTTCACTGCAATGAGCTGACTTTTTCAGAGAGGGAGGGACAGAGACAAAGTGATAGAGAGAGAGAGAGCGGCGATAGATACCAGAACACTGAAGCTTCCCCCTTTATAATAAAGGCTAGTTTAAATGTGGGAAGTGTGCATTATAAAGCAAGTGCATATTCTGTGTTAGTTACCTTGCTAGTCTAATAAATGCTTTTTATTTTCTTCATAATCCCTACAACAATTGCATTTCTTAGTTCATATTTTAATTTTGACTGGCACCCTCATATCTTTTTGAAAAATTTAAAACAGAACTCAAAGATCTTAGTTTCTGAATAGCAGGCAGTTGACAACTCCTGCTGGGTTACAAATGACAAAGAACATAGCCCCTTAGCAAAGGTTGTTCTCTGTTTCCAGTGACAATTTTTACAACTTTCAGTCAGTTCCAGATTTAACTAAAATTCAGATATTCTGAGACTATAACACACCCCATAGTATTGTTTTTTTTTTTTTTTTTTTGCCTCCAGGGTTATTGCTGGGGCTTGGTGCCTGCACTATAAATCCACTGCTCCTGGAGGCCATTTTCCCCATTTTTTTGATGTCCTTGTTGTTACCCTTGTTGTTGTCATTATTGTTACTGTTGTCATTGCTGCTGTTGTTGGACAGGACAGAGAGAAATGGAGAGAGGAGGGGGAGCCAGAGAGGGGAGAGAAAGATAGACACCTGCAGACATGTTCCACCACCTGTGAAATGACCCTCTGCAGGTGGAGAGCCGGAGACTCGAACCAGGATCCTTATGCAGGTCTTTGTGGTTTGTGCCATGTGCGCTTAACCCGCTGTGTTTTGTTGTGTTTTAAACGAAACACTCCTCTGCTCTAGTATATGATGGAGCAAAACATTGAACCTGAGACCTCAGAGCCTCAGGCATGAGAAGTTTCTTGTATAACCAGTATGCTATCTTCCCCACCCTGATTCCACAGTATTTTAAAAGTATAGGAATTGTGTAGTCTTCTCTTATTACTAAACCTCTTGGATTTCGTGACCTGTCTTATTCTTTTCTCTCTGATTTCCTTTTATATATTAATCAACTTTCTCTATTCTCTTTCTGGTTTTCTGAAACCTTACTGTCATTTACGCCGAAACAATGTTTTAGTGCCCCGAGGAATAAATTATGCAATAGCTATATGTGTAAGAAAATTAGATAGTTAAGTTTGGGCATTTGATTTTTAAAAATCCAGGTTTCTCAATTTAAGTGATAGATCTGAAATACCCTTTATCGTGCTCCTTTCTGTTCCTTATGTTGAACACATACTAGGTAAAATGTCTGGATTGGAGTAAGTACATGATAGATTTCTAAGAGGGTACTCTACAACATAATTATCTCAACTTATTATTGGAAAGAGATCTCGCAAAGGCTAGGGAGTTAGTTTGATTATAGGCATGTTCATTATTTCTGATATTCAAAAGACATTCTGGGAAGAAAGTAAATTCTCAAACAAGGCAAAAAAGAAGAGGATACCACTATTTTGTCTTGACTGAAGAGTAAATTTATTTAGTCAGTACAAGAAATAAATGATCTGTCCTTAGGTATCAACCAAGTCAAATATCCTCCACGTTTGTCAACATGTTGACATTTGAAAGACCTAAAATACTATGGTACATACCTAGGGGGAAAAGAAATAAGGTAATAGTGATTAATATTTACTTTCCGGGAGTCAGGCGGTAGCACGGTGGGTTAAGCGCACGTGGCGCGAAGCCAAAGACTGGCATAAAGGTTCCAGTTTGAGGTTCCAGCTCCCTACCTGCAGGGGAGTCGCTTCACAGGTAGTGAAGCAGGTCTGCAGGTGTCTCTCTTTCTCTCACCATCTCAGTCTTCCTTTCCTCTCTCCATTTCTCTGTCTTATCAAATAACAACAATAATAACTACAACAACAGTAAAAGACAACAAGGGCAACAAAGGGAAAATAAATGATATAAAAAAAATGTACTTTCCAGACTATACTAGAAAGAAGATTCAAAATATAAATTAAATAGACTCATTTGATAAAAATCCATCATCTCCTTATCATATCATATATTTTTAATAAAAATAAGGAAAATTATATTTTTAAAATATCTGATTTTGTGGATCATGACTCATTCTTATGATAAATTCTTTCTTCTCATGTTTTCAGTATATTATTTAACCTCCTAATACAAATAGTAAATACGACTACGTATCTCTTAATCTATTTCTGCTGCATTTTTCCTGTGCCTGGCATTAAGTACATGTCATGGCACTGAGGTTTAGATATTAAAGCAATTAAAAAATAGCACTGATTAAGAAACAGCATATAGAATTTGTTTAAATAAATAAATATGGATGCTGGAGGATCCTCTCCATTCTGATTCTTAAAGAAATGTAGATCTTCAAAATGTCATTGCTGTGTCATAAAAATCTGTATTTCTAAGTTCAGAATATGACTTGAAATTTGCATAAATACATATTCCAAATTTGACAGGTTTAGAATTCCAACATATGTTAGCTTCCGTATCAGTCATCAAAATATATTTTAAGAGACAACTAGAAGTTTTCTCTATTTCCAAAATTACCTTAGGTCAATATAAGGAACCAAATCAATTCATGAGCTCTCCTTTTAAAAAATCCCCGGGAGCCAGGTGGTAGTGCAGTGGGTTAAGCGCAGGTGGCTCAAAGCGCAGGGACCTGCGTAAGGATCCGGGTTCAAGCCCCCGGCTCGCCACCTGCAGGGGAGTCGCTTCACAGGCGGTGAAGCAGGTCTGTAGGTGTCTTTCTCTCCTCCTCTCTGTCTTTCCCTACTCTCTCCATTTCTCTCTATCTTATCCAACAACAAAGACAACAATAGCTACAATAATAAAACAACAAGGGCAACAAAAGAGAATAAATAAATAAATTTTTTAAAAAAAATCCCCAAAATGAGTCTCTTCAACAAAAGGTGTTGGGAAAAGCTGAGTGAAACATGTAGACAAATGAAAATAGACAACCACATATCACCATGCACAAAAATCAACTCCAAATGAATAAAAGACATGGATAATTAGTCCTGAAACAATGAAGCATATAGAAGGAAACGCTGTAGAACACTTCACAATCTATGCTTTGGAAATGTCTCCAAAGACTCATGACCAGCAGTAAGGAAAACAAAAACAAAAATTAACCAATGGGACTTCATCAAACTGAAAAGCTGCACAGCAAAAAGAGCCACTGCCCAAACAAAAACGCACTTTACAGAATGGGAGAAGAGCTTTACATGCCAGGTAACAGAGAAGTAGCTAGTAATCAAAATATGCACAAAACTCACCAAATTTGGTAACAAAACAAACAAACATTGAACATTAAAGTGGAGAGAGATCTTGAACAACATTGACCCAAAGAACAGGCCAAACGACATGGAAAAATGCTCAAAGTCACCTATTGTCAGAGAAATGCAATTGCAAACAATGCGACCAAGCTTACCCCTGTGAGAATGTCATATGTTATAAAGGACAGAAACCATAAATATAGATGATGCAGGCAAAAAAGGAACCCTTCTATAATGTATACAGGAATGTAAATTGGTCCAACCCCTGAAGAAAAACAGTTTGGAGATTTCTCAGAACATTAGAACTGGATCTATCCTATAAGGCACTAGTTTCATTTCTGGGGATTCATCCAGAAGAAACAAAATACCTATCCAAAGACACATGCACACCTATGTTCACAGCAGTACAATATGTAACTGCCAAATGTCCTACAGATCTTAGATGTTCAAGAAGAGATAAGTGACTGAGTTGTGGTATAGATACACAGTGGAATAGTCTTCATTTGTTAAAAATGAAGAACTCATTTCCTTTGCTTCATTTTGGATGGACCTTAAGGGAATCAAGTTAAGTGAAATAAGAAAAAAAAAAAGACAAATACAGATAGGACCTAAGAAATAAGGTCAGACAGGGAAAACACAAAGTGAAACCTGGACTGAGTGTGGTATATTACATCAAAGCAAAGGACCCTGAGGAAGAACAAAGAAGTTGTGAAAAGAGCACTGGAGTGCTGGTGCATGCTGGTGGAGATCAGAGACAAAAATTTTTTGCAAACACCTATCATGAGGAAGTGACAAAAAGTACACTAAAAGGGAGGCTGTGCAGCAGTACAGTGGGTTAAGTGCACATGGCGCAAAGCACCAGGACCTGTGTAAGGATGCCGGTTCGAGCCCGGCTCCCCACCTGCAGGGTGGTTATTCATAAGTGGTGAAGCATGTCTACAGGTGTCTATCTTTCTCTTCCTCTCTCTGCCTTCCCCTCCTCTCTCAATTTCTCTCTCTCCTGTCCAGCAACAACAACAATAACAATAAGAATAACAAGGGCAACAAGGTGGAAAAAATGGCCTCCAGGAGCAGTGGATTTGCAGTGCAGGCACCCAGCCCCGGCAATAACCCTGGAGGCAAAAAAAAAAAAAACAACACTAAAAGGCCAGTAAATGTGAGACAAAGAACATAAGAGAATCTCAGGGAGCTATTCCCACCCATCTTGTTAAGTAGAAAAGTTAGGGCCCTTTCATGGGAGAACAAGGAGCAACAGAGTAAAATAGAGAGAAGTAGTATGTACATCTCCTCTGGAGTGTCCGGGGAAGAAAAAAAAAGTTATGAGAATTGGAATATCCAGGTTTCATTTTCCAAATCTGCAGACAGCAATTAAAGTAGATATTTGATAGCTTCAGGCATAATTTCTCAGTACCTGAAATACTTTGTTTCTAGTAAGCTGTCTTCATATTCCTCAAACATAGATGGGCTAGTCAGCAACAGGTCAGGTGTTAACAACAGTTTCTGGACAGAAAGTCTTAACCCTTCATGGGAAAGGAGTATCAGAAGCTTGTTGATAAGCAACAGTCATTCATATCCTGAGTTTAAATCTACAGTCTTTATATTCTATTACCATACCCTGCTTTGTCTGAGCCCCCTTTAATCATTTATAACACTGCTCATTTTTCTTCCTGCTTTGATCAGCTGCTATGAGATCTGGAATTCCTAATGTTTTCTAAACCTTATTAATAAAACGACTCTGATGGCACAAAGCACAAGGACCGGCGTAACAATCCTAGCTCGAGCCCCAGCTCTCCACCTGCAGGGGTGTCCCTTCACAGGCGGTGAAGCAGTTCTGTAGGTGTCAAAAAAATAATAAATAAAATGACTCTGAACCTAGATGAAGGAATCTTTCTGGGTTGCACCTACTTTTATAGTGGTGTCTGTTCAGAGAAAACATCTCTGGACTCTCAGTCAGTCAGAGAAGTCCTCTTCCTGAATAATCTTTCATAAATCCTGTGTCTCAGGCCATAACAATGTGACACTAGTCCTCCTCCTCTCACCAGAAATTTAAACCAAGAAAAGCTGTGATGATATGAAACACAAAACCCTTCATGTTCACACTGTAAACAACATAGTAAAGAGTTTTCCCTTTCATATAAAAGGCAGGAGTTAATTTTGTGAGTTTGATTTCTTATTGGGATGAATTTTCCACTTCCACTGAGAATGACTGACACAATTTGGAGATACTATGCAGTTGGTTCCAGACCGCAGCAATAAAGTTAGTCATATAATTTTCATATTTTTCAGTGCACTTAAAAGTTATGTTTGCATTATACTACAGTCTTAAAGATGCAACAGCATTTTCTCTCTGTTTTACTTAGTGCATCTGGTTAAGAGTTTATTAATAATTTGAAAGAATTCTTAATTTTATTGGTTTTTTATATTCATTTTTATGTAGTTTATTCTCATTTTAATTTTCATTCATATTCTTATACTAACTTTCGTTTTCTTTTGTTCTTTTTCTAAATCTGCCAGTTGTGAGGCTTGATCGTCTGAGCTTTCCTCTGCCTCTTGATGTGTGACCTATATGCAAACAATGGCTATGAACCGCCCACTTAGTACTGACCCTGAGGAGTTTCTTCCACAACTTGGGCAGATGAGATTCACAGATATAACTCTGATGTAATAATAATAACAAAAACACAGTTTAGGCAGCACACCAGAAAATAAAATGTCACTAAAAACATGTAGGTGAATATGTGCATGTAAGAAATTGTTTTCTGGGGGTCGGGCGGTGGCGCAGTGGGTTAAGCGCATATGGCGCAAAGCGCAGGGACCGGCATAAGGATCCCGGTTCGAGCCGCTGGCTCCCCACCTGCAGGGGAGTCGCTTCACAGGCGGTGAAGCAGGTCTGCAGGTGTCGATCTTTCTCTCCCCTTCTCTGTCTTCCCCTCCTCTCTCCATTTCTCTCTGTCCTATCCAACAACGAATTGCGTCAACAAGGGCAATAATAATAACCACAACGAAGCTACAACAAGGGCAACAAAAGGGGGAAAAAATGGCCTCCAGGAGCGATGGATTCATGGTGCAGGCATGGAGCCCAGCAATAACCCTGGAGGAGGGAAAAAAAAAAAAAAAAGAAATTGTTTTCTGAAGAGGAGTACAATTCCATACAATTCCCACCAGAGTTCTGTAGCCCATCCTCTCCCTGGAAAGCTTTCCTATTTTTTTTTTAATTTTTTTATTTAAGAAAGGATTAATTAACAAAACCATAGGGTAGGAGGGGTACAACTCCACACAATTCCCACCACCCAATCTCCATATCCCACCCAGGATCATTATGAGGTGTAAAATTCTTTTGAAAAAATATTATCCCTAATACATTTTTAAAACTATGGTCTTGTTGATATTTTTTATTTTATGAATAAATTAAAAAATTAAAAATAGAGAACAGTACAAATATGAAAATAGTAAATTAAAAAAAAGAAACCCATGAAGGTTTGAAATATAAAAAGAAGGTTATTAAAAAGTCAAGGTAAAGAAGAAATAAACAGTAAACTGTAGAACATTATTAAAGAAAACATATAGAACTATTTAAAGTTTCCACTTTAACTTAGAGAGACAAGGGAAAGACTTCCATGACTTTTTAAAACATGGAAAAGAACTACAAGGAATTTTTGAATTCATCCATTTTACCAATAAAATCAAGAGTTTTCTAGAAAGTTTCTTTCAAATAATTACTTCCCACAATTTACCTAGTAATTAAACTAACTATATTCTTCTAGACTATAAGTTCTCAGCTCCAGTACCAAGACTTTGGACATAATTTTATTATAAGTATTTTTTCCTGGTTACTTACTAAGCCACTCATTATCTCCTTTGACTTTTCTAAAACTTATTCACCTACCATTTGTTTCAAATTATTCCTAGACCTACATATTTTCTTTCTTTAGTGCTTTCTTACATTTCTTTAGTGCTTTCTTTTGGAACTAAAACCTTGATGCCATGGTAGAGCTCCTGTCTTACAAGCACTAGGTGTTTGATTCAATTGCTGGACAAAAAAAATATATATAGAAAAGGCAGCACGGCACTACAAATGAAATACTTTGTCTTGACTTTCTATTTCTCTCATTCACTCATTAAAATAAAACCACAGAATCCTGAGTCTTATATTTTCTTCCGGTTTTAAAATTCCAGTATATGTCAGGTTCCATAGCAGTCATCTGATAATGTCTGAATACAGATATTATAATTTATAAATCCAGCCCTCATCTCTCTTTGAGCTCCTAAACAATACATTTTAGTGTTTATTTTATGTTGAGTTGTCAGAAAATTTACGCATCAAAAGGCAGTAAAATACATCATGATTTTTCCAACAACCCAATATTTACATTGTGATCTTTGAAAAGTATTTCAATTCAGAGTCTACAAACCGAACCAACAATCTTCTCTCCAAGACTGGCAAGATGGCTGACCTTGGAAGGTGCCTACTTTCCCATGTGGGCAGCCCAGGTTCAGGCCAAGCTCTCACAGCACTGGAGTGAGCTTTGGTGCTGTGGTGTCTTTCACACACCTCATGTTATTACTCTAGTTACCCTTGATATTCCTAAGTTTTCAGTAAATCAGTTTATTTTAATTCAAGATTTTCTTTGTTCATATCTTTCTATGTTTGTAACTGCCACTCTTTACCTGGACTATGTCAACAAATAATTAGCCAGCTAACCCTTAAGCTTTTTGATATTTAGAAATTTCTTGTGCACTTTGCCAAAATAATTTGCTCAAACTTCCATCTTATTCTACTCCATGGTCTAAACAATTTTAGTATCTTCCTACTGGTTCCTAATTCTCACCCCCAGAATGATCCCAGAGGGATAAAGAATAGGAAAGCTTCCAATGGAGGGCATGGTATATGAAACTCTGGTGGTGGGAATTGTATCCCTCTTATCCTATGGTCTTGTCTTGTTGATCATTATTAAATAATAATAATAATAATAATAAAAAGAATCAGCACTATACTTATCTATCTTACACCAACCTTACCAACTTTATCTTTGACACCAAATTTATCTTCTTACTTCCTTAAATCTACCACCTTCATTGTAGATTATTGTAGCTTTTATACACATTGGTTTGTTTATCTGCAATGTTGATGCTCATACCGATTCACCCAGTCAGCCTACTCATCTATTAGATCTTGGATAAGGTCATTTTCAGGAATATCTTCTCTGACCTCTTTATCTGTAAGAGCCACCTTGCCTCCTATGCTCTCTTAGTAATAAATACTTCTTTACTGCATTTATCACAGTTGAATTTCATGTACTTGTATATGAGAGTAGACATAAATAACTGAATTATAAAATTCCTCTATTCTATTTTCATAAACTCTTAATTGATGTATATTCCTATAATTTTTCTTGGCTGAGGGAAAAGAGGAAAGAAAGGTCATAGCTGGGGAGTTAGGAGATGTACTTGTAGATATTTACAAGAATGGCTGTGAAATTCTCCGTTGCTTATGTCACAGTAAAGGAAAAAGAAATAGCATGAGAATTGTTGCTCTAGATTGTTTCAAATAATAGCTTATTATTAAAAAAATAAAATGAAGTTCTAGGAATAGAAATAGTATTGAAACACATTATGCCTCTTTAGGCTAGTCAGCAACATGTGACTAAAGGAAGTCACATTTATTCGCTCTCTTGTATCCACCCACCGCGTGCTGTCCTAGTTTTAACTTCCCCTCTGGGAATAAGCAAGCTTTTTTGATATGTAACCAAACAGACAGAAATTAGAACAATACAGTTATCCAAAATAGTACTTCGAGTTTAGAGCATATTTTGTTCTTTTTACTGGTGGCTATAAAAAAAATCAAAGTTTTAGGCATATGATCTATCCCAGTTTCAAGGACATCGATGAAAATTTAGTTGACATACATATTTGAGCTCTTTAAGCATGATTCCATGTACAACATTCTAAATTAAAATGTAAAGTATTGCTTTACCACTGGAAATTACTGTGTTACTGATTAAACATTTGTGTCCTCCACATCAATTCATATGTAAGAATTCTATCTCTTGGGAGTCAGGCAGTAGCACAGCGGGTTAAGCGCACATGGTGCAAAGTGCAAGGAACGGTGCAAGGATAGAACGGTTTGAGCCCCCAGCTCCCCACCTGCAAGGGCATCACTTCACGGGTGGTGAAGCAGGTCTAGAGCTGTCTGTCTTTCTCCCCCCCTCTCTGTCTTCCCCTCCTCTCTCCATTTCTCTCTGTGCTACCTAACAATGATGACATCAATAACAACAACAATAACTACAACAACAATGAAAAACAAGGGCAACAAAAGAAGGGAAAATAAGTAAATAAATATAAAAAAATTTTAAAAAGAACTCTATCTCTCAATGTGATAGTATTTACTTAAAAAAATTTTAAACATTTATTTATTCCCTTTGGTTGCCCTTGTTTTTTATTGTTGTAGTTATTATTGTTGTCATTGTTGTTGGATAAGACAGAGAGAAATGGAGAGAGGAGAGGAAGACAGAGTGGGGAGAGACAGATAGACACCTGCAGACCTGCTTCACTGCTTGTGAAGCGACTCCCTGGGGATCCTTATGCTGGTCCTTGCTCTTTGCACCACCTGTGCTTAACCTGCTGCGGTACTGCCCGACTCCCTGTGATAGTATTTCTTTGCTTGGTTTTTCTTTTTCTTTTTAGAGACATAGAAGCAGACAGTGAGAGCAAAGGAGAGGGTAGGAGGGAGGTGGAGAGAAAGAGAGAAAGGGGGGAGAGAGAGACCACAAAACAGATGCTTCTTTCAGTGTGATGGGGCCCAAGCTCAAACCTGGGTTATCCATATGGCAAAGCAATGCCACTATGCAAGTGAGCAATTTGCTGGGCCTGCAAGAGCATATGGGGGGTCTTTGGAAGGTGATTAAACCATTAAGGGTGGAATAGTTATGAATAGGATTAGTGACACTCTAACAGAGATGCTAGAGAACGAACACTGCTGCCCCTTACTTCATAAAAGTATAGAATGAACAGTGGTCATTAACTGGGGTGATTTTGCTCCATGGTGACACTGGGTGGCATCTGGACATATTCTATTGTCATGTATGACTGGGAATGTAGGAGTGTTACTAGCACTACATAGTCAACGTATTAGTGTGTAGAGGACCTGGATGCAAGGCTGTCCCTAATACAAAATATCAAATCTAAAATGTCAACAGTGACAAGGTTGAGAAATTCTGTTTTAGTGCATAACACATTTATTTAAATACCACAATTAAAGGAAAATATAACCCAATGTATTGCATTGTCATGAATTTCAGAAGATAACTTAGTAAAGCTTACAGTACTTTTTCAGTGGTAATACATATAATCCCTTTTAATATTTCTCATCTTCATTATAACTTATTTTCATTGTGAATTTTTTGAAAAGCAAAGACAAATCTTAGAACCCAAATTCCAATACCCAGAATTTTTAACTTAGCATTGCAATTCTCACAGCACTCTGAATCTCTTCTTCCTAAAATCTGCCAAATGTATTTCATCTGCAGAACTGGAACTTCTACAAAGTCCGAAATTACGTCTACCTTTCTTTCAACATCGTTATCTTCACTAGCACATGGCCTTGTCCACAATAAGCACTTAAATGAATATGAACTGAATAAATAACATCTATAATTGGTGGAATAAAATAGTTACCTTGTATGTTTTGCTCATAAATAAGCATATATGAGTATATATGCATAAATATATGCATAAGTGAATAAACAGTATAACAACTGAAATTACTATTCAGAAGAAAATATCAAATTAAAAGGAGAATTCAACAAAGTTAAAATGGTAACAAAAAATAACAGCATGTATTCATATATCTTATACGGCGTGATTTTTTTTTTTAATGAATGACAACACAATAATGAGTTTCACATTCAGTAGTAGTTTTTTTGTTTATTCTGTTTTCTAATTTCCCTGAATTCATGTATTTACTCTTTATTTCAGATTATATACAGGTATAGAAGAACAAGTACATTAAATATTTGATTCACTTCAATTAAGTCTATGATATACCAAACTTGTCTTGTGTCTTTCAACTTTTCAACAAAGATCATGACTCTGGAGTCAGGTGTTGGCCCACTTAGTAAAGTACACTTTTTACCAAACAGGAGAACCCAGGCTAAAGTCCCTGGTGCCCACCTACAGTGGGGAAACTTTGTAAGTGGTAGGGCAGTGCTGCAGCTGTATCACCTTCTCTCTGTCTTTCTCTCGCTTTATTTCTTTACCTAATATCAAAACAAGGGGGGAGGGGATGACTACCAGAAACAGTGAAGCTATACAGACAGTGAACCCAGCAATGTTTCTGGTGGCAAAACAAAGTTATGAATCATATTTAAAAATCTGTCAGAAAGTAAATTCAGATGGTTATAATAAAAAGATGAGCTTAAGATGTGACTGGACATTAAATCACATTGTTTTTGTTTCTTTTATGCTATTAAGATAACATGTATTAGTTTTTCTATAGACTTCTTTAAATATGATTCATAATTTTTATTCTACTAAATATACAACCTATAATTTTCTTATCTAGTCATCTATTGTTGGACAGATTAAGGTTGCTTCCATATCTTGACTATTATAAATTGTGCTTCTATGAACACTGGAATGTATATATACTTCCAAATAAATGTATTCATGTCTTTTGAACATATGCCTGGGACTGGTACTGCTGTTCCTTTAAAGAAAACACTAAAGGAATGTTGTGTTTCTCTGGCTGTATTAGGAAGCAGAGAGGAGGAAACACTTTACCTATCATTATTGTGGACAAAGTATAGTTTCAGGAAGGCAGCACATGCCTAAAGTGTTCTCTGTAGTGAACTCCTGCAGTAACTAGAATCTGATGGCTATTTCTAAATTCCAAAGGAGTTTTAAAAGTAGGTCATTAGGTCATTACTTCTCTCTTTCTCTCCACTTTAAAAATAAACTTTAAAGTTATGAAAGCCAGAGGTGAACAGCTGGAGAACCAACCACAATTTCTAAAGGCACACATGGTTTACTTTTGTCCCACAGCTTAGTCTAAATGTGACTTATCAGAAGAACATTTGATCTAAGGCAAATACATGAGGAATTTCTGTACATTTTTTTGAAAATTCCTTTCATGTCTACTCAGAAATGAGCAAACAAGTGCTCTTTCTGGCTTTTACCTGGGTACACAGGAATACTAAAAAGAGAATGCAGAATTTATGAGGCACAGATGAGTGAGTAATCTCAAATTTTCAACATGTGGGCTGCCACTGGCAATGAAAGCCATTACACCAAAAATTTAAGGGGAGAAAATAATTGCCACGCATTTCCTCATAAAAATCATGACAGAAAAAATAATATGACAGAGAGGTGTGATAATTTTCCAGTGGGTGAAAATTCAAATGAAGATGACAAAAAGCAGTAGAGACATGTCCAAAAATGACTAGAATAGGATGGAGTTAATTTAAGAATATGTCATTGGATGGGCTGTTTGAAATAATCCTTCAAAAAAAAAGTGAAAGATACCAAATATTGACTAAAGAAAGGAAAGGTTGAGAGGTAAGAACTGTATGAACAAGGCTATGAGCATGGGGACTACCAGTTTAGATAAAGACATGCAACAAATAGTAGTGATGTTAGAAGAAGTAGTAATAGGTAAAGGTGGGTTGGTAGTATAGCACACTGAGTATACTGACCCTGTGCAGATGAGTTTAGGTTTCAAGATAGGTATGGTTGCTGTGATAAGCAGGACTGTTTTATTCCTGTTTAAGGGTAGAGTTGGCAGCTCTGTATACAACTGACTGAAATTAAGAACAAGGAACTAAAAACAGAACAACTTCTTCAAGGTTGTTGCTGCAAATGTAAGATAACAAAGTATGGAAAACATTTTTGGCTACAGCACTATAGATAAATGAGCAAATGGGAACTGGGCAGTGGCACACCCACCCAGTTAAGCACACGGTTCCATATGCAAGGACCAAAGTTTAAGCCCCAGGTCCCCATGCATGCGGGCTGGGGGATGTATGGGGAATGTGGGGGGGGAGCTTTATAAGAAGTAAAGAAGGTCTGCAGGTGTCTCTGTCTCTTTCTTCCATATCTATTTTTTTTAAGTGCGTGAAATAAATCACAATATACTTGCTCTGCTGGTAAATTAGACTAGTAAAATAATGGTGTAAATAAAGTAATACTAACCTTTGGGTAAAATGGTCTGCAGAAGAATTCATGTGTGAGACCTTACCTTTCATAGTATTCTCTAATTCTATCCCAGGTGGTCCACTCCCCAATAAAGTCCCCAAACCTAGATATAGATCAGGTTCCCTGAGACAGAGCATATGTTCACACGTATCCATAAACAAGGGAAAAATATTTACCTGAAAGCAGAAGTACACAAGAGTCTGCAGAAAGTACCTCCCCAATACTTCATCTGCACTATTCCAGCCTTTAGGTTCATGATTGTTCAACAATTTGTTTGGCTTTGTATATTAACTCTCTTTTCAGCCACCAGGTTCCCGATGCCAGCATGATGCCGACCAGGCTTCCCTGGACTGAAGACCCTGCCAATGTGCCCTGGAGCTCTGCTTCCCCAGAGACCCACCCTACTAGGGAAAGAGAGAGGCAGACTGGGAGTATGGATCGACCAGTCAATGCCCATGTTCAGCGGGGAAGCAATTACAGAAGCCAGACCTTCCACCCACAATGACCCTGGGTCCATACTTCCAGAGGGATAGAGAATGGGAAAGCTATCAGGGGAGGGGACGGGATATGGAGATCGGGTGGTGGGAACTGTGTGGAGTTGTACCCCTCCTATCCTACAGTTTTGTTAATGTCTCTTTTCCTAAATAAATTTTAAAAAATGGTCTGCAGATTTATACCATAAAAATGAGTAAATTATATTTAAAAAATCTTAATAATTTTGCAAGGTTAAATCAAAATAGTAAACTCAGGTAAGTACTTTATACATAATTTACAAATAAAACAAAGTATGTACTGACCACACATATGTATTTGTGCATTGAGGCAAAACTAAAATAAAGCAAGAAATATGTTTATTTCTTGTATGTTTGAGTTCTTAGGGTTTCAGTAATAAATAAAAAGTCTAATAATGAAATAAGTAAATCACATAAATGAATGTCATGTTTTGTCATAAACTATGAATTATAAACACCCATTGGGGCAACTTAGAAACAAGAAATGTTTCCATTAAAAAAATTACTAATTTTGTAATGGAGGCCTGGCAGTGGTGCACATGGTCAACCAAACATATTATAACGCACAAGGAGCTGGGTTCAAGCCCCACTCCCAACATGCAGGGGGAAAGTTTTGTGAGTGGAGAAGCAGTGCTGCAGGTGACTATCTCTCTCTCTCTCTCTCTCTCTCTCTCTATCTCCCTATTCCTCTCAATTTCTGGCTGTCTCTATCCAGTAAATAAATAAAATAATAGGTTTTTAAGTAATACATTTTCAAAAAGTTATTCTGACAATTATCATTTCATAGCTGCTATGCAAATATAAGAGAGCTGGAAAGTTAAAAATATCAGTAGTAAAAATATTCTTTTAAAAATATTTTATTTAAAAAAGATTTTTATTTGTATTTATTTGATAGAGACAGCCAGAAATCAAGAGGGAAAGGATAGAGAGGGAGAGAGACACCTATAGCACTGCTTCACCACTTGCAAAGCTTTCCCCCTGCAGATGGGGACTAGGGGGCTCGAACCCCAGCCCTTGTGCATTGTAACATGTGAACTTAACCAGGTACACCACCACCCGGCCCTTAGTTAAAAGATTCTTTATCTAGCTAATTTTAAAGCACACTTTACCTAGTAAAGTGCTGGAACCAAATCAAACACAACATTTTTTCCCAATTTTTTTGAAATCACTGGGGTTCACCACTGTGTCAAATTTTTCAGATAGATAAATGGAGGAAAAGACACTATAGCATCAAAATATCATCAGTGTCCTGGTGACTGGTGCCACATATATGGCAAAGCACGTGCACTTTCAGCTTCTTCATTCAGTAACTGACTTTGAGAAATTGGTCATAGTGATGGTCAGAGTATTGCATCATGGAATTGGCAAGCGATGAAAGTCTAGGATTTTTTTTCTCTGTTGGATAAATATTTATCAGCCCACTGCTAGATTTACTAAGAAATATTTATTATTACTTATTTTTTTAAATAGAAACAGAACAGATCGAAAGGGAAGGGAGACAGGGAAGGGAAGAGAAAGAGAGACATTGGGGGGCCGGGTGGTAGCACAGCAGGCTAAGTGCACATGGCACAGAACGCAATGACAGGCACAAGGATCCCGGTTCAAGCCCCTGGCTCCCCATCTGCAGGGGTGTCGCTTCACAAGCGGTGAAGCAGGTCTGCAGGTGTCTATCTTTCTCTGTCCCCCTCTCTGTCTTCCCCATCTCTCTCCATTTCTCTCTGTCCTATCCAGCAACAACAGCAATGGCAACAATAAAAATAACAACAAAACAAAGGCAACAAAAATGGTAAAAATGGCCTCCAGGAGCAGTGGATTCGTAGTGCAGGCACTGAGCTCCAGCAATAAATAACCTTGGAGGCAAATAAATAAATAAATAGAAAGACACAGACATCCACAGCACTAATTCACCACTGAAGCTTTCCCCTTTGCAAGTGCTTGAAATGGAATTCTTGGGCACTGTGATGTATGCACTTAACCAGCTATGTGACTGCCCAGCCCTATCAAGATGAAATTTATACATGATTGGTATGGATGTTTATGGAAAGCATAACATACATAGACATAAGCTGCCAATAAAACAGAAAGCTAAACTAACTGTGAAAAGTAAGCTATGTCTATTTAAGATGAGACAACAAAATGAGGTCTTTAAGAAAATCTGCTGAAGGAAGAGCTTTGTGAGGTCAAACATTATAGGGCTGATGCCTGAACTGACTAAGTTTTTCAGCTCAATGAAATGTCTCTAAATCACAGTAAGTGTAGAGAAAAAACAGTCTGCCATAGATACTGATCTCTTCCACACAGTCACTCACATATAGTGTGTGCACTCTTGAAGACATGATTTCACTTATAGTATTGTTTTTCCACACAGCACTTCCAACACGCTCTTTTTATTTATTACTTATTTATAAAAAGAAAACACTGACAAAACCATAGGATAAGCGGGATACAACTCCACACAATTCCCACCACCACCAGACTCCGTATCCCATCCCCTCCCCTGGTAGCTTTCCTATTCTTTATCCCTCTGGGAGTATGGACCCAAGGTCATTGTGGGATGTAGAAGGTGGAAGGTCTGTGCTCTTCTTACCTTCTTCGCCTGTGGATATTTCTTTGCTTTGTCTGGATCCTTTCTCCCTAGCATCACACTTAAATGACCTTCTCAGGAAAGATAATTTTTCCTATGGCACATTCTCCAAAGGAAAACGAAGTAGTGTAGCTATACTCCCGTCCCGTCCCAAATTTCTCTTTCGGGTTATTTCTCTTCTATCTTTGAGAAAAGCAAGTAAACAAAAATTGATACATTAATACAAGTGGTTATACAAGCTTCTTTGCCTACCCAGTAGTCCATCCTTTTGTCTGTCATTACGTAAAAGTACTCAACACCTCTGTACTTTCAAGATTAAAGAGGCCACTCTCACAAGCACTGCATAATCTTTTATTATTATTATTAATTTATAAAAAGGAAACACTGACAAAATCATTGGATAAGAGGGGTACAACACCACATAATTCCCACCATCAGAACTCCGTACCCAATCCCCTCCCTTGATAGCTTTCTTTAATTTTATCATCATTCCATCCCTTAGTGACAATATTCCTCGGGTTCCATGCACAACCTGTTTCTCTTTAAACATGACTTACTCTCCTGACATGAAATAAGTTCCTCATTTTTATTGTATTGTATTTTATTTATTTATTTTACCAGAGTCCTGCTCAGTTCTGGCTTATGGTGGTGCAGGGGCTTGAACCTGGGACTTTGGAGCTTCAGGCAGGAGAGTCTCTTTGCATAACCATTATGCTATCCACTCCCAAGTTACCCACTTTAAATCACATATTTGCTTATGGGAAAATATAGTAATTAACAATTGGAGCTAACATCTGAGAGTCTGAGTTGTCTTTCCCTAAACATAACAAATTCAAGTACTATTCCGCTGAATGACTTTCTGAAATCTTTTATAAAACAGTGAATCTAAAAGGTGTATACTAATTACTGGAAAGAAAAAGGGGGGATATTCTTCACTACTATCCTGCATATATTCTTATATATTTTGTGTTATTTGATTTGTATGAAGCTTACCAAACACTAAGTCCATTTGCTATACAATATCCAAAGAAAAACTAAATAAACAGAATGAATACTTACAAGTGACTATTGTGTATTTTTATTGTGACTTGTTATAGGACTGTATCATAAGAAATCCAGTTTCGTTTTATAAATTTATTTTCTTCCAGCTCAAAAAAAAAAACCTCTCAGAACAGTTTATTGTAACATAATACATTACAAAAAGCATGTTGTCCATCATTAAAAAAAAGGAAATATATTCAGTGACGGGAGCAATGAAGCTGTCCTATAGGCATTGAGCCACAGCAATGATCATGTTGACAATAAGAGGAATAATAATTTCTTTAATAAAAATGTATCACATGCTTAACATATGCAAGGCACTGTCCTAAATATAAATGTATCACCTCATTTAACCACCAAAATCACTATTATTTTCTATTTACAGACAAGGACATAGAAGACAGTAGAGAATGAGCAACTTAGAAATTAATAACTTTAAGAGTCAGAGTGTATCATCTTCTATAATGACCATAATAATCCAAGGAGGTTTGAGACAGATGTGGCTGTATGAGAGCACAGTGTCCCTGGTAGAAAGAACACAAGTAACAAAGAGCTTAGTGTGCTCAAGGGGAGTGGAGGAATTTGGCTTCAGCTGAATGAAGAGGGCACAACTGATCAGTGATTGAAACTAGAGCACATTGAGTGTCAGGGAGATGTCATAGTAAATGGCATGTTCAGTGAGTAATCTCTGGATAAAAATTCTGTAGTTGGGAGTCGGGCAGTAGTGCAGCGGGTTAAGCGCAGGTAGCTGCAAAGTGCAAGGACCAGTGTAAGAATCCCAGTTCGAGTCCCTGGCTCTCCACCTGCAGGGGAGTTGCTTCACAGGTGGTGAAGCAGGTCTGCAGATGTCTATCTTTCTCCTCTACCTCTCTGTCTTCCCCTCCTCCATTTCTCTCTGTCCTATCCAACAATGATGACATCAATAACTACAGCAATAAGACAAGGGCAACAAAAGGGAATAAATAAATATTTAAGAAAAAAGTTCTGTAATCCTGGGGTTGGGGAGGCAGCATAATAGTTATGCAAACAGAATTCTCATGCCTGAGGCGCTGAGGTCCCAGGTTCAATCCAGAGTGCCACTATAAACCAGAGCTACGCAGTGCACTGATAAAATAAAAGAAAATAAAATCTGTAGTCCTGTCACTATCCATCAGCAAAGTAAAACCAATGACTGTGTAACAAGTACTCTAATACATATTAGCATTTTCAACTCTAAATGCAGTTTAAAAATGAGGGGACTGAGACACTGGTTTAGATTCCCAGTGGAATACTACTCAGCTGGTAAAACCCTTTCTTCCTCATCTGGGATGGTAGCTTAAAGGAATCATGTTAACTGAGATAAGCCAGAAAAAAAAGGATGAATATGGTATGATCTCATAGCCAGATTTTAATAAGACCAGAAAGGATAAACACAAAGTAGAACTTGAACTGAGTTTGGCCAGAAGTTAACTGGTATGTGTGAGCCTCTCTGCCAGAAACTTGAACCTTTTCCCTGAGGGCCCAGTCCCAAGCTGGGAGTGAGTCCTGAAGAAATCCCTAGCCAACCACACCTGTGCTGTGCAGTCAACCTCCACTCCTCTACCTGCAGTCCCTTTTGTCAGCAGCCTGGTTCAGCTCCTGCAGACATTTAGAGATCTCTGGAGCAGAGGGTAAGTCTGTCCTAGCCTGGTGACTGGGAACAGCTGCAGAGGAAAGGGACAGGAGGCTCTGTGTGGGGAGGAGGGGCAAAGAAGAGTAGCCTGGGTTTCATCAAAGGGCTCCACCATACCAGTGGGCCACACCTACCTTCTCCCACTTCTCATAGGGCTGTGAGTGTCAGGGATTTGGTGGAAATAACTGTGCTGCCAGACCCTTCATTCATTTGTTCCCTATTAGGGGCTTTCTCAGAACTAGGTTCCAGTCTCATTTCTTCAACCCTTCTCACCTCCCAAAAAATTATTCCGTGGCCTGGACTAGGAAAGCTCATGAAAATAGTCTGAGGATGAGCTTAGGACCCAGAGTCCTTTACTTTGGTGCAATACACCAAACCCAAGATGTTGGGGCTAGGAGGTAGCACACCTGGTTGAGTACATATATCACACTGCACAAAGACCAGGGTTCAATCCCCCAGTCCTTACCTGTGGGGGTAAGCTTTATGGAGAAACAGTGCTGCAGGTGTCTCCCCATTTAGCTCTCTCTTCCTTCTCAACTTCTGTCTCCATCCAAAATAAATAAATACATGAAATAAGATTTGGAGGCTGTTTTAATAAAGATTTTTAAAAAGGAAAATTCAGAGCAATATCAGCCCAATTAGCAAGAGGAAAGGTCTCAAGTAAACTATCTAACATTACAACTGAATCAACTAGAAAAGGAGTAACAAAGAGACTCAAAAGGCAGCAGGAGTGAAATGGTAAAAATCGGAATAGAAATCAATGAAATAAATACTGTCAAAAGATTAATTAAACCAAGATCTGTTCCTTCCGAAGGTAAACAAAATAGATGACTAGCTAGCTTCACCAAGAAAAAAAGTCAATCAGAAAGGAGAGGTGAAATTACAACTGATGATAGATAGATAATACAATGGATCCTACAAGACATTTATGAACACCTATGTGTGAATAAACTGGACAACCTAGAAGAAGGAGAGATATTCTTAGAGTCATATCAACAACCAAGCATGACATGACAGGAGGCAGAAAGACTGAATAGTTCAGTACTAGTGTAGAAACTGAAACAGTAATAAAAAAAATCTTCTGAAGAACAAGAGCTCAGGTCCAGAAGTCTATATTAATTAGGTTTTTTTTTTTTTTTTTTTTTTTTTTTTTTTGGCAGGTTAATGGCTTACAATACAGTTGTTGACACATGGGTACAATTTCTTATCTCACCAAGGCAGGTGTCTGCAAAACACTCTCATTCAAATTAAGCATACTGTTGCATACCAGGAGCTGAATGCCCCCCCACTGCGTTCCTATCCTTTCACCCCCATAGTCCTTTACTTTGGTGTAATACTCCAAACCAGTCCAAGGTCCACTTTATGTGTTCCCTTTCCGTTCTTCTTTTTTTTCTTTTCCTTTTATGAATGATTTAATAATGACTGACAACATTATGGTATAAGAAGGATACAATTCCATACAATTCTCACCAGAGTTCCACTGGAAATTTCTCTATTCTTTATCTCTTTGGGTATGGACCTGGGAATATGAACCCAGGATCATTATGGGGTGCAGAATGTAAAAGGTCTTGCTTCTATAATTGCTTCTCCAATGGAAATAGGCATTGATGGGTTGATCCATACCCTCAGACTGTTTCTATCTTTCCCTAGTGGGGAGATGATGTCATGGCTGGGAAAAGGACCAGAAAACTAGATGAGGGAAGAGAGTAACTCCCTAATATGGGAAAGGGGTATAAATATTGTTGACTGTCAACCCCATCAATTTGATGTGATCTGGAGCCCATATTCAGCTTAGGAGCCTATGTGACCTCTGCATCCCTGAAGATCTGAGCTCACATTCTATGGTCATGATCATTCCAAGTTGCCTTGTGATAATGGGCAGCCCTGTCTGATCTGAGGGGGAATGTTTTCAACTTTTTCCCATTGAGTATGATGTTCGCTGTAGGCTTGCTGCATGTGGACTCCAGTATCTTAAGGAATTTTCCATCTATTCCCATTCTTTGAAGTATTTTGATCATGAAGGGATGGTGGCTTTTTGTCAACATCTTTCTCTGCATCTACTGAGATAATCATGATTTTCTTCTGGTTTTGAACAATCTTTTTAATATACTGTTGTATCCAGTTGTCTAGGATTTTGTTCAGTATTAGTATCAATGTTCATCAGATATATTGGCCTGTTGTTTTCTTTTTTAATTGTTATCCTATCTGCTTTTGGTATCGGTGATGTTGGCTTCACAGAAGGTAGAAGGGAGCATTCCTATGTCTTTAATTTCAATATGTAGCACAGGATTCCTTTTATTCAGGGATTCTTTCCTATACATATCTATAGTGCTATTTTTCATGTGTAAATCAAATAAAAAGATGTCAGTGAGTCTTCCTCTTTAGAAATGTGAATTAGAGTCAGTGTGTTTCCAAAGTTTTTAAAATCACTGGCGATACTGAAATTCAGAGCCATACAGTATGTCCAGATACAAAAGCAAAAACAAACAAACAAAAAAACACCTCAGAATTTTACACTGTATTGTTATGAGGAGAAAGTACAAGAAGTGAAACAAAGAAACACAGGATTCAAGAGATGGCTCAGCACATGTGAAGATGTCAGGCACCACAAGAGAGCACAATTGAACCTTACCCATGTTTTTTATTCAATTATTATTATTTAAAAAAATATTTATTATTTCCTTTTGTTGCCCTTATTTTATTGTTGTAGTTATTATTTTTGTTGTTACTGATGTCATTGTTGTTGGATAGGACAGAGGGAGAGAGGAGGGGGAGAGAAAGACACCTGCAGACCTGCTTCACTGTTTGTGAAGTGACTCCCCTGCAGGTAGGGAACCAGGGGCTCGCACCAGGATCCTTATGCTGGTTCTTGTGCTTTGCACCACGTGTGCTTAACCCGCTGCACTACCACCTGACTCCCATGGAACCGCACTCATGTTTATTTGGAACAATATTCACTTGTTTATATGAGCCTGTACTACCATGGACTTCTTTTCTTTTGTTATGAACTTAATACTACTTTGACTGCTTTCCTTTTCATTTTCATTGGTCTACACATATTTTTTTTCAATTTTTATTTATAAAATGGAAACACTGACAAGACCATAGGATAAGAGGGGCACATTTCCTACCACCACTAGTGGTGGCCTACATATATTTAAAAAAATTTCCCCTTTAGTTTCTTTGCTCATTCAATAGTTTCTCACAAGCATATTGTTTAAGCCCCTTATGTTTGAGCTTTCTCCAATTTTCTTATTATGGCTAATTTCTAGTTGCATATAATTTTTTTCAGAAAAGAAAATGTTTTCAATTTTGAACACTGATTTCAATCTTAATATAACTACTGAAACTAGCTTGTGTTCCAACATATGACCTATACTTGAGAATATCCCAAAAGAATTCGATGCTGTAAGGTGACATTATGGGTACAGTGTTGAAATTCTCTTTTGCTTATATGGTGAAAGTTAATAACAGTCTTGCCGAGGAAAGAAGAGTCAATCATACTATGACTATGACTCCACAGTCAGACTTGATTCCATTGAAGACTTGTGTTGCTAACCTCTGGATCTAGGCTGCCAACTGATCTCCAAATTCTTAAACTTTTGAGATGGAAGGTAGAGGGGATTCAGCAGCTCACAGAGTCTTCAGTCTAAGTTGTGAGGACTCAGTATTTGCTCCCAGTCATTAGTCTGTGCACAGTATTTCACTTACATCTAGGAGGCTACTAATACTGGAGGTTGTATGCATCCAGTCTTCCCCAACTCAGTCAGCCAAGAGCAATGATCGTCACATCAGGCAAAACAACTTTTTTTCTTTCTTTATTACAATTTCCCAAAAGTCATAGTCAATAACCTTCAGACTCACAGGTGCCTGGATCTCTTGGGTAAACCAGACTAAGAGCTGATGAAGTCTTCCTGTAATTTACAGGTCTCTTCTGGCTGTGCTTCCTGTGGCATGCTGTTCAGAAATTCCAAACTGTTTTTAATAGTCCATGATATATAAAAATACTTCATGTAGTTAGATGCCATGATAGACTTTCCCTAAAGCAATGGAGTAGTATCAACAGCCTTCAAGTTTTGCATATGCTGTGATGAATCATTTATTTCTAAAGGAATATTTCTGGATACACTCAGTAACACACTCAACAATTAAATGTATTCTGGTACATTTGGATAATTCATTTTCGTATTATCAATTACTTGAAACATTCAGAATATATATCCATATGTACTAACATGGAAACATGACACAGCTATTGGCAAAAAACAATTTTAAATAGCATATACCATTTGTTGGTCTTCTGGATAAAGAGCAAGTGGAGAAATAAATTTGAGTTAGTTTTGTCAAATGAAGTGACGGAAAATGTCCGAAAGTATTGAATCATTATTGATTTATCATATAATATATGTCATTATAATATATATATAATCATTATATATCATTATCATCCAATTGATAGAAATGTTTATAGTAGTTATTATTGGGCAGATGACAGTTGATTTCTATTTTTCTTATATGTTCTCATATATTTTTACAACATACCTAACTACTCTATATTTTAATAAGAACTAGACAGTCAGGAGTTTATTTACATAAATATAATTTTAGATACAGAAATTGACAGGGAGATGTTTATAAATATAGAAAAAGTTCAAGTGAGAAGGTATGAACGATTTAAAAAAAAATTTTGTGCTGATCGCTCCCACAGTTAATCACTGGAGCTCAGTTTTGTAATGGCCAATCCACTGTCAGAGCTAGCCATTTTCCCCCTTACTTTCTTCCTTTATTTTCATTTCTTTTTTTCTTCTTCCTCTTCTCATTATCCTTCTCCTACTTTCTTTTTGGAGAGGTAGAAATTGAGATGGAAGGGGGAGACAGAGGAGCCACAACTGCAGCAGTGCTTCACTGCCTATGAAGCTTCCCCCTGAAGGAGGATGGGGACCTGAACTCAGGTCCTTGATCATAGTAACATGTCTGCTCTACTGGGTGCACTACCTGTCAGCCCCCTGGTATGAATAGATTCTTACGAAACACTGGTAGCAGATTTGCACATAAACTGCTATAAGTATAGGAAGAAAAGGAGGGAGATGTGCCATCAAGGAAAAAAAGCAGTTAACAGTACACCAAGGTAGAAAGACTGAGGCAACAATTTAAATTAGTCATTTCTGGTACTTCACATGGCATGCTTACGGTTTACTGTCATCTAGATATGCCTGCCTATATATTCTTTAAATATCTGTGATCATTAAAGGGAAAATAGGCACATCACTCTTACATCAACATAGTCTCAAATGTTTACATTTATATACTAAGGGCATGGGAGTCTATATTCTGAGAATGAATTAAGATTATTTAATAAAATTATTATTTTAATTATTTTATTTTATTAGTGATTTAATTATGATCAACAAGACTGTGGGATAAGAGGTATATAATCCCATACAATTTTTACCATTAGAGTTCCGTATCCCATCCCCACTTGGAAGGTCCCCTACTATTTATCTTTCTGGGAATATTAAGAGACAATATTATTCAGCCAGCTGTAACCAGTTATTTATCATGTTTAAATTAATATAAATTAATTACTGCTTTATCTCTGGCTTGGCTGACTGCTAAAGCCTACAAAGTAATTGTTAATTAATGACTAGACTAGCATAGGAATACATACCTTTAAACTCCCTGCCATTCTCTGCTTAAAACATTTTTATGCTCCAGTGTAACAATGCAGTCTTTCAGTAAAATATCACTTCCTCACAGGCTACACCTGAGAATCCCAAATTACACATACACACACACACACACACACACACTACACCATACCTCCACATAGTCCTTGAAGTATTTGGTATTTATTTACTATCTTTTATGATAGGCTATGAATGCCACTAAGAGCTGGAAACATATCTGTTTTACTTTCTGTTGTAGTCTCAGTGTGCAGCAGACAACCTCGCGTAACACAGATACTCAAACACTCTCTAGATGAAAACAATGCACTTGGATGACACTTTGGTTCCTTACAGATCTGGCGATTTCCTCTACATACCCCTACTACATCTCTCAAGACACCCACTACTGCACTTTATTTCCATATTTCTTCCCTTTACTAACCTAGGTTCTCTAAGAAAAAAAGCCATGCTTAGTTCATTCTTATACCCTTGCTGCCTAGTACCATGCTTGACACATTCAAGAACTTGTTCAACAACTTTATATTGAAAGGAACTGAAGTCCTCATTTGCAGTAGTTGCTTCTGTTTCTTTCTGTAATGATGCTATGATGCTACTGGGAAGTGTTGTGCAATGCGGAGGAAAAGGCAACAGTAGCAGCAGGCACGTTAAAGGGCCTTTAACACTTGCAATGTAACTGACTCATTCTGAGCAGAAGCATGAGACGAAGAGGCACAGTCACAGTTCATGAAGGGCATTCAAAGCAGGTTTTTCAAACTGCCGGTTTTGATGCATTAAAAAGGCAACAGATCAATTTAATAATTTTAAAGAGTTTAAGGAGCTCCAAAAATTGTTGTGACCACGTACCCTTAAGGCATAAGCAACTACTCCACACATTTCAGACTTTTTATTCATAATACATTTTTATACAGAATGTAAGAATACTTTCAAGTCTTATGGTCAGAGAAATACTGCTTCACAACTACATTAAAAATAAAAACACACATCCACAAAAACATATGCACACCAATGTTTATAGCAGCTCAGTTTGTAATCACCCAAGCTTAGAAACAACCCAGATGCCCAAAAACAGATGAACGGCTAAGGGGGCGGTGGTACATATATACAATATACTTTGCAATATTGTGGTCAGGCATCATGTTGAGTTAAAGAAGACAGAAAAATAAAGCCCAATACAGAATGGACTCACAGGTGGAATTAAGAGTAAAGAACAATAAAAGAAAACATATGGTGAAACTTGGGCAGAGTGTGGCATATTGCACTAAAGCAAAGTACTCTACAGAAGGAAGGAAAGGATCAGGACGAAGGGACAGTGGGACACCCTTGTTTCTCCTAGACATCAACCAAAGGGAGATAAAAGGTCTCTGTGTGAAAAACTATACTATAAACCCTTAGCCCTATTAACAAAATAAAATAAAATTAACGAGACAGGTCCTTAACATGTAGGTCAATTGCAGCTGGGGTCATGATTTATTTCTCTCCCACCTTATCAGATTCCCTACTGTGCTCCTAGACATGCTATATATTGCCTCTAATCTTCTAGGAAATGGAGTACTATAGAAAAACTCAAGTCATTAAATGTGTGTGTGTGTGTGTGTGTGTGTGTGTGTGTGTGTGTGTGTGAGAGAGAGAGAGAGAGAGAGTCCATCCTTTGGTTCATTTTATGACTGCAAACTAAGTGTTCCCTGTGTTAATATATGTTTTTCTTCTCTGTACTCCTATTCTCACCTCATTTTCTCCTCTTCTGTCTAGATCTTTTGCAAAACTGACCACTTGCCTGCTCTTAGCTGAAGATAATGTGTGGGTAATATAGAAGTTCGTGTTGATTCTGTCATGCACTGGGCTACATTGACATGATTCTCGGGAATGCAAACACTATCATCAGATGTACTTTCATGTGCTAAATATTAAAGTCTATGAGCTCTAGGTCAGATCGATGGGGTCAATGGTATTTATATACTTTCCTCATATTTAGGAGCTACTCTCTGCCCAAACCTAGCTAACTCGCCCTAGTCTAAACTCTGACACCATCTTCCCAGACAATACTTTCAGTCCACCTGTATGTTAGCTATCAGGCTCAGGCAAAAATTACTAAAGTCATGGGCTCTTAGAATATACCTAAAACTGACTTCCTAGCTTCTTCCCACACAAACACCTCTAATTTCATCTGCTCTATTCTTACCTTTGGGTTCCTGTTTATCAAACAATTTGTCTTCCTTTATATCTTACTGCCTTTAAGTCACAAAGTTGCAGATGCTACCATGACACCAGCCAGACTTCCCTGGGCAGAGGCAATAGGTAAAGAGAGAAACAGGCTGGGGATATGGATGGACCTGCCAATGATCATGCTCAGTGGAGAAGCCAGAACTCACATCTTCTGCACCCCATAAGGAATTTTGGTCCATACTCCCAGAGGAATAAAGAATAGGGAAGTTTCCAATGGAGGGGATGGGACATGGAACTCTGATAGTGGGAACTGTGTGGAATTGTACCCCTGTTGTCTTACAATATTGCTAATCTTTATTAAATCACTAATAATTTTTTAAGTTAAAAATTATTTATAAAAGGAAACACTGACAAAACCATAGGATAAGAGGGGTACAACTCCACACAATTCTCACCACCAGAAGTCTGTATCCCATCCCCTCCACTGATAGCTTTCCTATTCTTTATCCCTCTGGGAGTATGGACCCAAGGTCATTATGGGGTACAGAAGGTGGAAGGTCTGGCTTCTGTAATTGCTTCCCTGCTGAACATAGGCATTGGCAGGTCGATCCATACTCCCAGCCTGCCTCTCTCTTTCCCTAGTGGGGCAGGATTCTGGGGAATCGGGGCTCCAGGACACATTGGTAGGGTTGTCTGTCCAGGTAAGTCTGGTTGGCATCATACTAATATATATTTTTTTAAATTCAGTCTGGGGCAGTGAGACACCACAATAATATAAATAAATAAACAAGTGAGACACCACAATAATATAAATAAACAAATGGAAAATAAGTTATGTAAGACTCTGCTATTGCTGGCTTTGAAGATGTTAAGTGGGCATGAGCCAAGAAACATAGATAAACTCTAGAAGCTTGAAAAAAAAAGGCAAAAAAGTATGTTCTTCTATAGAGACTCTGGAAAAAGGAACAGGTATCAGCCAGTGGTGTACCTGTTGGTATCTTCTAATTCTGCTTTTAAAAACCCCTTGTTTCATTTGGTTTAAATCCCCCCTGCTTAACACTGCATTCTATTTATATAACCACTGCCGTCTATTTACATAAATCACTTTTACATTTACATAAAGCACCACCTTCCCTCCAGGGCATTGGTGGTTTAGTGGTAGAATTCTCACCTGCTCCACCCCCTCTCCTTGTCACACCCTGATCCTCTCCTTGTCACACCCTGATTTTCACCAGTCACTTTTCTCTCCACCCTCTCTGCGTCGTCGCATCCTGTTCCCACCCTACTGGGCTAGTATATTTATAAGGACAAGATTGTTTGTAGTTGTTAGTTTAGCTTAGCTCAGCTTAGATTGTGCTGCGTCCTTCATGAATAAAGAGATACTGCATACAGCTCAACCATGAGTCCCTGGTCGTCTGTTACCCGCCTGTGGAGCCAGCCCGGCGAAAACAACATATGGCGCTACAACGTGGGACTGGACCTGCGCAACTCCCAGATAAGTGAAGACTTTGCCTACCTATGCACTATGGTCTTCTCTTCTACTTATGAAGAGGTTTGCCAAAGCCTCTACTGTTTCATTATGAGACAGTTTCTTTGTCTCTGGAACATTTTACTCTGGGCCACACTTCGGTTCCCTGACTGGGAACTTTGGTTTCTTATGTCCGGGATCATAGAGATGCATGGAGATTTCTCCTTGGACTTTCTGGATTCCCTCTCTCATGTTTCCCGAGGAAAAGGACTATATTTTGTTCCTGGCCACAATTTGGTTCTTTATGACTGTCGTAGACCTTGGGATATGCATGGGGATTTCCACTGGAACTTTCTGGACTTCTTCTCGCATGTTTCCCACGGAGAAGGACTACTCTAATTTGAGGAGCGTTCTCCATTACCCTGGCAGTCCCCAAGAATGGAGACACGTGGTTAGTTCTACTCTCCTGATTGGATTCTTTCTTCGATGGGAAGACACTTTTAAAAATGGGTGCCTGTAGCAATACAGCAGGAACAGTCAGAAGCACCCTAAATGGAATTTTGAAGAGCTTTTTGGACTAGGACGCCTTCTGGGGACTCGTGATACTACATGGTGAGATCTTGATAATCTGGTTCAAGTTGCATTTCATAAGAGAATGATTTGAATGACTGAATTTTTGTATGACATTGACTTAAAAAAAATGCTGGACACAGGCATGATTTCTAGAGACATCCAGAAACAATCCAAAAAATAGTTTTTTCCTTCCTTTGATTTCTTTTTTTACATCTTGGCATAAATCTGAAACGTTTAATCCTGAAACGGTATGAGTTATGGGTGGGGCAGATAGTGCAATGATTATGTTAATTATTCTCATGCCTGAGGCTTCTACCGTGGTTCTTCTGTTTACCATTCCACATTTTATTGAGTTTAAACTGTTTAAACAACCTTAAAATCATACTAGAAAGGACTTCCAATTATAATGGAGTTATCAATTATAGTAAACTTCTAATCTGCTACAAGTTTTGTTTGAAAAGTAAGTGAATTTCAGCTGTCAAGTCTTCACATGAAAAAGCATCTACTCAAATGGAATTCCTGGAAATCCATTTGAACCCTGTTCTCTGACATCGCCCACAAGATGAAATGACTACAACACACCCCTGGAAACCAATGATGTGACCTGGCACAACCTGAAGAAACAGATTCACAGACTCCAAAGCTCACTTTCTACAGAAAAGCTGAATTCTGGTGGCCGACATTCCCCATTGAGACAGACATGCAGTGTTTCATCCCTTGGCATTTTCTTCTGTGGTCAGCTACTTTGGACTGACACCTCCATCGGACTTACTGGTACACGCTGCTGTGTTTCTCAAAGACTAACTTCAGCCAATTGCCTTGAGACTTTATAGACCATGTCCCCTCGCCTGCAGGCTCTGACCCCAGAGGCGGAAAACTCCCCCTCCTTATTAGGTTATGCCCACAGAGGCAGGAAACGCCCTTTGAGGCAAGAGGTGCCCCCAGAGGCATGAAGCGCTCCCAGAGGCAAGAAATACCCTTTCGCCTGCTAGGCCTTTCCCTTTGAGGCAAGAAACGTTCCCCTTGGCATCACACTGGTTATTGCTGCTCGCCTATTTTGTTTTCCATGTCTTATGCCAGTTCTTTTGAAAATGACTGTATGATATAGGTTTCTGTTCACCCCTACACTGCTATTCCCCTGACAGAGATGAAGCCTTTTACAGACATTGACCCAGTTATATATGGCCATAAAGTAAGAGAGAGATGTTGGGGAATTGTGAGGATGTGGTTGAGCTTGGAAGGGCTTGAGCTTGAGGGGTGTGTCAATCCTGTTAGTCTCTCTCTCCACAGAGAGGTTGAGCAAGGAGGGACAGTATAACCCCAAAAAGGTGTGCCTCTTATCAGTCTCCCTGCCTCACAAAGTGCCCCGCAATCCCGATACTATGGCCATTAGTTAAAAAGAAAGGGGGAATTGTTGGTATCTTCTAATTCTGCTTTTAAAAACCCCTTGTTTCATTTGGTTTAAATCCCCCCTGCTTAACACTGCATTCTACTTACATAACCACTGCCATCTATTTATATAAATCACTTTTAAATTTACATAAAGCACCACCTTCCCTCCAGGGCATTGGTGGTTTAGTGGTAGAATTCTCACCTGCTCCACCCCCTCTCCTTGTCACACCCTGATCCTCTCCTTGTCACACCCTGACTTTCACCAGTCACTTTTCTCTCCACCCTCTCTGCGTCACATCCTGTTCACACCCTACTTGGGAAGTATATATAAAGACAACATTGTTCGTTTTAGTTAGTTGTTAGTTTAGCTTAGCTTGGTATGGATTGCGCTGCGTCCTGCATGAATAAAGAGATACTACGTACAACCCAGCCATGAGTCCCGGGTCGTCTGTCTCCCATCAATGAAGCTCAGCCCGACATGTACCCAGTTCTGTGTACATATTACAATGCACAGGGGCTCATGTTCAAGCCCCTGGCCCCCACCTGCAGGGTGTAAGCTTCAAAAGTCGTGAAACAGTGCCATAGGTGACTCTCTTTCTCCCAGTCTCCCCTTTTCTCACAATTTCTGTTTCTAGCCAATAAATGAATAAAATGTTAAAAAGAAAAAAATATATAGCCTTACAGCATCTGATTTTAACTTATTGAGATCCATTTCAAACTCCCGATCTCTGAAATCATAATAGATTTGTCTTATTTTAACTTATTAGCATATGTTAATTTGTTTTAATGGCACAGGAAATTAATGCAACATTAAAATAGTTTTAACTGTCATGTATCTTGTGCTTGATCTTTTTATGCAAAATTATGCTATTATATAGTGTAAGTCACTTAATTTTTTTGGCATTTACTAGTGATTAGAAAACTTAGGGGGTCAGGCGGTGGTGCAGTGTGTTAAGCGCATGTGGCGCAAAGCGCAGGAACCGGCATAAGGATCCCGGTTCAAGCCCCCGGCTCCCCACCTGCAGGGGAGTCGCTTCACAGGCGGTGAAGCAGGTCTGCAGGTGTCTATATTTCTCTCCTCCTCTCTGTCTTCCCCTCCTCTCTCCATTCTCTCTGTCCTATCCAACAAGGGCAATAATAATAACCACAACGAAGCTACAACAAGGGCAACAAAAGGGGGAAAAAAAAAAGAAAACTTAGACACACAGCTATATACAAGATACTGGGTATTATACAGCAAACCCTTACAAAGGGACTTTTCAAAGTTAACCCAATTACTAAATAATGTGATAACAATCACTATCCATTGTCTTCTTGAACCCAAAGACAGCAGAAACCTCACATTTCCACTATAGAACCTACATTTCCCCCAGTCTTGGAACCTTAGGGTAGGGCCCACTTTCCCGCATGCTTCTCCCAATTCATATAAAATAATATTGCATCCGCCAGTTGCAACCTAATCAAAGCAACAAGTGCCACCTCAACATGCTTCAGCTCAGACTGTTTCCAGAGACTTCAGGTGTGGAATGACAACCCTTCAGCTTCATTACTCGGGTGAGACCTTTCCTTTCATAGTATTCTCTAATTCCATCCCAGGTGGTTCACTTCCTAACAAAATCCCAAAACCTAGGTATAGACCAGGTTCCAGGAGATAGAGCATCTGTTTACATGTATTCATAAACTAGGACAAAATATATACCTGAAAGCAGAAGTACACTAGAGTTTGTAGTGAGTACCCCCCAACACTTCATCTCCACTATTCCAACCTTTGGGTCCATGATTGTTCAACAATTTGTTTGGCTTTGTATGTTAACTCTCTTTTCAGCCACCAGGTTCCAGATGCCAGCATGATGCCGACCAGGCTTCCCTGGACTGAAGACCCTGCCAATGTGTCCTGGAGCTCCACTTCCCCAGAGACCCACCCTACTAGGGAAAGAGAGAGGCAGACTGGGAGTATGGACCGACCAGTCAACACCCATGTTCAGTGGGGAAGCAATTACAGAAGCCAGACCTTCTACCTTCTGCAACCCACAATGACCCTGGGTCCATACTCCCAGAGGGATAGAGAATAGGAAAGCTATCAGGGGAGGGGATGGGATATGGAGATCAGGTGGTGGGAACTGTGTGGAGTTGTACCCCTCTTATCCTATGGTTTTGTCAATGTTTCCTTTTTATAAGTAAAAAATTTAAAAAAAAGAATAACTACATAAAAGCAACTTAGTAAAAGCAGTAACATTTTAGCTGATGTCAGCAATAAAAAGTCTTCCTATTCTGTAGCTCTCTCTTACCAAGGCTGATTGCTATAAATTTCTGTCAAGAGACTCAAATAGTCCATCCTATATTCAATTCTAATATATACAAATTCTAAAATCTTTTGTTGCTGTTGCTGTTGTTGTTATTTGTATGTTTGTTTCTGTTTTTTTATAATACAGAGAGGCAGGGAGAGAGAGAAAGAGAGAGTGAAATAGGCCACAGAAACAGTTCCTTCGGTAAGGTTAGGGCTCAAACCTGGGTCAGTCTAATGACAAAGTAGCATACTATTCAAGCAAGCTATTTCATTCAGCCCTATAAAATTCTCTGATGAAAACAGTTCTTCAGTTACACTGAAAGAGGAAATTTGGTGCCCTCTGGTGTTGGAAAGCAAAATGATCAATATCATTTTACAAACAAGTAGTCCAAAAAGTGTCACAGAATTACAGAATTTTAGAGTTAAACAGTATATCATATTTAGTACAGCACAGACATATCATATTTAATTAGTGAAATGTTTTTTTTTCTTGCATTATTAAGTACTGAAGTTTTTCCTTATGCAGTGTTAGAAAAGCCCTTTAGGGGGTCGGGTGGCAGCACAGTGGGTTAGGCACAAAGCGCAAGGACCAATCATAAGGATTCTGGTTCAACCCCTGGCTCCCCACCAGCAGGGGAGTCACTTCACAGGCAGTGAAGCAAGTCTGCAGGTGTCTTTCTCTCCCTCTCTCTGTCTTCCCCTTCTCTCTCAATTTCTCTCTGTCCTATGCAACAATGAACGACATCAATAACAACAATTATAACCACAACAAGGCTACAACAACAAGGGCAACAAAAGGGGGAAAAAATGGTCTTCAGGAGCAGTGGATTCATGGTGCAGGCACTGAGTCCCAGCAATAACCCTGGAGGCAAAAAAAAAAAAAGAGCCTTTTAAAATTGAGTCTCTTATGTAACAAAAAAAAGAATACTTGCCTATATTATTTCTTAGGGGCCTGAAACATTACCATAAAAAGAACAAAGATTGAAGTTTTTTTAGTAAAAGTAATTAATAGCAGAGCATGACATTACTGCGGTAATTTTACTTTACAGCTGGTTTGTCAAAATATTGTCAAATACTAGATAGATACAAAATAAAATAAGACATAAGATAGGACTTAAGTAGGAACCAAGTGGTGGCGCACCTGGTTGAGCGCACATGTAACAATACACAAGGACCCTGCTACGAGCCCCCAGTCCTCAACTGCAGGGGCAAAGCTTTGTTGAATGGTAAAGCAGTGAAGCAATGCTGCAGGTGTCTCTCTGTCTTTCCCTATCACCCCTTCCCTCTAGATTTATGGCTGTCTCTATCCAATAAATAAAATAAAGATAACAATAAAAAAGGATAAGACCTAAATAGAAAATAGCCAGTGGAAATAGAGTACCCTACAATGCTCTTGTTCTCCCTCCCCATCCTCGCTAACCACTCTATATAATTAGGTGTTCAAATGACTGTAAATGCATTTTTCAGAGTTCTACACTTTCTCTAAAACTATCTTGACTTCAAAATGAACTTTAAAATATTTCCCTGTGAAAGAAAGTCTATATTACAGCACTAAATTAGTCATGAAGAACCAGGAGGAGGATTCTAGCTATTTTCCTAGTCTGGAGCCTTATGAAAGCTGACACTGTAAAATTCCAATGTATAACAAGGGTAGGTAAACTTTAATCTCAGTATTGGACAGTATTAAAGGAGGTCTGAATAGGACAAGAAGACAAGGCAGGCAGTCATATGACTAAGCTTTTTAAAGAGTAAGGGTAGAAACTGAGCACTGAGGAGGAGCAGGAGGAAAGCAAATGTCTTGATGAATAGAAAAGGGTAAAAGAAAGTCAAATAATAAGATTTAGAATGAGTAATGGACAGTTTTCCCAGTAGTCTCATGGTCAAGAACTATTGGCAGTCTATTCTTATTCATCCATGACACCTAGCCCTGAGCTCAGTCCTAAACAAGAAACTCAAATTTTCTGAGTCACTTTAGGACTAGCTAGCCAATAGTTCTGTCTTCTCTCTTCCCTCAAACAAGTTATCACCATACCCAATTTGGGAAAGGAGAGAATGTATCTTTGCTATTCTCCTATATATCAACTGCCAGTCATTCAGAGTACCTAAGAAAGTCAGTGTAGTCATGACCCCACTCTAGTTACCTAAAGCCCCATTCACCTTCCTACAGTTTAAGAACTCAGGAAAAGCAGCTGATATAATACCTTTCACTGTAACTAGAATACAGGAAATTTCAATAAAAATACTTTTAAAAATTTTGGATAGAGACAAAGAGAAATTGAGAGGGAGAGAGGAGACAGAGAGTCGATGAGGGTCGGGGGTAGAAAGCATAATGGTAAATGCAGAGAGATTCTCATGCCTGGCGTTCCCAAGTTCCAGGTTCAATGCCACCCCCTCCCAGCCCCACCCTTACTCCCCCACTACCATAAGCCAGAGCTGATAAGTGCTCCTTGAAAAGAGAGTAGATGAGTGAGTGGGTGAGAGACCTGCAGCACTGCTTCATCATTCCTCAAGCTTGCCCCCCTGCAGAGGGGAGCTAGGGGCTTGAACTCCAGTCCTTGCACACTGTAATGTGTGTGCTCAACCAGGTATTCCATTTCCTTCCCTATTTCGTTCTTAGTCAAAACTCTATTCTCTCAATACCAGGCTAAACAAAGCCATTGAAGTAAGAACAGAAAACAGGATCTCTGGAGCCTCAGGTATAAAAGTCTCTTGCATAACTATTATGCTATCTACCTGGTGGGTTTTGTTTTGTTGTTTTATTTTTTTACCAAAGAACTGTTCAGTTCATGATTTATGTTGGTGCCTGGGATTAAACCCTGGATCTCAGAGACTCTGATGTGAAAAAGTCTATTTCCTCAACCATTGTGCTATGCCCCACCTCCATTCCCAAAGTAAAATTACCCAGTATATAAAAAGATGTGGTAGGCAGAATAATGGTTCTCCCAAAGATGTCTATATCCAAGTCCCTTTACGAATATGCTATCTTTTTAAATTTTAGTGATTTAATAATGAAGTACAAGATTGTGACATAAGAGGGGTACAATTCCCACGGCCAGAGTTTTGTATCCCAACCCATCTATTGGAAGCTTCCCTATTCTTTATCCCTCTGGGAGTATGAACCCAGGATCATTATGGGGTGCAGAGGGCAGGAGGTCTGGCTTCCATAATTGCTTCTCCACTGGACATGGATGATGGCAAAAAAGGTTTTACAGTATTGACTAGGTTAAGGACCCTAAAATTGGAAGATCTAGGTGAATTCATATAATCACAAAGGTCCTTAAATAAATGAATGAGAAGAAATGACAAAGGAAGTAAAGACTAGAATGATGCCATTATTAGAGACAGCAAGTAAGAAGCTGGAAAAAGCAAGGAACAAATTCTACACCAGAGCCACAGACCTGTCAACAAACACCATGATTTTGGCAACACAATACCCATTTGCAAGACATGAACTCCAGAACAGATAACTGTTTCATTGTCATATACTAAGACATTCATGGTAACTTGTGACAGCAACAACAGGAAGCTAACACATAAGGGGAACATAGGTGTGATAATTATTTTCTGTCTCAAAACACTGAGGTAACATCAATAGTGAGAAATCAGGTTGATATTATATGTTCTTGATATGTTTAATTAATGAGAATGACATTTTACCCTGTGATCATCCTCCTAAAAAATCTATATACAAAAAGTTCAACATGTCTGTTTTCTCTTACAGTTCATTTATTTATACTTTCAAGTCAGCGGAAATGGTATGAGGAAGTTAAGATATTTAAAAACGCTTAATAAAACTGATTGTACATGTGGTCTTAGTAATGACTTCCTACAAAATAGAAGCAAATTAGAAATGGCTTAATGAGCAGATTCTAAATACTTATGCATTAGTGAAAAGAAGAAAATGACAAACTGAAACACTAATATTGCATAAGGTAGAGTGGAAAATAAACACTGACGTATCTCAGGATATGCCCAAAGAGCATATATTTTCAATCTACTTTCTTCTTTCCTAAAAGATTGCGATTATGTTTGTGTTTAATGAAACCAGAAAACTCTGTGACATGTCATTAAAACTGTCATACTTTCAGTACTGAGGATATTCATTATAATTAACCATTAACTTGATACTTGAGAAAGAGAATGAATGGGAAGTAACTACTCAGTGTTTATTATTAAAATTTTAGAAGCACAACAGTACTCTTTTATGAAGTCAGCCAAATATACATCTAAAATACGACTTGTGCATAATTTAAACATGATGAATCAAGTGTTCAAAGTTTAAACAGACTCCTCTAAATCTAGAAAATATAAAAAAATTTACGTGCAAAAATTCATGAAAATGAAACCATCTTTGTGGGGAATATATATGTTTTATTTATAAGACTGAATAATAAGGACTTTCATATAGCTTATTAGTGTCCATGTCACACACTGTCGTAATATGAGTTGTTTCAACTCAGTTCACTGAGACAATGTGATATAATTATAGTAGATGGCTCAGTAATTTATTATAAGTGATTATACTTGATCAATTACTTTATATTCTCATACACAATTCTCAAAAGAACACAAGGTAATCTGTAGTCTTTACAGAGACATTTTTCTTTTACCCCGATTAAATAGAGCTATCATGAACAAATACAATATAATTAAATATTGTATAAATAAAATTATTGAAAGAAATGCTAAACAACTATACTAGAGGTAGTTTTTTAAAAAATATTTCTATTGGGAGCCAGTTGGTAGCACAGTGCGTTAAGCACACGTGGCGCAAAGCCCAAGGACTGGAGTAAGGATCCCTGTTCTGGCCCCCAGCTCCCCACCTGTAGGGGAGTCGCTTCACAGGCAGTGAAGCAGGTCTGCAGGTGTCTATCTTTCTCTCCCCCTCTCTGTCTTCCCCCCCTCTGCCTTCCCCTCCTAGAAAAAAAAAAAGAGAGAGCAAGAGATCATAAATGTCATATAACTAGTAAAGCAATTAAAGGGAATGTTATAACATTCCGAATTTAGATTTTCAATCGACAATATAATTTTGTAGAGTAAAAATATGCAAGTAAAAGAAAGAGAAATAAGTTCAAAGCAAGCAGAAGTTAAAGAAAATGACTTAAAATAGAGGCAAATAATTGGAAATTAAAAGTTGGCTCCTACTAGAACTGAATCAATGACCCAGCAATTTTTCTCCTGAGGATTTACTCAAAGGAAACAAAAACACCTATCAGAATAGATCTATGCATACTTATGTTCCAAGCAGCACAATTTGTAATGGCCAAAACCTGGACGTAACCTACATGTCCACTGACAGATGAATGGCTAAGGAAACTGTGGTATATATACACAATGGAATACTACTCAGCTGTTAAAGTGATGATGTCATCTATTTTGCCTCATCTTGGATGGAACTTGACATCATATTAAGTGAAATAAGTGAAAAGAGGACAAATGCCAAGTGGTCTCACTTACAGGTGAAACTCAAGAAACAAGAACAGAGAGGGAAAATACAAACTGAAACTTAAACTGGGTTTGTTATATTGCAACAAAGAGGGGGGAACTCTGGGAATGGAAGTGGGAGGGGTTGGAAGGTAACATGAAGTCCTATTGCATGATGAGATGAGTAATTGTATCCATGTGTCAACAACTGCACTATAAACCATTAACTACCCCCTCCCCCAATTAAAAAAATAATGGTTCTTTGAAAAGATCAACAAAAGTACTAAACCTGGGGGCTGGGTGGTGATGCACCCAGTAGATTAGCATGTTATGGTGCACAAGTAGCTGGGACAAACCCCCATCCCCACCTGCAGGGGTAAGCTTCCTAAGTGGTAAACAGAGGTGCAAGTCTGTCTCTGTTTCTGTCTATGTCTCTCTCACCCCACCTCAACTTTCTGTCTTAATTTCTGTTTCTAGCCAAAATTAATAAATAAATGAATAGCTAAACCCTTAGCAAGACATAAATTATAGAGAAAATACAAATTGCCACTATCATGACTGTAAAGTGGGTATCACTACAAATCAAATAACATTAAAAGAATAACAGAGGAGTGCAGTAAGTCCTAACTTAACATGGATGATTAAGTTCTTAAAAGTTGTTTAAGAAACATAGGTATGGGAGTTGGGCTGCAGTACAGTGGGTTAAGCGCACATGGCACAAAACGCAAGAACTGGCATAAGGTTCGAGCTCCCCTCCTGCGGAGGAGTCGCTTCACAGGCGGTAAAGCAGGTCTGCAGGTATATATCTTTCTATCCCCCTCTCTCTTCCCCTCCTCTCTCCATTTCTCTCTGTTCTATCCAACAATGACAACATAATCAATAATGATAATAACTACAACAATAAAACAAGGGCAACAAAAAAGAATAAATAAATATTTTTAAAAAGAAACATAGGTATGTGAATAATGTCATTCAACATTAACCTGGATTGACTTTTCTCATTAACACTATAGTAAAAAGATGTTAGTGAAGGATCTGTTGAATCATTAGTGCTACACAGTTTCTAAAACTTAGATAATTCATTAACAATAACTACAACGGTAGAAACTACCCCACTTTTTGAATGGAGGCTGGGACAATGTAGTCTCCCACTCAAGGAAGACTAGTCCTGAAAAGAGTGCAGCCTAGAATGTTGCTAGCTTGACAGAGGACCTAGTGGGGGTTGTATTGTTATATGGGAAACTGGGGAATGTTATGCATGTACAAACTATTGTATTTACTGTTGAATGTGAAACATTAATTCCCCAATAAAGAAATTAAAAAAAAAAAAAGAATGCTGCTAGCCATGACCAGGGACTGTGAGCTCAGAATGACAGGGATGCTGAGGTTACACAGGCTCCTGTGCCAACTATGAACAGACATGGGCCGTAGGTCTGATCAATAGGGTTTACCGTTAATGGTATTTATATTCTTTTCCCATATTTAGGAGCTACTCTCTGCCCTGATCCAGTATTCTCAGCTCTGACATCAGCTTCCTAGGCAATATTTTTGGCCCACCTACATCTTAGATGTCAGGATAAGGCAAAAATTTGTAAAGTCATGGGCTCCTTGCAATATACATAAAATAGACTTCTGAGCTTCTTCCACCATGAAAACTCCAAATCTGCTATATTCTTACTTTTAGGTTCATGTTTAATAAACCAATTGATTTGCTTTATATCTTAATGCTTTTCAGCCACCAAGCTGCTGATGCTACCATGGCATCAACCTGACTTCCCTGGGCAGATGACCCCACCAATGTGTCCTGAAACCCCACCTCCCCAAGAGCCCTACCCCACTAGGGAAAGATAGAAATGGGCTGGGGGTATGGATCGACCTGTCAATGCCCATGTCCAGTGGAGAAGCAGTTATAGAAGTCAGACCTTCCACCTTCTGCACCCATAAAGATCTTTGGTCTTTACTCCCAGAGGGAAAAATAATAGGGAACCTTCTAGTGGAGGGAACAGGACAGAACTCTGGTTGTGGGAATTGCATGGAATTGTACCTCCCTTATCCCACAATGTTAATTATTAAATCATTATTAGATCCCTAAAAAATAACAAACTACCAAACTTTCCCAATGTATAGTTGGAAACCTGAATTCTACTGGATTTTTTAAAGAAATTATGATTATAGTGGAATGTCTTTCAAAAAAGAAATCTGTGTGTTCAGATAGAATAAAAAGCAAATGTTTAAGAATACCATTAGTTTCATGATTATTTCCAAAAATGGATTTATAAAGCTAGCACTATCCTAACATCAAATCAAGGAGAGTATAAAAACTTATTCATATACAGAGGCAAAAGAAAATTGGTAAATAGTAGCTAGCAGTATACAGAAAGAAAAATATAACTCAAAAGCGGTGTTCTACTCTGGGAATGGGAGATTGACTCAATACTTAATAATAAGTAAATGTTAACATTGATACACATGATTGTATCAATTGATGCTGAAAAACATTTGACAAAATTCAACACTTGATCATAAAACATTAGCTAACTAGAGATATAAGGAAAATTTCTCAATGTAATTAAAAAAAAAAAACTACAATTAACATCATTAACTAACAGTAAAAGGCTGAATGTTTTCCTCCTAACATCATAAGACAAGGATAAGTATACCTGCCCTCACCACTTCTACTCAATAGTATAGTGTATATTCTACCTCTTTTAATAATGCAGAAATGAAAAAAAAATCCACAGTGGGAATAAAGAATTAAGGATGTCTTTCTTTGCATATAAAGTAACTATAAAAACCAAGACTAAAAAAAAAATCTATTTCAAATAGGAGAAACTAGAAATTTATATGATGTAAGACCATCATGCAAAATAAATGTTTTACATATTATTAGCAAAAAAGTATAATTTAAATATAGTATAATAATACAATCTATTGAACATGTAAAATATGATTATTTAGGGATAAGCATGAAAAAAATATCACAGATCCGTAACTGCAGGTTACAAAGTCAAAATAAAAATCAATTGTGTCTCTGAATATTAAAAATATATAACTTTAAACCATTGTAAAAGAAACTTAAGACTTAGTTAAAAATCTAACAAAATATGGCCAAGTAATGAATACTGAAAACTACAAAATATTGATGAAAAAATCAAAGAACTAAGTAAAAAGAAAACATTATGTTAATGCATAATAAAGTTAACACAGTAAATATTCAATTTTTCCCTAGTTTGACTACATATTTTGACCACATCATTATAATCAACAGTATTTTTTTTTAATGTCAAGGTTAAGATTCTAAATTTTATGTAAAAAAAAAAGAGCAAAGGAATTAGTGTAACTAATGAAAAATTGAACAGACAGTAAAGTAAAAAGAATCATAGTCCTCTATTTTATGACTTACCATTAAGTTGCAATTACTAAGCAAAAAGATTACTGCTGAGACATGAATGGCAGATAGTACAGAAACAGATGCACACAAACACAGCCAACAGATTGTTGACAAAGCTGAACAAGCATTTAATGGAGATGAAATATTTTATCAACAAATGGTGCTAGAATAATGATCTCTATAAAAAAACAATGGACTTTGAAGAAAACATCATACTTTATCAACTTAGGTGTCCAACAAGAGATGAATGGCTAAGAAAGTTGTGGTATATATACACACAATGAAATACTACTTAGCTATTAAGAATTATGAATTCACCTTTTAAAAAAAATATTTCCTTTTTATTGTCCTTACTTTCATTGTTGTTGTAGTTATTATTGTTGTTATTGATGTCGTCGTTGTCAGGTAGGACAGAGAGAAATGGAGAGAGGAGGGGAAGACAGAGAAGGGGAGAGAAAGACAGACACCTGCAGACCTGCTTCACCACCTGTGAAGCGACTCCCCTGCAGGTGGGAGCCAGGGGCTTGAAGCAGGATCCTCAAGCCAGTCCTTGTACTTTGTGCCATGTGCGCTTAACAGAATTTACCTTTTTACCTCATCCTGGATGGCGCTTGAAGGAACCATGTGAAGTGTGTTAAGTCAGAGAGAGAAGCATGGGCATGGGAATCTCACTTATGGATAGTAGTTGAGAAGCAAGAACATAAAGAGGAAACAAAATGAAACTTTGACTAGTTTGATGTATTATACCAAAGCAAAGAACTCTGGGGAAGGAGGGCTAGGAAGAGCCAGGGGTCAGGGATGCAGGGCAAGACTTCAGGGTACTGGTGCATGATGGTAGAAAAGCACCCAAGTTCAGGGTGAGAGTATTTTGCAGGCACCTACCATAGTAAAATGAGAGATATCACCTCTGTATCAACAACTGTACTGTAAACCATTAACCTTCCCCTTCCCCCAAAATGGAGGGGGGGAACAACTAAAAATAAAAGCAGAATTCTCAATGTAAAACTGCAAAACCTTCAAAACTATAAACAACTGTCAAAGGAGAAATATTTCATAACCTATGATTAAACATATCAGATATGCCACAAAAACCCCATTTCAGGACTGCCAAGACAGGTCATGTAGATATTGGATTTCCATCGTCACAGGTGCACCCAGATTTGAACCCAGTCCCCACCAGACTAAGGGAAGCTTTGGTTTTGTGGTACCTGTCTCTTAATATCTGTCTCTGTCTTTCTATCTGAAAATGTTGGCCTGAACAGTAAAACCCCAGTGACAACCAAAAAAAAAAGGTCCACTTCATAAAATTTTTTTAGAGACTAGATTTCATCAAAATTAAATAGTGTTTGCTCTATAGGAAAACAAACTGTTAAAAGAATAAAGACAAGGTATAGACAGAAAGACAATATTTACAAATTACATATCTAAAAAAATGACTTGTAGGGGCCAGGCAGTGACACACCTGGTTGAGCACACATGTTACAGTGCGCAAGGACCCAGGTTTGAGCCCCTGGTCCCCACCTGCAGGGGGACAGCTTCACAAGTGGTGAAGCAGTGTCTCTATCCAGTAAATAAATAAAGATAAATTTTTTTTTAAAAAGTGACTTGTATCCAAAATATACAAAGAAATCTAGAACTCAACAGGACAGAAGCTCAACCCAATTTTAAATGAACAAAAGATCTAAGCTGGCAGCTAACTATAGAAAACGCAGAGAGAGAGAGAGAGAGAGAGAAAGAGAGAGAGATCTTCTTGTCTGGGAAATGCAAATTAAAAACTATAATATGACTCAATTACATATCTATTGAATGATAAATAAAATATGTGAATACAACCAGTTTTTACAAGGATAAGCAGAAATTTCAAATATTTCTGTCTGGAACATAAAATGGTGCAGCCATCCTGTAAAACAATTTGACAGTTTCTTATAAAGTTAAACATATACTTACCACATAACAGTTAAACTCCTGGATCTTTACCCTGGAGAAGCAAAACCTGGATTCATGCAAAGACTTGTGTATAAATGTTAACATAGCCATATTCATAACTGCCAATGTTTGAATCAACCCACCTGTCCTTTGATTGGAAACTGTATAAACTATAGTCCACTCATACAGTGAGTAGCAACAAGGAATACACTATATAGTCAAATGAATCTCACAGGCAACAGTGCTGAGTAAAGAGTAAGTCCTAAAGGTTAAAGACTATATGATTTAACGGTTTTTTTTTTAACATTTTCATTTTGTTATAAAAATATAAAACTAAATTAGTGGAGAACAAATCAGAAACATTCAAGAATTACAGTTCAGGCAAGGGTATGATTGCAAAGAAAAAAATCAGTGCACAATTACAAAGACACAGGATGTTTTTAGTGATGTGACTGTTCTATATCCCCCTTGTGGGGTTGATTATATAAATCTGCACAAGTATTTAAATCATAGAATTGTATGCCAAGAATAAATCTATTTCACTGTATGACAATTAAGCTGAATATTTTTTTAAAAAAGACTGTCTAGCTGAGTACAACTCAGTAGTATTTTCCCAAAAGTCGAGGCTAAATTCACATGAGCTGAACTGTAGTCCTTATTTCTATGTAAATATCATTTACTTCCTTAAAATTTAAATCATCAAAGATTTAAATATATTTTCATAGGATAATTATCATTTTATCACAGTTTATGTCATAGAAAGATGTCTCTTTTTTGTACAAAAATCATTTAAAATGTAAAACAAAAGGTCAGAAGTCTAGATTTTTCAATAAATTATTTTAAAACTCTGAAAATATTATTAACAGTGACTTGAGGTAAACTAAAAGCCTGCACACAAGAGGTCACAGTGCTGATCTGCAGCAAACATGTGTGAAGAAACAGTATTCTCTACTTATTCTCTTACTCATAAATTAATTTTTACCAAAAGAGAACAAAAATTAAATACCATTAGTAATAGATAACTTGTATTTTTAGCATACATGTTATTTTTTGTTTTTTAAAAAAGCTTATGACATGTACTGAAGTCATCCAAAATCATCTTATGTCAAACAGGTATCTGATCAATGTTTATAGAATTTTTATTTTAATTTAATTTTTTACTGCCACCAGCTGGAGTTTGGTGCCTATACTACAATCCAGTGCTCTGGGTTGGCCTTTTTTTTTTTTTATTATTATTCTATTTTTATTAGAGAGGACAAATAGAAATTGAGAAGGAAAGGAGAGGGAAAGAGAGAAAGAGAGACACCTGCAGACCTACTTCACTACTCATGAAGCCCCTTGAAGGCTGTGAGGAGGGCTCAAACCCAGATTCACGTGCACACTTAACCAGATGTGCACTTAACCAGGTGCACCACTGCATGAACCCCCCTAAAATTAATTGAACTTTATTAAAAATAGAGTGAGTTGAAAAGCTAAGTCATTGATTTTTGTGTAATGTTAACTTTCTAAGGTTTATCTTTTTGCTCAAATTAACAAGAATATTAAAATATATTTCTCTGCTTTCTAGTTCCGACTATGGTGTATATTTTCATCACCAACTCATGTAATTTCTATGTTATAATATTTATTTATTTATTTATTGCTAGGAACAGATTAAAAATTTGTTTGCTTACAGCTCCTGTGATACCAAAAAAAGAAAAATCTAGTAGGATATCACTGTGTCACTCCTATGCTGAATTGTCACAGGTTTAACAAAAACCCATTCATTCTAATCAATTAACGAAGCAGATGGCTAAGTCATATGTAAATGAATGAAAGTTACTTCATCAAACTATAAATAAACATTAACTTTGATACTGCTTATCTCTAAACTCTATAAAATGCAATCTTCTTATGTTGGGAAATAATAATATAGCTGAGGGTTCAGAACAATTTAGATCAAGAACTAAGCATTTTAATAGTGCAAACATGCCATTTGCCTATGTTTACAGTATAGAACAAATGTAATTTTCATTCCTCATTGAAGCTGACTTTTCTTAGATACTTTGGAGCCCTCTAAATGATATACTTAATATAATGTCCTTGACTTATTTAGACTTAAGTATTTTGTTAATATAGATCATGAATTTTAAGTTTTAGTAAATTAAACTATAAAGTTTGCTAAATATATTCATTTATAATATTTAGGTTTTGTAACAATATAAGTTTTATTGTAACAATACACTATTACTTATAAATAAACCAAAAAGGGGAATTTTACCAGCAAATATTAAAAAAAATAATAAACACCTGTAACTATGCTATCTAACTAAAAGATGAGAAGATGAGAAGCTTAAAGGAATTTTATTTATTCAGCCTATGATGAGATTCACAAGTAATAGTGTGTCCTTAATTGTTTTTATTTTAGCCCTGAGGACATTACCAATATTTAACACTGCGATTAAAAGAACACCTATCTACTACCTACAAGTAAGTTATAAAGGTGAACAAATAAATTTATGTACAAAAATACTAGCTCTCAATCTTCAAGATTCCCTATGGTATAATATGTTGACCACTGGCTCACACTGATGTATTCAGCACCTAGCATTTATTGTCTGTCTCTTTGTGTACTCTGCACTGGAATATATCATTATGGGTATCATAGCAACTTTAACCAGAGAAAAGTACACTCTCCTACCAAGTTACAATAAAGGTCAATTATCCTTTAGATAATTTTCACAGACTAGCATAGCTTACCATCTCTGAGTCATAATCAAAACTTCCTGAAGATACCCATTTAATCTAAAAACTGATGAAAGTGAACAAATTTCATTCTAGATTCTATTTCCTTAGAAAAACTTTTTGTCTTAAAATAAAATCACTGCAAAACAATACTAGCATGACCAAAATTAAAATTTATCTGACAATCTCCTCTCAATGTCAGGAAAATGTGTTCCACTAAAACACTATTAACAGAACTGGTTATACTTAATGAAAGAGCATTTCCTGAATATGCGTAAGCACAGATACACATGTTATACATATCAATTACAATAGATTTGCATAATTAAGTTCATTTAGAAAGAAAGCATCATTTCAGAAACTATTAAAACCAATGTTTAATAGTATGTTCAGTGTTAATTCCTCTCTCCAAACCTTAACATTTAAAATAATATGGAATTTCAAGTATACTTAAAAAATTAATTACCTGCTTTTGCAGCCATCTTTCATGCCTCCGTTGTTTCTTTCTCAGATTCTTCAACTTGCTCTTTTCTCTCTTACTGAGACTCTGATTAATGGCACCCAATGAAAAACTGCTGGAGCGCAGGAAGTCCAAAGGGGAGAGGTTCTCTTCCTGGTCTGAGGCCTCCAGCATGCTCCTGCCAGCTGAGGGTAGGTCCATCAGGAAAGTCAGGTTGTCAGGACTAGTATGGTCAGAGTACACTGCAGAAGCTTCTAGACCACACTGAAATTCTCTTCTTTGTGTCTGGGTCTCACAGGGAGCCACTGAAAATCTTTGCAGCAGCATATTAGGATCAAAACTGGATGGAATCTGAAAGGAACAGCTATTTTTACCAGATTCTAAAGGCAAGTCTAAAAGGTCAATAGGCTGTGTTTCATTTAGCTTGGGACAGGCAGTGGTCGTACGATGTATTTCATAGAGAGTGGGTAATAAAGTCAATTTCTCACTGATGTTCAGATCCAAACTATGTGATTTTCGATGAAGAGCTCTTGTAGCGCATCTGCCTGTCACAAGCTGAGGAACAAAAAGCTCGTATTTTGGATCTGATGCTTTGAAGAGCAGTTTTTCGTTCTTCATCTCAACACACGTTGATCGTACCTCCAGGCAGAGAGCTTCCGTTAATCTTCCAGGGCCATTATTATTTTGGGCCATCTTTAAAAGCCTATGATTTCTGTTTCTGGAGGCGCCACCTGTCAGGAGAGTCTCCTTGTCACAACCTGACTGAATTCTGGGATGTGACAAGTGTTTCAGCGAGGGTCTCATTAGTTGGCCTGCTCGTGTTAGCTGATAATCAGCCCGGCTTTTGGAGAGATGTACAGCTGCAGGCTGGCCACAGGAACATTTTGGAGTGCTGACAAAATTAAAGCCCCCTAAGCGGGCCCCACAGAAAGGGCAATTCAGTTTTCCAACTGTCCATTGGGCCTACAGGTAATAAAGGAAAATAAGGACAATGCTTTCATTGTAAAGTAACCAAAGAGAATGATGTTTTTTTTCCACGCCGACTGCATAAAACTTTTCTATGCCACAGAAAAGGCTAGCTTTTCATGTTCTGATTAGTAGACAGAACAGCAAATGGAAACAAGCTTTCTAATAGAGATAAGCAGCTCCAAAGTTCTAGAATTGATAACATATTGTACATCATGTCCATCTAAGCAATATTCGTAAAGAATTATGAGCTTCTTAAACAATAGGTTGAATATGAATACAGTGTAAACTAATGAATAGAAAAATACACTATGGAACCAGGAAGCAAATCAGTCTACAGAGCTTAATTTGCAAGTAAAATCTCACAGAAAAGTGTCTGTTTTGATACACTTCTTGCATACCAAGCACTGTGGGAGGGAACTTGACCCAACCAACAGAATAAAGCTCTTCCTGCTTTTTTATACACAAAAGATCCTGGTTATGTACCTCAGCTGGCGCATCGTCTAGACCCTGAAAACTAACAGTGAGCTGATTTAAAATGATCTTTTCAGCATAGATAGTAGAACATCATCAGTGTCCTAATATATTTTATAAGGCTCAAAACATAAGAACATTCTAGCATTTTTCTCAGAGAATCATTACAATGTGAAAATGAATGAATGTATGGACTGTCAAATTTTAACAAAAATATGAGCTAGTTAGTGGATAAAGGCAACTAGATAATTTCATAATACCCTGTTACTTACCCTAAGACTTGGATGCCTTGAATTATGAGAAATGACACCATACTATTAACAAGGTGCATTCTTGCTCTTGTAATATTTCCTAAGAATCCTTAAAAATGTTATTCTGATTTTGTCTGTGTCAATCAGATCATTATCCAGTTTATTTTGTGTGTGTGTGCATACATAAATTATACACAATAATTCATTTGCTGAAAAAGTACTATTTTAAGTACATTCGTAAAATCTAAAAGCCCCTAACTTATTTATGGAGTTTATTCTATCATGGGAGCTAGACAATATGTAAGTTTTACATATGAATGGGGCATACATAGATGCATATGTGTTTCAAAACATATGTCTTTTACGTCATCTATGTATCATATTTATCAGTAGTATTCAATAGGTATTGGCAGTACATAAAATATGGGCAGGTATATAAAAGAGTGACAGGAAAAAACAAAGAGTAGTAATAGTAGGAAGGAGTTGTTGATAGGATAACCAGACAATATTTCACTGAAAGTAAATATCTACAGAAATGAGGAAACTTTGAGTATCTCTGGGAAGAAGATTCAAGAAAAAAGATAACAATACAAAGTCAGAGTTCAATAATTTCCTGGGATAATAAATAACAAAAAAAAAACCACAGCTAGTGATAATCAAAGATTACTCACTGTTTAAAACCTTTAAATATATATATATATATATATATATATATATTTATCAAAAAAGCTCACAGCAATTACCATAGTCATGGGCCCCTGGACCTTGTAACATACATATAATAGACTTACTAGATTCTACATTCTCTGTTTCTGTTTTATGATTCTTGTTCATTGAACATTTTGTCCTGTTTTATATCTTTTTTAAAAATTTCTTTATTGGAGAATGAATGTTTTACATTCGACAGTAAATACAACAGTTTGTACATGCATAACATTTCCCAGGTTTCCATATAACAATACAACCCCCACTAGGTCCTCTGTCATCCTTCTTGGATCTGTATTCTCCCCACCCACCCACCCCAGAGTCTTTTACTTTGGTGCAATACGCCAATTCCAGTTCAGGTTCTACTTGTGTTTTCTCTTCTGATCTTGTTTTTCAACTTCTGCCTGAGAATGAGATCATCCCATATTCATCCTTCTGTTTCTGACTTCTTCTTCTAGCGTTTTCCCTGTTTCTGACTTATTTCACTTAACATGAATTTTCCAAGGTCCATCCAAGATCGGCTGAAAACGGTGAAGTCACCATTTTTTATAGCTGAGTAGTATTCCATTGTGTGTGTGTGTGTGTGTGTGTGTGTGTGTGTGTGTGTGTGTGTGTGTACCCTGTTTTATATCTTACTGCATTTCAGCCACCAAGATGTGGATGTTACTATGAATTCATCTTCAACTCTCTGAACAGATGACTCACAAATATGTCCTGGAACCTCACCTCTCCAGAGCCCTATCTCACTAAGGAAAGATAGAAACAGTTTGGGAGTTTGTATTGACCTGCCAACAACCATGTTCAGCAGAGAAGCAATTACAGAAGTCAAACCTCCCACCTAATGAGTCCCATAAAGAATGTTGATCCATATTCCCAGAAGGGGAGAAACGGTAGGGCAAGATGACCAGAGGGCTCTGAACTTCAATTCCATCAGAATCCAGAGAGAGAAGGGGGAAGGGTCAGGGAAGGAAACTCAGAAGTATTAAGTGTGACTTACAAAGGAAGGGGAGGGAGGATCATAAAAAAAATAATGGGCAAATACACACATATACCTGTGATCTTGGGAGAACTAATGCAGTTTCTAGTGTAAGGAATGGAGAAACAGAACTCTGGTGGTGGGAAAGGAATGGAATGCTACCCCTGCTATCTTATAATTTTGTAAATCAATACTAAATCACACACACACAAAAGCTTTTAAAATGAGGACAAAACCATGCTGATGGTAGTATATACCTGGTCTCACTAAGAAATTGGGGAACTTACTTTTTGTATTAGGCAGTTTATCCATTCTGGAAGAGCTTCTACATTCATGTGCCACACATGACAAATATTTTGATCATCAACAGGATCATGTCCATCCTGTTAAATAAAAATGTAGGTTATTAATTATAAACAGTTCAGACTTCATTTAATACAGCACATGTTTGAGTAAACCACAAAAATAGAAATCATCTTTAGCTAGCAAAGAAACATATACATACTTTCTTTTGCTCTTACTCTCATCTACCAAAACAAACTAAAAAAATAATAACTGTCTATTTCAGGGAATTATGGAAAAGAACCTAGATTGCAGGAGAAAGTGTTTTTGCATCTATTATAGGGAGATGAGACGTTGTGTCCAGGTGTCAGCAACTGTACTATAAATCCTTAACCCCAATAAAATGGGAAAAAATCAATACATAGATACATGTACATAATAAGATGGTAAAGCTGATCACCAAATTATTAAAAGTAGTTTTAGTAGGAAAAAAATCATTTCATCAAATGAAATTTAAAATTTAAAATCAGCTACTAAATGGACATTTCTGATAACCTGTTGCTTTAATTTTTTATCTGTATAAAAATTTCATTAATGACAACCTTCTTCAGACTTCACATCTTTGATTCAATCTTCGTTATTATAGGGACAGAATAAGAGTTGCATTCTCTATCAAAATGACTGTGAAAAGTGCCAGAAGATAGGGAAGAGGAACAAGGTGGGAAAACTCTAAATTCTTTGTAATATCAACAAGAATATAAAAAAAGAAATTTTGGCTTTCTAAGGAGATTTGTAGAAGTAAATGTTATACATTCAGTTAAAGTACAGCTTCCTGGGGCTGGGGGAGGGGTGACACACCTAGTTAAGTGCAGATGCTACCAAGCTCAAGGATCTTGGTTCTAGCCCCTACTTCCCGCCTGTAGGGCAGAGGGGCCAAAAATAAAGTATAGCTTCCCAAACTACCAGAAAAGAAAAGAGCAGGCTAGGATGGGAGGCAGCCAAGCAATTACATGACAATATGATGAGGACACAAAGGGTTGGAAACAAAGTTAGGAAGAGATGAAGATGCTAGGAAAGTCTGTGTCATAAACATAGTTCCCTAATCTATCTCCACACAAAAGTGTCGGGAAACAAACAAAGGTGTCTTTTATTCTAGATTCTGATACAGTGACATGGGCATATTCAAGAAGAGAGTTATTATTGATTTTAACATGACAAAGTAGATATGTTTTCTAGTAATTTCTCCCTGTCATGCTACAGAAGCTATAAAAGATATCTTTTACAAATAGAAACAATATCAGCATTAGATCACAGGACTTGGATGCCTGTGCTCTCAGAAGACCCAGGTTCTATCCCTGGCACTGAAACATGCCCCAGCTGTGTTCAGCTCTAATCTCTGCCTCCTCTCCCCCCACATACCCTGATCTCATCTTTATTCATTATGAGTATATTTAAATAAAACTTAAAGTAGTTGAACTAGAAAATGTGGATGAAGAAACTTCAATACACCAGATACTGTGAGGAACTTATGAAACAGTGATACTGCATCCAAGTATGTAACAGTTTGAGAGTAATACCAAGAGTCACTCATGCCAAATACACAAAGGCTAGAAGTAAAAAGGATCTCAGCAAATTATTAGGGACTGAGGTGAATTCTGTCTCTAACCATATATTTGGTCATAGATAAATTGAGCAATATCCCATGGTTGCCAGAAAGATCTGGGGAGAAAAATGGGAAGCATCTGTAACAAGTCTAGAAAACGAGCTACCGAGGAATTATTTCTATTACACTGAAGAGAAAGGGAGGTGATTTAGACCAGTTTATACTAATGAGATGCATCTCTAATATATTCATATTTTAATAAAGTGAAAAAGAAACAAATATTCTCCAAGCTATGGCAATAAGAATGCATGAAACAAAATAAATAACATCTTTCTAGCTTTTCTATGGAAAAACATAGGTATATTGAATAAATAGACAAAAATACTGAAAGGCAGCCTATCTACTGGTAAAACTGGTTAGACTCAAGGAAAGATGACCATAATTAGAAAGATTACTAAAAGGAAACTTAACTTTTCCATAATTACTTTAATGTAAGAATACAGTAAATCATATTTACACCTTTTCATTTGGGAAAAATGATTTAGAGCTGGAGAGTTAGATGAAGAGAACATATGGCTTACATGTGTGATATTTATTGAAGTGATGTTCTTTCTCTCATTGAATAAATAAGTCTTGGAAAGAGGAGAGGTGTCAAGGCATAAAAATGAGCCTGAAGTACCCAGAGAAAAATGAATACTCTAAGAATCTAAACTCTTTAATCCATAAAACTTGCATGAAACTAACAGAAACATAGCCATTAAAGGGAAAAAAAAGCAATAAATCATAATAAAATTTAAAATATATTGATCTCCACTATTGTGCCACTGTTGGAATAAGTGGCACTATACTTCCTCTCACTGTAACAATTGATAAAACTTTACAACATATACTAAAGAACTGTCTGAATGCAGTAAGAAAAAAACAACAACCATGATCCCTGAAAGAAGGGAAATAAATGTGATAAGCTTAAAAATCACCCTGAATTTCTTTCTGGAGACACTTTCAGAATCTTGGTACAGAGAGCAAGAACTCAAGCAAGTCAAAGCAGACTTGCTGATAAGAAAGACTGGGTCTGTAAAAGTTAAAATGAATTTACTAGACATTATACTCACAAGGAGATGCCCATAAACAGAAAAAAAGACATTCCAGAAATCTATACAGAGGTTCTTTTATTTACCAATATAGACACAATCATGGCTAGACACCAGAGAACCAGATGTAGAAAAGGAAATATTAAACAAAAGACATTTATCAGTGAGTTGTAAACTATTCATGCCAGGTCAAAGCAAGAATGGGAATATGAGCACATCTGAATTAGTCAGAGAAGAAAGAGCTACAGGAACACATGAAATATTTAATAGGAGAGATTTCAAAAGGGACCAGTCATAAGACAGGGTTAAGTTAGCCCTGAAGTAAGTTACTGCAAAGCAACCTTTAAAAAGTTTAAAATTCTCCACATGAACACAATCGATCCAGAGTAACTTACATGCATACTAAAACATTATTTATTTACTTATTTATTTACTTTTAATTTCTTTCTTGGGGATTAATGTTTTACAGTCGATAGTAAAATACATTAGTTTGTACATGCATAACGTTTCCCAGTTTTCCACATAACAATACAACTCCCACTAAGTCCTCCTCTGCCATCATGTTTCAGGACCTGAACCCTCCTCCCCACCCACGCATGTCTTTTACTTTGGTGCAATACACCAATTCCATTCCAAGTTCTACTTAGTGTTTTCTTTTTTGATCTTGTTTTTCAAGTTCTGCCTATGAGTAAAATAATCCCATATTCATCCTTCTGTTTCTGACTTATCTCAATATGATTCCTTCAAGCTCCACCCAAGATGGGATGAAAAAGATAAAATCACCATTAGTACCTGAGGAGTATTCCACTGTGTACAGAGACCACAACATGCTTAGCCACTCTTCTGTTGTTGGACTTCGGGGTTGCTTCCAGGTTTTGGCTATTACAAACTGTGCTGCTACGAACATAGGTGTACACAAATCTTTTTGGATGGGTGTGCTTGAATATATCCCCAGGAGAGGAATTGCAGGGTCATAGGGTAGGTCCATTTCTAGCCTTCTGAGAGTTCTCCAGACTGCTCTCCAGAGGGGTTGGATCAATTGACATTCCCACCAGCAGTGCAGGAGGGTTCCTTTATCCCCACAACCTCTCCAGCATTTGTTGCTGCTACCTTTTCTGATGTGTGACATTCTCACAGGAGTGAAGTGGTATCTCATTGTTCTCTTTATTTGCATTTCTCTGACAATCAGTGACTTGGAGCATTTTTTCATGTTTGTTGGCCTTTTGGATCTTTTCTATGATGAATATTCTGTTCATATCCTTTCCCCACTTTTGGACGGGGTCATTTGCTAAAACATTACTTAAAAGAAGACAACACAATCCAGATACCTAATAACAGCCTACAGGAAAAAAAGAAATACTACATATATACAAAGAAACTACTGTGACCTCAGGTCCCTATAGACTTTCTAGCTTGTTCCAACATGAAGGCCCTAATTTCATCTGCTATATTCTTACCTTTAGATTCTTGATTATTAAATGATCTGTTCGCTCTATATCTTAATGCTTTTCAGACACCAAGTTGCAGATGCTACCATGACGCCAACTCGATTTCCCTGGGCAGATGAACTCACCTATGTGTCCTGGAACCCCATCTCTCTTGAGCCCTACCCCATTAGGGAAAGACAGAAAAAGGCTGGGAGTATAGATCGATATGCCAATGCCCATGTCCAGTGGAGAAGCATTTACAGAAGCCAGCCTTCCACGTTCTGCTCCCCATAAAGATCTTTGGCCCATGCTCCCAGAGGGATAAAGAACAGAGAACCTTCCAATGTATGAGATGGGATATGAAAACCTAGTGGTGAGAACTGCAAGGAATTGTACCCCTGTTATCTTACAATATTGTTAATTATTATTAAATCACTAATAAAAAATAAAATTCAATAGAATATCAAGATAAGTAAATTATGTCCCCATTTTATAGCTGATGCCATGTATACCTGCTGAGATTAATTACTTTTCCCAACACTAAAGACTGACTGGCCTCATAATATATATATTAATTATTTTATACTGTTTTTATGATTCAAGAAACTGAAAATATTTAATGGCAGGAATGGAGTTGAGGCATACACGAAAGGTCTAGAAAGTAGGATACATCAGCTTGAAAAGAGGATCCCGGTTTGAGCCCCCCGTTCCCCACCTGCAGGGGAAGTCTCTTCAGAGTCAGTGAAGCAGGTCTGCAGGTGTCTGTCTTTCTCTCCCCCTCTCTGTCTTCCCCTCCTCTCTCCATTTCTCTCTGGCCTATCCAATAATGACAACAACAACAACAACAATAACTACAACAACAAAACAAGGGCAACAAAGGGAAAAATAAATAATAAAAAAAATTTTTTTAATGTTAAGAAAAGGAAATTCTTCCAAACATTTTATGTATACAATAAAAACTGATATTAAAAGCAGAAGGAGACATTAAACAGCAAAACTAATATATTTGATAAATCTTCTATCAATATTACTGATGAATACAGATATGATCAGACACAACAAATTGTTAGCAAACTTAATTAAATGGTATATCTTAAAGGGCTTATATATCATAACAAAGTGGGATTTATTGGAGAGATGGCACTACTAACATATGTAAATCAACTGATGTAACAAACAGCACCAGCAAAAGGAACAACAGAAATCATCTGATCACATTAAGATACAAAAAGCACTGGACAAGATGCTATATACAATTATAATTTTTTAAATCAACAAAAATGGGGATAGAAGGAAGATGTTTCAATATTTCAAAAGCCATATATAACAAATCCACAGTAAACTGAAAGTAGTACTTTTTAATTTTAATCCACTTTACTGGAGGCTAATGGTTTAAAGTACACTTGTCTCCACATGGGCATAATTTCTCATCTCCATTTCCAATCTTTCCCTAGAGTCCTTTGGTTTGGTGCAGTACACCACCAACAGTCCAAGATTCACACCCTGTGTTCTCCTATTCTTACCCTGTTTTCCAAGTTTCATATAAACGTAAAGTCATCCAGGGTTTATTCCTCTCTTTCTGACTCATCCCAACTAACAGTTTTTCTCCATGTTCCACCCAAGGTGAGGCAGAAGTTAGGATTTTAGGGTTTCTGGTCTAATACTTTGATACTTGATCTTTACCAGCATTGGTGATATCACTCTATTCATTTTGCCCTAACTTTTCCCATGTATTTGTTTTCTTCTTTTGCTGTTTGTGTTACTGGTTCTATCCTACTGATACTACAGGTCACCTCATGCAGAATTGGAATTCCTTTGTTTCTGTTGATGTAGGGGTCCTTTTAGTAATTTCTGTAAGGCAGAACTGTAGGCAGTGAATTCCTTCAGTTTCTGTGTGCATGGGAAGATTTTGTTTCTCCTTCATACTTCAAGGAGAATTTGCTCCACACAACCTGTGATCTGAGTTGTTTGGGATCCTCACTGCTGGGGTCTAGTATCTGGGGATGAATATACTTGGAAAATGATGGTTGGAGACTCAAGACTTATGCTGTGTCTGCTGTCAGGTCTTTTCCTCTTTTATCTATTCTCAGTGTAACTCAGCTTTAACTACTAAGACCAGAAAGTCAAGCTGCTACCAAGGTTTCCAGGAAACTAGTAAAGGCACCATTTTCAACTACCCAGAACACTGTGGCCTTTGTTTTTCCAATAGGATCCAGGAACTTGGGTGTTCTGTCAGCTTCTCGAATGTCTATGTTGTGAAGTGTGCTCTGGTGTAGAATATTTTCTGGTATGATTTATTTGGATATATTCTCTGCTCCTCTAGCAAGAGGAGCATCCCAATAACTCTCACCTTTTTTTCTGATGGAGTAAGCTATTTCAAAGAAAATTGCAATTTTTTTTATTAATCTTTTCTCTCCCACAGCTTCACACTCAGAGAGTGTGGTGGTTTCATCTTCTAGCATTGACGTCCTCTTTTCAAGCTGATGTATCCTACTTTCTAGACCTTTTGTGCAAGCCTCAACTCCATTCAAAGTGTCCTACATATCCCCTAGCTCTGTTTGGAATTTCCTCTGTGTGTCTTGTAGCTCTTGGTGAAATAATCTATGAAACTGACTTTTTATCTGTATGTTGTGGCTAGAGTCTTGAATTACCTTCATAATAAGCTTTCTGAGTTCAAATTGAGACGTTTACTCCAAATCTTTGTGAGTCTGAACAGCTGTGTTTTTGCCCATATTCTGACTAAGCATGGTTTCTGCTGTTCAGCCAATGCTAGTGCTGCGGCTATATTATTTATAGATAGATCATGGTGTGGGGAGGGGGGATATATATGTAATTTTTTTTTGCCTCCAGGGTTATTGCTGGAGCTTGGTACTGGCACTATGAATCCACTGCTTCCAACAGCCATTTTTTCTTTGTTTCTTTTTGTGGTTCATTTCTAACCTCACCACCTCATGGTCAGAAAAGATATTTTTTATGATTTCAATATTTACATTTTGGGGGGTGAAAGGTTTTGAATATATGTTTTTTCAATTTATAAATATTTGTTTATTCCCTTTTGTTGCCCTTGTTGTTTTATTGTAGTTATTGCTGTTGTTACTGATGTCATCGTTGTTGGATAGGATAGAGAGAAATGGAGAGAGGTGGGGAAGACAGAGAGGGGGAGAGAAAGATAGAAACCTGTAAACCTGCTTCACCACCTGTGAAGCAACTCCCCTGCAGGTTGGAAGCAGGGGGCTTGAACCGGGATCCTTACACTGATTCTTGCTCTTTGTGCCACGTGTGCTTAACCCGCTGTGCTACTGCCTGATTCCCCTTTAAATATATGTTTTAAGTTCATCTCATCTATAACTTCATTTGAGCCTTCTATTGCCTTGTTGATTTTTTGTTATGATGATCTCTCTCTCGCTGTGAGTAGTATGTTGAGGTCTCCAGCTAGTAGTATGTTGCTGTTGACCACTCTTAAGGTCAATAAGTGGTGTTTTTCTTTAAATATTTATTCCCTTTTGTTGCCCTTATTTTATTGTTGTAGTTATTGATGTCATTGTTGTTGGATAGGACAGAGAGGAATGGAGATAGGAGGGGAAGACAGAGAGGGGGAGAGAAAGACAGACACCTGCAAACCTGCTTTACCGCTTGTGTAGTGACTCCCCTGCAGGTGGGGAGCCGGGGGCTAGAACCGGGATCCTTTCGCTGGTCCTTGCACTTTGTGCCATCTGCGCTTAACCCGCTGTGCTACTGCCCGACTCCCAGAAAGTGCTTTTTTATGTTTGGGTACATGCATATTGGGAGCATATATATTGATTATGGTTATGTCTTTCTGCTGTGTAGATCCTCTGGTCAATATGTAGTGTCCATCACTGTCTCTTTTCACCTTTTCTTGAGTGAAAGTCTAAATTATCTCATACTAGAATAGCTGTTCCTGCTCTTTTGTTTGCATTTCTGCCTTGGAATACCTTGTTCCAGCCTACTATCCAGAGCTTGTTTGTCTTTATCTTGGATGTGTGTTTCCTGAATAAATGGGTCTTGCTTTTTTAATCCATTCAGTAACTGAGTGTTTTGACTAGTTAATTTAATTTAGTTAATTTTAGTCATTCACACTTAGGGTGATTGTTGGTAAATGTGGTTTGTTCATAGCCATTCTGGTTTTTATTTTGGGGTTGTTTTATGTGTTTGTTGATTTTTTTCCTGTTTGTTTCTGTTTGTTACTTCAGGTGGATGATTTACAATAAAGGTCTTGCCTACTGTAATATGATTCCTGTTTGTCTTTGTGCTATATTTTGTACTGTAGTTATTATGAATGTATGTATGTATGTCCAATGTATGTGATCTACAAGAGTATTTTTTAAGATACCCTTAGTCCACCAACACTGGACTTTGTCGCTCTATTTTGCTCTCCAGGTTCCCATGTGTGTTTTCCCTATTGTTGTGTTCATGGCTCTACTCTAATACTGGTTATGTCATAAAAAGTTGGAATTCCTTTGCTGCTTCTTTTCATGTGGGACAGTCCTCTCAGTAATTCTTGCAAGGCAGTACTGCTAGTGGCAAATTCCTCCAACTTATGAATGTTTGAAAATATCTTTATTTCTCCCTCATAGTTGAAGGATAATTTAGAAGGATACAGAATTGTGCCTGGAAATTCTTATCTTTTAATACTTTTAATATACCATTCTACTCTTTCTACTCTTTCCCTGTCTCTTGGGTTGGTGCTGAGAAACATGATGAAAGCCTGATATTTCTGCCTTTGTATGTTCCTTTACCAAGCAGTCTGTGATAATTTTTCCTTGCCCCTGGTTTTGGAAGTTTTACAATGATGTGTCTTGTTATATGTTGTTTTTGATTTAAGAATTTAGGTGTGCATTCACCTTCTTGTATTTCTATATTTTGAACATTGGTCAAGTATGAAAAAACTTCTGCTAAAATTTATTTGACTATTTTCTCTATTCCTCTCCCTTTCTGCTTCCTAAGGGATCAGAGTAACTCTATTGCTCAACTTTCTGATGGAGTATGCCATTTCTTAGAGAGATGTTTCGTCTTTCCTAACCTTCCCTCCCCAAGAGTTTTAAATTCACAGTGTGATAATTGTGTCTTCTAACATTCATATGTTCACCTCCACCAGATTAAGTCTACTTCTGAGAGGCCTCTTACCTTAACCTGCACTACATATACATTGTCATTTAGGCCCTCCAGTGGTTTGGAGTTTCTTTATTCTGTACTTTCTCAGTTTTTGGCAAAATTATCACTGAATTCTTGAATCTCTAGTTTCTTGAGCTGATTTCATGAGTTTTCTGAATTCTGTCTCTCTATCATCGCCCCTCCCCCCATTCCGTTTCTATTTGGTCATTTGGTGTTTCTGTCATTACTGTCTGTGTATTTGTTTCCATGTTTAGTGTGGCTTTTGTTTTGTGCCAGCAGGAGGCACTGTGTCTAAGGTGTTTGATTTCTCTGTTTATATATTTTGGTGGGATGGGAGATTTTTATTTTGTGTCAACAAAGCAGGTTTACTGTCTTTGATGTCAGTATAGTGTCCCTGCTGTTCTAGTCTCTATGAGAACTGCAGCCTTGAGGAATTCCTTTTTCCTTAGAGTTCAAAGAAAAGGCAAGATTCATAACAAAAAATTCTCTGCCTTCTTTCCTCCTACCATGTGCCCTGTATTGTAAGAACCAAAATGATACTGAGCATGGCTTCTTAAGTTTTGAGACCTTTTCCTTCACTCCTGACCAGGTTTGCTAAGTGAATTACTAAAGAAGTCACTGTTGCTATAGAGGGGAGATTTTATCCTGAGTCATCAGACTGGTTTAGGGTCTTTAATGTCAATACAGGGTCTCTCTAATATTGTTCCAGCCTCTCTGGGTTAGTTAACAGCATTGGGAACTTAAGAAGTCACAGCTGTAATTTGATGAGTTTTTAGTTCTTTTACTTTTATTTTTCACAATTGTTGCTTCAACTCAAACTGGAAGTGGTTTGCCTCAGCTGCTAATCTCCCATTTGGCAAAGCCATCCCTGATTATAACTTTTTATCCTGTGAATCTCTCCCTCACCAATTGATGTCCACAAGCCACAAATGTGTGTATTATTCACCTGTGGCTTGGTGAGTTTCTGAAGAAATCCTGGTCACATTTTATTCAGTTTTCAGGTGTTATTTGTTGCTTTTTCTAGCTGATCTGGGAAAGCAAAGTGAGTCTGCTGTTACTTCATAGCCATGCCTCCAGAACAATAATTAGAATTATTTACAGTGAGTGCTAAATTATTATTCCTCAGGTTCCATGTTTTCCAATTTTCTTAGCTCACTGGAATCAGATACCTGCCCCTACAACTCTCAGAACTACAATGAAAATTGGCCAAGATGTCTTTGCTAATCAAATGCATACTTTGAATTTTTTGTAATTTATAAAATGGAGATATTGGCAAGACCACAGGATAAGAGGCGTACGATTCCACACAATTCCTACCACCAGAACTCCCTATCCAACCCTCCTCCTTTGAAAGCTTTCCTATTCCTTATCCCTCTGGAAGTATGGACCCAGTATCATTATGGGGTGCAGAAGGTGGAAGGTCTGACTTCTATAATTGCTCCCCCGCTGAACACTGACATTGGCAGGTCAACCCATACTCCCAGCCTCTTTCTCTCTTTCCAAATGCATACTTTTAACTCTCACCTAGGATCTTTAGTAGACTACACAGATTGTACGCCGACTCTGCACCAATCTGAGCAGTACCATTTATAGACAAGAACTGTACAGAGTTTAACCTGCACATGGAAGGTTATGTCTGCTCTTCTACATCTCTCCATACTATCCAAATTACTACTTCCTCCTTTTAGAAGTTGCTCATCCCTTGACTACCATAATACTGTGTCCTGATTTTCAATCCTAATTTTTGTCATAACTTTAGTTTTCTACTTAACTTTTGTTCTACCAATTCCTTGAAACTCCTTAACCCTACTACGCTTACTCCATTCACTGTGTGATGACCTCATCAACTCTCAACTTCAGTCACTACATATATGCCCTTGACTCACAGATGCAATACTTTCAGTTCAGATTTCTATATAATAAACTCCTTATAAATTCTCTATTTCAGGGGGTTGGGTGATAATGCATCTGGCTGAGAGCACACATTACAGTTCAAGCCCCCTGTCCACTTCTGCAGGGGGGAAGTTTCCTAAGAGGTAAAGTGATATTGCAAGTCTGTCTGCCTATCTCTGTTTCTCTATCCCCCTTTCCCTCTCAGCTTCTGTTTCTATCCAAATAAATAGATAACATATAATAAAACAAAGGGGAAACATTCTCTATTTGAATGTCTTATAGGTCACATCCTTATGGCATACTTAAAACTGAATCAAAGCTATCATAAAATTATCTGAGGATATTACTGAGTAACTCTCAGAACTCAGGAAAGGAAGTAATTTCTATTATTGTATCTTAAAGTTTTCTTTTTCAGGTTTGGGTTTTCTTTCCTTACATTTTGTGAACCTTATGTTGAAGGTGGTAGCCCCCTTCTTCCTTATAGACATGTTGAGACTGTTCATCCTAAATTCCTGTTGCTGTTACTGGGGAATTCGCTCAACTGGTAGAATATCTAAATCTCATGCCTGTGGCTCCTACGTTGAACCCTGATATCTCTTTCTCTCATAAAACTCTCTTTTTATTTCTTTGTTGGGAGATTCACAGTTTACAGCTGATAGTAAAAAAAAAAAAAAGAAAAAGACCAGTAGATTGTACATGTGTAACATTTCTCAGTTTTCCACATAACAATTCAACCCCTACTAGGTCCTCCTCTCCAATCATGTTCCAGGTCCTGAACCTTCCTCCCCACCCCAGAGTCTTTTTGGTGCAATATACCAACTCCAGTCCAAGTACTCCTTTGTGTTATACATGTATGAAATAAATAAACCCTTGGAAAGAAAAATAAATTCCTTGTTGTATGTCTTACAGCATGCCAGAGGCTGGAAAACTGAAGCCTGAATTTCCCAGATTCCCTTACAGCTCATTTCGCACTTGACCTAGTTTCCAGCTAATGGATATGCTTGTTAAATATTACAAAAGCAAAGTGATGACTGTTCTTGTGCTGTTTCTTTAGCAAGTGTGGTTAGGTGATACTTAACTACTTTTGCATCAGAAGTTACAATGATCCCTGAATGTAAGAAGCTGAATATAAGAATTCCATTTTCTGCCATTTATAACCACTTTGTAGGGCTAAATAAGTGAGATTCTCAAGACAACACTTATTGATGTTGTTTCCCCAGTCATGTTGTACTCATACTGTTGTGAGGACAATTTCATGGCTAAAAGGAGTATTTAAAAAAAAAGGTAGAAAAACTACAGGGCTTATTTAGTGGGGACAGATTATAAGAGATTTAGTATCCACTACATAGAAAATGAGTTATAATTATAGTATATGGTTGAAAAAGAAATAAACCAGCTGCTCAGGATGTGAAAGCAAACATGCCTAGCTCAGTTTTGGTATCCAGTAGATGAAATTAAATTTTTACCTAAGAATATTGTTAAATTTCATAAACAAGCATATGACATAAAAATGAATAATGAAGTCATTTACATTATATTATAAACTTTTTCTCATCAAAAAATACAACAAATAATTAGTATTTAAAACAGATTAAAAAAAAACCTTTCAAAAATCAAAGCAAATTTAGCAGAAAAATAGGTAAGAAAAAAAAAAAGGATTCCATACTTCTTAAGCTTTTCCATAAGATTGAAGAAACAGGAATACTCCCTTCCACCTTATATAAAGCCAACATCACCCTGATACCAAAAGCTGATAGGGACACAACAAAAAAGGAAAACTACAGACCAATATCTCTGATGAACATAGATGCCAAAATACTGAACAAGATCTTGGCCAACCAGATACAGCAGCATATCGAAAAGATTGTTCATCACAACCAAGTGGGATTCATCCCAGGAATGCAAGGCTGGTTCAACATCCGTAAGCCAATCAATGTCATTCACCACATCAATAAAAGCAAAGCCAAAAACCACATGATTATCTCAATAGATGCAGAGAAAGGCTTTGACAAAATCCAACACCCACTTATGCTCAAAACTCTACAAAAAATGGGAACAGATTGGAAATTCCTCAAGATAGTAGAGTCTATATATAGAAAACCTATAGCTAACATCATACTCAATGGACAGAAGCTGAAAGCATTCCTCCTCAGATCAGGGACTAGACAGGGCTGTCCACTGTCATTGTTACTCTTCAACATAGTATTGGAAGTTCTTGCCATAGCAATCAGGCAAGAGAAAGAAATCAAAGGAATACAGATTGGAAGGGAAGAAGTCAAGCTCTCACTATTTGCAGATGATATGACAGTATACATATAAAAACCTAAAGAATCCAGCAGAAAACTACTGGAAGTTATTAGGCAATATAGCAAGGTATCAGGCTACAAAATCAATGTACAAAAATCAGTGGCATTTCTTTATGCAAACACTAAATCTGAAGAAGAAGACATCCAGAAATCACTCCCATTTACTGTTTCAGCAAAATCAATCAAATACCTAGGAATAAAGTTGACCAAAGAAGTGAAAAACTTATATACTGAAAACTATGAGTCGCTACTCAAGGAAATAGAAACTGATACCAAGAAATGGAAAGATATCCCATGCTCATGGATTGGAAGAATAAATATCATCAAAATGAATATTCTCCCCAGAGCCATATACAAATTTAATCCAATACCCATCAAAGTTCCACCAAGCTTCTTTAAGAGAAAAGAACAAAACTACAATCTTTTATATGGAACATGAAAACACCTAGAATTGCCAAAACCATCTTGAGGAAAAGAAACAGAAATGGAGGCATCACACTCCCAGACCTTAAACTATATTATAAAGCCATCATCATCAAAACAGCCTGGTACTGGAACAAAAATAGGCACACAGACCAGTGGAACAGAACTGAAAGCCCAGAAATAAATCCCCACACCTATGGATATCTAATCTTTGATAAGGGGGCCCAAAGGATTAAATGGAAAAAGGAGGCTCTCTTCAATAAATGGTGCTGGGAAAACTGGGTTGTGACATGCAGAAGAATGAAATTGAACCACTTTATCTCACCAGAAACAAAAATCAACTCCAAATGGATCAAAGACCTGGATGTTAGACCAGAAACAATCAAATACCTAGAGGAAAACATTGGTAAAACAGTTTCCCACCTACACCTCAAGGACATCTTTGATGAATCAAGCCCAATTGCAAGGAAGACTAAAGCAGAAACAAACCAATGGGACTACATCAAATTGAAAAGCTTCTGCACATCCAAAGAAAGTATTAAACAAACAAAGAGACCCCTCACAGAATGGGAGAAGATCTTCACATGCCATACATCAGACAAGAAACTCATCACCAAAATATATAAAGAGCTCAGCAAACTTAGCACCAAAAAACCAAATGACCCCATCCAAAAATGGGCAGGGGATATGAACAAAACATTCACCTCAGAGGAGATCCAAAAGGCTAACAAACATATGAAAAACTGCTCTAGGTCACTGATTGTCAGAGAAATGCAAATTAAGACAACATTAAGATACCACCTCACTCCTATAAGAATGGCATACACCAAAAAGGACAACAGAAATAAATGGAGAAGCTGTGGGGACAGAGGAACCCTTTTGCATTGCTGGTGGGAATGTAAATTGGTACAGCCTCTGTGGAGAGCAGTCTGGAAAACTCTCAGAAGGCTAGACATGGACCTTCCCTATGATCCAGTAATTCCTCTCCTGGGCTTCTACCCCAAGGACTCCATAACACCCAACCAAAAAGAGGTGTGTACTCCTATGTTCATAGCAGCACAATTCATAATAGTTAAAACCTTGAAGCAACCCAGGTGCCCAACAACAGATGAGTGGCTGAGAAAGCTGTGGTATATATACACAATGGAATACTATGCAGCTATCAAGAACAATGAACCCACCTTCTCTGACCCATCTTGGACAGAGCTAGAAGGAATTATGTTAAGTGAGCTAAGTCAGAAAGAAAGATGAGTATGGGATGATCCCACTCATCAACAGAAGTTGAGGAAGAGGATCTGAAAGGGAAACTAAAAGCAGGTCCTGACTAAATTGTAAGTAGGGCACCAAAGTAAAAACCATGTGGTGAGGGGTAGACATGCAGCTTCCTGGGCCAGTGGGGGGTGGGAGTGGGTGTGAGGGATGGGTCACTGTCTTTTGGTGGTGGGAATGGTGTTTATGTACACTCCTAGTAAAGTGTAATCATATAAATCACTAGATAATTAATATGAGAGGGGGAAAATTAATTGTATGTCTCGACGTTTTTAAAACACAGACTGAGTCTTTTTAATATATAGGATGTGTATTTGATGTGCGGACTCTCTCAAAAGCCTAGACCAAGTAGATCAGAAGCAACCAATAGCATAGCTATATACAAGATACTGGGTACTATACAGCAAACCCTAACAAAAGGACTTTTCAAAGTTAACCCAATTACCAAATAATGTGATGATAACATTAACTATCGATTGTCTTTTTGAACCCTAAGACAGCAGGAACCTCACATCTCCACTATAGAGCCTCTACTTCCCCCAATCCTGGAACCATTGGATAGGGCCCACTTTCCTATATGCCTCTCCCAATCCATATCAAATAATATTGCATCTGCCGATCACAACCTAATCAACACAATGATTGCCACCTCAACATGCTTCAGCTGAGACTGTGTCCAGAGACTTCATGTGTGGAATGACAACCCTTCAGCTTCATTAGTCCGGTGACACCTTTCCTTACATAGTATTCTCTAATTACATCCAAGGTGGTTCACTTTCTAACAAAGACCCAAAACCTAGATATAGACCAGGTTCCGTGAGAGAGAGCATATGTTCACATGTAACCATAAACTAGGGCAAATATATACCTGAAAGCAGAAGTATACTAGAGTTTGCAGTGAGTACCCCCCTAACACTTCCTCTCCACTTTTTCCAGCTTTGGGTCCATGATTGCTCAACAATTTGTTTGGCTTTGTATGTTAACTCTCTTTTCAGTCACCAGGTTCCAGATGCCATCAGGATTCTGGCCAGGCTTCCCTGGACTGAAGACCCCACCAATGTGCCCTGGAGTTCCACTTCCCCAGAGACCCACCCTACTAGGGAAAGAGAGAGGCAGACTGGGAGTATGGACCGACCAGTCAATGTCCATGTTCAGCGGGGAAGCAATTACAGAAGCCAGACCTTCTACCTTCTGCAACCCACAATGACCCTGGGTCCATGCTCCCAGAGGGATAGAGAGTGGGAAAGCTATTAGGGGAGGGGGTGGGATATGGAGAATGGGTGGTGGGAATTGTGTGGAGCTGTACCCCTCCTACCCTATGGATTTGTTAATTTATCCTTTCTTAAATAAAAAATAAATTTAAAAAAAGGATTCCACAAAATACAAACAGGTTCACATGGGTAATGGGTAAATATATACCTACCTGGTGAGATCTCTCTGGTCCTCAGTTGATTTTTACAGTTTACAAAATTAGACTTAAAAGGTTTTAAAATGTGTGTCTGCATACATACAAGCCCATACTTAACTCTTCCAAAACTGCTCTAAAGCAAATCTAATCACTAGTTTGTTTACATTTTTCTCTCATAGCTCTTGTAAAAACTTAAGCTACACTTGGTCTTTTTTCAGCTAAAGTTTAAATGCTAGAAGACTAGAATGTTTTTTCAGTCGTGTTTCATTCTCTTCCACAATGCTATGGCACGAGGGATCTATCTTTTGTACCTTAGTATCTCTATCTTCCTCAATGATTTACTATGAGGTATAAAAATACATACAGCACTTAAAACAAATTAAAAACATGATGTACTGCTGAACATTGATTAGCATGACTAAAGTCATAAGGCCTGAAAATATTAGTTGTTGCCAAAGATATATAGCTACTAGTATTCTTATCATTGCTGTTGTGTGAACAGTCACTTCAAAAAAACTACTAGCAGTTTCTTTTTTTTTAAATTTTATTAGTGAGTTTATATCGACTTACAAATTTATAAGATTACATGGGTATAATTCCACACGTTTCCCATCACCAGTTCTGTATCTTCCTATCTTCCTTTGGAAGCTGTGGTAGTTCTCCCAAGGTCACAGATATGCACTGACTATTATTTCTATCTGTTTAAATTTTTATATATTTGCCCAGTTTTTGCCATGGCCTCATATTCTCTTCTTTTTAATTTTTTTATCTTTATTTATTAAATAGAGACAGCCAGAAATCAAGAGGGAAGGGGGTGACAGAGAGACAGAGAGACACCTGCAGCACTGTCTCACCACTCACAAAGCTTTTCCCCTGCAGGTGGGGACTGGGGGCTCAAACCTGATGCTTTTATTAAGTCAAAATTAGTAACTCAGATGCTCATTGGTAGGAGAATTGATATAAACTGTGGTATATTCATAAATGACATAGTGCTCCCTAAAACGATAACCACTATACATAAAACATAAATAAATCGTTATAATACTAATAAACAAAAAAACTCAGGTGCAAAAGAGTACATAGCATATGATTCTTTTATTTGTTTATATATTTATTTATTGCCACCGAGTTATCACTGGGCTTGGTGTGTGCATATAGCCATTTTTAATTTTTCTCTAACAAGAGGCTGAGATGCAAAGAGAGAAAGGAGGGAGAAAGAACAGACATCATAACACTCCTCTACCACTCATGGAACTTCCCCTGCAGATACTCCCATATGTTGGTTCAGGGTTGAAACTAGTTTCTTTGTATAGTGATATGTGCATCTAACCAGGAGAACCACCTGGTGGAAGGTCGAGGACTAGAAAAATTAGTCTGTGATGATAACCATCAATATAGTAGATCCCTGTGAGAGGCACAGTGCAGTCTAAAAAACAGCAAGACAATGGGGGGGGTAATACAAATACTGTACATCTTAATCTGATTCACAGAATGAATGGGATTTATCAAACAGTACTTACTTGCTCTTATTTTGTATAAACACAATAAAATACTCTTATCATGGAGCCTGAAAAGTTAATAAATTACAGTATCAATTGCACATCTGTTGATACTGCCTCTTTCACACTGCTCCCAGAGAACTTTTTTCTTTCAAATAATTTTATTGAAGAAAAATAATTTACAGAATAGTTGTTGATGCATGGGTACAATTCCTGACCTCTGTGCTATGGATTTGTACACCATATTCACCAACAATCCAAGTCTGTCTTCACTATCTAATATTGTGTACATGAGGCCTTCTCCTAACTAGCCCCATCTCCCCTTAGTCTAGAGTTCTTTACATTGCTACAGTACACTTCAGCCAACCTAAACTCCCCAGTGTATCTCTTTTCTTTCCTCATTTTACACCTCATTTTACACCTCATTTGTCCTTCTCCTTCTGGCTTATCTTACTTAATATGGTTCCTTCAAGTTCAAGTTCCATTGAATATATGGGAAAGGAGATTTCATCATAACTTATAGCTAAGTAGAAATCTATAATATGTAGAACATATATATATTATATATATGTTATATAATATATGCATATGTTTATTTTCATCTCATAATTTTCCTAAGCACTCATCCATCATTGGCCATCTGGGTTACTCCAGGTTTGATTTGAGCCTTTACAAATGATACTGCTAAGAATATAAAACAGTTTTACATAGTTATCTTTGGATAGATATTTTTATGTTATTTGGATAGATCACTAGTTCCTAGAAAATTTTATGGATTTTCTGTTATTTTTCTTTTATCACTTCCTTGGGAGATTATTAGTTTTATATACATTTTTTATGAAGATAAATGCTTGTAAATATTCTGGTTTCCTATTGACTTTTAATTTTTACACAAACTTTTCTTTTAGACACATATAGAGTTGAAATAGTAAGTAAACAACTCTAAATAGGTATTTATTTCTAACAAAAATATTTATTTATTCATTTACTTATGAAAGAATGAATGAGAGAGAGATAACAGGAACATCACCTTGGTACATACAATGCTAGAGACTGAAGCCAAGATCTCATGATTGAGAGTCTAACAGTACCCACTGTGCTACTTCTCAGGCTGTTATCACAGATTTTATATTTTTAAGGATATTGAGTTTACTTGTGTGGTGATGACTAAAAAGTTTATTCACAATGGGGCTAAAAAAAACCCATATACTATTACCTTAAACTTTTATCTATGATGCAACATTTAAGCCATTTAAGGTCACATTCATATCAGCTAAAGGTAAACTTTACTGTAGAAAGTGGAATATCCTTTGAATACCAATTTGAAATGCTTCCAGTAGGTAAGTAAAATAAGATAAAAACCTATGTCAGATGTGAAGAGATATTGGTACACATATGTGTGCATGTCCACAATGTTCCAATAATAGGAAATTGAATACAGCAGTACTCACCTCAAATATTTGGTTCTCAAGATATGTCATGAAACAGCCAGAACGTGCTATACATTTCCTACATTTCCAACAACGAAGAATACTTATTTCTTCTTGATTATGATTTTTAGCTACCAATTCTTCACTTCTTTTCATCTGTGGGAAAATTAATGTAATTTTAACATCAAGCTCTGTCACAGAAATTTTATTTTCTAAACCCTAAACATAGATTAGTTATATGTAGAGCAAAAGGAATATAAGTAGTATTTTTAAGAGCTTACTGGTTTGGGCTAGAGGCACTTTATAAGCTATGTCTAGGGCTGAATTTTTCATTGTTATGATTAAGACAGTATGTTAGTGATTACTAACTTATTTTCATTTTTTGTAGAACATTTCATTTGTTTTCTATGTATTTCTGCCTGTCCTCACTAAGAGTGGTAAAAGGTTATTGCTAAGGAGTCAGGCGATAGCACAGAGGGTTAAGCACATGTGGCACAAAGCACAAGGACCAGCATTAAGGATCCCAGTGAGCCCCCAACTCCCCACCTGCAGGGGAGTAGCTTCACAGGCAGTGAAGCAGGTCTTCAGGTGTCTGCCTTTCTCTCCCCCTGTGTCTTTCCCTCCTCTCTCCATTTCTCTCTGTCCTATTGACCAAGGACGACATCAATAACAACAACAATAATAACTACAACAACAATGAAAAACAAGGGCAACAAAAGGGAAAATAAATATTAAAATATTTTTTAAAAGGCTATTGTTAAAGAGTCAAGTAAGTTGCTGCAATAAGTTTTTAAATGTATTAACAAATAACTAGTATATCATTGCAAATATAGTAATTTGAATATCTACAATTATATTTTAAAATTAATAAGGTTTAGTCAGTTGCAGATAATTATTTGAAATTCAGAAGTACTTACAGTGATTTCAAAAACATTTTATCATGACTTAATAATTTCTTTTGCAATTTGTATTCAGTGAATAGTTAGCACTCCTATATCCTGTGCTATGTATGGTCAAATGTTAAGACTTTTAGAAAAGGCCAATAAATTTTGTAGTCTATTTTTAGGCCTGCTATTTTATGCTAATAACCTAAGTTGGGCAACTGTGGGTAATAGTTTAGCACTAATAAGTATTCCAAGATAGGAATAGTATATTTAATAGCTTATTTGATAATTATTCATTACATCTTTAAATATACATTAGCTTTTTAGGTTATTCACAAAAAGTCTACCTACTTCTTTTTCTACATTTCCTTATCTGTTTATATTTTTACTCATAAACATTTATGGAGAAGTAGCAATATACCACACAAAGAGTTAAAACTGGGGCGTTCCATGTTCAGCGGGGAAGCAATTACAGAAGCCAGACCTTCTACCTTCTGCAACCCACAATGACCCTGGGTCTATGCTTCCAGAGGGATAGAGAATGGGAAAGCTATCAGGGGAGGGGGTGGGATATGGAGATTGGGTGGTGGGAATTGTGTGGAATTGTACCCCTCCTACCCTATGGTTTTGTTAATTAATCTTTTCCTAAATTAAAAAAAAAAACTGGGGCGTTCAAAGAAGAGTAAAACTTAAGTCACTATGCAGTAGATCAAGTGGGAAACTTTTTTAAAAAGGGAAGATAAAGCTCTGCCCCCATAAATTTTTACTTATTCTGAGATTGGGAAGGAGTTAGGAATGGAATGGACACTTTCAGTTCAATGAAACTAAAACAAATGTCTTCTTTGTTAAACTTTTGAAGGAATAGGAGCCCCTCCAGATAATCATAGCACTCCACCACAGTAACCCATTAAGCAGTGGAAAGTTCATCCTAAGGAAAAGTTGCTCCTAGTGAAGCCCAATCAAGGAAAGATGGCCAATAGAGAAAATTGAAAACAAGAAGTCATAGTTGGGAGACAGAAGAAAATACCATCTCCATCTTCACCAAGAGGTAAAAAGGCATGACAAAACTCCAAATACACAGGAGGTAGGTATAAGAAAAAGAAGACTTCAATACATCACTCTTTGACAATTTTAGAGGAATAGTGGGAAAGTCCAAGGTCAGAGATACAAGGTGTGACCAGACAAATAGAAACAAAGAACTAAAGATGTCAGTAGCTGAACTAATGACCAAGTAGCTAAATTAGAGGACAAAATAATAAATCAAGAGGCCACAACAACTGAGTTAATTAATACAAATGAGGGGCACAACAGTAGAATGATGGAGGCTTAAAAATCGAGTAAGTAAGCTTGAGGATGAAGCAGGGAACACCTTAAAAGTCTTTAAGGTAGCACAAGGAATTTTTGGGGTAGATCTACAGTGTAACTGTAGTAGTATTCACATGTATCTACACAAAGTCACACAGAACTAAATACACACATAAATGCATGTAATCAATGAAATCAAAGTTAGCTGCTTTAAGGGACACACATGATCTCACTGTAAGCCTGTAATTCACAGTTCATGACTGAATTACAACAATCTCAAGGCTTAATAAGGATTTGACAAAATACATTAAAAACTCAAAATGTTAAGTTACAGTATCTTTGCCAAGTAACTGTCCTGATAAATTTGTATAATCCTCCATGACACCTCTTTGCTATTATTGTAGCTGAATTTTTATTAAAACCTTATCTAAAAACAATTTTGTAATATTTTCAACAAAAGAAAATTAAAATATTATGTAGTCTCTCCTATCTAAAAAATGAGGGATGGGGCAAAAGTTCTGGAGGTGAATCCATGCTTGAATAATAACCAACATATTACACTACAACAGAACCAACAACTAAATATTACAACAAACAAGCCCAGACTTAAAGACAGATCATTTTTAGAATGAAAATAACGATAAAGAAAGTATTCTGAAGGCTGCAAGAGAAAAATAGAGTCACTTAGAGGAAAACCGCTATGATCTGCAGATTTCTCCACTGATTTTTTTCACTTTACTGGAGGGGGGTGTTAATGTTTTATAGCACAGCTGTTGACATTTAGGTACAACTTCTCATCTCTCCATAATAGGTGTCTGCAAGACACACTATGCTCCCCAACATAGGTCCTTTGCAACCAGGACAGAAGAGCCCTTTTATCCTATCCCTTTCTCTTCCCCCAGAACCTTTTGGTTTGGTGAAATGTATCATGAGGGGCCAGGTGGTGCTTATACTACAGTGCTTATACTACAGTGCACAAGTACCCAGGTTCAAGTCCCTAGTCCCCACCTGCAGGGGGAAAGCTTCACAAGTGGTGAAGCAGGGCTGCAGGTGTCTCTCTGTCTCTCTCAATCTCTATCCCATTTCAATTTCTCTGTCTCTAGGCAATAATAAATAAATTTTTTAAAAAAATAAAAATTAAATAAAAAAGAAATATATCACAAGTCCAACCTTGTATTTTCCATTACTGCCCTTGCTGAAACACATCTTTTTAAATATTTATTTATTTCCTTTTTGTTGCCCTTGTTGTTTCCATTGTTGTTGTAGTTATTGTTGTTGATGTCATTGTTGTTGGATAGGACAGAGAGAAATGGAGAGAAGAGGGGAAGACCGGGGGGGGGGGGAGAGAAAAACCTGCTTCACTGCCTGTGAAGTTACTCCCCTGCAGATAGGGAGCCCGGTGATCCTTATGCCGATTCTTGTGCTTTGCACCACGTGCACTTAACCCACTTCACTACTGCTCAACTCCCACTTAAACACATTTTTAGGGAATTCAGTCTCTACTGAAAAGCTTGAAAGTAGAGTCATTCATGAAGAGGAGAGAATTCATAAATAGAAAAATGACCATGATATCTAAAACAGATTAAGATAAAGGGGAAAAGGTATAGGATAAATGAAGAAATATAACAAGAAATATCTGTTTCTGTTATAGAAGTATGCAGAAGTATAACTGGAACTCCAGAAAGTGAGAAGACAGTACAGAGCAAAGATAACATTTAAGGCAAAAATAGTGGAAAATTTTCCAAAACCTGGGGAAAACCAGGTCATAGAAGATCAAAAGCCCAACAGAACATTCTAATTTCTAAACACAAAACAACATATACCAATACACATCCTTGTAAAAGTATCAAATATTAAGGACAGAAAAACAATGTGAGTTGCTAGGGATATGAAAAAAAGTTGACTGAAAAGGCTGGCATTATGAGGCTCTTGAAATATTAGGTAGAAATCATGGAGGTCACCAGGAGCAAGTAAAATGACATTTTCAAGTTGTTAAAAGATAAAAACATCCAGTTATAAATAATTGATCCTACAAGATTATCAACACAGTACAGGTGTGTGTGTGTGTGTGTGTGTGTGTGTGTGTGTGTGTGTGTATGTGTTTTCTCTCAGATACATAAAAGGTAAAGAAAGGTGTTTTCCAAGTCTAGACCTTCCTTACAAGAATTAGTGAATGAATCCCACAAGAAGCTGAACATACTTAACAGTGAACAAGGAAATAATGAAACAGATCTAGAAGCACAGACCATATAGTATTATGAGACAATTACGAAATATGAGAGGAAGAAAAAAAAAAGTAGAAGCAATTCAAGCAAGTGACAATTGACAGGACAGAAATCTTTAAAATATTTTTATTAAAGTGAGAAAATCACTATGAGAAACCATCCATAAGAATTGACAGATAGAATCAAATTGGAAAAGAAACAACAAAAACATAAAACAAATATTGGGTTGTTGGAAAAGTCATGACAGTTTTGCACAGAAAAACAAAAATAAATCATGACTTATTTATTTATTCCCTTTTGTTGCCCTTGTTGTTTTATCATTGTGGTTATTATTATTGTTGTAATTGTTGGATAGGACAGAGAGAAATGAGAGAGGAGGGGCAGACAGAGAACGAGAGAGAAGGAAAGACACCAGAGAAATCAAGAGAGGAGGGGAAGACAGACACCTGCATCACCACTTGTGAAGTGACTCCCCTGTATGTGTTGAGCTGGGGGCTTAAACCTTATGCGGACTGCTATTCCTCTGACAGAAATGGAGTCTTTTACAGACATTGACCCATTAAATATGGCCATTAGATAAAAAGAAAGGGGGAGATGTCAGGAAACTGTGAGGATGTGGTTGAGCTTGGCAGGGTTTGACCTGAGGAGTGCGTCTATCCTGTCAGTCTTTCTCTCTATGGAGAGGTTGAGCAAGGAAGGACAGGAGTAACCCCAAAGGTTTGCCCCATCTTATTAGACTCCCTGTCTCACAAAGCACCCTGCATTCCTGATACTATGGCCATTAGATAAAAAGAAAGGGGGAGATGTCGTAAGATTGTGAGGAGCCCCCAAATTTTCCGACACAGGTCCTTGTGTTTTGCACCTGCACTGTCCAATTCCCTCATCATGACTTTTTTTGACAACCCAGTATCTATAAATGTGAATGATCTAAACTCACCAACCAAAAGATAATGAGCATATACCTCATAACTTCTCCTTTTTTTTTCTTTCTCTTTTTCTTTCTGCCATCAGTTATTGCTGAAGCTTAATGGAAGCATGATGATTCTACTGTACCTGGTGGCCTTTTTTTTTTCTTGGGGGGGGGGGAGACTACAATGCTGTTTACTGCTCCTAAAGCTTCCTCCCAGCACTTAAGGTCTGAAGGTTTGATCTCAGGTCTTCATGTATGGTAACACTATCTGGTGAGCCACCACACTACCACCACCCCATAACTGCTTGATCCAGTTAGGTTGTTTCCAGTCCTTTGCTATTAAAACCAGCAAACGATTCCTTGAAAGAATAAATAAAAGAAATAAAAACACTGGCTAAACTCACCAAGAAAAAACAAGAACAGTTATAATAAAAATAATAAGAAATGAGAAAGTTGAAATTACAGCTGATGATGAAAGAATAATAAACACTTCAACAATCTAGAGGAAATGGATACCTTTTTTTTTTTTTTTTTGCCTCCAGTGTTATCGCTGGGGCTCACTGCCTGCACCACAAATCCAATGCTCCTGGAGGCTATTTTTTTCCCTTTTTGTTGCCCTTGTTGTTTTATCATTGTTGTGGCTGTTATTATTATTGTTGTTATTGATGTCACTGTTATTGGGTAGGACATAGAGAAATCAGGAGAGGAGGGAAAGATAGACACCTGCAGACCTGCTTCACCACTTGTGAAGCACCCCCCTACAGGTGGAGAGCCGGGGGCTCAAACCGGGATCCTTATGCTGGTCCTTGAACTGCACTACTGCCCAACTCCCAAATGGATACATTCTTAGTTACATATCCTGCGGAGCTTCACTCAAGAGTCAATCACCAGTGCAGAAATTGAAGCCCCAAGCAAAAGTCTTCTCAAGAACACAAGACCAGGCCCAGAAGGCTAACCTAATGAAATCTTTGAGACTTTCTTTTTTTTTTTTTTTTTTTTCCCTCCAGGGTTATTGCTGGGCTCGGTGCCTGTACCATGAATCCACTGCTCCTGGAGGCCATTTTTCCCCCCTTTTTGTTGCCCTAGTTGTTGCAGCCTCGTTGCGGTTATTATTGCCATTGTTGGCGTTGCCTTGTTGTTGGATAGGACAGAGAGAAATGGAGAGAGGAGGGGAAGACAAAGAGAGAGGGGGAGAGAAAGATAGACACCTGCAGACCTGCTTCACCGCCCGTGAAGCGACTCCCCTGCAGGTGAGGAGCCCGGGGCTCGAACAGGGATCCTTACGCTGGTCCCTGCGCTTTGCGCCACTTGCGCTTAACCCACTGCGCCACCGCCCGACACCCTATCTTTGAGACTTTCAAGGAAAAACTAACATTTATCCTCCTCAAACTAATACAAAAAATGTACTGGGGGAAACATTAATACTCCAATACCTGAAGTAGGAAAAGATTCTAAGAAAAAATATAAACTATAGACCTATATAGACTGGCAAATGAAATCTAACAATATATAAATTGAATAATCTGCAAAGACCATGTGGGATTCATCTCAAAGAAGCAGGGTGGATCACTTTCACAAATCAATCAGCATAAAACACATTAACAACAAGAAAAGTTAAAAATAACATGGTTATAGCAATTGATATTCAAAAAGTATTTAACAAGATCCAACATTTATGATAAAGACTATTAAAATGGGGATAGAATAAAAATTTCTCAACACAATAAGGTTATATATAACAAACCAATGGCTAACATCACAATCAAAGGGAAAAAACTGAAAGCTTTCCTGTTTAAAATCTTGAAATAGACAAGAGTATCTACTCTCAGTTACTGTTCAACTTAGTCCTAAAACTATGACTATTTGCAGAACGTGCTAATATATCTAAAGAATCCCAATGACATTACCAAAAAAAAAAAAAAAAAAAACAACCTACTAAAAATCAAGTCAAGTATCAGAATATAAAACCACTAGCATAATTCCTTATTTAAAAAAAACATAATTCTATGGCATTTCTATACACACATGTAGAGTCAGAGAAAAAGTTAATGAAGGAAGCAATCCCAATTACAAATGAACAACAGAAGAATGAAAGACTTATAATGAAATCTACAGTAGACTGGTAAAAGAAATAGAGGAGGACACAAATGGAAAAGGGTCCCATCCTTGTCCATGGATTGGAAGAATAAATATTAATAAATTTGCCATCCTACCAAAAGAAAGCAAAAGATACAATGTAATCTCTATCAAAGTCCCAGTAACATTCTTTAAGAACAAATTATGTAAATGTATCTATAAACAAAAAAAACATGAAACCAAAGCACTGCTGATATAAACAAAAGAAAACCCCACAAAACAAATAAAATATCACTACCATCTTGATATTCCTATCACTTTATGATATTCCACAGTACTCTGAGTATTTGAAAAATAATGTTTCTCAAGATAAGAAAACACTAAGCAGAACCTGGACTGGAGTTGGTGTATTACACCAAAGTATAAGACTCTGGAGTATGTGTGTGGGGGGAGTACAGGTCCTGGAATAAGATGGTAGAGGAGCTAGTGGGGGTTGTATTGTTATGTGAAAAAATGAGAAATGTTATGCATGTAAAAACTATTGTATTTATTGGCGACTGCAAAACATCAATCCCCCAATAAAGGAAAAAATGTTAACAAAAAAAAAAGAAAAAAGAAAAACAATGTTTCTGAGTTAGTCATATCTTACCAATATTTACATATTTTATTACAGAATATCAAAAAGTCATTTGTTAACATCACACCAAACAAACACACAAAAAAAAGTTCTCCGAGTATTGTGCAGCAGACAAAAGTTAAATAAAAATGGAGTCAAGATTTGAATACCTTGAAGGCCTGAAGTCATAAAATAGATTTAACAGGCAAAATATGATAATTTGGTGATGCATTTAATGGCAAGAGGAAAAAAGAAAATGAAATAAGTGGGATTACATCAAACTGAAAAACTTATTTAAAAAAAAGATTGAGGTGAGGAGAAAGCTCACACAATAGAATGTACACTTTATTGAATGTGAAGACTTGGGTCCAAGCTCCTGGTCAAAACATGGAAGCAAACAGGAAGTTTCATGAGTGGTGAAACAATGCTGTGGTGTCTCTCTTCTATTTTACCCTCTCTGTCTCTTACCCTCTCCTCCAAGGTAAAAAAGATTTCTCCAAGAATGCAAATCACACCATTAAAAATGGACAGAAAATCTGTACTGACATTTTACCAAAGGAAACATACAGACGGTCAACAAACACATATAACAGTACCCATTATCACCTATTAGGGAAATACAAGTCAAAGCCGTAAGTTCCCATCCATCTCACTCCTGTGAGAAAGGCTTCTATCAAAAAAGGCCAGTAATAAATACTACTAAGGGTATGGGGAAAAAGAAATTCTGGAACACTGTAAGTAGTAGTGCCAACTAGTCTAGTTTCTATGGAAAATAGTGTGAAAAGTTCTCAAAATATTAAAGATGAATCTACCAAATGATCCAGGACTCTAAGGTATAAATATCTGAAGAATATAAGTATGTATTTTAGTTTTAAAAGGCAAGTGCATACATATACTCATCACAGAACTGTTTATCATGACTAAGATATACAAACAAGTGTTCAAAGGCAGATGACATATATATATATATATATATATATATATATACATAAGTTAATATTAGACATAAAAAAATTTGAAATCTTGCCACTTGTTACCATATGGGTGGAACTGGAAAGGGGCCATGCTAAGAGAAATGTAAGTCAGAATGGAAAGAAAAATAGCAGATGATCTCACTTATATGTGGGATCTAAGGAAGCAAAGGAAGAATCAAGACAACAATGTCAAACAAAAACAAATTTTTAACTCTGGCTGCAGAAATAATATCACCAAAAAGAAGGATTTGAGAGAGTGGAGAGTGTCCAATGAACTGTGTTTTAAAGAGATGTGAAATTGTACTCAAAAAGTAAAGTATAACCAATGTTACTCCAATACAATACAATATGGTAGAAGACACAGGTTCTCAACATACTAAATTTTGTTTGAAGCTCAAATTTTATCATTTTTTAAACATACTGCCAAATTCTCATATCTGAATAACCATATATTATCAATAATTTATGCAAAAAATGGTGTGCCTTCCTGTCTCTATCTGAGAGAAAGAGAATACTCTCAAGAGCATTTATATTACTATACAGAATATAGTAAGTAGCCCAGGAAGTAAACTATAATGGCTTTTACAGAAGTGGGCTTTGGAACCAGTGAATATTCAGATTAACAGAAAATCATATGTAATAACCTACACAGACACTGATAATTTTTAAGTGTGTTACCATGTTACCCTTGTTGATTTTTGATGTGAATATGTTTTGAGTACAGAACAACTACAACAAAATGAGCTTGTTTCCATTATTTTTTTTTTATCATGTTGAACTTCTTTATTTTTCCTACTTTACTGAAGGGCAAGGGTGGTTAATGGTTTACAATACAGTTGTTGACACATAGGTAAAATCTCTCATCTTCCTGTGATAGGGGTCTGTAAGACATTCACACCTTCTAACCTAAGTCTTTTCCACCATCACACACCAGGATCCCATTGCCCCTCCCACCCATCCTTTTTTCTCCTACCTCCAGAATATTTTGCTTTAGTGCAATACACCAAACCTAATCCAGCTTTCACCTTGTGTTTTCCCTTACTCTCCTTGTTTCTTAAGTGCCAGCTATGAGTAAGATCATTCAGTACTGGCACTGCACTTTTATTGTAAAAACGAGGAATGTAGTGAGTACCCCCCCCCAACACTTCATCTGCACTATTCCAGCCTTTAGGTCCATGACTGTTCAACAATTTGTTTGGCTTTGTATGTTAACTCTTTTTTTCAGCCACCAGGTTCCAGATGCCAGCATGATGCTGACCAGACTTCCCTGGACTGACGACCCCACCTATGTGTCCTGGAGCTCTGCTTCCCCAGAGACCCACCCTACTAGGGAAAGAGAGAGGCAGACTGGGAGTATGGATCAACCAATCAACGCCCATGTTCGGCGGGGAAGCAATTACAGAAGCCAGACCTTCCACCTTCTGCAACCCACAATGACCCTGGGTCCATACTCCCAGAGAGATAGAGAATGGGAAAGCTATCAGGGGAGGGGGTGGGATATGGAGATCAGGTGGTGGGAACTGTGTGGAGTTGTACCCCTCCTAGCCTACGGTTTTGTTAATGTCTCCTTTCTTAAATAAAAAAAAAGAAAAAATCTAGAAATCAATGGGAGAAGTATGATAACTATATAGGAATGATGCCAATATACAACCTGTTTTTTTATCTTTTTTAAAGATTTATATAACTATAACATAAATATTCATTAATAAACTACATATTAAAAACAGAAAACAAAAAGAGGAATGAACTCTGAAGATGAATCAAAGATATGTTTGCTTATATAAGACCTGCATATCTCCTTCTTAAACACTAGTTTCTTAGACAATGAAAGGAATGGTAAAAATTACATACATTTGTAATTTATATAACCGAATAACAGTTTTAAGGAAAGATATAATAGTTTTCCATAGTGTGTATTCATATGTAAATCTGAGAAATTATCATCTGAGTCTACATTTTTATACCAAGAAACAGCTTTTCATTTCTACAGATGTTTGAAAAATCCAAAAGTTATTCTGATATAGCTAAACATGTTTTATTTTAAACTATTTACTATTTGTCCACTCAATTAGATGGGGGTCTCTCCCTCCTACTTTTCCTAATGGAAGAGACAAGTCATCGATGACTAGAGGCAATATAGGGGCACTGTTATGCTCAGGAAAGGACAGTGTGGCCCTTTTGTGCTCTATTCATTCAGAAAATTTCTACAGAAACAACAGATAACTTCTGAAAATAAAGTCTTTAAAAAATGTTTTGGTGTTATCTTTATTTATTTATTTATTGGACAGAGACAAAAGCTGAGAGGGAAGTGGGTGATAGGAAAAGAGACAGGGAGACATCTGCAATGCTGCTTTACCACTTGCAAAGCTTTTACCATTCAGGTGAGGACTGAGGTTTGAACACAGGTCCTTACACATTGTAACGTGCACTCAGCCAGGTGTGTCAACACCTGGCCCCTGAAAATAAAGATTTTAATAAAAGGCAAATTACTTATATGACCTAAAGAGAAACTAGGCTATGTCTCTATATAAAAGTGCCCAGAACAGTTCTGACTGAACCAAGAGCTAATAGCAAAAAATAAATTCATATAATTTTCCCCAAAATTAATTTTAAGTTCCGTTTTGAGGCTACAAATATTTATTCAATAAATAGTTTGAATACCTACTATTTAAGTCAGGTAATAGAAAGAAAAACAAAGACATGTGAAATCATATGGGTTTACCAGCTTTGACCATAGACAATGAACTCAGACTGACAGGAAATTGGGTTATACAAGATCTTGTGCCAAACAGGAATATACATGGGCCCTTGGTCAGTTGTGGTAAACAACTGTTTTTGTTTTGTTTTTCTTTGCTTTTCAAATTTGGGAGCCTCTCTCTGCTCTAACCCAGCTTTCAAGTTCTGTTCTTTACTGTGACACCATCCTTATAGACTAGTCTAGTCTGCTCTATGTTAGCTAAGACAAGCCTACCTCCATATTAGCTATCAAGCTCAAGCAAAGATTACTAAAGTCCTGGGCCCCTAGAGACTTACTTATCTAAAATAGACACCCTAGCTTTTTCTACCTCAGGGTTCCTACTTTCACAGGCTCTATTCCTACTCTTTGGTTCCTGTTCATGAAACTTTTTCCTGTTTAATATCTTACTGCCTTTCAGCCACCAAATTGCAGATGCTACTATCATTACATCTTGACCTCCCTGGGCAAATTACTTCACCAATGTGTCCCAGAATGTCACCTCTCTAGAGTTTTACCTTCTTAGGTAAAGATAGAGACCAGCTGGGGATATGGATTGACCAGCCAACATTCATGTCCAGTATAAAAGCAATTACAGACCCAGAATTCCTTCTTTCTGTGCCCCATAAAGAATTTTGGTCCATACTCTCAGAGGGGAGAAATGTTAGGGGAAGATGACAAGAATTCTCTGAACCCCAATTCCACAGGGATCCAAAATGTTTGTGAGCAGGAATCTTTGTTTTTGATGGGTCTCTGAGAGGGAAGAAAATTTGGAAAACACTAGAGGAAGTCAAGCACTATTTCTGTGATTTTTGAGGGAAGAGAACAAAGAAACGAAACCAGAATTAGTGCTAGGTATAGAAAGGAAGTGAAGGCAGAACTGTAGTAGATGTAAATAAAAATGGACACAAAATTATATATGTACATTTTTAAACCATATCTATGACCATGGAAGAACTACAACAGTTTCTATTGAAGGGAGAGAGGGGCAGAGAACTCTGGTGGTGGGAATGCTGTGAAACTATACCCCTATTATAATTTTGTAAATCATAAATAAAAATTTCAAAAAATAAAATCATACCTCAGAATACCCAAAAGAAAACATATGAGTTTCTAAGTCAGGTAAGAGAGAATGGGTAGAATTCATTGTTCTCAGAAACACCTAAAGAACTGACCTTAAAGTCAAGTGAAGACTTCATACCCCAACTACTTTGTGAGGGTTCCTAAGAGGGTAAATTAGGGATGAAATAAATTCATGAGAAACATATCAATACAGTATGAATCATAGTCCTAACCAAAAGTTGATAGTAAATAGGTAATTTGGCATAGATTTTATTAAATGCTTACATTCTTTTGATGACTTAGGTATCCATAATCAAAAAATGTATTTGGATGAGAAAATGGTACCAAAGATAAACATAATGACCTAATTTCAAAATCCTTTCTGCTTCTGGGCAAAAAAAAAAAAAACTAGTCACACAAAGAAGCTTTTTATTAGATATAGCTATACCACGTTAGAGCAAAAGGTTGCCAGGAAACAGATAAAAGGAAAATAGATAAAAGGACTAGATATATCTTATAAATAAAACACAGACCTAGAAGCCAATATACCAGGGTTTATTCATTTTACTTTATTTATAAATCACCTCCTCCCTCCATTTAAAGGGGGGGATGTTAAAATCCTAGAGCCTTTACTATGTTCTGTCCTTCCTGAAAAGTCTCTGTCTTGAGTAGTCTATGTTACTTATGATTCTGCTAAGTACTCATGTTATGTCTACCAAGTACTAAATTCCACCAAGTATTATCTAAAATACACATTTGTTTATTCCTCTCAATTGCAAGCTCCTGAGAAAAAGAGCATAAGTACTGCTTCAAATCTGTAGTCCTTCATATCACATGCCTTGTACATGGCTCATATACATTTTCCTCTACTTAAAATAGGATTATATTCCAATAAATTCATCTTAAATTGAAGTATGGTTTCAACTGAATGTGTACTGGCTTCACACAAAAGTAAAAAAAAAAAAACTTACAAGGCTCATGGAAAGAGAGGCCAGGCAGTGGTGAGCCTGGTTAAGCACATACACTGCAGTGCACAAGGACCTAGGTTCAAGTCCCTGGTTCCACCTGCAGAGGGAAAGCTTCACAAATGGTGAAGTAGGACTGCAGTTGTCTCTCTTTCTCTCTCCATCTCTATCTCCCTCTTCCCTCTCAATTTATTTCTGTCTCTACCCAAGAAAAAATAAAAATAAAAAATTACAAGGCTTCAATATTCTGCCACTTATTTATACAGACTCCTGTGCTAAATATGAATATACATGGGATTTACAGTTAATAGTATCTATATACTTTTCCCATATTTGGGAGCTACTCTCTGCCCTGATTCAGTTTTCTAGTCCTACTTCCAACTCTGACACCATCTTCCCAGACAATACTTTTTAGCTACATGTTATCTGTCAGGTTCAGGCAAAAATTAGTAGAGTTATGGACCCCATGGACTATACCTAAAATAGACTTCCTAGCTTCTTACAACATGAAGACCCCAAATCTCATCTACTCTATTCTTATCTTTAAGTTCTTGATTATTAAACAATTAGTTCTGCTGTGAATCTTAATGCTTTCCAGCCACCAAATTGCAGATGCTATCATGATGCTAACCTGAATTCCCTGGGCAGATGACCTCACCAATCTGTCCTGGAACCCTACTTCCTCAGAGTCCTAAGCTTCTTGGAAAAGACAGAAATAGTCTGGGAATATGGATCAACCTGTCAATGCCTGTGTCCAGCAGAGAAGCAATTACAGAAGCCAGACCTCCCAACTTCTACATCCCACACTATTAACTGACACAAAATGCATAAATATGCAATCTAAATCTATAGTAATTCCACTCTAAAATATTTACACAATTAAAAATGCTTTCACTGTGTAAAGTATAAGGAAAATGAGTATTAGGACACAAGAGTTGAATTTGTGGGTTTTTGTTTAAAAGTAACATCTGATTATACTCCTTTCAAATCCTCTTCTAGAATGTTGGCCAGCAACATCTCCCATCTGAATAGTGCTTCTATACAGAAGGTCTGGTCTACTCCTAGGGTGAGTCCCAATATAATCACAAGAGTGGATTTTGTTTTATAGTTCTGTTATCCAGATTGCCAAATGGTCAATAAAACACTAGGATTTGGCCACCACACCAGATCACAATATAGTGATAATGGGGTTAGGGCTTGGAAATGGAGCCAGGGATTGGAGATATGTGAGCAGGCATTAAAAAGAAATTCACAGTGAGAAGTATATACAATTCCATGTTGTTCAAGAATTAATGCTACTTATTTGTTTTTATTACATAACATTTTGTAAGTATTTGCTTCCTTAAGATTCCAGTACAGATCTTATTTGAAGTATTTTGGTAATTTTTTTTCTGATTGAAGCTGAAATACAGCTTTGAATACTAAAAATGCATTCATTCAACACGTACATGAGTAAAGAATTAAAATACACACCACGATACAAATCTGTGTATACCCATGAGTACTACCCATGCAAAATACCTATGTTGATACTGGTAGAATTTTTGAAGGTGACACAATTCAATTAATAATAACAACTAGCCACCAAATACCTTCAAATGTGATTTTAATGCTAAGTTCTAAGCACCAAAGCACCTTTTATAAAATATCCATTACAAATAAATCAACCTGGGAAGGAGGCTGGTGATGGTGCAACTAGTTGAGTGTACATATTACCATGTTCAAGCCTCTGGTTCCCACCAGCAGTAAATCAAGGCTGCAAGTGTTTCTCTTTCTCCTTCTTTAGAAAGAAAGGAAGAAGGGAAGAAAGACAGATGAAAGAAACAGAGGGAAGGAGGAAACTAAAGAAGTGAAAGAAAAAGTGAAAGAAAAACATAAAGGAAGGAAGAAAAAAGAAAGAAAGAAAGAAAGAAAGAGAGAGAGAGAGAAAGAAAGAAAGAAAGAAAGAAAGAAAGAAAGAAAGAAAGAAAGACCACCTGGAGCAGTGGATTAGTCATACAGGAGCCAAGCCTCAATGATAACCATGGTGGAAACAAAAAGTAAAATAGCAGCCGGTGGTGGCACACCTGGTTGAGCACATGTGTTACAATAATATACAAGGACCCAGGTTTGAGCCATTGGCTCCCACCTGCAGGGGGCAAGCTTTGCAAGTAGTGAAACAGTGCTGCAGGTGTCTTTCTCTCTCCCTCTCTATTTCTGGCTATCTCTATCCAATAAAATGAACATAATTTTTAAGAATACTTTAAAAAAAAAGTAAAATAAGGGGAATGAGTTAAGAAGGTAACTTGAAGGCAGCAAACAGACAGATTCTCCAAAAATAGTCAATTCAAATCCTGGGAATTCCAAATGGAAGCAGGATTTCCAGGCCTGTAGGAGATAAATTATAGAGGAGGGGACAAAGAGGTACCAGAGTGGAATACTATAACTTATCTATAAACGAGCAAAAAAATTAGCTAAAAAGAACAAAGGAAAAGCAAATCAGCAAACCCTGAGTTTTTCAACCCCCACACCCATCCTCCTGGCCAGAAGTGGCCTGTTTGGGGAAACAGGGCAGAGACATAGATGCCCACCTGTGGAGTTAAACTCATCAAGCAAAATTCCAAAGCTGAACCTTTTGTCAGAACTCAGTAGGGATCCATCTAAAACTGAATCAACCCAGATCTGAAGATACCAAGCCACATCACAGAGACAGTGGAAAGAAGTAAGGATAAAGAAAGGATCCTGAAAGCTGTTAAGACAAAAACAAAAGGACGCATACAGAGGAAAAGCCATAAAACTAGCAGCAGACTTCTCCATACAAACTGTAAAAGCTAGAAGAGAATGAATGGCAAGTTATCTATTGAGCCCTCAATGAAAAAGGATATCAACCAAGGATAGTATATCCTGCTAGACTGTCATTCAAACTAGATGGAGGGGAACTAAACCTTAGATAAACAATAGTTAAAGGAGTCAACTATCATCAAGGCTGCCCAGAAATAGGTTCTAAAAGGCAAATGTTCCTATAAACATTAACAACATAATCAACAAACCTGCCATATGTCTGAAAACACAATAAAAAATTGAATAATGACATTGAAATACCTTAAATTCACAAAATCAATAAATGTTAATGGCTTAAATCCACCCATTAAAAGGCACAGAGTAGAAAGATAGATCAGAAAACATAACCCAACCATATGCTGTCTGCAAGAATCCCACTTAACTCAGTAAGACATACACAAACTCAAAGTGAAAGGATGGAAAAATATCATACAAGCTAGTATGCCATTAAAATAGGCAGGAACAGCTATTCTCATCTGTGACACAATAGACTTTAAAATAAATAAAGTAATAAAAGATAGGCATGGGCATTATATAGTGCTCAGAGGATCAGTCAACCAAGAAGAGGTAATAGTTATTTTATTTTTTTAATTTTTTAATTTTTTCTTATTTATTTTATTTTTATTTATTTTTTATTCCCTTTTGTTGCCCTTGTTGTTTTATTGTTGTAGTTATTATCGATGTCATTGTTGTTGGATAGGACAGAGAGAAATGGAGAGAGGAGGGGAAGGCAGAGAGGGGGAGAGATAGATACCTGCAGACCTGCTTCACCGCCTGTGAAGTGACTCCCCTGCAGGTGGGGATCCAGGAGCTCGAACCGGGATCTTTATGCCGGTCCTTGCGCTTGGCACCACCTGCGCTTAACCCGCTGCGCTACCACCCGACTCCCGAGGTAATAGTTATTAACCATACCAATGAAGGCCCATCTAAATGTCAAACACTAACTGAAAGAGCTGTATACATATAAAAATCAATAGTAGCGGGGTTGGGCAGTAGCACAGTGAGTTAAGCACATGTGGTGCAAAGCACAAGGACCAGTGTAAGGATCCAGGTTCCAGCCTCCAGCTCCCCACCTGCAGGGGAGTTGCTTCACAGGCAGTGAAGCAAGTCTGCAGGTATCTATCTTTCTCTCCCCCCTGTCTTCCCCTCTTCTCTCCATTTCTCTCTGTCCTATCCAACAATGAACAATATCACCAACAACAATAACCACAGCAAGGCTACAACAACAAAGGTAACAAAAGAAGAAAAAAATGGCTTCCAGGAGCAGTGGATTCATGTTGCAGGCACTGAGCCCCAGCAATAACCCTGGAGGCAAAAGAAAAAAAAATCAATAGTAGCATAATAGAAGGAGATATTAACATCCCACTCTCACACTTAGATCATCTAGGAAAAAAAAATCAATAAATAAACAAGAAAAATACTCAGAGATACACAGATAGATCTTCTAGATATTTTCAGAGTTCTACACCCCCAAGAAACTGGAATGCACAATCTTTTTGAATCTACAGCGAACATTTTTAAGGACAGATCATATCTTAGGCCACAAAGACAGTATCAACAATTTCAAGAGCAATGAAACCATCCAAACATCTTGTCAGATCACAGTGGAATGAAGCTAACACTTTACATCAAACAAAAAACTAGTAAAAGTCACAAAATATGGAAAATAAAAAACTCACTGCTTAACAACCATTGGATGAAAAGACAAACTCAAGGAAGTTTCCAGAGTTAAATAAAAATGAAGACACACGTGATCAAAGTATTTGGGACACAGCTAAATCAGTAGTTAGAAATTCATAGCCATAGGAACACACAGTAGGAAATAAGAAAAAGCTTAAGTAAATAGCCTAACTGCACACCTTAAAGACCTAGAGGAAAAAGAACAAAGGAAGTCTAAAGTAACTGAAATAACTAAAATTAAGGCCAAACATAAGTTACATCGGAAATAAGAGAAGCATACAAAGGATCAATGAAGCTAAATGTTGGTTATTTGAAAAACTAAGCAAAATTGACAAACCCTTAGTCAGACTCACAAAAAAAGGGGGGGGGAGACTCGAATAAACAGGATTGTAAATGATAGGGACTATGTGACAACAGACACCATATAAACCCAAAATATTATGTGAAGCTTCTATATGCCACCAAACTAAGAAACATGGAAGAAATGGAGGAATTCCTAGAAACATATAGCCTTCCAAACTGAACCAGGAAAAACTACAAAACCTAAATGGAATAAAGACAATGAGATACCACTTCACTCCTGTGAGAACATCAAACATCAGAAAAGGTAACAACAACAAACTCTGGAGAGGTTGTGGGGACAAAGGAACCCTCCTGCACTGCTGGTGGGAATGGCAATTGGTCCAACCCCTGTGGAAAGCCGTCTGGAGAACTCTCAGAAGGCTAGAAATGCACCTACCCTATGATTCCTCTCCTGGGGATATATCCTAAGGAACACAACACACCCATCCAAAAAGATTTATGTATATCTATGTTCATAAAAGCACAGTTTGTAATAGCCAAAACCTGGACACAACCCTGGGGTCAAACAACAGATGAATGGCTGGGCAAGCTGTACTATATGTACACAACGGAATAATACTGAGGTATTAAAAATGGTGATTTCGGGCAGAGCCAAGATGGCAACTGGAATGTACCAGCACCCATGGGCTCTGACATTAACTGCTAGAAAGCCTTGAAATCCTGGCCTTCAGCAGGACAAGCAAGGAGGCATTCTAAAGATAGACCAGGGAGGTGATTATAATTCAATTTGGGTTAAAAATTAGAGCAAAAAGAAAGGAAATTTCTTGATTATTTCTCTCAGCCCCCCTCTCCCCATAACCAGACCCCAGGGGTAGGGAGCTGCTGCTAGCAGGCTCCCCGTGGAGCTCCTTTCTTTACCAAGATTCCTGGCCCACCTGGGTGCCATTAAACCCTGCTTCCAAATTTCTAGGCTATTTCTGTTGTTCCTCTGAGTAAGGGGCTTACACCCATTCAAGTGACAATTAGCTGATCAAGCAAGCCTCACCCAGCCTGCTTGAAAGTTTTTTTTTCTTTTTTTCATGTTTGTTTTATATTATGTTTTCTTTCTCAATCAGTTGTCTAGACTAAATGTACATAGGCTAACAGGGAGCTGTCCAAATTGTAGAGCCACTGCTTGGGGTTTTTACTGTGTTCTATTTTACAAATACTAAAATATATACACGCATATTGCTTCCCCCCTCAGGTGATCAAAATTAACTCTTAGTATACTTTCCATTGCTAGATGACAAGAATTATCACCCACTGTGAGAGAAACTTGTCTCACTTTTCATACCTCCTCTATACACTATCGCCCTTCTCCCATCTCCAATCCAATTAAAAAATATATATAAATACAACTCCCCTTTCACTACTTTTTTTTTCTGTTTCCTTCTTTTTTCTTTTCTCTTTTTTTCCCCCTGTCTTCATTTCTCCCTTCCTCCTCCCTCTGCCTTTTGAATTCACTGATACTTATTTGTGAACTATTTCATGGAAGAAGTCTGACTCAGAGCGGACTTTTTTTGTGTGTGTCTCTGATCTACTTCCCCTTCCCCTCTTCCTACCCCTAGAATCTACAGTGGACAGTAGATTTGCATAATTGTCTACTCCTGCTATCCCTTTTTTTCCTTTCTCTTTCTTTTTCATTTAGATTTGGCTGCTATTTTTTCTTGAACTGGAGACACTGTGGGACTAACTGGTATTGGTTAAACTGCTTCAGTCATTGCTTTAGTTACTATTGTAATTTCTGAGGGTAGTGATTGCATTTGTCATAAAGGTATTTAGTATAGTGTGGCTTGTACATAAAACAAAGCAACTGAGGAACAACAGAACATAAAAATAAAAAACACATTAAAAATGGGTAGATCAAGAGCAAATAAAACTGCTACTACAATGAATGAAGACAAGAGCCTAGAAGAAACTACAAATCAGCCAGAAGTAACCATAGATAAGAAAATCATGCAAGCAATAATAAATTTATTAATCACAGAAATGAAAACAACTTTGGAGGAAAGGAATAGCAGTATTAGGGAAACAACATATGAGCCCCTCAAGGAAAATACTAACTACCTTGAGGCAATTAAAGAACTGAAAGCTGAAATGGCTGTAATGAATTAGCAGTCGAGGGAAGGGAAAGCAGACTAGCAGAAGCAGAAAACAGAATTAGCCAGACAGAGGATGAGCTAGAGAAAACTAAGAAAGAGGTAAAAGAGCTCAAAAAGAGACTGAGAGACAGTGAAAACAACAACAGAGACATATGGGATGATCTCAAAAGAAGTAACATTTGTATAATTGGCCTGCCAGAGGAAGAAAGAGAGGAAGTAAGCATTCTAGAGGAAATAATAGAAGGAAACTTCCCAGACCTGAACAACAGAAAGGACATTAAGATCCAAGAGGCTCAGAGAGTCTCAAACAGAATCAACCCAGACCTGAAGACATCAAGACACATCATAATCACAATGAAAAGAAGTAAGGATAAAGAAAGGATCCTAAAGGCTGCAAGAGAAAAACAAAAAAAGTCACATACAGGGGAAAACCTATAAGTCTATCAGCAGACTTCTCTACCCAAACTCTAAAGGCCAGAAGAGAATGGCAAGATATCTATCGAGCCCTGAATGAAAAAGGATTTCAACCAAGGATAATATATCCCGCTAGACTTTCATTCAAACTAGATGGAGTCATCAAAACCTTCTCAGACAAAGAACAGTTAAAGGAAGCAACTATCACCAAACAGGCCCTGAAAGAGGTTCTAAAAGACCTCTTATAAACAAGAACATCACTACAATACTTGCAACATATCAAATAAAAACTTGTTGAACAATGGCAGTACAACACATTAAATCCATAATATCAATAAATGTCAATGGCTTAAACTCACCCATCAAAAGGCACAGAGTGGGAGGATGGATCAGAAAACATAACCCAACCATATGCTGCTTGCAAGAATCCCACTTGACCCAACAAGATAAACACAGACTTAAAGTGAAAGGATGGAAAACTATCCTACAGGCTAATGGACCACAAAAAAAGGCAGGAACAGCCATTCTCATCTCTGACACAATAGATTTTAAACTAAATAAAGTAATAAAAGATAGGCAAGGTCATTACATAATGATTAAAGGATCAATCAGCCAAGAAGATATAACAATTATTAACATCTATGCACCCAATGAGGGACCATCTAAATACATCAAACAACTTCTCAAAGAACTTCAAAAATACATCAATAGTAATACAATAATAGTGGGAGACTTTAACACCCCACTCTCACACTTAGACAGATCAACAAAAAACAGAATCAACAAAGAAACAAGAGAATTAAATGAAGAGATGGACAGACTAGACATCTTGGACATTTTCAGAGCTCTTCACCTCCAAAAATTGGAATACACATTCTTTTCAAATCCACACAACACATACTCCAGGATAGACCACATGTTAAGCTACAAAGACAGCATCAATATATTAAGGGAGCATTGAAATCATCCCAAGTATCTTCTCAGACCACAGTGGAGTAAAACTAACATTTAACAACAAACAGAAAATTATTAAAAGTCACAGAATCTGGAAACTAAACAACATACTGCTTAAGAACCACTGGGTCAGAGAGACACTCAGGAAATACAAATGTTCCTGGAAACAAATGAAAATGAAGACACAACCTATCAAAATATTTGGGACACAGCAAAAGCAGTGCTGAGAGGGAAACGCATAGCCATACAATCATATATTAAACAACAGGAAAAAAATCAGATAAACAGCCTTACTACACACCTTAAGGACTTAGGGGAAGAGGAACAAAGGAACCCTAAAGCAACCAGAAGGACAGAAATCACTAAAATTAGAGCAGAAATAAACAACATCGAAAATAAGAGAACCATACAGAAGATCAATGAAGCCAAATGTTGGTTCTTTGAAAAATTAAACAAGATTGACAAACCCCTAGCCAGACTTACGAAGAAAAAAAGAGAGAAGACTCAAATTAATAGAATTGTAAACGATAGAGGAGATATCACAACTGACACCACAGAAATCCAGAAAATCATGCGAGACTTCTATGAAGAACTATACACCACCAAGCTAGAAAATCTGGAAGAAATGGAAGAATTCCTAGAAGCATAGGCCCTTCCAAAACTGAACCAAGAAGAACTACAAAACCTAAATGTACCAATCACAGACAAAGAAATCGAAACTGTTATTAAGAATCTCCCCAACAACAAAAGTCCTGGACCAGATGGCTTCACAAACGAATTCTACAAAACCTTCAGGAAACAGTTAATACCCATTCTCCTAAAGCTTTTCCATAAGATCAAAGAAACAGGGACACTCCCTTCCACTTTCTATGAAGCCAACATCACTCTGATACCCAAAGCAGAGAGGGACACAACAAAAAAGGAAAACTACAGACCAATATCTCTGATGAACATAGATGCCAAAATATTAAACAAGATCTTGGCCAACCGGTTACAACAGCACATCAAAAAGATTGTTCATCACGACCAAGTGGGATTCATCCCAGGAATGCAAGGCTGGTTCAACATCCGCAGGTCAATCAATGTCATTCACCACATCAATAAAAGCAAAGCCAAAAACCACATGATTATCTCAATAGATGCAGAGAAAGGCTTTGACAAAATCCAACACCCATTCATGTTCAAAACTCTACAAAAAATGGGAATAGATGGAAAATTCCTAAAGGTAGTGGAATCCATATATAGCAAACCAACAGCCAACATCATACTCAATGGACAGAAGCTGAAAGCATTCCTCCTCAGATCAGGGACTAGACAGGGCTGCCCACTATCACCATTACTCTTCATCATAGTATCGGAATTTCTTGCCATAGCAATCAGGCAAGAGAAAGAAATCAAAGGAATACAGATTGGAAGGGAAGAAGTCAAACTCTCACTATTTGCAGATGACATGATAGTATACATAGAAAAACCTAAAGAATCCAGTAGAAAACTACTGGAAGTTATTAGGCAATATAGCAAGGTATCAGGCTACAAAATCAATGTACAAAAATCAGTGGCATTTCTCTATGCAAACACTAAAACTGAAGAAGACGACATCCAGAAATCACTCCCATTCACTGTTGCAACAAAATAAATAAAATACCTAGGAGTAAAGTTGACCAAAGAAGTGAAAGACTTGTATACTGAAAACTATGAGTCACTCTTCAAGGAAATAGAAACTGATACCAAGAAATGGAAAGACACCCCATGCTCATGGATTGGAAGAATAAATATCATCAAAATGAATATTCTCCCCAGAGCCATATACAAATTTAATGCGATACCCATCAAAGTTCCACCAAGCTTCTTTAAGAAAATAGATCAAAAACTACATTCATTTATCTGGAACCAGAAAACACATAGAATTGCCAAAACCATCTTGAGGAAAAGAAACAGAAATGGAGGCATCACACTCCCAGATCTCAAACTATATTATAATGCCATCATCATCAAAACAGCCTGGTACTGGAACAAAAATAGGCACACAGACCAGTGGAACAGAATCGAAAGCCCATATCTAAACCCCCACACCTATGGACATCTAATCTTTGATAAGGGGGCCCAAAGTATTAAATGGTGCTGGGAAAACTGGGTTATAACATGCAGAAGAATGAAATTGAGCCATTTTATCTCACCAGAAACAAAAATCAACTCCAAATGGATCAAAGACCTGGATGTCAGACTGGACACTATCAAATACTTAGAGGAAAACATTGGTGAAACACTTTCCCACCTAAACCTCAAGGACATATTTGATGAAACAAACCCAATTGCAAGGAAGACTAAAGCAGAAACAAACCAATGGGACTACATCAAATTGAAAAGCTTCTGCACAGCCAAAGAAACTATCACACAAAGAGACCCCTTACAGAATGGGAGAAGATCTTCACATGCCAAACATCAGACAAGAGACTAATCACCAAAATATATAAAGAGCTCAGCAAACTTAGCACCAAAAAAACAAATGACCCCATCCAAAAATGGGCAGAGGATATGAACAAGACATTCACTTCAGAGGAGATCCAAAAGGCTAACAAACATATGAAAAACTATTCCAGGTTGCTGATTGTCAGAGAGATGCAAATAAAGACAACATTGTGATACCACCTCACTCCTGTGAGAATGGCATACATCAAAAAGGACAGCAGCAACAAATGCTGGAGAGGCTGTGGGGACAGAGGAACCCTTCTACACTGCTGGTGAGAATGTAAATTGGTCCAGCTGGAGAGCAGTCTGGAGAACTCTTACAAGGCTAGCCATAGACCTTCCATATGACCCAGTAATTCTGCTCCTGGGGATATACCCCAAGGATTCCATAATGCCCAACCAAAAAGATGTGTGTACTCCTATGTTCATAGCAGCACAATTCATACTAGCTAAAACCTGGAAGGAACCCAGGTGCCCAAAAGGAGATGAGTGGCTGAGAAATCTGTAGTACATATACACAATGGAATAGTATGCAGCTATTAAGAACAATGAGCCCACCTTATCTGACCCATCTTGGATAGAGCTAGAAGGAATTATGTTAAGTCAGCTAAGTCAGAAAGATAAAGATGAGTATGAGATGTCCCCACTCATCAACAGAAGTTGAGAAAGAAGAACAGAAAGGGAAACTAAAAGCAGGATCTGATTAAATCAAAAGCAGGGCACCAATGTAAAAACACTGTGGTGAAGGGGAGGGTGGCCACTGGGCTTCCCGGCACGGTAGAGGGTGGGGGTTGGGGGGAGAATGGAACACAGTCTTTAGGTGGTGGAAGTTGTGTTTATGTACAATCCTATTAAAGTGTAAACATTATATAAACCACTATTTAATTAATATGAGAGGCGAAAACTGATGATACGTCTAGAACTTCTCAAAACACAGACTGAGTTTTAATACATAGGCTGTCTTTGATATGTTCTCTCCCAAAAGCCTAGACCAGGGAGAACAGAAGCAACTGACAACACAGCTATATACAAGATGCTGGGTACTATACCCCAAACCCTGTCAAAGGGACTTTCCAAAGTTAACCCTATCTCCAAATAATGTGATGATCACAATAACTATCCATTATCTTCTTGAACCCTAAGACAACAGGAACCTCACATTTCCACTATAGAGCCTATATTTCCCCCAGTCCTGGAACCTTAGGGTGGGGCACACTTTTCTGCATGCTGCTCTCAATTCAAATCAAATAATATTGCATCCGCGGATCACAACCTAATCAACACGAGTACCACCCCAGCATGCTTCACTTCAGACTGTGACCAGAGACTTCCGGTGTGGAATGACAACCCTTCAGCTCCATCAGTCGGGTGAGACCTTTCCTTTCATAGTATTCTATGATTCCATTCCAGGTGTTCCACTCCCCAATAAAGTCCCCAAACCTAGATATAGTCCAGGTCCCCTGAGATAGAGCATAAGTTCACCCCGTGCCCATAAACTAGGGGAAAAATATATACCTGAAAGCAGAAGTACACAAGAGCATGCAGGGAATACCCCCAACACTTCGTCTGCACTATTACATTCTTTAGGTCCATGATTGTTCAACAATTTGGTTGGCTTTGTATGTTAACTCTCTTTTCAGTCACCAGGTTCCGGATGCTGACCAGACTTCCCTGGACAGAGGACCCCATCAATGTGTACTGGAGCACCACTTCCTCAGAGCCCCACCCTACTAGGGAAAGAGAGAGACAGACTGGGAGTATGGATCGACCAGTCAACACCCATGTTCAGCGGGGAAGCAATTACAGAAGCCAGACCTTCCACCCTCTGCAACCCACAATGACCCTGGATCCATACTCCCAGAGAGATAGAGAGTGGGAAGGCTATCAGGGGAGGTGGTGGGATGTGGAGATCGGGTTATGGGAATTGTGCGGAATTGTACCCCTCTTATTCTATGGTTTTGTTAATGTCTCCTTTCTTAAATAAATTTTAAAAATTTAAAAATAAAAAAATAACAAAAAAAATGGTGATTTCACCTTCTTCACCCCATCTTGAATGGAGTTTAAAGGATTCATGTTAAGTGACATAAGTCAGAAACAGAAGGAAGACTATTAGATTATCTCACTCACACAAAGAAGTTGAAAAATGAGAACAGAAGGGAAACACTAAGTAGAACTTGGACTGGAGTTGGTGTATTACACCAAAGTAAAAGACTCTGGGGTGAAAAAAAAAGTCTCTGGGGTGAGGGTAGGGAGGGTTCAGGTCCTGGACTATGATAGCAAAGAACCTAGTGGGGCTTATATTGTTACGTAGAAATGCTATGTATGTCCAACCTATTGTATTTTAGTATGTACCATTATTTTAGTATGTAACCATTAATCCCCCAATAAAGAAATTTTTAAAAAAACCTAAATGGACGAATGAGAAAAAATTTGAAATAGTTATTAGTAGCCTTTCTGAGAATAAAAGTCCAGGACTAGATGGCTTTACAAAAGAATTCTATAAAACCTTCAGGAAATAGTTAATACCTCTACTTTTAAAACTCTTCTGAAAGATTGACAACACAGGAATACTCCCTTCTACCTTCTATAAAGCCAACATCATCCTGATACCAAAAGCAGGTAGGGACACACACAAAAAAAGAAAACTATAGACCAATGTCTCTGATGAACATAGATGCTAAAATACTGAAAAAAAAAATCCTAGCCAACCAGATACAGCAGTGTATTAAAAAGATTGTTCATCATGACCAAGTGAGATTTATCTCAGAGATGCAAAGCTGGTTCAATATACGTAAATCAATCAATGTAATTCACCATATCAATACAAGTAAAATCAGAAAACACATGATTATCTCAATAGGTGCAGAGAAACCTTTGAAAAAATCCAAAATCCCTTTATGATTAAAACACTACAAAAAATGGGAATGGATGGAAAATTTCCCAAGATAGTCTAGTCCATATACAGCAAACCTACATACAGCCAACGTCATACTCAATGGGAAGAAGCTAAAAATATTCTCACTTAGATCTGGGCTGCATACTATCATAGTATAGGAAATTCATGCTATAGCAATCAGGCAAGAGAAAAACATAAAGGAATATAGATTGAAGGAAAACTCTCAAACTCTCAAACTCTCACTACTTGCAGATATAATAGTATACATAGAAAAACCCAGAGTTCAGCAAAAAGCTCCTGGAAATTATTAGGCAATACAGTATGTGATCAGGCTATAAAATTAACATACAATAATCAGTAACATTCCTTTACTCAAACACTAATTCAGGAGAAGATATCCAGAAATCACTCCAACTCACTATAGCTCTGGGGCTGTGCTTATTTTCCTCCATGCTTCTTTTGATCCCTACCATTTTATGCTACATCTGCTGATTTCAGTCAATCAGTGCAATTAATGCCAGCTCGACATTGTTCACCTCAGTCTCTGTCCAGAGATGTCAGGCCTAGGATGTCAAACCTCCAGCTCCAGTACTTGGGTGAGACCTTTCCTAGATCTTAGAACTCCTAAGTTCCATTTCTGGTGGTACAACTCCTGACAGAGTTATAGAACCTAGATATAGACCAGGTTACATGAGATAGAACACATGGGCATACGTATCTGTAAGTTAGGGGAAATATATATACCTTAAAGTAAAAGTGTGCAATAGTCTGCAGTGACTCAGTAAGTGCAGCAAGAAAGTAGAAAGACCTAAAAAGGACACCATAAATACTTAATCAAATATTTTCTACTTAGACCTAGATACCTTCACCTATTGACTCTTTCACTTTGCTTAATCTTCTAAGGCTAGCCATGTCAGATAAAGTAAGGACTACAAAATCTGGATAAGGGCAAGAGACCAGTGTACTTTTTAAAAATATTTATTATTATTTATTCTCTTTTGTTGCCCTTGTTGTTTTATTGTTATAGTTAGGATTGATGTCTTTGTTGTTAGATAGGACAGAGGAAAATGGAGAGAGAAGGGGAAGACAGTGAGGAGGAGAGAAAGATAAACACCCGCAGACCTGCTTCACCGCTTGTGAAGCGACTCCCCTGCAGGTGGGGAGCCGGGGGCTTGAACCAGGATCCTTAGGCCAGTCTTTGCGCTTTGCGCCATGTGCACTTATCCCACTGAGCTACCGACGGACTCCTGACTGGTGCACTTTTAATGATAGCCCTTTTGGTCATTACCAGGCCATCCCATGATCTGGGGCCCTAGTCAGCGAATCCTGGGACTCCCACACAGATATGATGGGCCTAGACCTCAACAGATCCCTCTCCCACCAGCACTGGTCATCTCCATCAGGAACAACATCATAAACCCTCTGTAGACCTCTACAGGACCTTGTCCTCAATGTAGAAACTGCCCCACTACCCGAAGCAAGACCAGGTCAACATATTCTGCTATTTCAGGAAGACTGGTCCTGAAATGAATGCAGCCTATAATGTTCCTAGATATGACCACTGAATGCAAGCTCAGGCCAGTGGGGATTCCAGAGACTGCACAAGCTCTTTTGCTATTATGGATATACTAGGTCAGATCCATGGGGTTTACAGTTAGTAGTATTTGTATAATTTTCCAATATTTGAGAGCTTTTCTCTGCCCTGATTCAGCTTTCTAGTTCTAGTCCCAACTCTGACACCATCTTCTTAGGCAATACTTTCATCCCACATTCATGTTAGCTGAAGGCACAGGCAAAAATTAGTAAGTCATGGGCCCCTTGCAAGATACCTAAAAGAGACTCCTAGCTTTGTTCAACATGAAGACCCCAAATCTCATTGGCTATATTCTTATTTTAGGTTCATGATTATTAAACAATTTATTCTACTTTATATCGTAATGCTTTTTATCCACCACATTGCATGCTTTTTATTCTGCTTTATATCTTAATGCTTTTTAGCCACCAAGCTACCATGACGCTATCCTGACTTCCCTGGGCAGAAGACCTCACCAATGTGTCCTAGAACTCCACCTTTCCAGAGCCCTACCACACTGGGGAAAGACAGGAACAGGCTGGGGTATGCCAATGCCCATGTCCAGTGAAGAAGCAATTACATAAGCCAGACCTTCCACCTTCTGCACCCCATAAAGAATTTTGGTACATATTCCTAGATGGATAAAAAATAGGGAAATTTCCAATGAAGGGCATGGTTTGTGGAACCCTGATCTTATTGAGCATCATTAAATCACTATTAAAATAAATACAAAAGTGACTAAGATCCCAAGGTGAAACATTCACTTGATACCTAGAAGAAATTAATACAGAATAAAAAAATAAGTAAAAGAAAAAAAGATTTACAAAGTCAATCTTCTAAATCCAGAACCACCTTGCTTATTATAGGAGTATTATACTTTCTTATAAGAAACATGTCAAATGATACCATGAAAATAGAACAAAATACAGAATGTAGGAAAATTAATAAAATGACTTTTTTTTCAAGAAATAAGTGAGGGAAGAGAAACTCTAGGAATTTAAGAGACATGACAATCAAACGCAACATGAAGAATTTGTTTGAATATTAATTCAGACAAATTATCTCTAAAATATATCTTTGATACAGCATGGATGGACCTGCAATGACTCATATCCTAAGTGAATACATTGGAAGGAAAATGTTCTCACTCATGGAAAAAATTTACGAAAGACAGTATTAGGAGTAGCGTGAAACACTGATCAACCATAGTCTGTTTCAACAGACTCAAAGATTTGGAAAAGGTAGGAGGTACATGAAACTGGATTGGGGGCACAGTGCTCTTGTAGTGGAGGGACAGAGGGTAAACATTTATTTACTTTGAAAAATATTTATTTTGAGATGTGAAATTGTACTCCTGTGGCAACAGTCTTGTAAAACAGTATTTCCTCAACAAAAATAAGTAAAACAGCATCTTTGAAAATTTTATACATCAACTAATTACTGGATGATATTAATATTCTGTTTTACTGTCAAATAATATTGCCTTTTAAAGAAAGTCATTAGTTAGAGATAATCATTGCAGTGTGATAGTCACAAACAAGATTATGTATAATGCAGAAGCAAAATTTATAATATAAAAAAAGAAAATAGATAAGTAATAATAACTACTGAAGCTTGTTGGTAGATACAGTAAGACTTAGTATGCTTTCTCATGTTTCCCATTTTTGTATGACTTAAATTCTCCATAATTTTTTTTTGCCACTAAGGTTATTGCCTGCTCAGTGCCTGCATTATGAATCCACTGCTCCTGGAGGCTAGTTTTTTCCCTTTTGTTGCCCTTACTGTTTATCATTGTTATTATTGTTAGATAGGACAGAGAGAAATGGAGAGAGGACAGGAAGACAGAGAGGGGGAGAGAAAGATAGACACCTGCAGAACTGCTTTACCACCTGTGAAGCGACTCCCCTGCAGGTGGGGGGCTCGAACTGGGATCCCTACACCTCTCCTTGCGCTTTGCACCACATGCCCTTAACCCGCTGCGCTACCGCCTGACACTCGAGAGTTATTTCTTTTCTTAGACACTATAATTATTTCATATTTAATACCTGGCCAGGGTTACACAATTGCCAAATACATCTCTAAGATCAACCAGTATTTCAAAAATCCCTATGCTGGATGTTGTGCTTTGTACCATGTGAGCTTAACCCGCTGTGCTACTGCCTGGCCCCCTCCATAATGTGTGTTTTTTTTTTTAAGTTCAATAAACTTATTTTTCTGATGGGACTTTTCTCTACCTTTCACTCAGAGACTTAGCCAACAATGACTTTCCCTCATATCCACTCTGTATCAGTAGACCATATTTTTCCTAACCCACTATTAGATTAAGAATGTAACTCTCCCTAAGTCTTGGGTTTTACTTGAGGTCTCTGTAAACTCCTATTCTTGGTCTCCAGTAAGCTTAAAAATATAAAAATCCAAGCTCCAAAATTAGTGAGTCTAGCAGCCTCACATTATAAACTGTATGTCATGTGACTAACTACTTGCCTTGCTCTCCCTACCCTTGTTCTTTTTGGGCTTCTGACTTTTTTATGACAAGTTCACATATTACCTACAGTAAAACTCAAACATTTCCAGAAGAGTTTTCAGTTTATATGGCATAGATTTTACATCGTTTTAAGCTCCTCTTTCTGTTAAACTTTAAATTCCAGTTATTTGGTACCATCACTCGGAGTTTTAAGGGCCTGTTCTGAAATTTCAGAATCCTGAAGGGAAGAAGGGATACTTCACACAGACTGAGGTCAAAACTTCTTTGCCAGAAGGGAGCTATTTCTACAAGGAAGACTAGATCAAAATCTCTTTTGAACAAAGGAAGAAAGCTTCAGAGAAGAAAATATTGCACCCAATACTTTATAAATAGTAATCAAGTCTGTGATTTCAAAAATTCTGGGTCAGCAATTATGTTTCCAATCACCAAGGTTTTACTCTATGAAGATCTGAAACATTTTATTCTCTAGGTTGAAAGTAGAGTCCCTGTTAAAATGCAAAACAAATAATAAATACCTCTGCTCCTCTCAGGGATTCCTTGTGCTCTGCTGACAAAGCTACTGTCCAAGTCCACTAAGATAGACTAGATAGTCTACTCTAGTTGTTCAGCCTTCTTTCAGTTCCTCTACTACATTCATTCCCTCCTTCTGATTTTATCCCTTGATCTGTGGAAAAATAGTCTCAAGCCTCCATGGAATATTGACATGTTCTTTAAATCTCAATTCAAATGCCCATACCTAAAGGGTAGCAATAGGTCTTCCTTTAACTATTGTTTTTTCTCCAAAGGCTTTATTTTTAAATTTTCATTCTCTTTCAGAACATGCATCACACTTGCAGCTTTTCTAAGTAAATTTTTTATTTATCTATTGGATAGAAAAATTGAGAGGAGAGGGAGAGTGATGACAGGCGGATGCCCCCCTCCAGCATTATAGCATTGCTGTACCACTCATGAAGGAGGGAACCGGAGGCTTCAACCCAGGTCTTTGAACATGGTAATGTGTGCACTTAACCAAGTGTGCCATTACCTCGCTCCCACACTTTTAAGTTTCCTGTTTCATATTTATCTTTCTTGCTGAGTTGTAAAGTTTTTCACTGTTTACTGTCTCCTCAAATAAATGAATAATGAAGCATAAACCAAAACAGTTATTATTTCCTTCATCTACTTAAAGCCAGAGCATAGTTAATTGCCAATACCAGGATAAATTTAGAAACACCATCACATGAAATTACTACACAGACTGACATTTGTAGAGACTCTGTAGTAGAACATAGTCTGCATTTCATGATATCATGTGTGTATACTACCAGACACAAATTATTTATAATCCTTTATTTGAAGCTGTTCATCAGAAATTAATATTTTCCCACTTAAATAAGCAATGTGTCAAAAAGAAGCACATTCATTGTATTTATAAACAATCTTTCTACATTAAAAACATGAAGTGAGCAAACTTTTATTATTTTAAATACTAGCTACTACTATTGGCTCAATAATTAAGTATCATTAGTTTCTTTAATCATCTGGATATTTCTAATGGAGTAGAGATAGTTAACTCCATTTTATTGATGAAAAACCACATCCCAGAGAAGTTAAGTAAATCCCTCAACTAGTCCCACCATTCTGTGAGGATGAAGGTCTTATTTTCTAGTCTTAAGGTTTTTTTGTATGTTTGTTTGCTTTGTCACCAGGGTTGTTGCTGGGGTTTGGTGACTACACAACGAATCCGCCACTCTTAGTGGGCCACCCCCCCCCAAACCCATCCCACATACACACACTTTGTTTCATTCTCTTTTATTTGAAATGACATGGGGGAAAAATGAGAGGAGAAGAGGGAGATAGAGAAGGAGAGATGAAAAGAGACACCTGTGGCTCTGCTTCACTGCTAATGAAGCTTCACCCCAGCAAGTGGGAACAAAGACTGGATGCAGCTCTTTGCACATGGCAAAGTATACACTATACCAGGCGCATCACTGTCCAGCCCCCTAGAGCCTTAAGTTTCTAAAGAAAATGAGAATGAGGTTGATCCAAGTTATTATAGAGAGGTTTAAGTAGCAATGTGAGAATGGCTCTCCACAAGTGTCATACTCCTAGAACAGAAGATGAACAAATGTCATTGACTGTCCTTCCTGATGTACTGCTATCTGACTATATGTGTAAGTCTATATGTACGTCTACATGTATATCTACGTCGAAGGAAAGGCAGTGAAGCAGTACTAATTCCAGGCCTCAAAAATCTACACTCAATCTTGATAACTATTCAAGTAGTATCAAAGTGGTATTCTCTTTTAGTCATCTCAGAAACAGATCAAAGTTCAACAATTTGAGTCCTCAAAAATTCTGCTCACACTATTATGATAATAAATGACCATTTTTATTTCTAAGCATTCTCCTTGACTTTGTGTACTCCCCTTACCTCTCTTTGGAAGTGGGGGCTCCATGACATAACATTCCCAGTTTTGTCTACATTTTTAAATTTTTTTTTATTTATAAAAAGGAAACATTGACAAAACCATAGGATAAGAGGGGTACAAGTCATTTATTTTTATAAGTTTGCCAGTCTAGCAGCAACCCCCCCCAAAAAAAAATCCATTATGTTTTAAAACTATGGACCAAGATAGCTGGCTTGTAATTCTGGACAGCTCTACTGCCCTAGTAGTTCCTTCTACCTTCCTGTCCAAAAAAATCCCTTAGAGGCCAGTGAATAAAATGCACTCGCTTTATCTAAATGTTTCCAAATTACTTATGCACTGACTTAATCTAGGGTTCAAGTCCCTGATCTCCACCTGCAGGGGGAAAGCTTCACGAGTGGTGAAGTAGAACTGCAGGTGTCTCTCTGTCTCTCTCCTTCTCCCTCGTAATTTATGTCTCTATCCAATGTTAAGTAAATAAAATTTTACTTGCTCAGCTCTGGCTTATGGTGGTACGGGGGACTGAACCTGAGACTTTGGAGCTTCAGGCATGAGAGTCTCTGCATAACCATTATACTATCTACCCCCACCCAATAAATTTTTTTTTAAAAAAAGACTTAAAAAATGGTTATCTTTTCTAGTGGCTCTCACTTATTTGTGAATCTAAAATACATGAATGCAGACAGATGACTGGATAAAGAAGTTATGTGATATATACCATCTATGTGCATATACATTATCTGCAATTTAATATCTTATATCTTCTTTTCTTTTCTTTTAAAGAATTTATTTATTTATTCATGAAAAAGATGGGAGGAAAGAAATAACCAGATATCACTCTGGTACATATGCTGCTGAGGATTAAACTCAGGACCTCATAGTTGAGAATCCAATGCTTTATCCACTGCAGCACCTCCTGGACCACTATCTTATATTTTCTATTGGGACAAAACTGATCAAACTGGAGATGAATTGAAACGCATGAAATTGCAATAAATAAGTAGGTAAATAAATAAATAGTAAAAGAAGTTAAACTATCTCTGAGACTTTGAAAGAACTACACTGGTTAGTTAGCTTTGCTAGGGGGGTACAGTGTGAAAGTATACTCTGTTATCTGATAATCTTGTAGACTACTAACTATTAAATAACTAATAATTTTTAATAAAATACATGAGGTATTTTAAGAGAGCAGATGCTCATCCTAAACTTGCTTGAGTGAGAATATCTCACTGAAAAACCATACACGCCCACTGAAAACCACTGGCTGATGAAAACATCCAAAAGAAAAATGAGGGAGTCCTGCGATAGCACAGCAGGTTAAGCACACGTGGCAGCAAAGCACAAAGACTGGCTTAAGGATCCTCCTTCCAGCCCCTCCCCCCCCTCCTTGGCTCCCTACCTGAAGGGGAGTTGCTTCACAGGTGGTGAAGCAGGTCTGCAGGTGTCTTTCTCTCCCCTTCTCTGCCTTCCCCTCCTCTGCCTTCCCTGCCTCTCTCTATTTCTCTCTGTCATTTTTAACAACAACATCAATAACAATAACAATAACAAACCAACAAGGGCAACAAAATGGAAAATAAATAAATAAATATTTAAAAAATTAGAAAAATGAACAACTCATTCAGACAAATCCAGTGGCTGGAATGGTAAAGAGATAGTCTCACCAGGTTCTGTGCTGGCAGTTCTATATTTCTCATACATGCATTGTGCAAGCAATAATACATAAAACATGAAAACATTCAATCACTGAAAGACATGTTTAACAAAAACATACCAACATCACAGAAGTGTTGTAGTTGATATGAAGTGCAAGACCCATCAGTACTCTTGATGTCAATAACTGACATCAGATGAAAAAGAAATACATAGATATGCTTTTTATGAAATAATGATAGCACTAAAATGTTTATATGACCACAATAAATCACTCTCCAGATGATAAATTATAACACTGGACAGTCTTTGGCATCTCTCCCATATGTACTCTCCACTTTCTCTACCTTGGTCTAATTCTCAGAAGGCTTTCAGGCTCCACCAATAGGGTTTCCTTTCCTTCTGCTCCCCACCCTCAGACCCCCAGTTGGGTATGTCAATGGGAAGCACAAAAAGAAGTCAGAGATTAGAGTGGTGATGAGAAGCAAAGTAAAATTCATGAACAGGAGGACCATTATCTGGAAGACAACCACAGAAAATAGTTTTTAGCATGACATTTGCTCACCAAGGAATGGCCTATTCTAGGGGGGAAGTTTCTGATTGCTTTCTGATAATTTACTTGTCAGTTCAATAGTCTGCATCTGAAAATCTCAAAAAAATGATCATTTACTCTCAGCTGAAATGACAGTTGCTAAATACTGGCACCTTCCATTTGAAGATCAAAAAGACAGTACCCCTTCTTTTTATATGTTCCTGGTTCTGTATTTATTATGCAGTGGGAATGAATATATTTGCATTATTATCCCTGTTCTCAAGCTATAGACTATACAGAAAACTCTACTTCTAAATGTTCATTCAGAAAATGACTTCATATGTTTATCATAACATTCTTTTTAAATTACCATTTCAGAAATGAGATCAATATCCACCTAACAGCCAATATTGCTAACATACTTCAGGCACATAAAAATACATAGTGTGTATAATAAACTTAATAATTTTTCAAATATCCCAGAAACAAAGAAAATTAATAGATCTGGCAATTGGTATAATCTTGGAACATCTGTTGTACATCTGTTAGTGATTTTTAAATAGCAATTCTCTATTTTCATGAGGCCATAATGACCCAGGTATATTACATTCAAAGCATATAATGTAAAAGACAATTTTATGATTCTAAGTAATTGCAAAGAATTAGACTAGCATTTGCTAAGTTCAAACTAGTATATAAAAATACACCTACAACTTAGTATTATTCCAGCACTATACATGATTCACTTAATGTAGTCCATCAATATTTACAGTAAGTAATTGATAGGTTACAATATAAATTGCTAATTTTGAAATGTTTAACAATATACAATGTGCATAGTCATATATAACTTTAGCCTGTAAGTAAACACCACCCCTTTCAAAATACTCAGTGTGGGAAGGTTGCAGTCTTATTCTAACAATGTTGTCATTGCTTTAGTCTTATTTATTTATTTATTTATTTATTTATGAGGAGGGAGAGCAGAACACTACTCAGCTAGTGGGCCTCAGGCATGCAAGTCCTGTGTCCTAATTATAAGTTCTCCCTGGCCACCAAAATTATATTTAAACAGCTCCTTTGAAATTACCTTCATATTCTTCAGCATAATCTTTAATAGTAGTAAAGTCTTACAGGTAGAACTGAGTGTCAGGTGAAATAAAACATCATTATTCCGGTTGAACAAAACAGGCTGTGTTCAAGTCCCTCCTCCCTACCTGTAAGGAGGAGTCTCCAGGAACAGTGAAGCAGGTCTGAAGGTATCTATCTTCCTCTCTCTCTCTCCTTCCCTCTCAATTTCTCTCTTTCCTGTCAAGCAAAACTAAAATTAAAAAAAATTAAAATAAATATATGGCCTCCAGGAGCAGTGAATTCACAGTGCAGGCACTGAACCACAACAATGGCCCTGGTAGCAATAAAAAAAAAGGGGGGGGGGCTCAGAATTGCAGCTTTTCTAATCAAGAAAACAAACAATTAAAAAGTGCATCTAAACTAATGATTCTAAAATCAATTTATGTTCCTTGTAAATTTCAAAGGATTCAAAGTAAATGTGACTAGTAGTAGTATTTTTAGAAAAAAGTACTTAGTCTGCTAAAATAATCAGCTAGAAATGACAACCACTCTGTTTAAAAATACAAATGACAGCATGTTTGGATGGGGGTGGGAGTGGATGAAAATATATTCCAGATAATAATTCACCAATTTTCCAAGAATCCTTTATGAAAGAAAACACATTCTCTTAAATGTCTGAACCTTAAAAAAACTATATTCATTTTTTAAGATGACTGAAAGTATTATCATAGAAAACTGTTTACTTCATGAATCAGTAGTCAAGCCCAGCCATACTATTCCTTAATAAGTTGTGCTATACAGGTAACAAAATTTAAGTAAAAATTATCACCAATATTCTGCCTGATAAAGGGACATTCTAAGAGGTGGAGATGTTATAAAATATTACAGAGATTATTAAAATGATTATTAATCCATTACATGCTCACCTTGAAGACATCTTGCTTGATGTGTGAGAATTACTTATTAAAGAGTTGTGAGAATTACTTGTTATATCTTTCCTCAGATACGCTCATAAAAGTACTATTTTATGAGTCTATTTTACCATTTTACCAAGAAAGAAATTGAGCTTTTTTTTAAAAAAAAAATACTCTTCCTTGTATTTTACAGTGAAAAAAATTCTTCATTCTGAAGTCAAATGTATAACTTAAAGGAAGAGAAAAATGGAACAATAAAAGATGTACCAGTAAAATAAATAACTTTAAGAGCAAACCCTGGACATATAAGAAAGTTGTTGATGAGTCTGAAAAGATGAAAAAGCACATCATATATGCACAGCTGTAGGTCAATTTCTGATGAAAATTAAATTTAAAATGGCTTCTAAAATTTTAATTTGGTTTGAGAAAAAGAAACTCAATATCTATGGGTGCTCAAAATGTTCCACTCAACTTATGAAATAGTGATTTTGTTATGATAATCGCCAAGTACCTTATGAATCCCAGTGGCACGACATTTCTTTATGAGATTAAAGATTTCATATGAATGGCAAAGTAATTTTCTCCTTCCTACAACTCAGCGATCCTACTGAACGACTGAAATAATTCCCATCATTAAAGCATCACTTTTAGGGGTACTGGTTACTCTCTGGCACAAGTCTGAAAGGACTCAACTCTTTCCAGAAAGGTTTTAGCAACTAACTCGTAAGCAGAAATGGAGTGACTATGAGGCAGGCATGAGCTGAGCTTCAAATGTGACCTGAGGCTGAGAGACTCCACAGGACGGAGAACAACTCTCAGGTCTGACAACTTCTCCTGGCAGCACCTGCCCTCACCTGGACTGACAGCCTAGTTTTTGATCTAATCACTTTTCCTTTGTGGGTGCCTCAACCATCTGGTCTATAAAATGGGGGTAATTTTAACAGTCGCCTGCCCACACACTTCTTTGAAGTCAGTTAATGAATGCTCTCCCGGATGCACTTAAAAGCATTTGATGCTAAAGAAAAAAAAAAAGACTACATAGATATGTGTGTGTGTGTGTGTATATATATATATAGAGAGAGAGAGAGAGAGAGAGAGAGAGATCTTGAAAAGAACACTGTAAATATGTACGTTGGTGCTCATTAAGTCACTGATACCACCAAGCACTGATACCCCCAGACCCTCTCCCACCTCCGCCCCCGCCTTCCAGAGCTTCCTTGGGACCCTCTGGCCAGCACAGTCTGTCCTCTCGGACCCAGAGCTGCAACAAAAGCCGCTGGGACGCCGACACTGAAATGGACCAGACAAAAGGAAGCGGACCTGGACCTGTGCGGAGGCAGCCGGCGGGCGGAGGGGGGCGTGTGCCCGCGGTCTCCCCCGCGAGCTCGGAGATCAAACCCGACGCGGCTCTTCAACTCCGACCTGGAGGGCTCCGGGCTCCGGGCTCCGGGCTCCCGGCTCCCGGCTCGCGGCTCCGGGAGCTGCCCGGCCCCGCCACGCCCCTGGCGGCTCGCCGCCAGGCTCGCGGCGCCCGGTCCCGTAATTCCACCCTGTGCCACGTCTCACCCCGCGGCCGCACCCAGAGCCTCAGGTGCGAAAGTTAAGCCGCTGCGGCGTCACCTGAGGCCGGCAGCCAGCCCAGCCCAGCCCCCGGAGCGCCCCCGCAGGGTGCACACCCGCGGCCCAGCGGCCCAGACGGCCGCCCGGAGGCCAGAGCCCTCCAGAGCCGCCGCTGGGCTCCGAGCCGCCGGTCCTCACCTGCTTCGGCGTCCCCGGGCCGTGGGCCCCACGCGCCCGGCCGCCAGCAGCCCGGCTCTGAAGACTCTCGGGGCGGCTCGGCTGCGGCAAATCGGTTCAGGGGAGACGGGAAGCGACAGGAGCCAAACCCCGCGGAAAACGCTCAGGCGGCCCGGAGCCCGCGGCTTGGGCCTGGGCGCCAGGACGCCTGGGCGCTCGCCTTGCGCCGCCGCCCGCCAAGCTCCAGCCCTCGGCGGGTTGAGGCCCAGGAGGCGTGTGGGCGGCGCCCGGCCTGACCCGCGCACACAGCCGAGCCCCGCCACGCCGCGGGCTGCTGGCCAGGTGGAACCCGGGAAGTTGTCTCGTGCCACCCGCCCCCACCCCCCTTACCAAAGACTTGAAGTTGCAGACGCCTTCTGTTAATGGCTTGGTGGCTTCCACCCTCTCCTGGACTTCCACCTGCTGGGTCTACTGCCTACTAAAAATGGGCAGAACCAACTTCCTGCCTAAGGACCCTTCACACATAACACCGAGACACTACCTGGGCTGACTTTACCTTTCCGCTGTCCACCTTCTTCCTTACTTAACCTCCTTGTGGGTAAGGGTCCACCTGTGTACAAGCAGGGGGAACCACTGAAGTGTGCTGGCCTCCACTCGTGGCAAAGTGTACAGTTGGTTGGTGAGTTGATGCTGTAGGTAAATCACAGGTGCCTTGTTCAGGGAGCCCAGGAGCCAACTGGGAACAGATGTTGACAGTACGTCATAAACTTGATTCAGAGCAATGAAAGTAGGTATCAAAAGACTGCACGCAAGGTCTAGACTATTAAAAAAAGTTCTAAGGGAGTCGGGCGGTAGTGTAGCTTGTTAAGCGCACGTGGCGCAAAGCACAAGGACTGGTCGGAGTCCCCGCACCCCGCCTTCAGGGGAGACTCTTCACTGGTGGTGAAGCAGGTCTGCAGGTGTCTTTCTCTCCCCTTCTCTGTCTTCCCCTCCTCTCTCCATTTCTCTCTGTCCTAACAACAACGACATCAATAACAACAATAACTACAACAACACTAAAAACAAGAGCAACAAAAGGGAAAATAATTTTTTTTTAAAAAAAAGTTCTTATTACCTGGTTTGGGGGGTGGGAAAGAAGCTAGAAGGAAACCTAAAAGGATTGACTAATTTTCTCTGGTACAGAAATTTCCCTTTTCTGGAAGTGATTTTTTTGGAGACTTGTTCCATACCATGAGTTACACACAAAGATATTTCCACCTGCAAACTTGGTGAGATTTATAACAAAAGTCAAACAAAGATATCACAGGGAAATAATATAAAAGTATACGTCCCAATTTGCTTTATGGACATCAACACAAAATTTCATGTAAACAAAGGTGCAACTAACAATCTAAACTTATCAATATAGAAAAACATTTTAAGGGGGCCGGGCAATGGTGCACCTGGCTGGGTGAGCATAGTACTGAATCAAGGACCCACACAAGGATCTGGGTTCAAGCCCCAGGCTCCCCACCTACAAAGGGGACACTTCATACTAGTGAAGTAGGTCAGCAGGTCAGCAGGTTTCTAGCTCTCTCTTTCCCTCACTAGTTGCCCTTCCTCTCTCAATTTCTCTCTGTTCTATAAAAAAGTAATTAAAAAATAAATAAAGCCACCAGGAGCAGTGGATTCATAGTGCCTTCACCCAGTCCCAGTTATAATCCTGGAGGCAACAAAACAAAACAAACATTTTATAACACAAGTGGATACACCCAATGATAAAGATTAAAGACAAGAGCTGCCTCTTTGAAAGAATAAATAAAATATATAAATCATTGGCTAGACTAACTAGGAGAAAAAGAGAGAAAGCTATGGTAAAATCAATCAGAATAGAGAGAGAGAGAGATGAGATTACAATTAATGGTGCAGAGATACAAGGGATCATACAAGACTATTGTGGACACTTACATGCAAATAAATTAGACAACATAGCAGAAATGGACACATTCTTAGAGTCGTACCAACTGCCAACGTTAACACAAGGGGACGTAGATAAGCAGAACAGGTCATTTATTAGTACGTAAATTGAAACAGTAATCAAAAGTCTTCCTAAGAACAAAAGCCCAAATCCATATGGCTATACTAATGACTTCTACAAGACTAGCACCCAGTTTCCTCAAACTCTTCCAGAAAGAAGGAGTTCTCCAAAAAACACTGTATAAGGCTATTATCATTCTGATCACCAAAGCAGGAAAAGACTTTACCAAGAAACAATAATGTAGACCTGTATCCCTGATGAACAGTGATACAAAGATCCTCAACAAAATCTTGGCTTACCAAATCCAACAATATGTTAAGAAAATAATGCACCAAGATCAAATAGAATTGATCCCTGGGAAACAAAGATGGTTCAACATCTGAAAATCAATCAACATTATAGACCATATCAACAAAAAGAAAGATAAAATTGCATAATCATATCAATTGATGCATAAAAAGCAAGTGACAAAATTCAACACTTGTGGTAAAGACCCTCAAGAAATTGGGAGTGGAAGGAAAATCCCTCAACATAATGAAGGCTATATGTGACAAACCCATGACTAACATCGTACTAAATGGGGGAAACTAAAAGATTTCCCCCTAAAATCAGTAACTAGAAAAGGATGTCCATTCTCATTCTGATTCAACGTACGTCTAGAAGTCCTAGATGGTGCAATCTGGCAAGAAAGAGATATGAAAGAAATTCATATTGTAAAGGAAGAAGTTAAATTAACATTATTTGCAGATGATATATTATACCTAGAGGACCCAAAAAACACTACCAAAAAAATACTGGAAATTAATAAATTCAGTCAAGTAGCATTACACAAACTGAAGTCAGGGATTGTGGTGCCTCCATTATTCTTCTTTTTCCTCAGGAGTGCTATGGCTGTTCATGATTTATTTATGGCTTCATCAAAAAGGAAACAAAGTGTTAAAGAGGATGTGGAGGGAGAGGAACTCTATTGTATTGTTGGTGGGAATGCAAAGTGCACAGTCATCATGGAGAACAGCAAGGAGAATCCTGAAACAAATAGTAGTGGGAATACCTAATGATTCATCAATACCCATCAACTGCCTGTCAGTTGATGACTGGATAAAGATGTCACAGCACATATATTCAGTGAACTACTGCTTAGCGATTTTTTTTTTTTTAATGTGTCTTTTGGGACAAAAAAGAATGGAACTAGAGGTGATTATGCTTAGTGAATTAAGTCAGGAAGTAAAGGACAACTACTGAATGATTTCACTCATATATGAAATATAGATAATTGAAGATTATGAAATTGATAAAATAAAGTCAACCCATATCTCAGAGATACGATGGGAGAACTATGGTGATTATCATTGAGGGGAGGTGTAGGGGAGGTGTAGAGAACTTTTGTGATGGGAATGGTGTGGGCTATACCCCTATTATTTTATAATATTGTAAATCTGTTGGGTAGTATGCCAGCTCCCCCAGCTTAAAGCTTCTGTCTCTGTTCCTGCTTAACTAAGCACCAGCATGCCTTCAGGGAATTGGTTTGATCCCATTTAAAGCTGCCGTCTATTTACATAAACCACTGTTAACTAAGCACCACCCTCCCTCCAGGGCATTGGTTTAATCCCCACTGGTTCACGATGTCTTTTTGTAAATCTGCTGCTTATGTGTCCCTGTTCCGGGTGCCAAATGCTGGGATAGCCTGAGGGTGCTTCTTTCTGAGCAAGTGCTCTCTGGGTCGGAGAGAACTCAACTGGAGTCAATCTAAGCTGCTGCGTGGGAGAGAGATCAGGAACTTGTGCCGAACTAACATAGCAGGAGATACACTCTGGAACTCTCAGAGCTGGAAAGCAATTCCAAGTGTTTTTACTCAGAAAAGCAGCTTGTATATATACTAGCCAAGTAGGGTGGAAACAGGGTGTGACGTGGAGAGGGTGGAGCGAAAAGACAGTGGTGGAAATCAGGGTGACTACGAGAGGGGGACAGAGCAAAAAGACATCGTGAACCAGTGGGGATTAAACCAATGCCCTGGAGGGAGGGTGGTGCTTAGTTAACAGTGGTTTATGTAAATAGACCGAAGCTTTAAGTGGGATCAAACCAATGCCCTGAAGGCATGCCGGTGCTTAGTTAAGCAGTAATAGAGACAGAAGCTTTAAGCCAGGGAATGTTTACAGCAATCGTAGAAAAATAGTCAACATCAGCCAGGGGAATTTTGATGCATTGTTTGGAACGGGTCGATTAGAAACAGGGATTCAACAGGCAGAAGCCAAGTTTCCAATTGGGTATTTTGATCAGGTACACCTCTGCGCATTAAGAGCATGGGAGCGATTAAAACCACCCATGGGAGTGGCCTCAGCCCCCATTCTCTCCCTTCAACAAGAACCTGATGAATCCCTGGCTAAATTCATTGCCAGGGTCCAGTCGAGTTTGCAAAGGAAGATTTATAATCCTGACGCTCGTTTTCTCTTCCTGCGATCCACTGTCTAGGATGGAATGCTTCCACATTTCCGACAGGCCTGTATCACTCTTAAAAACGAACACCCAGATACCTGGATTATAGCTACACAGGATCTTAGATCAAGCTCTTTTCAAGCACTTATGATGCAGGCCTATGCAGCTACCTTATGTAAGCAAAAAGGGGCTTGCTTTCAGTGCGGTCATGTAACCAATGTCCAGAAAATAAGCCGAGACCCTGCTTCCAGTCAGGGCAACCCCGCCTCCAGTCAGGGAGCCAGAGACCATGAATGCCTTGTCCTAGATGCCAGAAAGGGTTTCACTGGAGGAGAGATTGTTGGTCAAGTTTCCATAGGAATGGCACGCCCCTGCCAAATGTAAACAGGAATTTAAAGTAGGTGTGGGGCTTCCCTTAGCCCCGCCCACAAGAGGGAATGAAGCAGGTCACCCGCTTGGTGCCATGCCCTTCTTCCATAAACAGATGCCCAGCTTGGGACCCAACCCGTTGCTCCGCCCACCACGCCAAGTAACAATAGCAGAGGGTGAACAGAAGGAGGAGCGCGCAGCGTGTGGGAACTTCCAGAGTAGGAATAACCAGCTGGAGCAAGAGAATGGTTCAGATTCAGAGCCTGAGATTTTGTGGACCACTCCTGTTTTAGAAAGGGGTCATCCGACTATGACGATAAGGATTGGCAATATTCCTTTTAAGTGTTTGATTGACACGGGGGCAGATAAGACAATCTTAAGACAAGCAAAGGTTCCCCAGAGTTTGGAACTCCTCCCAGGACCGAGCTTACATGGTGTTGAAGGGTTGACTCAGGCATTCCTCACACGAGATTCCCTTGTGTGGGAAGATCCAGAAGGGACTGCCAGATGCTTCTGGTCTTTAATAGCTGATATAAGCACCAATTTATTGGGAAGAGACTTGCTGGAATCTTTGGATGTAGTAATATCCTCAGGACACCACACTCACTCCTGTGAGACTGCTAGACCCAACCAGCACCCCCAATACTAACTGCCACTGTTCGTAACAGAACTCCCCGCTTAGATTGGCTTTCTAATGAGCCTGTCTGGGTGGAACAGTGGCCTTTGCCTAGGGAGAAGCTAGAAATTTTAAAAGAACTCGTCCAAGAGCAGTTGTCTTTGGGACACATTCATCATTCCTGGAGCCCATGCAATACTCCAGTCTTTGTAATTAAAAAGCGCTCAGGAAAATGGCGCCTCCTCCAAGAACTTCGTGTGGTTAATAAAACCATGCAGGTTTGGGGCTCCCCCCAAAGGGGTTTGCCTCTTGCTTCTGTGATTCCCACAGGAATTCCAATCATAGCTATTGATATACAGGATTGTTTTTTCTCTATTCCCTTACACCCACAAGATTGTAAACGTTTTTCCTTCTCTGTTCCTTCTATTAATAATGCCAGCCCTGCCGATAGATAGATAGATAGATATGAATGGGTGGTACTGCCCCAGGGCATGGCCAATTGTCCTACTATTTGTCAAGCGGCTGTTAAATCTGCCCTTTTTCCACATATTCATAAGGGCCTTAAGGTTTTTCACTATATGGATGATGTGTTAATATGGGGAGAATTAGATACAGATCTCTCTGCCCTACGTGATTTTCTAATCCCTGCCTTAAAGAGAAGTGGACTTAATGTAGCTCCTGAGAAGATACAACTAATTCCTACAATATCTTTCTTAGGCTCAGAGATTTCCCTAATGCAAATTCGTCCTTTAAGACCTTGTGTTACTTTTCCTTCTAATTTCACTCTTGTTTCTTTACAAAGTTTTCTTTGAAATTTGAATTGGCTTAGGCAGTATCTGTATCTGCCTACTAGCTGCCTGCAACCACTGTTCGATCTGTTAAAAGGAAACAAACAGCCCTCCTCAAAGCATATGTTAACCCCCAAAGCCTCCTTGGCACTGGAAAAAGTTAACCAGGCTCTCCAGGACATGCACCTCATTCGGTTCTCCCCCTCCTCTCCAGTAAATCCTCTAATCTTTAACTCCACCCCCACGGTAGTGGGAGCACTGTGGCAGAAGCATGGCATTCTCAAATGGCTTCATCCACCAGTAGGCGGAGTTCTAAGACTTCTTACGAAGATTGATGCCTTAGCATTCATTCATGGTTCACCAAGGAAGAAACAGATCGGTACAGGTCTTAGGAAGGGAACCGGATTCAATCATTCTTCCCTTTTCTCTCACAGATACAGAATGGCTCATACGCCACCATTCTCGTTTTGCCATAAGTTTAATGGGTTTTCCAGGACAATTAGATAATCATTTTCCCTCTAATAATTTGATAGCTTCTTTACCTCTTTTACCTCTACTAGTACCTAAACTTTTCTCTCGAGATCCCATCCCCTCTGCTCCTACAATGTTCACTGATGGTGGAAAAGAGGGAGATGGTGCCCTTATATATTATTCAGACCAGCAATACCCCAAACCTCTCTTTACTAAGCTTCCTGATGATTCCCCTTAGTACAAATAACTTTATGCTGTTTTCCTTGCATTAAAAGTTGTACCAGAAGCCTTCAACCTATTTTGACAGTGTGTATACTGTTAACTTACTTCCATGGCTTGCTCGATCTTATGTGAGAATTGATGACAACCCACTTTCTCCTCTTTTAATTCAAATTGCCTCTATGCTCTGTTCTCAAACCCAACCACTATATGTTCAGCACCTACATTCCCACAGCCCTCTTCCTGGTGCCCTGTCTGAAGGGAATGCTGCAGCTGACCACCTCGCCTCCATGGGAATTCTCCTAGCTTCTGTCTCTAATCCTGCTGACTTTCATTCCCTAACCCATGTTAATCTTAAAGGACTTCGAGCTCGATTTCCTGATATTCCTTTGGCATAGTTAAAACGTATTCTTGCTACATGTTCCTCCTGTGCAGATCTAATCAAAAGCCCTGCTATTCAAACTCTGGGGTTTAATCCTTGAGGTTTAAAAGCCAATGCTCTTTGGTAAATTGATGTCACCCACATACCAAACTTTGGCAAACAAAAATATGTGTTCATCTCAATTGATACCTTCTCTAAGTTTATGTGGGCTACAGCTCAGACTGGAGAAAACTCAAAGAAGCTTATAAGCCAAATGCTCTCCTGTTTTGTTGTAATGGGGGTACCTCTTCAACTTAAAACTGACAATGGGACTGCTTTTACCAGCAAACAATTTAAAGATTTTTGTTCCCTCTGGAACAGTACTCATACTACAGGCATTCCATATAATCCACAGGGACAAGGCATTGTTGAGAGGGCCCATCAAACTCTTAAAGCTCAATTAAATAAAGAAAAAGGGGAAATGTACCCCCCCAATATCCAGCTGGCAGAAGCCTTAACTACATTAAATCTCTTTAATATTTACAAAAACTCGGTCCAACCTCCTATTATTCTTCATTGGCAAACACCACCCACCCTCCCAGCTATTAAAGTCAAATGGAAAGAACCATTCGATAAAATTTGGAAAGGACCTGACCCCTTGTTGACTATGGGGAGGGGTTTTGCACACGTTTTTCCACAAAATTACTCCAAACCTGTTTGGGTTCCTGCCTGCCATGTCTGGCAATACCCACATGATGGCACTGATATCCCTGAGGAACGAGAAACACTGCAAGAGGACTGGCTGCAAGAGGACTGGCTGCAGGACGCACCCCAGGATCCAAAATACAACATGGCAGAATCTAAAAAATCTGATTCACAGAACTCTTCCTTCACCCCCACCCCCCAAATGTCTTCTGCTATGACTGGCCAATTGTGTTTTGTGAGTGAGTGAGTTGGAAAAAAAAATTGAGTGAGTTGAGTGACCAAAAATTTTTGTACGACCTATTGTGCTCAGAGTACTCTTAAATTTAACTGACTTTATATAAAATGGCTGGACGCAGCCATGGTTTCTGGAGATGTCCAGAAATAGTCCAAGAATTGCTTTTTTACTCTTTTTGATTTCTTTTTTAAGTCTTGGTATAAATATGAACTGTTTAGTCTTAAACTGTGTGAGTAAAGATGGTTCAACTATGACATTAGATCTAAATTCGCATTTGAAATGATATGTCTTAGTTACAAAAGTTTTTCTCCTCCTGTGTGTTATAAACTACATGTTTAATATGTGTGTTTCAAGTTTGGTAAACATTAACTTAACAGTTAAAGTGTAACTTTGAAGCTACATTCTTACCAGGAGAGGCAAAATTAATTCCCTAAAGTAACTTGTTGTTTTCGCCAAGCTGGCTTCGCAGGCAGGGGACAGAGATGACCAGAGACTCATGGCTGAGTGGAGAACAGTATTTCTTTATTGACATGGAACACAGTGCAATCTAAACTATCTCTAATCACAATCTTGTCCTCTATCTTTCACCTCTCTCCTCCGGAGGAAGAGTAAGGAACAAAGGAAATACATAGGATAGGAGGTGGGGAGAAGGAAGAAGCTCGAACTAGCAAGGACTAAACCAAAATCTCCCGGAGGCAGGGGGAGTGAGACCAAACCAATGTAACAGAATGACCATGTAAATAGACCACAATGTCAAGCAATGTAACAGAGGGATCCCAGAAGCAGAACTAGAAGCATACCAACAGTAACTGAGTGTTTAAGGTAAAAGTCTAGATATTCAATGTGACAATTCATCATCTCCTAAGTTAAAATACAAATTCTCTATACAGGACATTTTTGGAGGGCCCCCAAAAATGTCCTGTAAGCTATCTTGTGGAAATTAATCCACAACAAATCTGGCATCAATCTGACATTGTAAATGTTCACAAAAAAATTGTCACTAAAATGTGTTAACTCTCTAGTAACCTGATTTTATTTAAAAGTTTACTTAAAAGTCCAATGTAAAAATAGTGAAGAATATATATATATATTTTTTTTACTTAAATTTGGTTTGAAAATTTTGCTGTACAGAGATTGCTACATGAGGTCACATAAGATGACCTTTAAACAAAATTATAAATATACCTAAACCAATTATATTCATCAAGTTATCAATTATAGTAAACTTCTAAATTGTTACAAAGTTTTTTCATAAGTAATTGACTACAGCTATGTTAAGCCTTCGCATGAAGAAGCATCTGTTCATACGGAATCCCCAGAAATCCATCTTGGACCCCTGACCTCTGACATCACCCACAATTACAGCCATCCCCCTAAAACCCATGATGTGACCTGACACAATCTGGAGAACCTGATTCACAGACTCTAAAGGACAAGACTTTCCTACTGCCTTTCTCTCATCCATTGCTGTCTGCTCTTCCTACTTCTGCTTTGCCCATCATGTTTTTGCGGTTCCAGTTCACTCTCTACAGAGAAGAAAAGTTCCAGTGGCTGTCGTCCTCCATCAAGATTTTTCCCTGGTCATTGACATTGGACTGATGCTTCTATTGGACTTGCTGGTACACCTGTGGACACTCCCTTTATACTGCTGGACTTCTCGAGGACTGACTGTAGAAGTCCATGGAACTTTCTGCCAGCTGACTCGGGACTTTGCAATACAAGATCACCCCTCTAGCTCCTCGGCTTATCAGGCACCCACTCCTCCACCCACCAGGCAGCCCTCCCCTCTGCCTACCATACCTCTCTTCAGTCTCACTATGTCCCTTGCTACTCTTACTTATCCCTCCCTGTCTTGTGCTAGTTCTTTTTGAAGATACTTACACACTATCATTCTGGTTTCTTCTCAACAGGTTTCTGTTCATCCCTACACTGCTATTCCCCTGACAGAGATGAAGCCTTTTACAGACATTGAACCAGTTATATATGGCCATTAAGTAAGAGGGAGATGTTGGGGGAATTGTGAGGATGTGGTTGAGCTTGGAAGGGCTTGAGCCTGAGGGGTGTGTGAATCCTGTTAGTCTCTCTCTCTACCGAGAGGTTGAGCAAGGAGGGGCAGTAGAACCCCAAAAGGTATGCCTCTTATCAGTCTCCCTGCCTCACAAATTGCCCTGCACTCCTGATACTATGGCCATTAGATAAAAAGAAAGGGGGAGGTGTTGGGTAGTATGCCAGCTCCCCAGGCTTAAAGCTTCTATCTCTATTCCTGCTTAACTAAGCACCAGCATGCCTTCAGGCATTGGTTTGATCCCACTTAAAGCTGTGGTCTATTTACATAAACCACTGTTAACTAAGCACCACCCTTCCTCCAGGGCATTGGTTTAATCCCCATTGGTTCACAATGTCTTTTTGCTCCATCCCCCTCTCGTAGTCACCCTGATTTCCACCACTGTCTTTTCGCTCCACCCTCTCTACATCACACCCTGTTTCCACCTACTTGGCTAGTATATATATACAAGCTGCTTTCCTGAGTAAAAACACTTGGAATTGCTTTCCAGCTCTGAGAGTTCCAGAGTGTATCTCCTGCTATGTTAGCTCAGCACAAGTTCCTGATCTCTCTCCCATGCAACAGCCTAGATTGGCTCCAGTTGAGTTCTCTCCAACCCAGAGAGCACTTGCTCAGGAAGAAGCACCCTCAGGCTATCCCAGCATAAATCCATAATAAAAAGAAAGAAAAGTAAGATAAAATCATTAGAAAATGGGATCATATATATGATCATTTATATTTACTAGTAATTTACAAAATTACAAAATAAAATGAGTATAATTCCACACTGATCCCACCACCAGAGTTCTTTGTCCCCATTCCCTCCATTGGAAACTGCACTGATTGTCTCAAGGCCACAGATATGGGTTGACTATTATTTCTCTAACTATCTGTCTATGTATACTTTTCCCCATTTTTTCTATGGTCCTGAATTTTCTTCCATTTTAAGTCACAGCTACATCTATTACTACTTCCAATTGTCTTCCCTTTTGTCCTCTTCTTTCTCCGGGTCCTAATGGAATTGGGTTTCAGAGCCCTCTAGTCATCTTCTAACATTTCTCCATCTCTGGAAGTGTGGACCAAGATTCTTTTTGGGGCACAGAAGGTAGGGGGTCTGGCTTCTATAAATGCTTTTCTGATGGACATGGATGTTAACAGGTTGATCCATAACCCCAGCCTGTTTCTGTCTTTCCTTAATAGGGTAGGGCTCTAGAGAGGTGAGGTTCCGTGACACGTTGGTGAGGTCATTCGCCTATCAAGTTCAGGATGGAATCATAGTAAAATCTGCAACTTGGTGTTTGAAAGGCAATAAGTTATGAGGCAGGACAAAATGTTAAATAAATAGGAGCCAAAAAGTAGGAATGGAGCAGGTGAAAATAGGAATTTTAAGATGATGAGAAGCTAGGAAGTCTATTTTTAGGGATGTCCCCTGGAACCCAAGAGTTTAGTGATTTTTCTTGAGCATAGTAGTCAACATGGATGTGGGAAAAAAATATTGTCTGGGAAGATAGTGTCAGAGTTGAGAATAGAGCTAGAAAGCTGAATTAGGGAAGAGAGTAGCTACCAAACTTGAAGAAAAAATATATATACAGTTAACTGTTTACCACATAAATCGACTCAGGGCCCATGTATATTTACATTTAGCACAGGAGCATGTATAACCTCTGAGTCCCTGTCAGTTTGAGCTCCCAGTCCATGATCACAGCTGGGAACATTCTAGGCTGCACTCATTTCCGGACCAGGCTTTCTCCAGTGGCAGAGTAGGCTGACCCAGCATTCCTTCAGAAAGTGGGACAGTTCCTACCATTGCTACTTATAGTGAAGACAAGGTCCTGAAGAGGCCCTTGAAAGGGTTTATGGTGACATTCCTGATGGAAATGGCCAGTGATGGTGGAGAGAGCGAGGTCTATGGGGGCTGAATGGTGGTTCACATAGTACTAAGCACGAGGATCTGGATTGGAGCCCCCAGCTCCCCATCTGTGCGTGTGTGTGGGGGGGGAGCACTTCGCAAGCAGAAAAAACGGTTGCAGTTCTCAGTTTTTCTCTTTCCATATCTTCCCCTCCTCTCTCAATTTCTCTCTGTTCTATCCAATGAAATGAGAAAAATGGCCACCAGGAGCCGTGGATTCCTAGTGCTGGCACTGAGGTCCAGTAATAACTCTGGAGGCAGAAAAAGAGAGAGAGGTCTCATATCTACATCTCATATCATATCTACATCTCATGTCATATCTACAGAGGAATCCTAGGATAACCTGACTTGAGTTCCAGGTGCAGGGTGGCCTGGTAGTGACCAAAGAGACCACCCTAACTGAGCCAATCTCTTGCCCTTTTCCAGCTTTTGTAATCCATTCTTTACCTGAAGATCTTGGTATTCTTTCAACTGTTAAAGCATAGAGTGTCATTTGTTGTATCATAATTGCTCTATGAGGTCTGGCCTCAAGTTAAGGAGGAAATAACCCTGGGATTTTAGTGGTGTCTAAGTTAGCCTTTACTGCATTTACTTGTTTGATTATTCTAATATTGGTGGTCATAAATACAAAAATTGTCCATATATATATATATATATATATATATATATATATATATATCCCAGTATATTCTTGTTCATTTGTATAACTTTTTTTCTTCTAAAGGTTATCAAGGGGTGATAGTAATGTTGATGCTGTTAGAAGAGATTAGGAAATACATCTTACTTTTGTGTAGTTAATTGAGTAGATACAGTGATTGAGGGATGTGAAGTGGTTGAGAGGAGGGTGTCTAGAACTAAGTAATAAACATTTAATTAAATATTTATTATGCCTTCTTTAGGTCATTCTACTAGATTGCTGAGCTTATTATGTCTAAATCTAATCATAGAGGACTACTAAGCACTTTTCTTTGAGGTATATAAATGCACCTAATTTATGGATATGTGTATACACTTACCCAGTCCCCTAGGCCCTAGCCTTAATCTAGAATCTGTAACTTAGCTGGAGAGTGTACCATCTGAAATGGAACTTGGCAGCCCCATGTGTTAGGAAAGTCTCACCAGATTACTGGAGTTGGAAGGTTGACATCTCAGGCTTGATATCTCTGGATACAATCCCAAGCAAAAAGGCAGTTGCAGCATAACATGGCATGGTGACATTGGTTGTGTTGATTTAGTTGAGGTCAGAAAAAACAGGATCATTTTAATAGATGAACAAGCTTTTGACAAAACACAACTTGTTTTTTTATTTTAAAAAAATACCCGGGAGTCGGGCTGTAGCGCAGTGGGTTAAGCGCAGGTGGCACAAAGCACAAGGACCTGCGTAAGGATCCTGGTTCAAGCCCCGGCTCCCCACCTTCAGGAGAGTTGCTTCACAAGCGGTGAAGCAGGTCTGCAGGTGTCTATCTTTCTCTCCCTCTCTCTGTCTTCCCCCTCCTCTCTCCATTTCTCTCTGTCCTATCCAACAACAACAACAACAATAATAACTACAACAATAAAACAATAATGGCAACAAAAGGGAATAAATAAATAAATAATAAATAAATGTTAAAAAATACCCAATTAAAATTAAATTGAATTTAAAAATAGGAAATAATTTTCTTACATGGATGAAGGATATCTATGAAAGTCCATGATATCATAATTAATGATAAAAGGATGAGTACTTTCACCTAAGATCAAAGACTAGTATATCACTTCCTACCAATTTTATTCAACATTGCACTGCAGGGCATATCTAGAATGATGAAACAAGGAAAGCAAATAGAGCAAATTATGTAGATAATAACTGAAAAAAATGAGGATAACAAATTTTCAAGAACTAAAGAACAATAGAGTTCTCAGTTCACTATATAGTATCTATATCAAAGTATATTGTAAAGTTTCTAAATATGTGAGTTAGAGAAATTTTAATAGTTGTCTAGGAGGAAAATAGATTACATGTGAAGGTTCAAAGAAAGACACTGGACTTTTTGACAAAAATAAAACTAAAGAATAAATTCTTAACACTCTGAGGTATGGATTGCTCTACCAATGTCCACATCCATCAGAGAAGCAATTAGAGAAACCAGGACTCCTACCTTCTGCACCCCCAATGAGAGGATTTTGGTTCATACTTTGAGATGGGGGAAATGTTACGGAAGGGTTATCAGAAGGCTCTGAGCCACAGCTCCACTAAGATCTAAAACTTTTTATTTTTTACCAGGAATCTTTATTTTATTTTATTTTCCTCCAGGGTTATTGCTGGGCTCAGTGCCTGCACCATGAATCCACCGCTCCTGGAGGCCAACCCCCCCCCCCCCGCTTTTGTTGCCCTTGTAGCTACGTTGTGGTTATTATTATTGCCATTGTTGATGTAAGTTGTTGGATAGGACAGAGAGAAATGGAGAGAGGAGGGGAAGGCAGAGAGGGGGAGAGAAAGACAGACACCTGCAGACCTGCTTCAACACCTGTGAAGAGACTCCCCTGCAGGTGGGGAGCCGGGGGCTCAAAGGGGATCCTTACACCGGTCCTTGCACTTTGTGCCACATGCGCTTAACCCACTTTGCGCCACCGCCCAACCCCCGGAATCTTTGTTTTTATGCCATCAATGAAAGGGCAACAAATCTGGAAAACACCAGAGGAAGTGAAGCATTATTTTGCTTATCTGAGAAAGAAGAGATAAAAGAAAGGACATTTGAAGCAGTAATAGGTGTAGGTGTGCCTTAGAAAGGAAGTGAAGGTAGAACCACAATGTGAATAAAAATGGACAAAAAGATAGATAGCTAGATAGATATAGATAGACAGATAGATATAGACAGATAGATACAGATATATAGTCAGCCCATTTCTGTGACTTGAGAAAAACTATTGCAGTTTTCACTGGCAATGGATGAGGACACAGAACTTTGGTGGTAGGAACAGTGTGGAGTTATACACCTATTATAACCTTGTAAGTCAACATTAAATCACTAATAATTTTTTAGATAAAACTTTTTCCAATACTGAAATTAATAAAGTATGGGATATAAAAAGACATCTTCACATATGGAGAATTTTAAATATTCTTTTTCATGAGTGATTTCTCAGAAAAGAATTGGAGAATAAGCTGTTTTAAAGAAAGCTGAAACAGCATCTTAAAGAACAGAGAGATGAAAGTTACATGCAAGACAATTATGTCAGACAGGGAGGTCACCAAAATAATGCCTATGTTTTCAATGCTGGAAACTGTGACGATGGCAACATTACAGAGCCTATGGGACTATGCTGATGTAACTAAAGTTATGAGCCCAAGTAAAGAAATCATCTATGGGGGCCAGGTGGTGTCACAACTGGTTGAGCGCACACATTACAGTGCACAAGGACCCAGGTTCAAGTCCTTGGCCCCCACCCGCAGGGGGAAAGCTTCACAAGTGGTAATGCAGGGCTACAGGTTTCTGTCTCTCTCCCTCTCTTATCTCCCTACTCCCCTTTTGATTTCTGGCTGTCTCTATCCATAAATAAAAATTTTAAAGAAATTTAAAGAAAGGAAGGAAGGGAGAAAGAAAGAAAATGAGAAGGAAGGAAAGAAGAAGGAAGTCAGCCATGCAGAAAGTATTCAGGAGTATACAAGTATATCCAACATGGTCACATGATCCTGGAATAGCGGACGATGTTTTCCAAGTCATAAAGGTGTTGTAAAAGGAAATGCCGGAGACATGCAAAGCCTGAAAGAGACAAGACTTTCCTTGCTAGAGGGACTCACATGGTAAACAGGAAGGTGAATAAAGGAAGCTCCGAAAAGCAAAAACCTGACTGAATTAGCAGCAGTATCTTTGAAAGAAATTAAAATTTTGAGGTATAAGGTTTATTAAAAACAGACCTGAAGGAATAAAAACAAGATAAAAGGTCTTAATACTTTCTGATAAGGAATGTATTTTCCCCTCTTATTTTCCCTGAAGTCACAGAATAAAGTCAGATAGATGATAGGTCTGACAAATTGGGAAAATTAAAACACAGGATTCCCACTTACAATAGAATTTCAGATACAATTTTCATATAAAATACTTACACCTAAATATTCTGTAGATATTAAAATTTGAGTATCTCAAGCTTATATAGATACTCAATAATTGAGACTCTTAAAATAAAAGGTTCTCAACCTTGGAAGATATATGAATCTTCTGAAGCTAACTGTGAAAATGTCAATATCCCACTGTCACTCTGGCAAATTGCATCAGAATCTCCTAGGGGTGGGACTTCAGGTGAAGTCAAGGCTAAGAACCATAGCCCTAAAGAGGAGCTAATTTATACAAATTTATTGAACCAAATAAACCTTCCTGGTCAGTTTACTATAGAAAATGAATAAACACGGTTTTCTGCAAATGAAAATCTTAGTTAACACTCACCATATCAAAGTTACAAATGCAGGGCATTTCAGAGATCATTTACATCTTTTCTCAAGACCTCAAAAAGTTAACTTTATGGTTATAAAATACCACATAAGTACACATTTAGTTTGACTCCTCAAATGAGTATCAGGACATGGCTAAGGTTAAAGCAACATGCCATATAGGACCCTAGCTCTGGCCCCTGGTACCACCGGGGAACACTCGCATTGAACCATGGGAGTTCATGCAGGGCATCAGTGTCTTCCGTTTCTCTCTCTCTCTCTCTCTCTCTCTTTCTCTCTCAATATAGAATAAAAAACATTAGCCAACATATCACACATTTGGATTCCCTTGCTTCACGGCACTTGAATGAATTAATGCATGAATAAGTAGCCAAAAAAACTATAAAGTAAGATTTTGCATCTAATTGTCTACTAACATCTCTCATCTTATCAGATGTAGTGGCTGGCTAGTCATCTCAAAGTAGTTGTGTTGTTTTATTTTTTATTTATTTATTAATGAGAGGGATAGGAGGAAATAGGGAAAGAACCAGATTATCACTCTGGTACATGTACTGTCAGGGTTGAACTCAGGACATTGAGCTTGAGAGTCCAACACTTTATCCATTGCACCACCTCCTGGACCTCAAGTGTTGTTTTACACTACAGAAACTGGATACAATTACGTTGATTATTTTTTTAAAAATTTTTATTAATTTTATTTGACAGGACAGAGAGAAATTGAGAGAGAAAGGGAGTAGAGAGAGGAGACAGAGACACCTGTAGCACTTAGTTACCACTCATGAAGTTTTCCCCCTGAAAGTGGGGACCAAGAGCTTGATCCCAGGTCCTCGTGCATGATAGCACGTGCACTTACCTAGGTACACCATCATCTGGCCCCACTATAACTGAGTTTTCATAACCTCTGGCTGGCTTCAATTATAATTTCCAGCCAAGATTAGGATAAATTATATGGATATTACTTTTGTTCTACAAACTCAACATTATGTGACACAACACTTAAGATCCTACCAGGAGGGAGTCGGGCAGTAGTGCAGTGGATTAAGCGCACGTGCAGCAAAGTTCAAGAACCAGTAGAAGGATCCCGGTTGGAGCCCCTGGCTCCCCACCTGCAAGGGAGTCACTTCACAGACAGTGAAGCAGGTCTGCAGGTGTCTGTCTCTTCCCCTCTTTGTCTTCCTGTCTTCTCTCTATTTCTCTCTGTCCTATCCAACAACGATGACACCAATAACAATAATAACCATAACAATGAAAAATAAGGGCAACAAAAGGAAAAATAAATCAATATTTAAAAAATATCCTACCAGGACATTTAGGTGATTTGGAGACAACAAACAGAAAGGATTAAATGCCTTAAATTAATTGCATCATTTGTGCAGTAGTAACATTTTAAATCAGGAGACTATACTGGAGAACTCTCAGAAGGCTAGACATGGACCTGCCCTATGATCCTGCAATTCCTCTCCTGGGGATATAGCCTAAGGAACCCAACATATCCATCCAAAAAGATCTGTGTACACATATGTTCTTGGCAGCACAATTTGTAATAGCCAAAACCTGGAAGCAACCCAGGTGTCCAACAACAGATGAGTGGCTGAGCAAGTTGTGGTATATATACACAATGGAATACTACTCAGCTGTAAAAAATGGTGACTTCACCGTTTTCAGCCGATCTTGGATGACTGTGGAGAGCCATGTGCCGTGCCCCAAGATGGCGCCAGCCTCCTCTACCCTCCAGACCACAGGGAGAAGAAAACAACTCCATAAATGGCCTGAGACTGAGAGCGCGCTTGCTTCTGCGATCGTGTGCCTATGAGCAGCTGCTACGTGTGCCCTTGGGATTGGCTGACCCATGAGTATATAAGTTGGAGGTTAGGTTATAGCGGGGCTTTTTGCTGTTCAAGGTTCCCGAATAAACTGCTTGAAGAAGAACTCGGCGTTGCGTGATCCTTGCAGGCAAGGGTGGACACGACAAGTGGTGGCCCGTACGGGGACATCATCCGAAACGGGGTTCAGAACTTTGGCAGTCGGGGCAGTACACTGGTAAGTTCCCAGGGTAAAGTGGGACAATAAGGCCCGCGGTGAGGCGGCTAGCAGGGCTCGTCTCTGTAGATAAAGGACGAGCGGGAGAACGTTCGTGGGTTTAGCGAACGGAAAGTAAAAGTCCCCCCAGGTAGCGGACGGGGAGTACAAAGTGGGCTAGCAGCCACATAATTTTTGGGAGGAAGTTATCATGGGGACTTCCCAGTCCCATCCAATTTTTTTGGCTCTGCAGGAGCTACTTCTATCCAAGAAATTAAAAATCAAGAAGTCCACACTTGAAAGATTCTTGAGTGAGTGTGACATAGTCGCCCCCTGGTTCGCAGCCTCAGGGAGCTTGACTGTCTCTTGCTGGGAGAAGTTAGGAAAGGACCTAGACTTTGCTTGGGAGCAGGATGACCTGAAAGCAGGAGTAAGGCCCATATGGAAATTAGTGCGCAGTCGCCTTGAGGATCAGAAGTGCTGCGAGGCCGTTGAAAAGGGGCAGAATGCCTTGGAAATGCTACAGGAGGAACGCTCTGAGAAAGCATAAAGTAAGAAAGGAGGAGAGAAAGGGAAATCTTTATACCCTGATCTAGAGGAGCTGGAAACACTCCCCTCCTCCTCCTCGGAATCAGAGGAGGAGGAGGGGGAGCCCTCCTCCTCCTTGGAATCAGAGGAGGAGGAGGGGGAGGACGTGCAGGCCTTAGTGGAGAGACTGGAAGAGGCTACTTTAAGAGAAAGAAGGAAAAGGAAAGAGAGGGATAAGGCACCAAAAAAACTGGAGGACGGAGAACTGGGAGGGGGCTATGCCTCAGCCTTGCCCTCAGCTCCGCCCCCTTATCAGGAGGGCATGACAACCATCCAACCCTTGGGGACTGGAGGGCCAAGCTGTTCCTTTTGCCCGGGGCTATGGGCCCGGGTTAGGACGGAGATGCAACTTGTCTATCCGGTGTTTCAAGATCTCCAAGGGAACCGGTATGAGGAGCCCTTGGATTTCAAAGTAGTTAAGTCCCTGGCAGAATCTGTGAAGGCTTATGGGGTTAGTGCATCCTTCACTCTTGCTCAAGTGGAATCTCTCAATAGGCTTTGCATGACACCGGCTGATTGGCAAGGCTTAGTTCATGCTTGTCTCAGCCCAGGACAATATCTAGATTGGAGAGCATTCTGGATTGATTTTGCAACCGAGCAAGCGGCGGTTAATGCACGCGCAGGTCAACCTGCCTGGGACCGAGACATGCTCCTAGGACTAGGCAGGTTTGTAGGCCAGCAGACTGGGTACCCTCCACAAGTATATGAGCAGGTGAATCTCTGTGCCATGAGAGCATGGAAGGCCCTTCCAAATAGGGGACAAGTTAGCGGCAACCTAACAAAAATTCTGCAGGGACCCACGGAGCCATTTTCAGATTTTGTGGCCCGCATAGTTGAGGTGGCGGGCAGAATCTTTGGGGACCCAGACACAGCTATGCCTCTTATTAAACAGCTGGTATATGAGCAATGTACCAAAGAATGCAGAGCGGCTATCACACCACATAAGGGCAAAGGAATTGAGTGGTGGTTGAAAGTTTGCAGAGAGATTGGAGGCCCTTTGACTAATGCGGGACTTGCCGCTGCGGTTGTCCAACTTGCAGGAAGGAAAAGCAGTAACACTGGGGCTTGTTTCAAATGTGGCAAGATGGGACATATTAAGAAGCAGTGCCCTGAGAAAGGCAGAACAGGAGGAAGTGCTAGAATGAGACAGCCCGGCCTCTGCCCTAGATGTAAAAAGGGGAACCATTGGGCTAATGAATGCCGCTTCGTTAAGGACATTAACGGACAACCCCTGAGTCAGGGATATGGAGGAGCCTGTCCAAAAAACGGCCAGAGGGGCCCCCGTCCCCAGGGCCCACAAATATATGGGGCAGTAGAGAATCGGGACAGGGAGATCAGTCAGGAAAGGTGGCCCAGCTTTCGCCCTCCGGGGAACCACGGAGAGCCACTGTGGGCTCAGCAGGATTGGACCTCTGTTCCACCTCCCAACTCATCTTAACTCCTCAGATGGGGGTCCAGATTGTAACAACCGACTTTACAGGACCCCTCGAGCCAGGCACAGTAGGCTTACTTTTGGGCAGATCCTCTTCAGCATTGCGAGGACTTCTTATTCACCCTGGGGTTATAGACTCCGACTTCACTGGGGTTGTTAAGATTATGGTGTCCTCCCCCCGGGGAATTGTAGCCATTTCCCCGGGAGACAAGATTGCCCAATTGTTTATCTTACCCAGCCTACATGATCGCTTAGCAGCTAAGACAGTTGAACGGGGGGTCGAGGTTTTGGCTCCTCCGGCACAGACTTGACATTCCTATCTCTGGATTTAGAACAAAGACCACTGATGGTATTAGAAGTTGAAGGAAAAAACATTCAGGGCCTTCTTGATACTGGGGCTGACAGAAGTATTGTGGCCGCCAAAGACTGGCCAACAAGATGGCCTGTGCAAACTTCCTCTCAAACCCTGCAAGGCCTGGGTTATGCAAGGACTCCAGACATGAGTGCTAGACAGCTAAAATGGAAAGATCAGGAAGGCCATTGTGGCTTGATGCAGCCGTATGTTTTGGAGCTACCCATCTCATTATGGGGGAGGGACTTGCTTAAAGAGATGGATTTTAAATTAAGTAATGAATACTCCATGGCAGCTCAAACTCAGATGAAAAGAATGGGTTGTGTCCCTGGCTTTGGCCTGGGGAAGCACCTACAGGGACACAAGTCCCCTGTTGCGGCTCGACTGCACTCAGGAAGATCAGGTCTGGGTTTTTCCTAGGGGCCACTGTGGACACAGGTATTCCCATCTCTTGGAAAACAGAGGATCCAGTGTGGGTTCCTCAGTGGCCTCTTTCCTCTGAAAAATTAGCCGCGACCAGAGAGCTGGTTGCGGAGCAACTTGCCTTGAAACATATCAAACCTTCTGTGTCCCCCTGGAATACTCCTATATTTGTGATTAAGAAAAAGTCAGGAAAATGGAGACTGTTACATGATCTGCGGGCAATCAAACGCCAAATGCAGATCATGGGGCCAGTACAGCGGGGGCTTCCATTGCTAACGGCCCTGCCTGAGAGATGGCCCATAATATTCATAGATATCAAGGATTGTTTTTTCTCTATCCCATTAAGTGAGAGGGACACGGAAAGATTCGCCTTTACCGTACCATCCTGCAATCATGAAGAACCGGACCAGAGATTCAAATGGGTTGTGCTGCCCCAGGGTATGGCGAATAGTCCAACCATGTGCCAGCTGTTTGTTAGTGAGACGATTGCTCCCCTCAGGAAGAAATATCCTACCTTAAAATGTATTCATTATATGGATGATATTCTACTTGCTGAAAAAACTGAAACCTTACTTGATCAAGTGTATGAGGAATTAGTTCAGATTTTAAGAGTAAAAGGGCTGTATATTGCCCCTGAAAAGGTGCAGAGAGGTGAGGTGGTAAACTACTTAGGAGCATGCATTAAACCTATAGAGGTAGTGCCCCAGAAGCTGGAATCGAGGAAGGATGGCTTACGTACTCTGAATGACTTTCAAAAATTGTTAGGGAATATTAATTGGGTGAGGAGTTACTTGAAGCTTCCAAATCATGAGCTGAAACCCCTGTATGATGTCTTGATAGGGGATTCCGCCCTGAACTCCCCAAGAGTATTGATGCCAGAGGCTAGGCTGGTCCTAGAGAAGGTAGAAAGATCCCTTCAGGGAGCCTTCTTGAAACGTTGGGATGCCAACAAGCCCCTGACTTTATGCATTTTAGCTACCTTGTCACAGCCCACGGGGCTGCTGTGGCAAGAGGGTCCATTGCTTTGGATTCATTCAAGAATTTCTCCTGCTAAACCCATACAATATTATCCTTCAGCAGTAGCAGATCTGGCCCTGACCAGGATTCAGCAATGTATACAGTTTTTGGGCATCTTACCAACCACATTAGTGGTCCCTTATTCTAGCTACCAGGTACAGATCCTGTGTGGAGCTTTGGATGAGTGGGCCGTCTTGAGATGCAGCTATCCCGGAGAAATTGATAATCACTATCCCAAACATCCTCTCGTGAGCTTCTTTAAGGAGCACCCCGTGATTTTCCCTAAGATTACTGCAGTGAGGCCTCTGTCTTCAGCGCCTAACATTTTCACAGATGGCTCTAAGACAGGATGTGGAGCTTACGTAATAGAACACCAAGAACCAGTTAGGTGTCATTTCCAACCAGGCTCTCCTCAAATAGTGGAGTTGCGAATTGTGATTGAAGTTTTTAAGAGATGCCATTTTCCCTTTATTTTGATATCTGACTCTGCTTATGTGGTTAATGCAGTCAAGGTTCTAGAGGCCGCTGGACCGATAAAAAGATCCAGCACGGTGTGTGCGCTGTTAAAAGAACTACAAGATCTGATTTGGCACCGCACACAGCGCTTTTATATTCAACACATTCGAGCACACACTGGATTGCCTGGCCCCCTGAGCAAGGGTAATAACATTGTAGATAAATTGGCAAGACAGGATGTCCTCTTGATGGCTCCAGCAATGGAACGGGCCAGACGTTTTCATGAACTTTTTCATGTAAATGCTAAAACCCTACAGAAAAAATTTAATTTGCCCCGTGAGGACGCTCGTCAGGTGGTTCTGGGTTGCCCTCAGTGTGTGACTTTCCAGCATCCACCAAGCGTTGGAATTAACCCTCGGGGCTTGTGCCCTGGCGTCCTATGGCAAATGGATGTCACACACTTTTCTGAGTTTGGCACGCTTAAGTATCTACATGTCTCTGTAGACACCTGCTCTGGTGTTATCATGGCCATCCCATTGAGTGGCGAAAAGGCTCACAATTTGATCACCCATTGCCTAGAGGCATGGGCTGCATGGGGTATGCCTCAAATTTTGAAAACAGACAATAGCCCTGCCTACACTGCTCAGTCTTTTGTCTCCTTCTGCCAGCAAATGGGAGTCCGCTTAACCCATGGCCTGCCCTATAATCCTCAGGGTCAAGGCATTGTGGAATGTGCTCATCGCACCCTCAAGGAATGTCTGTTAAAACAAAAAGGGGGAATAGGCCACGGCCGCACCCCTAAGGAAAGACTATCCCTAACCTTATTTACACTTAATTTTTTAAATTTGGATATTAATGGCCACTCTGCGGCGGAAAGACATCATATGCCCCATGGCCCACAGAGAGGCATGGTAAAATGGAAGGACATATTAACAGGCACATGGCATGGGCCTGATCCCGTGCTGACATGGGCACGAGGCTCTGTTTGTGTTTTTCCACAGGACAAACCTGATCCGGTGTGGGTACCCAAACGACTGGTGAGGAAGGTCCAAGATGCCCCACCACCAAAGAATACACCAGATACTTCTGGTGACTACGGTGGTGATGCCGGTGATGACGGAGCCTCGCTGGGGAATCCTGTCCATGTTTCCAAGGCCGATGCCGATACGGCATGATGCCGGGCTCTTAGGAAACTGGTCTGGGAGTTTCGATACCCTGATGCGACAACTGCGAAGCGCCATCGTGGCAGTCAACTCAACGCGGGTGGATGCTTCCATGGCGGTGGGGTTGACCTCCTGGATCAATCAAGCAATGGACAGATTGAAAGAGTGGGCGGGCTTGGGATGCTTAACTGCGCTCTTGGTTCTTGCCTCCCTGATGGGCCTGTGGTGTATTTGCAAAATTAGGATCACACAGAGGCATGAAGTCACGCTGATTGCACAGGCCTTCACAGCAATCGAGGATGGCCACTCCCCCCAGGCTTGGCTGGCGGCCTTAAAAGCCTGATATGAAACGCTCAGGGTGCGAGGCAAAGCACTGCACTTGAGGGCGTAATGCCGTCTCAAGGAGTGCACGTCCAATGCATGCAGGTTGTGCTGCTCCCTAATCCCATAATTTCCTTATCTCCTGCCCCAGAACAAAACGGCACGGGATGGGTCTAGCACTGGCGAAGCTTGATTGCTTAGGCGAGGACTATGACAATATCCCCTCCTTTCTGGGATTGGACCTCTACACTCACCTGCTGCGTTGTTAAAACAAAAAGGGGGAACTGTGGAGAGCCATGTGCCGCACCCCAAGATGGCGCCAGCCTCCTCTACCCTCAAGACCACAGGGAGAAGTAAACAACTCCATAAATGGCCTGAGACTGAGAGCGCGCTTGCTTCTGCGATCGTGTGCCTATGAGCAGCTGTCACGTGTGCCCTTGGGATTGGCTGACCCATGAGTATATAAGTTGGAGGTTAGGTTATAGCGGGGCTTTTTGCTGTTCAAGGTTCCTGAATAAACTGCTTGAAGAAGAACTCGGTGTTGCGTGATCCTTGCAGGCAAGGGTGGACGTGACAGATGACCTTGAAAAAATCATGTAGAGTGAAATAAGTCAGAAACAGAAGGATGAATATCGGATGATCTCACTCTTTGGCAGAAGTTGAAAAACAAGATCATAAAAGAAAACAGAAGTAGAACCTGAAATGGAATTGGCGTATTGCACCAAAGTAAAAGACTCTGGGTCGGTGGGTGGGGAGAATATAGGTCCAAAAAGGATTCAGAGGACCTAGTGGGGGGTTGTATTGTTATATGGGAAACTGGGGAATATTATGCATTTACAAACTATTGTACTTACTGTTGAATGTAAAACATTAATTCCCCATTTTACAAACAAACAAACAAAAAACAAGGGCAACAAAAAGGGAAAAAAAAGAAATCAGGAGACTATAAAAGGAAGAGGAGAGTCCTTAGCAAAAAAAAAGAGTCTAGGCTTGGAAGGCAGGAAAAAAGAACAGCTAATGAAGTTCTTGTTAAAATGATTAGAAAGGAACTGTGAGAATACCATGCCCTCAGATGCAAAATTTTTCCATGAGTGTAAGAGTGATGAAGATGATGATGATGAAAGAAATTGCTAATAGCAAAGCACCTAATTAGCATCAAGCAGCAGACTAATAAATACAATTCAGAGAATGATTAGTGTTTTCAACTCATCCTCTCCCTTCACTGATTTCCCATAATGTAGAAAATGGGGAATAAAATAATGTAGCTGGCAGGTACTATTTTTCGCTATAATGATAACTAAACTGGTTAAGCAAATGAAAAGCTGATAGAACACAAAAGCCATGGGGTAAGTCACTAAAATTGTGGACTAATAGCTCAGTTCAGGAGATTAAAAAAAAATCAAAGAACAGTATTATTTATATACATGTAGCACATAGAATTGTTGGGCATTCTCTAATCTTTAATACATATCACTAATCTAATAAATATGTTGTGCATTAAAAACTATTAGTATTCTCTGAAAGCAAGAAATAGCAAGATTAAATAATTGACTCTAAGTCCCGAATTAGTATGCATGACAATGAGGAAAGTCAAGATTTAGTACTTTTATTATCTTCAATATTTGCTCTTAACTGACCTATTACAATGTCCACATGAAAATAAGATTTTGGGGTTCCCGGCAGATGGCAGACTGAGAAGCTTCTAGTGGCTTGAGCTCTACCACATCTTCTGGAAACGGTAGGATTTTCTGCCTTCAGTAGTCCAGTCAATAAGGGGTCCTAGCAGTGACACCAAGGAGGTGACTATAACTTAATTTGGGTTAAAATATAGAGTAGGAAAAAAGGGAAAAAACATTTTTTATTTCTTTTAAATTATTAAGCACACCACCTCCCCCTCCAACCCCCCATAACCAGTCCCTGGGGACCAGCTCCTAGCAGGCTCCCTGCTGAGCCCCTTTCTTTACCAAAATTCCTGTCCCACCAGGGAGTATCATTCATTCTAAGTCTATACCCTTCTGAAACCTCTGGCCTTTTTTCTTTCTAAGTAGCTAACCCATCCCACCTCACCCCGCATAGCTAATTAAATAATTAAAAATATATAAATAAAAAAACCTCTTTCACCGCTCTTTTATGACTGTTCTTTTTCTTTTTCCTCTTTCTCTCTCTCTCTTTTTTTTCTTTTTCTCATTCTTGCCATCCTTTCTTCCTTAATCCTACAGCTTCCAAAGCCACAGGCTCCATCCCCCACACCACCAAACAGTGTGCTTTTTTGAATTCACTGATACACATTTGGGAATTATTTTGGGGAAGAATTTTGACTTAGAGTTGGACTCTCACTGCGAGTATCTCTGCTTAACATCCCTTCCTCCTTTAGCTACCCCTAGAATATACAGTGGATAGTAGATCTGCATGACTGTCTATTTGAGCTATCTTTGTCTAGTCCTACTGAGGTTTTTTTTTTTTTTCCTCTTTCTTAACAATCAGCTGCCTCTGATCATGAGATTTGAGGTAATCTGGGACAGGGATTTTTTTTTTACCTTGCTCTATTTTATTATTAATATTATATAAAGGCATATATCTTCCCCACCCTTTAGGTTGATCAGAATTAAATCTTAGGGTATCTTTCATTGCTAGGGTAGTGGGCATCTTATCTATTGTGGGAGGAACTTGTCTCGTTACTCCTACCTCCTCTACAGACTCTTCCCTTCCTCTTTCTCCTAGCTAATTAAAAAAATTAAATTAAAAATAAGGTAATAAAAAATTCCTTTTTCTGCTTTTAAATTACAGCTCTTTTTTCTTATCTTTTCTCTTTTCTCTCTCTTTTTTTTTTGTCTTGTCATACACTTCTTCCTTCCTTCTTTGCCTTTCTGAATTTGTGAATTATTTTGGGGAAGAAATCTGACTCAGAGTGGACTCTCTATGTGTGTATCTCTGCCCTACTTCCATCTCCCCTCTTGTTACCCTTAGAATATACAGTGGATAGTAGATTCCAATAACTGTCTATTCTTGCTACCCCTTCTTTCTTTTCTCTTTCTTCTTCACTGGGATTTGGTTACTATTTTTTCACAGACTGGAGAAATTGTTGGCTAACTGGTAGTGATTAAACTGCTTCAATACTTGCTTCAGTTGCTACTGTAATTCCTGAGGTTGGTGAGTGCAATTGTCATAAAGGTATTTAGTTCAGTGTTGCTTGTACTCAAGACACAACAACTGAGGAACAGAGCACAAAAAAAAAGAAACACATAAATCAAAAAAATGGGATGATCAAAAACAAATAAAACTGCTACTGCAATGAATGAAGACAAGAGCCCAGAAGAAACTACAAATCAGCCAGAAGTAACCATAGATAAGAAAAGTATGCAAGCAATAATAAACTTATTAACACCAGAAATGAAAACAACATTGGAGGAAAGGAATGGCAGTATTAGGGAAACAACAGTTGAGACCCCCAAGAAAATACTGATTATCTGAGGCAATTAGAGAACTGAAAGCTGAAATAGCTATAATGAAGAAAAAAGCTGAGACAAAGGAAAGCAGACTAAAAGAAACAGAATTAGTCAGACAGAGGATGAGTTAGAGAAAATGAAGAGACAGGTGAAAGAGCTTAAAAAGAGATTGAGAGACACTGAAAACAACAACAGAGACATATGGGATGATCTCAAAAAAATTACATTCACATAATTGGCCTGCCAGAGGAAGAAAGAGAGGAAGAGGAAGCAAACATTCTGGAGGAAATAATAGAAGAAAACTTCTCAGACCTGAATAACAGAAAGGACATCAAGATTCAAGAGGCCCAGAGAGTACCAAACAGAATCAACCCAGACCTGAAGACACCAAGACACATCATAGTCACAATGAGAAGAAGGAAGCATAAAGAAAGGATCCTAAAGGCTGCAAGAGAGAAACAAAGAGTCACATACAAAGGAAAACCCATAAGATTATCTGCAGACTTCTCCACTCAAACTCTAAAAGCCAGAAGAGAATGGCAAGATATCTATCAAGCCCTGAATGAAAAAGGATTTCAACCAAGGATAATATATCCTGCTAGACTTTCATTCAAACTAGATGGAGGGATCAAAACCTTCTTAGACAAACAACAGTTAAAGGAGGCAACCATCACCAAACCGGCCCTGAAAGAGGTTCTAAAAGACCTGTTATAAACAAGAACATCACTACAATACTGGCAATATATCAGAGCAAAGAAAAAAAAATTTTTTTGAACAATGGAACTACAATACATTAAATCCATAATATCAATAAATGTCAATGGCTTAAACTCACCCATCAAAAGGCACAGAGTTGGGGGATGGATCAGAAAATATAATCCAACCATATGCTGCTTGCAAGAATCCCATCTGTCACAACAAGATAAACACAGACTTAAAGTGAAAGGATGGAAAACTATCATACAGGCTAACGGACCACAAAAAAGGGCAGGAACAGCCATTCTCATCTCAGACACGATAGATATTAAGTTAATAAAAGATAGGCAAGGACATTACATAATGATTAGAGGATCAATCAGACAAGAAGACTTAACAATTATTAACATCTATGCACCCAATGAGGGACCATCTAAATATGTCAAGCACTTACTGAAAGAATTTCAAAAATACATCAATAGTAATACAATAATAGTGGGAGACTTCAATACCCCACTCTCACACTTAGACAGATCACAAAGCAGAAAACCAACAAAGATACAAGAGAATTGAATGAAAAGATTGACAGACTAGACGTCTTGGATATTTTCAGAATCCTTCACCCCAAAATACTGGAATACACCTTCTTTTCAAATCCACATAACACATAGACCACAAGGATAGACCACATGTTAGGCCACAAAGACAGAATAAATAAATTCAAGAACATTGAAATCATCCCAAGTATCTTCTCAGACCACAGTGGAGTAAAACTAACATTTAACAACAAGTAGAAAATTATTAAAAGTCACAGAATTTGGAAATTAAACAACATACTCCTCAAGAACCACTGGGTCAGAGATTCACTCAAACAGGAAATTCAAATGTTCCTGGAGACAAATGAAAATGAAGACACAACCTATCAAAATATTTGGGACACAGCTAAAGCAGTTCTGAGAGGGAAACTTATAGCCATACAATCACATATTAAACACCAAGAAGAAGCTCCAATGAACGACCTTACTGCACATCTCAAGGACTTAGAGGAAGAGGAACAAAGGAACCCTAAAGCATCCAGAAGGACAGAAATCACTAAAGTTAGAGCAGAAATAAACAACATTGAAAATAAAAGAACCATACAAAAGATCAATGAAGCCAAATGTTGGTTCTTTGAAAGATTAAACAAAATTGAAAAACCCCTAGCCAGACTTACGAAACAAAAAAGAGAGAAGACTCAAATTAATAGAATTGTAAACGATGGAGGAGATATCACAACTGACACCACAGAAATCCAGAGAATCCTGCGAAACTTCTATAAAGAACTATATGCCACCAAGCTAGAGAATCTGGAAGAAATGGAACAATTCCTAGAAGCATATGCCTTTCCAAAACTGAACCAAGAAGAACTACAAATCTAAATGCACCAATCACAGACAAAGAAATTGAAATTGTTATAAAGAACCTCCCCAACAACAAAAGTCCTGGATCAGATGGCTTCACAAATGAATTCTACAAAACTTTCAGGAAACAGTTAGTACCCATACTTCTTAAGCTTTTCCATAAGATTGAAGAAACAGGAATACGCCCTTCCACCTTCTATGAAGCCAACATCACCCTGACAGCAAAAGCTGATAGGGACAGAACAAAAAAGGAAAACTACAGACCAATATCTCTGCTGAATATAGATGCCAAAACATTAAACAAGATCATGGCCAACCGGATACAGCAACATATCAAAAAGATTGTTCATCACGACCAAGTGGGATTCATCCCAGGAATGCAAGGTTGGTTCAACATCCGTAAGTCAATCAATGTCATTCACCACATCAATAAAAGCAAAGCCAAAAACCACAGGATTATCTCAATAGATGCAGAGAAAGCCTTTGACAAAATCCAACACCCATTCATGCTCAAAACTCTACAAAAAATGGGAATAGATGGGAAATTCCTCAAGATAGTGGAGTGTATATATAGCAAACCTACAGCCAACATCATACTCAATGGACAGAAGCTGAAAGCATTCCCCCTCAGATCGGGGACTAGACAGGTCTGTCCACTGTCACCATTACTCTTCAACATAGTATTGGAAGTTCTTGCCATAGCAATCAGGCAAGAGAAACAAATCAAAGGAATACAGATGGAAGGGAAGAAGTCAAGCTCTCACTATTTGCAGATGATATGATTGTATACATATAAAAACCTAAAGAATCCAGCAGAGAACTACTGGAAGTTATTAGGCAATATAGCAAGGTATCAGGCTACAAAATCAATGTACAAAAATTAGTGGCATTTCTTTATGCAAACACTAAATCTGAAGAAGAAGACATCCAGAAATCCCTCCCATTTACTGTTTCAGCAAAATCAATCAAATACCTCGGAATAAAGTTGACCAAAGAAGTGAACGACTTGTATACTGAAAACTATGAGTCGCTACTCAAGGAAATAGAAACTGATACCTAGAAATGGAAAGATATCCCATGCTCATGGATTGGAAGAATAAATATTATCAAAATGAAAATTCTCCCCAGAGCCATATACAAATTTAATCCAATACCCTTCAAAGTTCCACCAAGTTTCTTTAAGAGAATAGAACAAACACTACAATCATTTATCTGGAACATGAAAACACCTAGAATTGCCAAAACCATCTTAAGGAAAAGAAACAGAAATGGAGGCATCACACTCCCAAGCCTTAAACTGTATTATAATACCATCATCATCAAAACAGCATGGTACTGGAACAAAAATAGGCACACAGACCTGTGGAACAGAATTGAAAGCCCAGAAATAAATCCCCACACCTATGGACATCTAATCTTTGATAAGGAGGCCCAAAGGATTAAATGGAAAAAGGCAGCTCTCTTCAATAAATGGTGCTGGGAAAACTGGGTTGTGACATGCAGAAGAATGAAATTGAACCACTCTATCTTACCAGAAACAAAAATCAACTCCAAATGGATCAAAGACCTAGATGTCAGACCAGAAACAATCAAATACCTAGAGGAAAACATTGGTAAAACAGTTTCCCACCTACACCTCAAGGACATCTTTGATGAATCAAACCCAATTGCAAGGAAGACTAAAGCAGAAACAAACCAATGGGACTACATCAAATTGAAAAGCTTCTGCACATCCAAAGAAAGTATTAAACAAACAAAGAGACCCCTCACAGAATGGGAGAAGATCTTCACATGCCAGACATCAGACAAGAAACTCATCACCAAAATATATAAAGAGCTCAGCAAACTTAGCACCAAAAAACCAAATGACCCCATCCAAAAATGGGCAGAGGATATGAACAAAACATTCACCTCAGAGGAGATCCAAAAGGCTAACAAACATATGAAAAACTGCTCTAGGTCACTGATTGTCAGAGAAATGCAAATTAAGACAACATTAAGATACTACCTCACTCCTGTAAGAATGGCATACACCAAAAAGGACAACAGAAATAAATGGAGAGGCTGTGGGGACAGAGGAACCCTTTTGCTTTGCTGGTGGGAATGTAGATTGGTACATCCTCTGTGGAGAGCAGTCTGGAAAACTCTCAGAAGGCTAGACATGGACCTTCCATATGATCCAGTAATTCCTCTCCTGGGCTTATACCCCAAGGACTCCATAACACCCAACCAAAATGAGGTGTGTACTCTTATGTTCATAGCAGCACAATTCATAATAGCTAAATCCTGGAAGCAACCCAGGTGCCCAACAACAGATGAGTGGCTGAGAAAGCTGTGGTATATATACACAATGGGATACTATGCAGCTATCAAGAACAACGAACCCACCCTCTCTGACCCATCTTGGTCAGAGGTAGAAGGAATTATGTTAAGTGAGCTAAGTCAGAAGGATAAAGATGAGTATGGGATGATCCCACTCATCAACAGAAGTTGAGTAAGAAGATCTGTAAGGGAAACAAAAAGCAGGACCTGACCAAATTGTAAGTAGGGCACCAAAGTAAAAACCCTGTGGTGAGGGGTAGACATGCAGCTTCCTGGGCCAGTGGGGGGTGGGAGTGGGTGGGAGGGATGGGTCACAGTCTTTTGGTGATGGGAATGGTGTTTATGTAAACTCCTAGTTAAAATGTAGTCATATAAATCACTAGTTAATTAATATGAGAGGGGGAAAATTAATTGTATGTCTCGAAGTTTTTCAAAACACAAACTGAATCTTTTTAATATATAGGCTGTGTAACTGATATGCAGACTACTCTCTCAAAAGCCTAGACCAAGTAGATCAGAAGCAACCAATAGCACAGCTATATGCAAGATACTGGGTACTGCACAGGAAACCCTAACAAAAGGACTTTTCAAAGTTAACGCAATTACCAAATAATGTGATGATAACATTAACTATCGATTGTCTTTTTGAACCCTAAGACAGCAGGAACCTCACATCTCCACTATAGAGCCTCTACGTCCCCCAGTCCTAGAACCGTTGGATAGGGCCCACTTTCCTGTATGCCTCTCCCAATCCATATCAAATAATATTGCATCTGCCGATCACAACCTAACCAACACAATGATTGCCACCTTAACATGCTTCAGCTCAGACTGTGTCCAGAGACTTCACGTTTGGAATGACAACCCTTCAGCTTCATTACTCGGTGAGACCTTTCCTTTCATAGTATACTCTAATTCCATCTCAGGTAGATCACTTTCTAACAAAGTCCCAGAACCTTGATATACACCAGTTTCTGTGAGAGAGAGCATATGTTCACACGTATCCGTAAACTACTGCAGAATAAATACCTGAAAGCAGAAGTACACTAGAGTTTGCAGTGAGTACCCCCCTAACACTTCCTCTCCACTATTCCAAGCTTTGGGTCCATGACTGCTCAACAATTTGTTTGGATTCGTATATTAACTCTTTTTTCAGTCACCAGGTTCCAGATGTCATCAGGATGCTGGCCAGGCTTCCGTGGACTGAAGACCCCACCAATGTGTCCTGGAGCTCAGCTTCCACAGAGACCCATCCTACTAGGGAAAGAGAGAGGCAGACTGGGAGTATGGACTGACCAGTCAATGCCCATGTTCAATGGGGAAGCAATTACAGAAGCCAGACCTTCTACCTTCTGCAACCCACAATGACCCTGGGTCCATGCTCCCAGAGGGATAGAGAATGGGAAAGCTATCAGGGGAGGGGGTGGGATATGGAGATTGGATGGTGGGAATTGTATGGAATTATACTCCTCCTACCTTATGGTTTTGTTAATTAATCCTTTCTTAAATAAAAAAGAAAAAAAGAAAATAAGATGATTTTTTCAAGAATTTTATACATAAAAAAAAAAAAAAGAATTACTAGTATGGGGAAATCCCGACCAAAATACCAAGATAAATTTTCAGTGTTTCAAAAATGCATCAGGTTAAATCATTATGACAATTACTATGCAAAATTTAAGATAAACAGATTCTGTAACAAAAGGTAAGTATTTGTCCTACTCTTTTCCTGAAATGATATTTGAGTTAGCTCGTTAGACCTAGCCCCTTTCCTTGTCTTTTGTATTCTCCATCTCAGGAGATTGATCTCTAGTCTAGATGAATGTTTCCCATGTCATTTACCTTCCTGTTTTCATTAGTCATTTGGCAATCCCCAGTAAGACACTGAAAAGAGTAAGAAGTCCCGGGAGGAGAGTGAGGTCTGTATATTTATTTCATGGTTGTCACTTCCTGAGGAACCCCAGGTTCACTGTGTGTCTTAATTGAAAATGAAGAATTGAAAATCCTCATTAGACTGCAAGATTCGCCTCTGGTGCCAGTGACCGTTTGTCCTTTTAATCCTTATACCTTGGGAGTGGTGAGCTCTAGGTTTCAGCATTGTCTTTCGTGCTTTCCTTGCATCCACAATTTTTAAAATACTGTGTTGGAAATGCCATGATGAAATTTTGCATAGAAAAACAGAAAAATACATCACAACTGTTCTTGAAACTTTCTTTGAAAGTTCTTGAACTTTCAAAGAAAGTTTCAAAGTTCAAAGAAAGTTTCAAAGTTCAAAGAAAGTTCTTGAACTTTCTTTAATATCTCCTACTTTAAGTCTGCTGTTTCCTGTTGTGATCCTGACTGATACACCAGGTCATTTGAGTAAAGATATGAGAATGAGATAAGAGCAAGTCATGTGGACACTTGAGGACAGAAGTATTCCAGAGGCAACAAGTAGAAAGTCATCTTTCCACAGTCTGGTAGTGAAAAGCACAGAAGCTCTTTATTCTCTCTTGACTTTCACATTATATATCCTATACTATAATAAAATATCACAGTTTTCCTGTGGCAGTCAGATTCCTCATTTATAATGGAATTGTCATTTCTAAACTCAAATCCAATTGTTGAGATTCATTAATATTTTGAAAGCAAATGCAGGTCCTACATTTCTTTATCTTTTGATCATTAAATAAATATTTAAGAGGCAAAACTGTGCATTGAATACTGTTAAAGTCCAAGATCTTAATAGTAAATAAAACAAGGATGGCATATACCTTTCTGTAAGTTTCAACCTAGTGGATGTGACAAGCAGTCACAAAAGTAAAATTAAAATAAAAACAAGTACAACATAATAGGGCTACAATTTGGAGGTTCTCACACTGTACAAGAGTAATGTGAGGGGGTTGGGCGGTGGCGCAATGCGTTAAGCGCATGTGGCACAAAGCGCAGGGACCGGATTAAGGATCCCGGTTTGAGCCCCCGGCTCCCCACCTGCAGGGGAGTTGCTTCACAGGCGGTGAAGCAGGTCTGCAGGTGTCTATCTTTCTCTCCCCCTCTCTGTCTTCCCCTCCTCTCTCCATTTCTCTCTGTCCTGTCCAACAACGAACAACATCAACAATGGCAATAATAATGACCACAATGAGGCTACAACAACAAGGGCAACAAAAATGGGGGAAAAATGGCCTCCAGGAGCGGTGGATTCATGGTGCAGGCACAGAGCCCAGCAATAACCCTGGAGGGAAAAAAAAAAGTTATGTGAAAGATTATACCTTTAGGATCTGACTAAATCTAGAAGCTCAAGGAGGCTTTTTCTCTGTGGAAATGATTATTGAGATCAATGTGAAGATAAAGAATAGAAAATTCAGACGATACTATAAAATGAGAAGAAACAAAAACAGTCAGTTCAAAACATCTGAGGTGAAACCACGAATTCAAGAGATTAGCAAGAAGTTCTTGTCATTGGTACACAGTAAGATAGAATTTAATTTAGATGAATTTAACAAGATTTTTAAAAAAGGTTATCTCTTTCTCTCCTGGGATATATCTAAAACAAACAAGCATACCCACCTGAAGAGATCTATGTATGTATATGTTCATAGCAGCAAAATTTGTCATATCCCAATCTTGGAAGAAACCAATGACAGGTGAGTGGCTAAGAAAGTTCTGATATATATATTACTCGGCTGCTAAATATAATGAAGTCATCTCCTTTGGTTCTTCTTGGATGGATCTTGTTAAGTGAGATAAATCAAACAGAGGAGGACAAATACCAGATGATTTCACTTATAAGTGGAGCTCAAGAAACAAGACCAGAAAAGGAAAGTACAAATCTAAACCAGGAAGGGTATACTGCACCATAGCAAAAGACCTGGGAAGAGAGGACTTGGGGGGGGGGGTATTAGTAGGGTCTTGAGGAATTTATATGCCCATATGTCAATAGCCATACTTACTACTATAAATCACTAATACCCCAGTAAAATGGAAAAAATAGAGAAAGATTAGCTCAAGCAAAGCTTTACTAATTGTGACAAATGTGTTGTTCTCTGGCTATGTTCACTGATTAAATAATTCTTTTTTCCCCTTCTTCTTCTTCTTCTAGCATTTGCCCTTCTTCCGTAGCCAGTCAACAGCGTCAGGTTGAAAGCTGTCAGGAGCTGCTTGTTGCTGGCTTTGAAAGTGACTGGGATCCATGTGGATTCAGTTGGCTAGGAAGGATCGTCAGTTTCCCCAATGAATGGGTACTCACGGGATGCACCACGAGAAGGTCGATCCAATGCATCCCTTTTTTTCCCCCCTAAAACAGCAAGAATCCATTGACAAGTTTTGTAGCTAAAAGAGACTGTCTTGCATAATAATCAATGTATTTCTTGAAATAAGTAAATTAAGTACAATCCAGTAAATTAGAACTATTAATCTCAAAGTAGAGAAATATTGTGACATGCATGTTTATTAGTTTTAATCCATAGTCTAGAACAATTGGTTAACCCTGAAGGGTTTGCTAAGTATTTGAAAGATAAGTGTAATGAGTGATTTTGTCATTGATCTTTAGCTAATGACTTGATAAGGACTTTAGAAATGATCTCCTGCATGTTGTCAATGACATTCAAAGAATACATAATAACAAAAATAATTGCACATTACATTAACACTTGTATAAATAGGCAATATGAATTTAATTTCCAGAAGACTATATTATGGTCACCCATCTAAATGTAGGCACAAGAAAAACTCTGAGCCATGTTCTAGACATAGTTTGAGTTTTTCTTGACTATTCTTCATCAGAGGTTGTTAGAATTATATGCCATTATGGAGTCTGCTGGAAGGAACTGTATCTTGCAATATGCCTCAAAGTAGAGATATACAATCAAGTGTATAGATTAGATTAACCCTCTTATTTTCTAATAATTTTTATTGTGGTAAAATATACATAACATACAATTAATTACCTTCACCATTTTCCTTCCTTATGTGGAATTGCTCATGAACAATTTCATTGGACTAAACCACTTCTTAAGTCCAAATAGGCTATAGGTTGAGAGAGACAAATGGAGAAATACCACAGGATCAAAGCTTTCTCCATTGTCATACCACCTCCCACTGGCATCAGAGCTTGAACATGGTCAGTTGCATGGTAATGCAGGCACTCTGCCCAGTGAACTATCTCTCCAACCCAATCTGTTCCATTTTTAGATGCATTTAAATCTGTTCCATTTTTATAAGTGGTATAATACATTCAAATATTGTACTACCATCACCAGAAGACTTCTCCAGAATACTTTTCATCATATGAAACTAACATTCTCTATTACCTTTTTTAAGATTATATTTATGTACTAATGGAGCAAGATAAGAGGATAAAGAGAAAGATTCAGACATCACTCTGGTACATTTGCTGCCTGGGATTGAACTCAGGACCTCATGATTTAGAGTCCAAAACTTTATCCATTGCACCATCTCCCAGAGCACATATTCTCTACTCTTAAAGTAACTCTCTGTTCTTCTGTTTATCAGCTTCTTGCAACTAACGTCCTACTATTTGTTCTGATCATTTTCACTGCTCTATATAGCTTCTTTAACTGGAAATGTACAACACTTAATACTTTATTTCACTTAGGTTTTGAGTGTCATCCATATTGTGTAGTATGTGTGACTTTTCTCCCATTTTAAGACCGAACAGTGTCCTTTTTATCTTTCCTGTTCTCTAGTATTAGAAAATGTAACAAAATTTGGCTTATGGCTTGCTTTCAGTACAACAGCTCATTTTGTTGAACAGCTCTGGAAGAGGAAGCCTATAGTAGTTCTTCTCCTCCTCCGCCTCCTCCTCCGTCATCGTGTGCGTGTGCGTGTGCATGTGTGTGTGTGTGTTTAATAGTGGCCTAAATGATTGTAAAATTATAGGACATTGTTCGACACCACACACATCACCCAAGTTTTCTTTACCCAGGTATCCTGTAATTCTCACAAGACTCTTTTAAACTAGGCTAATTACGAGCTGAATAACAAAGAAATATTTTTCTTTTTATTTCCTTCTTTTATTTTTATTAGTGATTTAATAATGGTCAGTAAGATTGTGGGATAAGAGGGGTACAATTCCATACAATTACCACCACTAGAGTTCCATATCCCATCCCCTCCATTTGAAACTTCCCTATTCTTTACTCTCTGGAAGTATGGACCAAAGATCTTTATGGGGAGCAGAAGGTGGGAGGTCTGGCTTCTGTAATTGCTTCCTTGCTGAACATGAGTTTTGACAGGTCGATCTATACCCCCAGCCTGTTTGTATCTTTCCTTAGTGGGGTAGGGCTCTGGAGAGGTGGGGTTCCAGGACACATTGTTGAGGTCATCTGCCCAGGGAAGTCAGCTTGGTGTTATGGTAACATCTGAAACTTGGTGGCTGAAAAGCATTAAGATATAAAACAGAACTTGTTCAATAATCAGGAATCTAAAGTAAGACTAAAACAGATGAGATTTGGGGTTGTCATGTTGGAAGAAGCTAGGAAGTCTATTTTAGGTATATTCCAAGGGGCCCATGACTTTACTATTTTTTGCCTGAGCCCTTCGGCTAATACGCAGGTGAGCTGCAAGTATTGTCTAGGTATATGCTGTCAGAGTTGGAAATAGAACTAGAAAGCTGGGTCAGGGAAGAAAGTAGTTCTCAAATATGGGAAAAGCATATAAATACCACTACCTGTAAAGACAATTGACCTGACCTAGGGCCCATGTCTATTCATATTTAGCAGAAGAGCCTGTGTAACCTCTGCATCCCTGCCATTCTGAGCTTGCATTCCATGGTCATAGCTAGGAACATTCTAGATTGCATTCATTTCAGGAATATTCTTCCTTGAGTGGAAGATTATATTGACCCAGCTTCTCTTTGGAGAGTGGGGCAGTTTCTACCATTGTTGTTCTACATTGAAAGCACACTCATTCTATGTGGAAGAGACCCACAAGAGGGTTTATATGTTCTTTCTGATGGAGATTGCTGTGATGCACTATACCAGTAACCATAGGAAGTCCGGCATAGCACTGGGCTGACGTCAGCTTTGGAGACAGAGCATACAGTGATCTGTGCAAACACACAATGGACTGTGGGTGGATCTGTGCAAATGTACAAAGCATTGTGGGTGGACTGAATAAACTAAAAAGAACAGCCAGCCGAAAGTCTACCCCTCTTTGGCTGCTGATTCTTCTCCTGGTCAGACACGTCTTGGCTGAGGCTGTTTGAGGTGCCTGCAATGCTACTTCTCCCGGAAACTGAACACGTGTGACTTTTGCAATCTTTATACGACAAGGTTAGACTTAGAGTGATTGAGGGAAGTGAAATAGGAAGTAGGTAAGGAGAGTATCCAGGACTAAATAGAAAATATTTTACTGGGAGTTCGGTTGTAGCACAGCGGATTTAATGCACATGGCACAAAGCACAAGGACCAGCATAAGGATCCTGGTTTGAGCCCCCGGCTCCCCACCTGCAGGAGAGTCGCTTCACAGGCGGTAAAGCAGGTCTGCAGGTGTCTATCTTTTTCTCCCCCTCTCTGTCTTCCCCTCCTCTCTCCATTTCTCTCTGTCCTATCCAACAACTATGACATCAGTAACAACAACAAAATAACTACAACAAAAAAACAAGGGCAACAAAAAGGGAAAATAAATATTAAAAAAAGAAAATATTTTATTAAGTACTTTCTGTTGTAATGAATCCAAGGAGGAGTGAAGAACCAAGATATTGGATTAAGAAAAACAAAATAGGACATTCTGCACGAAGGAAGCAAACATATCAGGAATTAAAAGGAAAATCATGATGAGACTGATGAAATGAGTTAGTGTCTACTACAAGTCTGTATTTTGGGTCTAAGTGTTAAAAAATGAAAATCTTGAACATTAGGCACTTTTTTCTCAATTTTTGGAAAACATGTTTCCTCTGATGGAAGAAAAACAGTAACATATTAAATACTACAATATATAAGTCTTTTCAACAAACTATGCCTTATTTAATTTAATTTAATTTATTGTCACAAGAAATTGGTGCCTGCATAATGAATCCACAGCTCCCAGCAGCCATTTTCTATCCCCGCCCACACCCTCTTTCTTTGATGAGAAAGAGAATTTGAGAGGGAAAGGGGAAAGAGTAAGTGAAAGAGACAGAAAGACACCTGCAGTTCTGGATTCACTGCTTATGAAGTTTCCTTTCTTAAGGAGTGAAGAGTAAGAGGCTTGAATCCAGAGCTTCATTCATTCATTCATTCAGTCACTTGTGCACTTAACTAGGTGAATCCTATTAGGCTCCCTTTAGCTGCTTATTTATTTATTTTTTAACATCTTTGTTGTCCAGCTCAATACAAAGGGATTATGATGTAGTGATTACGTATACAGAATCATCATAATGGGATATGACTCAAAGAAAGAAAACAGGCAGCTTTAGAGGGTTCACATTTTCCTTAATAGGACAGAATATAATAAAGGAGGAAAAAATGATATAACACAGAGCCTCCCCAGAAGAAACAACAACTTTCCACATGCCAGAATTCCCCATTGAGATTTCAGCTGTCATAGTGCCTCTGGTATAGTCTAAGGACTCCTCCAACATGGCTGGTTGTTTTTGCTTCCCACTCTTCTGTTACTGTTATCCCATATGGTGTGTGTAACTGATGGGAACCCAAGCTGTATTCCCAAGTAATTGTCTCACAGCTAGAAAATGTGAAGATCATCCTCCCCAAAGCACCCTGTGGAAGAATAGGCTTGTGTATGTCCTAGAGAATATGGAGTCTCTACCGTTTCACACACTTGAGTATCACCAACAGCAAAGCTGAAGGAACCGAGGACAAACCTGAGGTATGTAATGTTACAGAACATAGAGTTGGCTGTGTATGTGTATGATATGTACATAGGCATACTATGTAAATGTGCATACAGTATACTTTTAGGTAGCCTGGACTTGAAACTGTATTTAATTTTTTTGTGTTAGGGATCAAACATGGAAGCTTGTGATAAAACTACTAAGTTACATCCCAGCCCAAACTTATTAATATAAATGTCAGAACCAGAGTCATTATACCTGACTCTCAAATCACTATTTTGAAATCACAATCTTTACTTGGAAAAAAAAAAGAAAAAAAAAGGAACAAACTGTTTCGAAGACTTGCAGGAACTCTATCTTTGGGAGCTGGGAGGGTAGGTACAAAAACTTTGGTGATCACCTCTCCATAGCCCAGCTCCACTAGGGAAAGACAGAAGCAGGCTGGGAGTATGAATCGACCTGCCAATGCCCATGTCCAGTGGAGAAGCAATTACGGAAGCCAGATCTTCCACTCTCTGCACCCCATAATGATCCTGGGTTCATACTCCCAGAGGGATAAAGAATAGGAAAGCTTCCAATGGAAGGGGTGGGATGGAGAAATCTGGTGGAGGAAATTGTGTGGAATTCTATCACTGTTATTCAATGGACTTGTTGTTCATAATAATAAAAAAACTTTGGTGGTGGGTGTGGTGTGTGGAACTCTATACTACAGTCCTACAATCTCATAGCCTACTATTAATCACAAATAAAAAATAGCATTCTTTTTATTTTGTTTATTTTTAATTTTTATTTATAAAATCAAAATATTGGGAGTCGGGTGGTGGCGCAGTGGTTAAGCGCATGTGGCGCAAAGCGCAAGGACCAGTGTAAGGATCCGGGTTGAAGCCTCTGGCTCCCCACCTGCAGGGCAGTCGCTTCACAGGCGGTGAAGCAGGTCTGCAGGTGTCGTCTTTCTCTCCCCCTATCTTCCCCTCCTCTCTCCAGTTCTTTCTGTCCTATCCAACAACAACGATGTCAATAACAACAATAATAACCACAACAATGTTAAACAAAGGCAACAAAAGGGAAAATAAATATTTAAAAAATATCAAAATTTTGAGAAGACCATAGGATAAGAGGGGTACAATTCCACGCAGTGCCCACCACCAGAACTCCGTATCCCATCCCCTTCCTTGATAGCTTCCCTATTCTTTATCTGTCTGGGAGTATCGACACAGGATCATTATGGGGTGCAGAAGGTGGAAAGTCTAGCTTATGTAATTGCTCCCCCGCTGAACATGGGCATTGGCGGATGGATTCATACTCCCAGCCTGTCTCTATCTTTCCCTAGTGGTGCAAGGATCTGGGGATGTAGGGCTCCAGGACACATCGGTGGGGTTGTCTGCCCAGGGAAGACAGGTTGGCATCATGGTATCATCTGGAACCTGGTGGCTGAGAAAGAATTAAGATATGAAGCAGAAAAATTGTTGGCTAATCATGAACCCAAAGGCAAGAATATTGCTGATGAAGATTTGGGGTCTCCATTTTAGAAAAAGCCACTAGGTCAGTTTTAGGTATATTCCAAAGGGCCCATGACTTTACTAGTTTTTGCCTGAGCCTGATATCTAATATGCAGGTGGACCCAGGTTTTTGTCTGGGGAGATGGTGTCATAACTGGAAAAAGGACTAGAAAGATGGATTAGGGGCAAGAGCAGCTCCCAAATACGGGGAAAGCATATAAATATTGTTGACTGTAGACCTCAACAATTTGATTTGGGGTCCATATTCAGTACAGGATCCTATGTAACCTCTGCATTCCTATAGTTCTGAGCTCGAATTCTGTGGTCATGGCTAGGAACATTCCAGGCTACACTAATTTCAGGACACATCTTCCTCGAGTGGTAGGTAGAGAGTATGTTATCCAACCTCCCTTCAGAGAATGGAGCAGTGTTTACCATTGTTGAGCCACATTGAGGGCAAGGTCCTGTAGGAGCCTTCAAAGGGGTCTTCTGCACAGCAAAAGAAACCATCAACTAAAGAGACCCCTCACAGAATGGGAGATCTTCACATGCCATACATCAGACAAGAGGCGAATAACCAAAATATATAAAGAGCTCACCAAACTTAGCAACAAAAAGGCAAATGACTCCATCCAAAAATGGGCAGAGGATATGAGTAGAATATTTACTTCAGATGAGATCCAAAAGAGTAACAAACATATGAAAAATTGCTCCAGGTTACTGATTGTCAGAGAAATACAAATAAAGACAACAATGAAATATCACCTCACCCTTGTGAGAATGGCATACATCAAAAGTTACAGCAGCAACAAATGCTGGAGAGGTTGTGGGGACAAAGAAACCCCTCTACACTGCTGGTGTGGATGTAAATGAGTCCAATCTCTGTGGAGAGCCATCTGGAGAACCCTCACAAGGCTAGAGATGGGCCTTCCATATGAGCCTTGTTTAAAAATATAAAGGATAGAGGCCAGGCAGTGGCACACCTGGTTAAGTGCATACATTACAGTACACAAGGACCCAGGTTCAACTCCCTGGTCCCCATCTGCAGGGGGAAATCTTCAGGAGTGGTGAAGCAGGGCTACAGGTTTCTGTCTCTTTCTTTCTTTCTTTTTTTTTTAATTTTAAAAAAAATTTATTTAGTTTATTTATTCCCTTTTGTTGCCCTTGTTGTTTTATTGTTGTAGTTATTATTGTTGTTGTCGTTGTTGGATAGGACAGAGAGAAATGGAGAGAGGAGGGGAAGACAGATAGGAGGAGAGAAAGATAGACACCTGCAGACCTGCTTCACCGCCTGTGAAGCGACTCCCCTGCAGGTGGGGAGCCGGGGTTCGAACCGGGATCCTTATGCCGGTCCTTGTGCTTTGTGCCACCTGCGCTTAACCCGCTGCGCTACAGCCCGACTCCCTGTCTCTTTCTTTCTATATTTCCCTTTCTCCCTCGATTTCTCTCTGTCGCTATCTAATAATAAATAAATAAATAAATAAATAAATAAATAAATAAATAAAATTTTAAAAAGTTTAAAAAGTATACAAAGGATGAACTGTTTCTCCCAGGATGTTGTGGCTTGGAGGCTGAGGTGATGTGTTGCACTGCCATATGCTTAATAAGGTTGAAAGCCTTTTCAAAGTAATAGGCCAACGGAAGTCATTTTTCTGGAAATATGCTTGTATCTCTGATTCTTAATGGAATGCTAGTTTTGCCTACAGATTGTAGAATGCCAAATTTTTATGTATGTTTGTTAGAAGAAGAATGAAGTTCTTCTACATCCATTCTCTCTTTCAGTAGGATTTTTTTTTTCCTGTCTGGTTGAAATAAATTTTGGGTATATTTATCTAAAAGAGAGAGGGAGAAAGAGAGACAGGAAGAGAGAGAAACTACAACACTTAATTCCTTTCTGCAAAGTCTCACTAGTTATTGAGAATAGATAAGTATTTACTTTGGGGTCATACATCAAATTAGGAATATTAAGATTACCAAGCATTCAATTTGTCAGTGTAACTAAGCAGATTTTAAAATCATATTGTGTATTTTTTTATTATTGATCTAATAATAATTGACAAGATTGTGGGATAAGAGGGGTACAATTCCACACAATTGCTACCACCAGAGTAACACATCACATCCCTTCCATTTGAAGCTTCCCTATTCTTTATTCCTCTGGGTATATGGACCCAGGATCATTATGGGGTGCAGAAGTGGAAGGTCTGGCCATTATAACTGCTGGGCCTGGGTATTGACAGGTCCATCCATACTCCCAGCCTGTTCTTGCTTTTCCCTAGTGGGGCAAGATTCTGGGGAGGTGGGGTTCTAGGACACATTGGTGGGGTCACCTGCCCAAGGAAGTCAGGTTGGCATCATGGTGGCATCTGCAACTTTGTGGCTAAAAAGCATTAAGATGTAAAGCAAAACAAATTGTTTAATAATTAGAAACCTAAAGGTAAGTTTATAGAAGATGAGATTTGGGGTTGTCATGTTGGAAGAAGCTAGGTAGTCTATTTTAGGTTTATTCTAAGGGGCCCATGACTTTACTAATTTTTGCCTGAGCCCCTCAGCTAACACGCAGGTGAGCTGAAAGTATTGTCTAGGAAGATGCTGTCAGAGTTGAGGATAGGACTAGCAAGCTGAATTAGGGCAGAGAGTAACTCCCAAATATGGGGAAAATATGTAAATACCCCACTGATCTGAAGTAGGAGCCTGTACAACCTTTGCATCCCTTGAAGTCTAAGCTCGCATTCCATGGTCATAGCTAGGAACATTCTAGGCTGCACTCATTTCAGGAAAAGTCTTCCTTGAGTGACAGAGTATATTACCCCAGCCTCTCTTTGGCAGTTTCTATCACTATTGTTCTACATTGAGGGCAAGGTCCTGTAGAGGCCCTCAAGAGGGTTTATGATGTTCTTCCTTATGGAGATGACCAGTGATGGTATAGAGAGGGATCTATTAAATGTCTATGCCTATCATGTCTATGTGGGAATCCCAGGATTCCTTGAGTAGGGCCTTCAAGGATGGGGTGGCCTAGTAGAAGGGCTATCATTAGAGTGTTCTGGTCTCTTGCCCTTATCCAGCTTTTACAATCTTTACTTCATCTGACAAAGCTAGACTTAGAGTGATTGGGGAAAGTGAAATAGGAAGTAGATGAGGATTTCAACACGGGCTCAAATTATTAGTGTATTTTTAATAGTAGCTTATTTTATTTTATTTTATTTTATTTTTTGGAAATATTAAATCACCTATCACATTAGACCAAAGAGACCAGAAGCAACTGGTCTTGTCAGTGAATAAGATATAGTTATTTGTAAATAACATTGAATTACATTAAATCATGATAAGGTCTTCTATAGAACCTTTGGAGCTTTGCTCTTTGCCTTAATGTTTCTTTTGATCCCTACCATTTGATAAGGCATCTGCTGATCTCAACCAGATCAATGCAACCAATGCCACCTCAACATGTTTCACTTTGGACTGTGTCCAGAGATGCCAGACCTAGGATGTCAACCCTTCAGCTCTAATACTCAGGCGGGATCTTTCCTAGCTCACAGGACTCCTAAATTCCATTTCAGTCATCACACCTCCTGGCAGAGTTATATAACCTAGATATAGACCAGGGCACATAAGATAGGGCTCACATGCACATGTATACATAAGTTAGAGGAAAACATATACCTTAAAGTAAAAGTGTGCAGTAGTCTATATAGTGTATAGAGAAAATAAACATGTGAAGTAGAAAAATAAATAAATGAAAATAAAATAAATAAATAAATAAATGAAAAATAAATAAATTACTCAATAATTGCAGCAAGGAAATAGAAAGACGTAACAAAAAGACAACATGCAGTACTTAGTCATATAGATTTTTTTTTCTGACTTCACCTAGTGACTTTTAAGCTGGCAGGTGAACATCCAAAAGCCATTATAATTGACTAGGGATAATCCTGTAATTCTAAAAAAAAAGTGCTTTTTTTAAAAAAAATTTTTATTTACTGGGTAGAAAATTGAGAGGGAAGAGGGAGATGAGGAGAGAGAAAGAGAGACATCTGCAGCACTGCTTCACTACTTGCAAAGCTTTCCCCCTTCAGGTAAGAACACTGGGCTCAGATACAGGTTTGAGTGAACATGTTACACCCCCAGAAGATCTTAGCATAAATTCTAATTATATGATTTCGAAGTACCTATCAGCAGCCCTCTTTTTGTTGGGCTCAGATACAGGTCAATTCTAACACAGAAGACTTATTAAAAAAAAAGTCAAACCCTCATGTCAGAAGAATATCTCATGGAGTAGGGTGATTGCCTTACCACATGTATTAGCCAAGTTCACGTTCTGGTACTACGTGGAGACAGCTCCACGAGATAGTAACAACACTGGAGCAAGTATCTGTGCTGCAGTTTCTTTTCCTTTCTGCCTGCCTGACCATCTCTCAATCTCTCACTCTACTTGAATAGAAAAGTTTTCACGGAATATGAAAGTGTGCATTCATGAGGACTCCACTGCACTAAAACAAAAAGGAATTTACCATTGCTTTCTTGTCTTATAACATCCTTCATATGACATTAGAGAGAGCACCACTACTAGGAAGGCAGGAAATTAAAAATCTGTAGGCATTCAGTGGACAGTACAGAATGATAACATTAATGGGCCGTGTTCCTTTGCAGCGTATTTGGAGACTCATGGATTTGGGGACTATAAAGGATGTTGGGAATTGAGCGCTCTATGGTGAAACAGGAGGATGGTTTGGTGGAGATTGAGGTGTGGTAATACCTCCTCTTGAGGAACTTTGGAATTGTCCTCTTGTGACATCAACCATGTAAACCAACAAGTGATTTTTAAAAACCTATACAACCAATATAAAAATATTCCAACTGTGTGTACTTTAATTCATATTTTAGATACTCATCATGAAGAAAGTAAAAAGAAGTAGTATCTGTGCTTTTAGTAATATCAAGGTGCTATTTGTTTCTTTTATTGAGCAAGTGCTATCCTACTGTCTTGAATGGGTGGGGTTGTGTCTCCCCAAAATACAGGTTAGCATCTCTTACCCTCCACCTATGAGTGAGATGATTCAGTATCTGTCTTTTACTTTCAGTTATTGTAGCAAAAGACAAGTCTTGCTGTCTTCTGGCCAGCAAAAGTCGCTGTGGTGATGACAGTAATTAGTCAAGATTCTGATAGAGGACTGAGGGGAGGCGAATGGTGGAAAAATGACTGCCTGCCCAACTTCAGTCTTTGATGTATATTTATTTAAATCAGAGTCTTAGAATCAGCATGTTTGCAGTTATACTCACTTTATTTCTAAGAAATATCTGCAGTTACACTTGTGTTATTTCTAGTGAACTGACTTGTACAGTTAGTTCTTGTTCGCTAAACAGTATCTGTTTATCTAGCCATTTTTTTCAATGGTCGATATGTATACAAGGAACAGTTTTTCTTCTGTCTTCATCAGAGAAAAAAAAAACAGTCCTGATTTTATCAATATCTGGTTAGTCTTCTGCTTGGAAATTGTGAAGCAAAGCTCTACAACTTTCTTTTTTCTTCTTCTTTTTAAAACTTCCACAGACAAGATCTCGTATTTTCTTCCAGTGAAATAACAACTTCCTTATCCACTTATCTGTCCTAGGGAACTGAGGTTTCTTCCAAATCTTGACTATTATTTAAAGAGTTGAAGTGAACATTGGTGTGCAGATATCTCTTCAGATACATACTTTTGTGTTTTTCAGATAGGTACTTGGGAGATAAACTGCCAGATTGTATTATAGGCCTTTTCTTTCTTTCTTTTTTCCTTTATTCTTTAAGAAAGAATTAATTAACAAAACCATAGGGTAGGAGGGTACAATTCAACACAATTCCTACCATCCAATCTCCATATCCCCCCCGCCCCCCGATAGCTTTCCCATTGTCTATCCCTCTGGGAGCATGGACCCAGGGTCATTGTGGGTTGCAGAAGGTAGAAGGTCTGGCTTCTGTAATTGCTTCCCCGCTGAACATGGGCATTGACTGGTTGGTCCATACTCCCAGTTTGCCTCTCTCTTTCCCTAGTAGGATGGGTCTCTGGGGAAGTGGAGCTCCAGGACACACTGGTGGGGTCTTCAGTCCAGAGAAGCATAGCCGGCATCCTGATGACATTTGGAACCTGGTGATTGAAAAGAGAGTTAACATACGAAGCCAAACAAATTGTTGAGCAATCATGGACCCAAAGCTTGGAATAGTGGAGAGGAAGTGTTAGGGGGGTACTCACTGCAAACTCTAGTGTACTTCTGCTTTCAGGTATATATTCTGCAGTAGTTTACGGACACGTGTGAACATATGCTCTCTCTCATAGAAACTGGTGTATATCAAGGTTTTGGGACTTTGTTAGAAAGTGAACCACCTGAGATGGAATTAGAGTATACTATGAAAGGAAAGGTCTCACCGAGTAATGAAGCTGAAGGGTTGTCATTCCACACGTGAAGTCTCTGGACACAGTCTGAGCTGAAGCATGTTGAGGTGGCAATCGTTGTGTTGGTTAGGTTGTGATTGGCAGATCTCCAGATTCAAAGGAGGTCTCGAAACTTTACATCAGGCTCAACCTGACACTGTTGACTGGCTACGGAAGAAGGGCAAACGCTAGAAGGCAGATGCAATATTATTTGATATGGATTGGGAGAGGCATATAGGAAAGTGGGCCCTATCCAATGGTTCTAGGACTGGGGGAAGTAGAGGCTCTATAGTGGAGATGTGAGGTTCCTGCTGTCTTAGGGTTCAAAAAGACAATCGATAGTTAATGTTATCATCACATTATTTGGTAATTGCGTTAACTTTGAAAAGTCCTTTTGTTAGGGATTGCTGTACAGTACCGAGTATCTTGTATATAGCTGTGCTATTGGTTGCTACTGATCTACTTGGTCTAGGCTTTTGAGAGAGTAGTCTGCATATCAATTACACAGCCTATATATTAAAAAGATTCAGTTTGTGTTTTGAAAAACTTCGAGACATACAATTAATTTCCCCCCTCTCATATTAATTAACTAGTGATTTATATGACTACATTTTACTAGGAGTTTACATAAACACCATTCCCACCACCAAAAGACTGTGACCCATCCCTCCCACCCACTCCCACCCCCCCCACTGGCCCAGGAAGCTGCATGTCTACCCCTCACCACAGGGTTTTTACTTTGGTGCTCTACTTACAATTTGGTCAGGTCCTGCTTTTAGTTTCCCTTTCAGATCTTCTTACTCGACTTCTGTTGATGAGTGGGATCATCCCATAATCATCTTTATCCTTCTGACTTAGCTCACTTAAAATAATTCCTTCTAGCTCTGACCAAGATGGGTCAGAGAGGGTGGGTTCATTGTTCTTGATAGCTGCATAGTATCCCATTGTGTATATATACCACAGCTTTCTCAGCAACTCATCTGTTGTTGGGCACCTGGGTTGCTTCCAGGATTTAGCTATTATGAATTGTGCTGCTATGAACATAGGAATAATACCTCTTTTTGGTTGGGTGTTATGGAGTCCTTGGGGTAGAAGCCCAGGAGAGGAATTACTGGATCATATGAAAGGTCCATGTCTAGCCTTCTGAGAGTTTTCCAGACTGCTCTCCACAGAGGCTGTACCAATTTACATTCCCACCAGAAATGTAAAAGGGTTCGTTCTTCAGCCCCCACAACCTCTCCAGCATTTGTTGCTGTTGTCCTTTTTGATGTATGCCATTCTTACAGGAGTGAGGTGGTATCTTAGTGTTGTCCTAATTTGCATTTCTCTGACAGTCAGTGACCTAGAGCAGTTTTTCATATGTTTGTTAGCCTTTTGGATCTCCTCTGAGGTGAATGTTTTGTTCATTTCCTCTGCCCATTTTTGGATGGGGTCATTTGATTTTTGTGGCTAAGTTTGCTGAGCTCTTTATATATTTTGGTGATGAGTTTCTTGTCTGATGTCTGGCATGTGAAGATCTTCTCCCATTCTGTGAGGGGTCTCTTTGTTTGTTTAATACTTTCTTTGGATGTGCAGAAGCTTTTCAATTTGATGTAGTCCCATTGGTTTGTTTCTGCTTTAGTCTTCCTTGCAATTGAGTTTGATTCATCAAAGATATCCTTGAGGTGTAGGTGGGAAACTGTTTTACCAATGTTTTCCTCTAGGTATTTGATTGTTTCTGGTCTGACATCTAGGTCTTTGATCCATTTGGAGTTGATTTTTGTTTCTGGTAAGATAAAGTGGTTCAATTTCATTCTTCTGCATGTCACTACCCAGTTTTCCCAGCACCATTTATTGAAGAGAGCCTCCTTTTTCCATTTAATCCTTTGGGCCCCCTTATCAAAGATTGGATGTCCATAGGTGTGGGGATTTATTTCTGGGCTTTCAATTCTGTTCCACAGGTCTGTGTGCCCATTTTTGTTCCAGTACCATGCTGTTTTGATGATGATGGTATTATAATATAGTTTAAGGCCTGGGAGTGGGATGCCTGCATTTCTGTTTCTTTTCCTTAAGATGGTTTTGGCAATTCTAGGTGTTTTCATATTCCAGATAAATGATTGTAGTGTTTGTTCTATTCTCTTACAGAAGCTTGGTGGAACTTTGATGGATATTGGATTAAATTTGTATATGGCTCTGGGGAGAATATTCATTTTGATAATATTTATTCTTCCAATCCATGAGCATGGGATATCTTTCCATTTCTTGGTATCAGTTTCTATCTCCTTGAGTAGCGACTCATAGTTTTCAGTATACAAGTCTTTCACTTCTTTGGTCAACTTTATTCCTAGGTATTTGATTGATTTTGCTGAAACAGTAAATGGGAGGGATTTCTGGATGTCTTCTTCTTCAGATTTAGTGTTTGCATAAAGAAATGCCACTGATTTTTGTACATTGATTTTGTAGCCTGATACCTTGCTATATTGCCTAATAACTTCCAGTAGTTTTCTGCTGGATTCTTTAGGGTTTTCTATGTATACTATCATATCATCTGCAAATAGTGAGAGCTTGACTTCTTCCCTTCCAATCTGTATTCCTTTGATTTGTTTCTCTTGCCTGATTGCTATGGCAAGAACTTCCAATACTATGTTGAAGAGTAACAGTGACAGTGGACAGCCCTGTCTAGTCCCCGATCTGAGGGGGAATGCTTTCAGCTTCTGTCCATTGAGTATGATGTTGGCTGTAGGTTTGCTATATATAGACTCCACTATCTTGAGGAATTTCCCATCTATTCCCATTTTTTGTAGAGTTTGGGCATGAATGGGTGTTGGATTTTATCAAAGGCTTTCTCTGCATCTATTGAGATAATCATGTCGTTTTTGGCTTTGCTTTTATTGATGTGGTGAATGACATTGATTGCCTTACGGATGTTGAACCAGCCTTGCATTCCTGGGATGAATCCCACTTGGTCGTGATGAACAATTTTTTTGATTGGCCATGCCCTTGTTTAATATTTTGGCATCTATTTTCATCAGAGATATTGGTCTGTAGTTTTCCTTTTTTGTTCTGTCCCTATCAGCTTTTGCTATTAGTTTGATGTTGGCTTCATAGAAGGTGGAAGGGCGTATTCCTGTTTCTTCAATCTTATGGAAAAGCTTAAGAAGTATGGGTACTAACTGTTTCCTGAAAGTTTTGTAGAATTCATTTGTGAAGCCATCTGGTCCAGGACTTTTGTTGTTGGGGAGGTTCTTTATAACGGTTTCAATTTCTTTGTCTGTGATTGGTGCATTTAGATTTTGTAGTTCTTCTTGGTTCAGTTTTGGAAGGGCATATGATTCTAGGAATTGTTCCATTTCTTCCAGATTCTCTATCTTGGTGTCGTATAGTTCTTTATAGAAGTTTCACAGGATTCTCTGGATTTCTGTGGTGTCAGTTGTGATATCTCCTCCATCGTTTACAATTCTATTAATTTGAGTCTTCTCTCTTTTTTGTTTCGTAAGTCTGGCTAGGGGTTTTTCAATTTTGTTTAATCTTTCAACGAACCAACATTTGGCTTCATTGATCTTTTGTATGGTTCTTTTATTTTCAATGTTGTTTATTTCTGCTCTAACTTTAGTGATTTCTGTCCTTCTGGTTGCTTTAGGGTTCCTTTGTTCCTCTTCCTCTAAGTCCTTGAGGTGTGCAGTAAGGTTGTTCATTTGAGCTTCTTCTTGGTGTTTAATATGTGATTATATGGCTGTAAGTTTCCCTCTCAGAACTGCTTTAGCTGTGTCCCAAATATTTTGATAGGTTGTGTTTTCATTTTCATTTGTTTCCTGGAACATTTGAATTTCCTGTTTGAGTGAATCTCTGACCCAGTGGTTCTTGAGGAGTATGTTGTTTAGTTTCCAAATTCTGTGACTTTTAATAATTTTCTGTTTGTTGTTAGTTTTACTTCACTGCGGTCTGAGAAGATACTTGGGATGATTTCAATGTTCTTGAATTTATTGATTCTGTCTTTGTGGCCTAACATGTGGTCTATCCTTGTGGTCTATGTGTTATGTGGATTTGAAAAGAAGGTGTATTCCTGTTTTTTGGGGTGAAGGACTCTGAAAATGCCCAAGAGGTATAGTCTTTCAATCTCTTCATTCAATTCTCTTGTATCTTTGTTGGTTTTATGCTTTGTTTTTCTGTCTAAGTGTGAGAGTGGGGTATTGAAGTCTCCCACTATTATTGTATTACTATTGATGTATTTTTGAAATTCTTTCAGTAAGTGCTTGACATATTTAGATGGTCCCTCATTGGGTGCATAGATGTTAATAATTGTTAAGTCTTCTTGTCTGATTGACCCTCTAATCATTATATAATGTCCTTGCCTATCTTTAATACTTTATTTAATTTAAAATCTATCGTGTCTGAGATGATAATGGCTGTTCCTGCCCTTTTTGTGGTCTGTTAGCATGTATTATATTTTTCCATCTTTTCACTTTAAGTCTGTGTTTATCTTGTTGTGACAGATGGGATTCTTGCAAGCAGCGTATGGTTGGATTATATTTTCTGATCCATCCCCCAACTCTGTGCCTTTTGATGGGTGAGTTTAAGCCATTGACATTTGTTGATATTATGGATTTAATGTATTGTAGTGCCATTGTTCAAAAAAAATTTTTTTTGTTTGCTCTGATATATTGCCAGTATTGTAGTGATGTTCTTGTTTATAACAGGTCTTTTAGAACCTCTTTCAGGGCCGGTTTGGTGATGGTTGCCTCCTTTAACTGTTGTTTGTCTAAGAAGGTTTTGATCCCTCCATCTAGTTTGAATGAAAGTCTAGCAGGACATATTATCCTTGGTTGAAACCCTTTTTCATTCAGGGCTTGATAGATATCTTGCCATTCTCTTCTGGCTTTTAGAGTTTGAGTGGAGAAATCTGCAGATAATCTTATGGGTTTTCCCTTGTATGTGACTTTTTGTTTCTCTCTTGCAGCCTTTAGGATCCTTTCTTTATCCTTACTTCTTCTCATTGTGACTATGATGTGTCTTGGTGTCTTCAGGTCTGCGTTGATTCTGTTTGGTACTCTCTGGGCCTCTTGAATCTTGATGTCCTTTCTGTTATTCAGGTCGAGAAGTTTTTTTCTATTATTTCCTCTAGGATGTTTGCTTCCCCTTCCTCTGTTTCTTCCTCTGGTAGGCCAATTATGCAAATGTTACTTCTTTTGAGATCATCCCATATGTCTCTGTTGTTGTTTTCAGTGTCTCTCAATCTCTTTTAATCTCTTTCACCTCTTTCTTCATTTTCTCTAACTCATCCTCTGTCTGACTAATTCTGTTTTCTGCTTCTGTTAGTCTGCTTTCCCTTGCCTCAGCTTCTTTCTTCATTACAGCTATTTCATCTTTCAGTTCTCTAATTGCCTCAAGATAATCAGTATTTTCCTTGGGGGTCTCAACTGTTGTTTCCCTAATACTGCCATTCCTTTCCTCCAATGTTGTTTTCATTTCTGGTGTTAATAAGTTTATTATTGCTTGCATACTTTTCTTATCTATGGTTACTTCTGGCTGATTTATAGTTTCTTCTGGGCTCTTTTCTTCATTCATTACAGTAGAAGTTTTATTTGTTTTTGATCATCCCATTTTTTTGATTTATGTGCTTCTTTTTTTTTATGCTCTGTTGTTCCTCAGTTGTTGTGTCTTGAGTACAAGCAACACTGTACTAAATACCTTTCTGACAATTTCACTCACCAACCTCAGGAATTACAGTAGTAACTGAAGTATTGAAGCAGTTTAATCACTACCACTTAGCCAAACAATTTCTCCAGTCCGTGATAAAATAGTAACCAAATCCCAGTGAAGAAGAAAGGGAAAGGAAAGAAGGGGTAGCAAGAATAGACAGTTATGGGAATCTGCTATCCACTGTATATTCTAAGGGTAACAAGAGGGGAAATGGAAGTAGGGCAGAGATACACACATAGAGAGTCCACTCTGAGTCAGATTTCTTCCCCCAAATAATTCACAAATTCAGAAAGGCAAAGAAGGAAGAAAGAAGTGTATTACAAGACAAAGAAAAAAGAAAAAAGATAAAAGGGACAAGAGAGAGAAAAGAGAAAAGATAAGAAAAAGAGGTGTAATTTAAAAGCAGAAAAAGGAATTTTTTTGATTACTTTATTTTTAATTTAATTTTTTTAATTAGCTAGGAGAAGGAGGAAGTGGAGAGTCTGTAGAGGAGGTAAGAGTAATGAGACAAGTTCCTCCCACAATAGATAAGATGCCCACTACCCTAGCAATGAAAGATACCCTAACAGTTAATTCTGATCAACCCAAAGGGGGAGGAAGATATATGCCTTTATATAATGTTAATAATAAAATAGAGCAAGGTAAAAAAAAAAAAAACCCTGTCCCAGATTACCTCAAATCTCGTGATCAGAGGCAGCTGATTGTTAAGAAAGAGGAAAACAACAACAACAAAAAAAAAAAACCTCAGGACTAGACAAGAATAGCTGAAATATACAGTTATGTAGATCTACTATCCACTGTATATTCTAGGGGTAGCTAAAGGAGGAAGGGATGTTGAGCAGAGATACTCGCAGTGTGAGTCCAACGCTAAGTCAGAATTCTTCCCCAAAATAATTCCGAAATGTCTATCAGTGAATTAAAAAAAAGCACACTGTTTGGTGGTGTGGGGGCTGGGTCCTGTGGCTTTGGAAGCTGTAGGATTAAGGAAGAAAGGATGGCAAGAATGAGAAAAAGAAAAAAAAAGAAAGAGAGAGAAAGAAGTAAAAGATAAGAAAAAGAACAGTCATAAAAGAGTGGTGAAAGGAGAGAGTTTTTTCAATTAATTAATTTATTTTTAATTATTTAATTAGCTATGTGGGGTGAGTTGGGGTGGGTTGGCTTCTTGGAAAGAAAAAAGGCCAGAGGTTTCAGTAGGGTATAGACTTAGAATGAATGATACTCCCTGGTGGGACAGGAATTTTGGTAAAGAAAGGGGCTCAGCAGGGGAGCCTGCTAGGAGCTGGTCCCCAGGGATTGGTTATGGGGGGGTAGGAGGGGGAGGAGGTGTGCTTAATAATTTAAAAGAAAGAAAAAAATTTTTTTTCCCTTTTTTCCTACTCTATATTTTAACCCAAATTAAGTTATAGTCACCTCCTTGGTGTCACTGCTAGGACCCCTTATTGACTGGCCTACTAAAGGCAGAAAATCCTACCGTTTTCCAGAAGATGTGGTCAGAGATCAAGCCATTAGCAGCTTCTCAGTCCGCCATCTTCTGGGAACCCCCCAGGCCTTTTATTTCTTTTCTTTTTTATTTATTTATTTATTTTTATATAAGAATGGATTAGTGAACAAAAGCATAAGGTAGGAGGGGTACAACTCCACACAATTCCCACCACCCAATCCCCATAACCCACCCCCTCCCATGGTAGCTTTCCCATTCTCTATCCCTCTGGGAGCATGGACCCAGGGTCGTTGAGGGTTGCAGAAAGTAGAAGGTCTGGCTTCTGTAATTGCTTCCCCGCTGAACATGGGCGTTGACTGGTCGGTCCATACCCCCAGTCTGCCTCTCTCTTTCCCTAGTAAGGTGTGTCTCTGGGGAAGCTGAGCTCCAGGACACGTTGGTGGGGTCTTCAATCCAGGGAAGCCTAGCCAGCATCCTGGTGGCATCTGGAACCTGGTGATTGAAAAGAGAGTTAACATATGAAGCCAAACAATTTGTTGAGCAATCATGGATCCCAAGCTTGGAATAGTGGAGAGGAAGTGTTAGGGAGGTACTCACTGCAAACTCTAGTGTAATCCTGCTTTCAGGTATATATTTTGCAGTAGTTTATGGATACGTGTGCACATAAGCTCTCTCTCACAGAAACTGGTGTATATCTAGGTTATGAGACTTTGTTAGAAAGTGAACTACCTGAGATGAAATTAGAGTGTACTATAAAAGGAAAGGTCTCACCCGAGTAATGAAGCTGAAGGGTTGTCATTCCACACGTGAAGTCTCTGGATACATTCTGAGGTGAAGCATGTTGAGATGGTAATCGTTGCTTTGGTTAGGTTGTGATCGGCGGATGCAATATTATTTGGTTTGGATTGGGAGATGCATACGGGAAAGTGGGCCCTATCCAAGGGTTCCAGGACTGGGGGAAGTAGGGGCTCTATAGTGAAGATGTGAGGTTCCTGCTGTCTTAGGGTTCAAAAAGACAATCAATAGTTAATATTATCATCACATTATTTGTTAATTGGGTTAACTTTGAAAAGTCCCTTTGTTATGGTTTGCTGGACAGTACCCAGTATCTTGTATATAGCTGTGCTATTGGAAGCTTCTAATCTACTTGGTCTAGGCTTTTGAGAGAGTCCACATATCAAATACATAGCCTATATATTAAAAAGATTCAGTTTGTCTTTTGAGAAACTTTGAGACATACAATTGATTTCCCCCTCTCATATTAATTAACTACTGATTTATATGTCTACATTTTTCTAGGAGTGTACATAAACACCATTCCCAGGCCTTTTATTTCTTATTTTGTGGTGTCTTCATACTGTTTTCCAGAGAAGCTGGCTAAATTTCCGTCCTCAATATCAGACTAATAGAGTTCCTTTTCTTGCTTGCTTGCTTAATGTAGGACTAGGGCCTTGTGCATACACAATTTCCCTGCTCTAGGAAATGTCTTCAGAGAAACAGTGGCAGGGAAAAAGAACATAGCATCCGAATGTCTGTTGCCATAGTACCTCCCATGTGATACAGATGCTCAGACCTGGGCTGAACACAAGATAATGCTGGTATCTCGATGTTTCTTTTACTTATATATTTGTCAGAACTTGTTTCTCTTCTTGTTGTTGTAGGTCATTCTCACAGCAATGAGATGATATATCATTGTTATTTTGATTTATATTTCTCTGATGGTAAGAGATAATTATTTTTATGTGCCCTTGGCCATTTGTATATCTTCTTTGGTGAGCTGTCTCTTCAACTCTTCTTCCCATTATGATGGGTTTATTTATATTTCTTGTTAATGAAATTTATGAGTTCTTTATATACCTTCCAAGTGGTCCTTTGCTTGATGTATGGTGTGTGAATATTTTCTCCTATTCAGTTCATTATATTTCATCTCAATGATGGCTTCTTTCACTATGCATAAGCTTTCAGTCTAATGTAATTCTGTTGTTTTAAATTATTTTCACTTGCCATTGAGCTAGAGTTCTCAAAAATATCTCTGAAGAGGATGTCAAAGGTTGGTGCTTATATATTTCATCTCCAATTTGTCGTGTCCACCCTTGCCTGCAAGGATCACGCAACGCCGAGTTCTTCTTCAAGCAGTTTATTCGGGAACCTTGAACAGCAAAAAGCCCCGCTATAACCTAACCTCCAACTTATATACTCATGGGTCAGCCAATCCCAAGGGCACACGTGACAGCTGCTCATAGGCACACGATCGCGGAAGCAAGCGCGCTCTCAGTCTCAGGCCATTTATGGAGTTGTTTACTTCTCCCTGTGGTCTTGAGGGTAGAGGAGGCTGGCGCCATCTTGGGGTGCGGCACATGGCTCTCCACAGTTCCCCCTTTTTGTTTTAACAACGCAGCAGGTGAGTGTAGAGGTCCAATCCCAGAAAGGAGGGGATATTGTCATAGTCCTCGCCTAGGCAATCAAGCTTCGCCAGTGCTAGACCCATCCCGTGCCGTTTTGTTCTGGGGCAGGAGATAAGGAAATTATGGGATTAGGGAGCAGCACAACCTGCATGCATTGGACGTGCACTCCTTGAGACGGCATTACGCCCTCAAGTGCAGTGCTTTGCCTCGCACCCTGAGCGTTTCATATCAGGCTTTTAAGGCCGCCAGCCAAGCCTGGGGGGAGTGGCCATCCTCGATTGCTGTGAAGGCCTGTGCAATCAGCGTGACTTCATGCCTCTGTGTGATCCTAATTTTGCAAATACACCACAGGCCCATCAGGGAGGCAAGAACCAAGAGCGCAGTTAAGCATCCCAAGCCCGCCCACTCTTTCAATCTGTCCATTGCTTGATTGATCCAGGAGGTCAACCCCACCGCCATGGAAGCATCCACCCGCGTTGAGTTGACTGCCACGATGGCGCTTCGCAGTTGTCGCATCAGGGTATCGAAACTCCCAGACCAGTTTCCTAAGAGCCCGGCATCATGCCGTATCGGCATCGGCCTTGGAAACACGGACAGGATTCCCCAGCGAGGCTCCATCATCACCGGCATCACCACTGTAGTCACCAGAAGTATCTGGTGTATTCTTTGGTGGTGGGGCATCTTGGACCTTTCTCACCAGTCGTTCGGGTACCCACACCGGATCTGGTTTGTCCTGTGGAAAAACACAAACAGAGCCTTGTGCCCATGTCAGCATGGGATCAGGCCCATGCCATGTGCCTGTTAATATGTCCTTCCATTTTACCATGCCTCTCTGTGGGCCATGGGGCATATGATGTCTTTCCGCCGCAGAGTGGCCATTAATATCCAAATTTAAAAAATTAAGTGTAAATAAGGCTAGGGATAGTCTTTCCTTAGGGGTGCGGCCGTGGCCTATTCCCCCTTTTTGTTTTAACAGACATTCCTTGAGGGTGCAATGAGCACATTCCACAATGCCTTGACCCTGAGGATTATAGGGCAGGCCATGGGTTAAGCGGACTCCCATTTGCTGGCAGAAGGAGACAAAAGACCGAGCAGTGTAGGCAGGGCCATTGTCTGTTTTCAAAGTTTGATGCGTACCCCATGCAGCCCATGCCTCTAGGCAATGGGTGATCACATTGCGAGTCTTTTCGCCACTCAATGGGGTGGCCATGATAACACCAGAGCAGGTGTCTACAGAGACAGGTAGATACTTAAGCGTGCCAAATTCAGAAAAGTGCGTGACATCCATTTGCCATAGGACGCCAGGGCACAAGCCCCGAGGGTTAATTCCAACGCTTGGTGGATGCCTGAAAGTCACACACTGAGGGCAACCCAGAACCACCTGACGAGCGTCTGCAAGGGGAAAATTAAATTTTTTCTGTAGGGTTTTAGCATTTACATGAAAAAGTTCATGAAAACGTCTGGCCCATTCCATTGCTGGAGCCATCAAGAGGACATCCTGTCTTGCCAATTTATCTACAATGTTATTACCCTCGCTCAGGGGGCCAGACAATCCAGTGTGTGCTCGAATGTGTTGAATATAAAAACGCTGTGTGCAGTGCCAAATCAGATCTTGCAACCTTTGCAACAGCGCACACACGGTGCTGGATCTCTTTATAGGTCCAACTGCTTCTAGAACTTTGACTGCATTAACCACATAAGCAGAGTCAGATATCAAATTAAAGGGAAAATGGCATCTCTTAAAAACTTCAATCACAATTTGCAACTCCACTATTTGAGGAGAGCCTGGTTGGAAATGACACCTAACTGGTTCTTGGTGTTCTATCATATAAGCTCCACATCCCGTTTTAGAACCGTCTGTGAAAATGTTAGGCACCAAAGACAGAGGCCTCACTGCAGTAATCTTAGGGAAAATCACGGGGTGCTCCTTAAAGAAGCTCACAAGAGGATGTTTGGGATAGTGATTATCAATTTCTCCAGGATAGCCGCATCTCAAGATGGCCCACTCATCCAAAGCTCCACACAGGGTCTGTACCTGGTAGCTAGAATAAGGGACCACTAATGTGGTTGGTAAGATGCCAAAAGACTGTATACATTGCTGAATCCTGGTCAGGGCCAGATCTGCTACTGCTGAAGGATAATATTGTATGGATTTAGCAGGAGAAATTCTTGAATGAATCCAAAGCAATGGACCCTCTTGCCACAGCAGCCCCATGGGCTGTGACAAGGTAGCTAAAATGCATAAAGTCAGGGGCTTGTTGGCATCCCAACGTTTCAAGAAGGCTCCCTGAAGGGATCTTTCTACCTTCTCTAGGACCAGTCTAGCCTCTGGCGTCAATACTCTTGGGGAGTTCAGGGCGGAATCCCCTATCAAGACATCATACAGGGATTTCAGCTCACGATTTGGAAGCTTCAAGTAACTCCTCACCCAATTAATATTCCCTAACAATTTTTGAAAGTCATTCAGAGTACGTAAGCCATCCTTCCTCGATTCCAGCTTCTGGGGCACTACCTCTATAGGTTTAATGCATGCTCCTAAGTAGTTTACCACCTCACCTCTCTGCACCTTTTCAGGGGCAATATACAGCCCTTTTACTCTTAAAATCTGAACTAATTCCTCATACACTTGATCAAGTAAGGTTTCAGTTTTTTCAGCAAGTAGAATATCATCCATATAATGAATACATTTTAAGGTAGGATATTTCTTCCTGAGGGGAGCAATCGTCTCACTAACAAACAGCTGGCACATGGTTGGACTATTCGCCATACCCTGGGGCAGCACAAGCCATTCGAATCTCTGGTCGGGTTCTTCATGATTGCAGGATGGTACGGTAAAGGCGAATCTTTCCGTGTCCTTCTCACTTAATGGGATAGAGAAAAAACAATCCTTGATATCTATGACTATTATGGGCCATCTCTCAGGCAGGGCCATTAGCAATGGAAGCCCCCGCTGTACTGGCCCCATGATCTGCATTTGGCAGTTGATTGCCCGCAGATCATGTAACAGTCTCCATTTTCCTGACTTTTTCTTAATCACAAATATAGGAGTATTCCAGGGGGACACAGAAGGTTTGATATGTTTCAAGGCAAGTTGCTCCGCAACCAGCTCTCTGGTCGCGGCTAATTTTTCAGAGGAAAGAGGCCACTGAGGAACCCACACTGGATCCTCTGTTTTCCAAGAGATGGGAATACCTGTGTCCGCAGTGGCCCCTAGGAAAAACCCAGACCTGATCTTCCTGAGTGCGGTCGAGCCGCAACAGGGGACTTGCGTCCCTGTAGGTGCTTCCCCAGGCCAAAGCCAGGGACACAACCCATTCTTTTCATCTGAGTTTGAGCTGCCATGGAGTATTCATTACTTAATTTAAAATCCATCTCTTTAAGCAAGTCCCTCCCCCATAATGAGATGGGTAGCTCCAAAACATACGGCTGCATCAAGCCACAATGGCCTTCCTGATCTTTCCATTTTAGCTGTCTAGCACTCATGTCTGGAGTCCTTGCATAACCCAGGCCTTGCAGGGTTTGAGAGGAAGTTTGCACAGGCCATCTTGTTGGCCAGTCTTTGGCGGCCACAATACTTCTGTCAGCCCCAGTATCAAGAAGCCCCTGAATGTTTTTTCCTTCAACTTCTAATACCATCAGTGGTCTTTGTTCTAAATCCAGAGATAGGAATGTCAAGTCTGTGCCGGAGGAGCCAAAACCTCGACCCCCGTTCAACTGTTCAACTGTCTTAGCCGCAAAGCGATCATGTAGGCTGGGTAAGATAAGCAATTGGGCGATCTTGTCTCCCGGGGAAATGGCTACAATTCCCCGGGGGGAGGACACCATAATCTTAACAACCCCGATGAAGTCGGAGTCTATAACCCCAGGGTGAATAAGAAGTCCTCGCAATGCTGAAGAGGATCTGCCCAAAAGTAAGCCTACTGTGCCTGGCTCGAGGGGTCCTGTAAAGTTGGTTGTGACAAGCTGGACCCCCATCTGAGGAGTTAAGACGAGTTGGGAGGTGGAACAGAGGTCCAATCCTGCTGAGCCCGCAGTGGCTCTCCGTGGTTCCCCGGAGGGCGAAAGCTGGGCCACGTTTCCTGACTGATCTCCCTGTCCCGATTCTCTACTGCCCCATATATTTGTGGGCCCTGGGGACAGGAGCCCCTCTGGCCGTTTTTTGGACAGGCTCCTCCATATCCCTGACTCAGGGGTTGTCCGTTAATGTCCTTAACGAAGCGGCATTCATTAGCCCAATGGTTCCCCTTTTTACATCTAGGGCAGAGGCCAGGCTGTCTCATTCTAGCACTTCCTCCTGTTCTGCCTTTCTCAGGGCACTGCTTCTTAATATGTCCCATCTTGCCACATTTGAAACAAGCCCCAGTGTTACTGCTTTTTCTTCCTGCAAGTTGGACAACCGCAGCGGCAAGTCCCGCATTAGTCAAAGGGCCTCCAATCTCTCTGCAAACTTTCAACCACCACTCAATTCCTTTGCCCTTATGTGGTGTGATAGCCGCTCTGCATTCTTTGGTACATTGCTCATATACCAGCTGTTTAATAAGAGGCATAGCTGTGTCTGGGTCCCCAAAGATTCTGCCCGCCACCTCAACTATGTGGGCCACAAAATCTGAAAAAGGGTCCGTGGGTCCCTGCAGAATTTTTGTTAAGTTGCCGCTAACTTGTCCCCTATTTGGAAGGGCCTTCCATGCTCTTATGGCGCAGAGATTCACCTGCTCATATACTTGTGGAGGGTACCCAGTCTGCTGGCCTACAAACCTGCCTAGTCCTAGGAGCATGTCTCGGTCCCAGGCAGGTTGACCTGCGCGTGCATTAACTGCCGCTTGCTCGGTTGCAAAATCAATCCAGAATGCTCTCCAATCTAGATATTGTCCTGGGCTGAGACAAGCACGAACTAAGCCTTGCCAATCAGCCAGTGTCATGCAAAGCCTATTGAGAGATTCCACTTGAGCAAGAGTGAAGGATGCACTAACCCCATAAGCCTTCACAGATTCTGCCAGGGACTTAACTACTTTGAAATCCAAGGGCTCCTCATACCGGTTCCCTTGGAGATCTTGAAACACCGGATAGACAAGTTGCATCTCCGTCCTAACCCGGGCCCATAGCCCCGGGCAAAAGGAACGGCTTGGCCCTCCAGTCCCCAAGGGTTGGATGGTTGTCACGCCCTCCTGATAAGGGGGCGGAGCTGAGGGCAAGGCTGAGGTATAGCCCCCTCCCAGTTCTCTGTCCTCCAGTTTTTTTGGTGCCTTATCCCTCTCTTTCCTTTTCCTTCTTTCTCTTAAAGTAGCCTCTTCCAGTCTCTCCACTAAGGCCTGCACGTCCTCCCCCTCCTCCTCCTCTGATTCCGAGGAGGAGGGGAGTGTTTCCAGCTCCTCTAGATCAGGGTATAAAGATTTCCCTTTCTCTCCTCCTTTCTTACTTTCCGCTTTCTCAGAGTATTCCTCCTGTAGCATTTCCAAGGCATTCTGCCCCTTTTCAACGGCCTCGCAGCACTTCTGATCCTCAAGGCGACTGCGCACTAATTTCCATACGGGCCTCCTCCTGCTTTCAGGTCATCCTGCTCCCAAGCAAAGTCTAGGTCCTTTCCTAACTTCTCCCAGCAAGAGACAGTCAAGCTCCCTGAGGCTGCGAACCAGGGAGCAACTATGTCACACTCAATCAAGAATCTTTCAAGTGTGGACTTCTTGATTTTTAATTTCTTGGATAGAAGTAGCTCCTGCAGAGCCAAAAAAATTGGATGGGACTGGGAAGTCCCCATGATAACTTCCTCCCAAAAATTATGTGGCTGCTAGCCCACTTTGTACTCCCTGTTCGCTACCCGGGGGGACTTTTACTTTCCATTGGCTTGACCCACGAACGTTCTCCCGCTCATCCTTTATCTACAGAGACGAGCCCTGCTAGCCACCTCACCATGGGCTTTATTGTCCCACTTTACCCTGGGAACTTACCAGTGTACTGCCCTGACTGCCAAAGTTCTGAACCCCGTTTCGGATGATGTCCCCGTACGGGCCACCACTTGTCGTGTCCACCCTTGCCTGCAAGGATCACGCAACGCCGAGTTCTTCTTCAAGCAGTTTATTCGGGAACCTTGAACAGCAAAAAGCCCCGCTATAACCTAACCTCCAACTTATATACTCATGGGTCAGCCAATCCCAAGGGCACACGTAGCAGCTGCTCATAGGCACACGATCGCGGAAGCAAGCGCGCTCTCAGTCTCAGACCATTTATGGAGTTGTTTACTTCTCCCTGTGGTCTGGAGGGTAGAGGAGGCTGGCGCCATCTTGGGGCGCGGCACATGGCTCTCCACACCAATTCACTTTGTGGATTGTGTTAACTTTTGTGTATAATAAGATATAGTCCCCCTGTTCAGTTTGTTTTCAAATAGTTATATAGTCTCCCCAAATAGTTGTTTTCCCTCCAGGGTTGTCACTGGGCCTTGGTACCTGCACTATGAACACACTGTTCCTGGAGGCCATTTTTTCCCATGTTATTGGATAGGACAAACAAAAATTGAGACAGGAATGGGAGATAGAGAGGGAGAGGGAAAAGTAGATACTTCCTGTCCTGTTTCACCACTCATGGACCAAAGAAGTATCGACCAAAGATCTTTATGGGGAACAGAATGTCTTACACCTATAATTGCTTCTCTGCTGGACATGAGCATTGACAGGTTGATCCATACCCCCAGCCTGTTTCTATCTTTCCTTAGTGGGGTAGGTCTCTGGAAAGGTGGGGTTTCAGGGCACATTGGTGAGGTCATCTGCTCAGGGAAGTCATGTTGGTGTCATGGTAGCATCTGCAACTTCATAACTGAAAAGCATCAAGATATAAAGCAGAACAATTTGTTTAATAACCAGGAACCTAAAGGTAAGAATAGAGCAGATGAGATTTGGAGTCTTCATATTGGAAGGACCTAGTAGGTCTATTTTAGGTATATGCCAAGGAGCCTATGACTTTACTAATTTTTGCCTAAGCCCTACAGCTAACATGCGGGTGGGCTCAAAGTACTGTCTAGGAAGATGTTGTCAGAGTTGAGAATATAACTAGAAAGCTGGATTAAGGCAGAGAGTAGCTCCCAAATATAGGAAAACTATATAAATACCATTAACTACAAACCCCATCGATCAGACCTAGGGCCCATGTCTATTCATAGTTGGCACAGGAGCCTGTATAACCTCATATCCATTCTGAGCTCACATCCTATGGCCATGACCAGCAACATTTTAGGCTGCACTTATTTCAGGACCAGTTTTCCTCTAGAGGCAGAGTATGTTTGTTGACCCAGCCTCTCTTCGGAGACTGGGGCAATTTCTACCACTATTGTTTTACATTGAGGGCAAGGTCCTGTAGAGGCCCACAAGAGGGTTTATGATGTTGCTTCTGATGGAGATGACCAGTGATGGTGTACAGATGTGGCCATACCTAACAGCTTTACCTGACTTTGCTGGGATAATTTTCTTAATTCTTTGGCATCCAATTACCTCCTTTAAAACCTATTCTTTAATTCCCTGAACTCCAATGTCAGTCTCATTCTCCTAAACAAGATCTGTCTCTCTCTTCGTCTGTATTTCTCCCTATTTGTTTTTCCTTTCAATTGGGTGGAGCACCAGGTGGGAGACACCAAGGCCCTAAAGCTTCCCCTAGTGCCAACGAACTCACCTGTGGTGAACTTGAAGGCTCGGACCTGGGGTGTGCTCATGCCAGGCGAGCTGCCTCTCTGATCGCTCTCCTTATTTCTTGGTGAGCACACAATCCTCCCAAACTCTGTAGTCTAGTGCTCGTCAGCTGAGAGTCCCAGGGCAAACTTGGCAAGCTTAACCTTCCACCACATGTCCTCTCTCAAATTGCTGACCTAGCATGATGTCCAGTTGCTGAGTTGGTGAAGTGTTGCTGCCCCCTTCTGGTTTTTTTTTTCTTTTAAAAATAATTTTATTTGGGAATAATGGTTTTTAACGTGCAACAAATGTTTAATGAATCAAATACTTGCCAAGAGTTGCTGTGTACTTGAAAACTGTCTATTTTACTAAAATTATTAAATTGTATTTATTGAGAAGCTTTGTGCCAGAAATATCAAGCACTGGAGATACAGCAGTGGGTGAAATAGACAAAAATGTCTGCCTTGATGGATGAGGGGTAGACTGACAAGAAACACATTTGACAAATAAAATATGAGATACATCAGGAATTATACAAATATATATATATGTGTATATATATATATATATACGTATATATACATATATATGAGTAAGGAGATGGGAGTGGAGCTTTTACACCTTGGATAATGTTAACGAAGTTCTTTCTCAGTATAAAGATGTGAGCAAAAAGCAAAAGGTAAACACAGAGGCAGAAGGCATAAGCATGTTGGAGGAATTTAAAGTAAACCAGTTTGACTCAAGCATAAGATTAGAGTGACTGAGAAGGTAGCAGTACATAGATCAGAGAGATGAGTGTGATACAGCAGGCGAGAGGTGATTACATATATATACCTACAAATGTATATGTACATATTACTCTGAATCAGACTGGGAGCTAATGGAGACTTGTAATAGATAAGAGATATGACATATTATATAAGTCATTTTATGATTATACAACAAATAAGTTGGAGGGGTGAGAGGGAGCAGTGAGGAAACGTCTTAAAAGACAAGGAACAATGACTTCCACCTGCATGAATATGCTACTGCCAAATTCTGAGTATATTTTGAAGGCAGAAAATATGGATTGTATGAAACAACAAATTCAAGGATGGATGAATCTTGAGCAAATAAGCAATCAGAGCTGCTGTTTGTTGAGATGAAGAAGTCTGGGGAAGGAAAAGTAGAGATAAGAACAAGAGATGATATAGGGAAATGTGTCTTGATGTATTTGAGACACTTACTACACATATGCCAAATTGAACATGAGGGAATAATCTAGAGTAGTAATACAAGTTTTGAAGATCATATATGGAGCCTCAACTAGATGAGATCACATTAAGAACATTCATTTACTGTAGCAGGCATTCTTAATTATCACTTACAATGTAGATATGGTTCTGACTTAAAAGGTGGAGCTTTATTGGTTATCTAAACATCCATTTTGTGGGGGGGCCTGGTGGTGGTGCTCCTGGTTGAGTGAACACATTAAAGTGTGCAAGGACCTGAGTTCAATTCCCTAGTCCTCACCTGCAGGGGGGAAGCTTCACAAGTGGTGAAACAGTGCTGCAGGTGTCACTCTTTCTACCTCCGTGTCTCCCTCTTCCTTATCAATTTCTCTGTCTCTATCCAAAATAAGTACATAAATAAAATATTTAAATGCTCATTTTGCCATATGATGATGTATGATAATTTTCTCTATTTGAACTATTATAAAGTTATATTTGTATGAATAATTCTGTAGTTGTTTGGTCCTCACATGGCTTAAAAGAATCTTTTGTGAATTAATTCCATCTCAGACATGTTCTACTTAGTTAAACATAATATACGTCCCTGCTAGCAATAATGAGAGTCTAGACAGACCTAACATGAAAATACTAGCAGTGTTACAGAGTTCCTGTCACAGCTTTTGATAGCCTTCTGTTCACCTAGAAAATTATACACACACACACACACACACACACACACACATATATATCTTAAGATTAATGTTTATATTATTTCTCCAAATTCCTTACAATTACAATCACCTGGTATAAAAATATATGAAAATTAATGATTAGTCATACAAGGGATATAAGAGAAGTCAAAAGACACATTTAAAAAACAGAAAGCACTTGACTTTGCTCAGAAAGATCTATATTTTCTACCATGTGATTGTAATTCCCCAGAGCATAAAGACTGTACTCATTTTTTGTATGCTTGATGAAAGTTACTATTTATAGTAATTGCTCAATAACCATTAAATTAGTAAACAGCATTTACGCTAAACAAAATGATGAGCTTCTCATTTTGGTTGCTTTGATGTTAAATAAATTAAATTCATATAATTTCAAAATCCATTTCATGTCTTCATGCCTTCAAACAAATCAGGAAAAGGGCTTTTTATTCCTCTCTGGGCTTATATGTAACTGCCTGGGTTTTCATCTCAGTTGACACTAATTCTGACGGTCAAAGCAGATTCAGTTTGAAGAGCTGTCAGACTATATTCTTCAGTGCTGCTCTTTTGCAAAGCTCACATCAAAGGGTTGTATGGGAAGTTTATTCATGGTGAGGTTTTTCTGGTTACTCATTCTAGTCTAGAAAAACGATTGGTCCATTTGGAAGATTAACTGTGTGGTTTCCTATTGTTAGCTGAATCTTTTTATCAAGAAAAACTGGTGGTTTTCATTGGCTTAACCCTGTAACTCTTTCTAGGCAGACCTGGCCCCAGAAGTTTTAGGTTTTTTTGTGTATTTGTTTTAATCTATTTAATTTTTCTACCCTTACTTATATTTTCCAAGTGTTAATCTAGTTGTTAGTTTTCCATTTATGAAAGTAACTTCAGTCTTCCCTATTCCTGAAAACAGCAGCCTTTCAAACTTTTACCAAAGCAAACATTTTTTTTTTTTCCTCCAGGGTTATTGCTGGGCTCGGTGCCTGCACCATGAATCCAACTATCCTGGAGGCCATTTTTTCCCCCTTTAGTTGCCCTTGTTGTTGTAGCCTCGTTGTGGTTATTATTATTGCCATTGTTGATGTTGTTCGTTGTTGGATAGGACAGAGAGAAATGGAGAGAGGAGGGAAAGACAGAGGGGGAGAGAAAGACAGACACCTGCAGACCTGCTTCACCTCCATTTTTCCCCCTTTTGTTGCCCTTGTTGTTGTAGCCTCGTTGTGGTTATTATTATTGCCATTGTTGATGTTGTTCGTTGTTGGATAGGACAGAGAGAAGTGGAGAGAGGAGGGGAAGACAGAGGGGGAGAGAAAGACAGACACCTGCAGACCTGCAGACCTGCTTCACCGCCTGTGAAACGACTCCCCTGCAGGTGGGGAACCGGGGGATCTAACCGGGATCCTTACTCCGGTCCTTGCGCTTTGCGCCACATGCGCTTAACCCACTGCACCACCGCCCGACCCCCTGAAGCAAACAATTTTTAAACAATCATCTCTTGAATAATTTTCACATGCCTGGAGTTATTAAGGATGCCAAAAACATCAAAGTGAACAAGATTAAGTTATTTGTTTTTCATGGGGCAACTTAAATGTATGCTTATCAACCAGTGTCTAGTTTAACAAACTATGGAATATCCACCTACTGGACTACCATACTATAGTTAAAGAGCATTGAAGTACTGATACGTATTAATGTGGATGAATCTCAAAATCATTTTGCTAAATGAAACAAGTCAGGGAGGCACAAAGTAATATATAGTATGTGGTTGCGTTTATATAAAAATGTGGTGTATTCATACTGATACAACATAAAGCATATCAGAATTTGTAAGGCATTAAGGGAAAAGGTGTCCCAGGAGAAGTCAGAAGAACTGCAAAAAGGCCTCTGAAAATAATGGCACGAATTAGTTATCTAGGTTATGGTGATAGCTGCATAGGTGTTTGTTAAAACTTAATTAATAGGGGGGCTGGGTGGTGGGGCACCTGGTTGAGCGCACGTAACAATGCTCAAGGACCCAGGTTCGAGCCTTTGATTCCCACCTGCAGGGGGAAAGTGTGAAGCAGTGCTGCAGGTGACTCTGTCTCTCTCCCTATCTTCCCCTTCCCTTTCCATTTCTGTCAGTGTCTATTGAATATATAAAGATAATAAAAATCATAAAAATATTAAAACAAACTTACCTAATAGCTTATCTAATAGTAGAATTTATAGATTTGCAGATTGTTGAATACCAGTCACATCTCAATAAAACTGTTAAAATAACTGCTGAACTTAAGGGATGTCGTGAACTCATTTTTGAGAAATTGTTTTTTTTTTAAATTAAGAAACAATAGAGTTAGCAAAACAAGGTTCAAAAAGATATTTATAAAAACAAAATTCACTTACATTTTTTGCTCATTATAACATTTAATGTTACCAACATGCAGTGTAAGATTTAAACTGGAACTTTGAAGACATTTTCACATACATTCACATTTTCTTTTCCTGACAGAGTTATCGTTGGGGCTCAGTGCTTGCACAAAGATAAATCCACTAGTCCTGAAAGTCATTTAATCCTTTGCTTTAACTTTTAACTTTCTAATTTTATTACTGGACAGACAGAAGTTGAGAGGGAGAGTGGAGATAAAGAGGGAGAGAGAGACACGTGCAACACTGCTTCACTGCTCATGAAGCTTCCCACTTGCAAATGGAGGCCAGGAGTTTGAATCTAGGTCCTTGTGCATGATAACAAGTTTACTCAGCCAGGAGCAACCACCACGGGTGAGCAATGCAATTGTTTCTTTTTAAAATTTTTATTGGGGGATTAATGGTTTAGAGTCAATAGCAAATACAGTTGTTAGCATATGTGTAAAATTCTCAGTTTTCTGCAAAACGCTCTCACCCTTCATCTAGGTCCTATCTTGTACCATGACTTGAAAGCCCCTCTACCCCCAGTCCTTTCCTTTGGTGCAATATACCAAACCCAGTTCAAGTACTGCTTTGTGTTTTCCCTTCTGTTCTTATTTCTCAACCGCTGTCTATGAGTGAGATCATCCCATATTAATCTATCTCTTTCTGGCTACCTCACTTAACATAATTATTTCAAACTCCATTTAAGATTAGATGAATAAGATGAATTCATCATTAATAGCTGAGTAGTATTCTATTGTGTATACAGATCACACTTAGTCACTCATCTGTTTTTGGACATCTATGTTGCTTCAGGCTCTTAAAAATTTTGCTCCTACAAACATAGATATACCCTGGTCTTTTGGGATGGGTGTGTTTGACTTCTTAGAATATATCCCCAGGAAAGGAATTTCAGGGTGATAGGATAGCCTTCTGAGAGTTCTCCAGACTGCTCTCAACAGGGATTGGACCATGTTACATTCCCACCAGTAGTGCAGGAGAGTTCCTTTGTCCCCACAATATCTCTAGCATTTGTTGTTGCTGCCTTTTCTGATGTATGACATTCTCAACAAGAGTGAAGTGGTACCTCATTGTTGTCTTTATTTGAATTCTATGGCAATCAATGACTTGGATCATTTTTGATATGTCTCAGCTTCTTGGATCTCTTTGGTGTATATTCTGTTTATATTCTCGCCTAATTTTTGGATGAGATCATTTGGTTTTTGTTGCTGAGTTTGGTGAGCTCTTTATATATTTTGGTTACTAGCTTTTTGTCTGATGATGGTATATAAAGATCTCCCATTCTGTAAGGAGTCTCTTCATTTGGGTGGTGATTTTTTTTTTTTTTTACAGTGCTGAAGCTTTTTAATTTGATGTAGTCCCATTGATTTACATTTGTCTTAATCTTTGTAGCAACTGGACTTGTGTCATTGAAGATGACTATAAAATTTAGATGGAAAAGATTTCTGCCAATATTTTTCTCTAAGTATTTGAAAGTTTCTGGTATAAAATTTAAATCCTTGATCCACTTGGAGTTTACTTTTGTGTGTGGTAAAAAGTAGTGGTTCAGTTTCATTCTTTTGCACATTCAGCCCAATTATACCACGCACCATTTGTTGAAGAGACTATACTTTCTACATTTAATAGTTTGGGGCCCCTTGTCAAAAATTAGATGTCCATAGATGTGGGGACTTATAACTAGATACTCACTTCAATTTGGCTTGTCAGTGTATCTACTTTTGTTCCAGTACCAGGCAGCTTTGATTACAATAGCCCTATAATATAGTTTGAATTTTATACCTCCAGTTCTGTTCTTTTTTTTTCTCAAGACTTTTGGAGAGTTTAGGTGTTTGTTTTGGTTCCAGATAAATATTTGTAGCTTTTGTATAATCTCATTAAAAAAATTGGTGGGACCTTGATGGATATAGCATTAAATTTGTACATGGCTCTGGGTATATTATTCATTTTGATAATGTTAATTCTTCCAATCCCTGAACATGGAATATTTTTTGACTTCTTTATATCTTATTCTATTACTTGAATAGAGACTAGTAGTTTTCAGTATACAAGGTTTTCACTTATTTTGTTAGATTTATTCTTATATATATTTGTTTTCTGCTATCATGAATGGGACTGATTTCTGTATTTCTTCTTCTGACTTAGTGTTTGCTTAAAGGAATGCCCCTGACTTTTGTGTGTTAATTTTGTAACCTGACACATTACTATATTACCTAATAATTTCCAGGAGATCCATACGTTTTTCTATATTTACTATCATATCATCTACAAATAGTGACAGTTTGACTTCTTCTCTACCAATCTGTATCCTTTTAATTCCTGGTTCTTGTGTGATTGTTATGGCGAGAACTTCCCATCCTATGGTGACTAGCAGTGGCAATAGTGAGCATCCCTGTGTAGTTCCTGATCTAAGTGAGAATGCTTTTAGTTTCTCATCATTGAGTATAATACTAGCTGTAAGTGTGCTGTACATAGCCTCCACTATTTTAAGGAATTTTCTGTCTATTCTCATTTTCTGTAGTGTTTTGATCATGAAGGGATACTGGATTTTGTCAAAGGCTTTCTTTGCATCTATTGAGATAATCATGTGGTTTTGACTTTTCTTTTATTAATGTTGTAGATCACATTTAATGATTTATGTGTACAGAACTAGCCTTGCATCACTGGGATAAGCCACACTGGGTTGTGATGAACCATCTTTTTAATATACTACTGTATCTGGATGGCTAGAATTTTGTTCAATATTTTAGCATCTATGTTCACCAGAGGTCTTGGTTTGTAGCTTTCTTTCTTATGTACTTGCCTTCTTTGGGTATCAGGGTGATGTTGGCTTCATTGAAGGTAGAAGGGAGTATTCCTATGTCTTCAATATTTTGGAAGAGCTAAAAAAAAAAAGTATAGGTATTAACTCTTCCTTGCAGGTTTTGTAGAATTCATTTGTAAAATCACCTGGTCCTTGACTTTTATTTTTTGGAAGGTTCTTGATAACTGTTTCAATTTTATAGGCTGTGATTGTCCTGTTCATGTTTTCTGTTACTCTTGTTTCAATTTTGGAAGGTTTTCTGTTTCTAGAAATTGATTTCTTCCAGGTTTTCTAGTTTTGTGGCATGTAATTATTCATAGAAGTACCACTTAATACTTGGGGTTTCTGTGGTGTCTGTTGTCATATTTCTTTCCTGTAAACAACCCTCTTTATTGGAGTTTTCCCCATTTTTCAGTGAGTCTGGCGAAGGGTTTGTCAATTTTGTTTACTCTTTCAATGAGCCATTTAGCTTCATTGATCTTTTGCATGGTTCTCTTATTTTTATGTTCTTCATTTATGTCTAATTTTAATTATTTCAGTCCATCTGGTTGTTTTAGAGTTCCTTTGTTCTTCTTCTAAGTTCTTAAGGTGTGTTGTCAGGTTGTCTATTTGAGATTTTTCTTAGTTTCTGATGTATGCCAGTATGGCTATGAGTTTATCTTAGTACTGCCTATAGCTGTGTCACAAACATTTTGATAGCCCATGTCTTCCTTTTCTTTTGATTCTAGGAATACTTTAATTTCTTCCTTAATATCCTCTTTGACCCAATAGTTGCTATTCTTCTTCTTCTAGCGTTTGCTAATAGTTGCTATGTAGTGTACTGCTGCATTTCCAGGTTTTGGGGCATTTACTAGTTTTCTGTTTGTTGTTAAGTGTTAATTTTTTTGTTTTCTTTTTTACCTCTGTGGTCAGAGATGATGCTTGTGATGATTTTAATGCTCTTGAACTTATTGATACTGTCTTTGTGATCTAACATATGATTTATCCTTGAGAATGAATATTCCATGTAGACTTAACAAGAACGTGTACTCTAGTTCCTTGGGTGAAGCATTCTGAAAATGTTCACTAGGTCTGGTCTATCTCTTCATTTAATTATTTTGTTTATTAAATGTCTGCCTAGATGATCTGTCAATTTGAAAGAGTAGGATGTTTAAGTCTTCTACTTTTACTGTGTTGCCATTGATGCTTCTTCCAGTAGATGTTTGATGTATTTAGATAGTCCCTCAATGGGTGCATATATGTTAATAATTGTTAAGTCCTCTTGGCTTGAACCACTGAGCATTATGTAATGTCTATCCCTACGTTTTGTTATTTTATTTATCATAACTTCTAATGTGTCAAATATGAAAACAGCTGTTCCTGCTTTTTTTTTTCTGGTCTGTTAGATTGTATGATAGTTTTCTGTCCTTTCACTTTGAGACTGTTTGTCCTGATGAGTTGGGTGGGATTCCTGAAAGCAACATAATTTGGTTGCTTTCTGGTCCATCTTACTACTCTGTGCCTTTTAATGGGCAAGTGAAGGCCATAGGCATTTACTGGTACAATGGATTTAAGATATTTCACTGTGGGGCCAGGTGTCGATGCACTTGGTTAAGTGCACACATTATAGTGCACAAGGACTTGGGTTCAAGTCCCTTGTTCCCATAGAAGGGGGAAAGCTTCACAAGTGGTGAAGCAGGGCTGAAGGTGTCTCTCTGTCTCCTTATCCCATTCTCAAATTTCCCTGTCTCAATCCAATAATAAATACATATTTTAAAAAAGATATTTCACTGTCATTATTTTAATTTTTTTTACTGTCTGATGTATGACATGTTTTTGGTGATGCTGTTATTGTTAATCAGAGAATTTTTGGAACTTTTTGAAGAGTAAGTTTGATGACAGCTAATTCCTTCAACTGCTGCCTGCCTGAAATGTTTTTTCTCTCCATCTAATATGATGGACAATCTGTGGAATATAATATTCTTGGCTGAATCCCTTTCTCATTGGGCCCTTGATATATATTAAGTTAAATATATATATATATATATATATATATATATTTAAGTTTGCATGGAGAAATCTGCTGATAATCTTCTGGGGTTTCCTCTGTATGCAACTTTTTTGTTTTTCTCTGTCAGCATTCAGAATCTTGTATTTATTTATTTATTTATTTATGTATCCTTATTCTTTTCTATTTTAACTTTCTGGGACTCTTGAATCTGTATGTCCTTTCTGTTATTAAGAGAGGGAATTTTTCTATTTTTTAATTTTAAAATTTATTTATTTATTTACTTATTAGATACAGACAAAGAGAAATTGAGAAGGTAGGGAAAAATATAGAGAGACAGCTGCCACCCTACATCAACACTCATGTAAGTGGGGACCAGGGCTTGAACCCAGGTCTTTGCACACTGTAATGTGTGTGCTTAACCAGGTGCATCACTGCCTGGCAACTGCAAGTTTTGTTCTATTACCTCCTCTAGTATCCTTTCTTCCTCTTCCTCTCTTTCTTCCTCCAACAAGCAAATAGTGCATATATTGCTTCTTTTGAGTTTGTCTCATATGTGTCTGTTGTTTTTCAGTGTCTTTTGATAGCCCCCCCTTAGTTCTTTTACTCTTTCTTAGTTTTCTCTAAGTTTTTTTTCTGATCTGCTAGTTCTGTCTTCTGCCTCAGTTGTTCTGCTTTCTTGTACCTCAGCTCTATTCTTTAGTTCAGCTATTTTGTTGCTATGTTCAGTTGCCTAATTAGATTGTTAGGCTATTTGGGCTTCTGTCCTGGCTCATTTCTGTAGTGGCTCTTCTTGGTTTCATCATTATTTTTGGTGTCTTTTGAAATTTGTGTCTTGGGTCAGTTGCTGTTTTGGTATGGTATGAGGTGGAATCTGGTTGATTCTTGGATCCCTGAAGCTAGTCACTTTGTGTCGTATCTTAGAAGTAGGTGGAAATGTTGTTCTAAATGGTGACACCACTAACTTTTGGAAAATGAAGTGGGGTTTCTTTTGTTCAAATTGGAGAAATAGACTAGTTGTGCAGTGCTTGGTCCACCTTTGTCCTTTCCAGCAGCCTTCTGCCAACTCATAAATGCCTTATGATTTCCCACTATCATTTCTCTTTATTCCCTCTTCTGTAGTTTCTCTCCTACTGGCCTAGCAATCCTGCTTCCATTCAGAGATTTCAGTATATTAAGAGATATATTAAGAGATTTCTTGAGGAGAGTTAGCCCTGGTATTTATGTCACAATTACTTTTATGTTATCTTGCCTTTGAATCATTTTTATAAACTGCCTTCAAATAATATTACTTGTTCTCATATAAGTAGGGGGAGCAATAGTGAATGCTCTTGCTTTTGTTTTGTTTGTAGGAAAAGAATGTACATTCACGGATTAGCCATCTGCCTACTAACATGGAGAAAACAATGTATAGATTGCTTAGAAAAATGTTTTATGTTCAAGCTCAGCAAACATTAAAAAAAAATTTTTTTTAAGATGTTTAAAAAATGGCAGCCAGAAATAATGGAGTGTTAGTATAGACAGTGGAACCCCACCAATAATCCTGGTGGCAAATACACATATGTACATACATATATAATGTACATTATATATACATACATTTGTAATTATATATATTAGTATATTCTACCAATTTATGCCAGTTAGACATTGTTTTGCTTATTAATTACATGCTTTTAAAACTGTTATTATGGGCCCACTTTCCCGTATGCATCTCCCAATCCAAACCAAATAACATTGCATCTGCCGATCACAACCTAACCAAAGCAACAATTGCTACCTCAACATGCTTCACCTCAGAATGTATACAGAGACTTCACGTGTGGAATGACAACCCTTCAGCTTCATTACTCGGGTGAGACCTTTCCTTTAATAGTACACTCTAATTTCATCTCAGGTAGTTCACTTTCTAATAAAGTCCCATAACCTAGATATACACCAGTTTCTGTGAGAGAGAGCTTATGTGCACACGTATCCATAAACTACTGCAAAATATATACCTGAAAGCAGGACTACACTAGAGTTTGCAGTGAGTACCTCCCTAACACTTCCTCTCCACTATTCCAAGCTTGGGATCCATGATTGCTCAACAAATTGTTTGGCTTCATATGTTAACTCTCTTTTCAATCACCAGGTTCCAGATGCCACCAGGATGCTGGCTAGGCTTCCCTGGATTGAAGACCCCACCAATGTGTCCTGGAGCTCAGCTTCCCCAGAGTCACACCCTACTAGGGAAAGAGAGAGGCAGACTGGGAGTATGGACCGACCAGTCAACGCCCATGTTCAGCGGGGAAGCAATAACAGAAGCCAGACCTTCTACCTTCTGCAACCCTCAACGACCCTGGGTCCATGCTCCCAGAGGGCTAGAGAATGGGAAAGCTATCAGGGGAGGGGGTGGGTTATGGGGATTGGGTGTTGGGAATTGTGTGGAGTTGTACCCCTCCTACCTTATGCTTTTGTTCACTAATCCTTTCTTAAATAAAAAATTAAAAAATTAAAAAAACAAAACAAAACTGTTATTATATCTCTTCCAGTTTTACAGATGCATCAACAAAGTCTATGCCCTCATCAAGACTAACATAACTCTTCTACTTGTATCAACTGAACAAAAAGTCACAAGGAACCAGGCTTCTGGATACATCTTCTTTCTTGTTTCCACAGGAAATATCAGTAAATGTGCAAGAGGGGAGAGAAATAGATAAGTTAATGTTGATAAGAAAAGTAAAATAATGGCATCTTGTTTCTTTCCTCTTTATGTTCATTAGTGCATTTTTTTCACATATTATGAGCAATCTCTTCTATCAGATGGCTTATTTTGTTCTTGAAGTTTCTGCTCTTCTAATAGAAATGGTCAGAGCAGATAAAAGTAAAATCTAATCTAGTAACTCACTTATCAAGGGGTTTCATTCTCTTCTACAGGCAGCAATGGAAATGTTCTATTTCAGTGCTTCAAAATAAGTTCCCTCCCCAGGACTAATTCTTACTGTTTTGTTGAGTTATTTTTCCTTTTGCTAAGTATTATGACACAAATGTTAAGCTATAGATATACAACATTTTATTTATTTCTTCTTATTTAACCACTTATTGGATAGAGAGAAATTTAGAGGGAGTGGGGAGTTAGACAAGATAGAGAGATTCTTGCAACACTCCTTCACTGCATATGAAGTTTTCTCTCTGCAGATAGGAATGAGGGGTTGAACCCGGGTCTGTGCATATTCTAACATGTGTGCTTTACTCAGTGGGCCACCACCTGGCCCCAGAAGCAAAGAATTTTGAAGCTGAGTCTCAGATCATCTAGTGAAGTTGTCCAAAATTAACCTCAACTTTTCTATACACTGTCACCCCTAGACATTTGATTTGATATGAGTGTGATCAAGTGATTTGAATATTTAAAAACTTTATAGGTGGTTATAAACTATAACATTACATCTTTTAAAATCACTGACTTAGTATGAATACTTGCTTTTTCTTAGGAAAGTTAGTTGGTGACTATGCCACCTGCTACTTGTGTCAGTGCATTTTTCACTGCTCCAGTTTTGTGTTTCTCTTTGATGAAATAACACCAAATTTCACTAAGTATAAAATCAGAGCTATACAGACTGACAGGTATGCAAAGTTTACACAAACTCCTGTGCTAAATATGAATAGACATGAACTTTAGGTCAGATAAATGGGGTTTACAATTAATGTTATTTATATATTTTCCCACATTTGGGAGTTACTATCTGCCCTGATTCAGCTTCTTTGTCCTATTCTCAACTCTGACACCATCTTCCCAGTGAGCTCACCTGCATGTCAGCTGTGGGACTCAGGCAAAAGTTAGTAAAGTCATGGGTCTTTTGGATACTCAAAATAAACTTTCTAGCTCCTTCCAACATGAAGACCCAAAGTCTCCTCTGCTATATTCTTACCTTTTGGTTCCTGACTATTAAATAATTTCTTCTGCTTTATATATTACTGCTTTTCAGCACCAAGTTACAGTTGCTACCATGATGCCAGCCTGACTTCCCTATGCAGACAACCTCACCACTGTGTACTGGAACCCCACCTCTCCAGAACTCTATCCTACTAGGAAAAGATAGAAACAGGCTGGGAGTATGGTTCAACTTGTCAACACCCCTGTGGAGAAGCAGTTACAGAAGCCAGACCTTCCACCTTCTGCACCAAAGATAAAGATCTTTGGTCCATACTCCCAGAGGGATAAAGAATAGGAAAGCTTTCAATGGAGGGTGTGGGTCACAGAACTCTGGTGGTGAGAACTGTACCCCTCTTATCCCACAATCTTGTCAATCATTATTAAATCACTAATAAAAAATCAGAGCTATTTTTGAGAATTTATGAGAGCATGGAGTACACAGATACTAAAAAAATTGAAGAATAATATGAATCATTAAAAAATTTAAGTGAACCATTTAATATTTTGCACTAATAACATGATCTGAGTGTCAGTAAAAATAATTGTGAAATAAAGTTCTTTCTCTTTTACAATTAATATGATTTTGTAAATATAAAGTATATCAATAGGACAAACTCTGCCTTATTGTGATGCATACACAGGAGGTAAAACAACAAAGAAAATCACAGAAGCGTTTGTTATAAAATTCCAGATGATATTAACCTCAACAGGGGGAAAGAAAAAAAATGTGATTGTGGAATGGCACATGGGATTTATGGGAATTTCTCTAGATTAAGTTGGATGCTGATTACTTTGATGACTATTCTGTTCATTATATTGCATTTACTGGCATCCCGGATATCTAATTTATTTTATAATAAATTATTTTCATATACTATACTGTTAAATATTTTATTCTAACATTAAATAAATGATTATTAAATGTTATAAAATAATTGAATTTCTATTGAGAAATTTAGTGTGGAAGATTAACTATACAGTTGTATCAAAATAAATTAAATTATATTATAGAATTAAATGTAATTTGGCTACTTTGAAATTGAATAAACTTGTTGTAGTTTGTAAACCTAGGGGCCAGGTAGTGGTGTATCTAGTGGAGCACATTCATCTTCATGTGTGAGGACCTGGTTCAAGCCTCTGGTTGTCATCCCCTACAGAATAGAAGCTTTAAGAATGGTGAAATGGTACTGAAGGTATGTCTCCTTCTCTCTCCCTCTCCATCCCCCTTTTGCTCTCCATTTTTTCTATCAGAAAAAAAAAATTGGCTGCCTGAGAAGTATATTTGTTAGGTAGGCACCAAGCTTCAGCGATAACACTGGTGGCAATAAAAAAGAAAAAAAAAAGAACAAAAGAAGTACACATCGGTTTGTAAATCTGCTTCTGTCACTGGGAAAACTATATTCATATAACACTGGGTGTTTTTAAGTTTAAAAGTTTTATATTGTATACATCAATGTTTAAAGAAATTTTTATTTTAATTCTTTGCCTCAGAGCCACCTTCAGATGGAATGATTTTTAATATTATCATTTGATTATTGTTTTTTCTTTTTAATTATTTTCAACCAGCATTGTCGCTGGGGGTTGGTGCTAGCACTACAAATACACTGCTCCCAGCAGCCTTTTATTCCTTTTTTTTTCTTTCTATTTTGTTTTAACAGGACAGAGGAGAGATATAGGAAAAGGTATCTGCAGACCTGCTTCACCACTTCTGAAGCACCCCCCCCCTCCCCACTGGTGGGCATCAGAGCTTGAACCTGGGTCCTTATATAGTAATTTGTATGCTTAACCAAGTGCACCACTAACCAGCTCCCTTAAGTACTTTTAATTTTTTAAATTTTTTAATTTATTTTCCCTTTCGTTGCCCTTGTCATTTTATTGTTGTTGTAGTTATTGTTATTGTTGTTGTTAATGATGTCATCATTGTTAGACAGGACAGAAAGAAATGGAGAGAGGAGGGGATGACAGAAAGGGGGTGAGAAAGACAGACACCTGCAGACCTGCTTCACCACCTGTGATGGGACTCCCCTGCAGGGCTCAAACCGTGATTCTTACCTGGGTCCTTGCGTTTTGTGCCACGTGCGCTTAACCCGCTGTGCTACTGCCCGACTCCCAAGTACTTTTACTTTTTGAGAAACAAAGTAGAATTTCTAGATTCTTCAAACCAGTTTTCTAATGATGGATGAATGGCTAAAAAACTATGGTGTAAATACATGATAGAATACTATTCAGCTGTTAAAAGTAATGAAATAATCTTCTTTGCATAATCTTGGATGAAATATGAAGCCATCTTGTTAAGTAAGATAAGCCAAAAAGAGAAGGACAAATAGCAACACTTATGTTTTTGTTTTGTTATTTTAATAACTAGAGGTAATTAGAACATGGTGAAAGGTGGGCTGGACATGGTATGCTACATCAAAGAACTCTTGTCTAGATGGTTGAAAACTTGGGGCCCTGGTGCATGATGATGTAAACAAACAAAAAACCTAAGTTGTGTGTAAGAGTACTCTGCAGATAACTTTCACAGGGAGACGAGAAATTGGACCCATGTGTTAATGACTGCACTGTAAAACATTGATATCCTCAATAAAAAATGACTAAAAAATAGTTTCTAGCTTCCCACCTTAGTCTTTAGCAGGATATTATGCAATTCTTCGTATTGGGTACTAAGGGTAGACCAGAATGATTTGTCTTTTTATAAGATAATGGATTGGTTACCATCAATTTTGTAAACTAAAAAGAAAAATTATGTTTATAGAGGCACCTGAGTTTTTATCAAAACATATGTCTTTTTAAATGTTTTATTATCTTTATTAATTTGTTGGATAGAGATGGTCAGAAATCAAGGAGGAAGAGGAAGAAAGAGAAGAGAGACAGAGAGACAGCTGCAGCCCTGCTTCACCACTTATGAAGTTTTCCCCTGCAAGTGGGAACTGGGGCTTGAACTCAGGTCCTTGAGCACTGTAGAGTGAGCTCTTAATCAGGTGCACTACCGCCTCACCCTGCAATACATATCTTTAGACATTTTAGTACTCTTAGAACAGTAATATGAAGGTTATAAATAAGCAACACAAAAGTAATTTGAGATAAAAGAACAACAAAACAATCATCAGACAGACAGGAATTTTTTTTAATTTTATTTTTTTAAATTTTTTATTTAAGAAAGGATTAATGAACAAAAACATAAGGTAGGAGGGGTACAACTCCACACAATTCCCACCACCCTATCTCCATAACCCACCCCCTCCCCTGATAGCTTTCCCATTCTCTAGCCCTCTGGGAGCATGGACCCAGGGTCGTTGAGGGTTGCAGAGGGTAGAAGGTCTGGCTTCTGTTATTGCTTCCCCGCTGAACATGGGCGTTGACTGGTCAGTCCATACTCCCAGTCTGCCTCTCTCTTTCCCTAGTAAGGTGTGTCTCTGGGGAAGCAGAGCTCCAGGACATATTGGTGGGGTCTTCAATCCAGGGAAGCCTGGCGAGCATCCTGGTGGCATTTGTAACCTGGTGATTGAAAAGAGAGTTAACATACGAAGCCAAACAATTTGTTGATCAATCATGGATCCCAAGCTTGGATTAGTGGAGAGGAAGTGTTAGGGAGGTACTCACTGCAAACTATAGTGTACTTCTGCTTTCAGGTATATATTTTGCAGTAGTTTATGGATATGTGTGAACATAAGCTCTCCCTCACAGAAACTGTTGTATATCTAGGTTATGGGACTTTGTTAGAAAGTGAACTACCTGAGATGAAATTAGAGTGTACTATAAAAGGAAAGGTCTCACCCGAGTAATGAAGCTGAAGGGTTGTCATTCCAAACGTGAAGTCTCTGGACACAGTCTGAGGTGAAGCATGTTGAGGTGGCAATCGTTGCGTTGGTTAGGTTGTGATCGGCAGATGCAATATTATTTGGTTTGGATTGGGAGATGCATACGGGAAAGTGGGCCCTATCCAAGGGTTCCAGGACTGGGGGAAGTAGGGGCTCTATAGTGGAGATGTGAGGTTCCTGCTGTCTTAGGGTTCAAAAAGATAGTTAATGTTATCATCACATTATTTGGTAATTGGGTTAACTTTGAAAAGTCCTTTTGTTATGGTTTGCTGTACAGTATCCAGTATCTTGTATATAGCTGTGCTATTGGATGCTTCTAATCTACTTGGTCTAGGCTTTTGAGAGAGTCCACATATCAAATACACAGCCTATATATTAAAAAGATTCAGTTTGTGTTTTGAGAAACTTTGAGACATACAATTGATTTTCCCCCCTCTCATATTAATTAACTACTGATTTATATGTCTACATTTTTCTAGGAGTGTACATAAACACCATTCCCACCACCAAAGGACTGTGACCCATCCCTCCCGCCCACTCCCACCCCCCACTGGCCCAGGAAGCTGCATGTCTACCCCTCAACATTGGGTTTTTACTTTGGTGCCCTACTTACAATTTGGTCAGGTCCTGCTTTTAGTTTCCCTTTCAGATCTTCTTAGTCAACTTCTGTTGATGAGTGTGATCATCCCATACTCATCTTTATCTTTCTTAGTTCACTTAACATAATTCCTTCTAGCTCTGTCCAAGATGGGTCAGAGAAGGTGGGTTCATTGTTTTTGATACCTGCATAGTATTCCATTGTGAAGATCTTCACATGCCAGACATCAGACAAGAAACTAATCACCAGAATATATAAAGAGCTCAGCAAACTTAACACCAAAAAAGCAAATGACCCCATCCAAAAATGGGCAGAGGATATGAACAAAACATTCACCTCAGAGGAGATCCAAAAGGCTAACAAACATATGAAAAACTGCTCTAGGTCACTGATTGTCAGAGAAATGCAAATTAGGACAACACTAAGATACCACCTCACTCCTGTAAGAATGGCATACATCAAAAAGGACAGCAGCAACAAATGCTGGAGAGGATGTGGGGACAGAGGAACCCTTTTACATTGCTGGTGGGAATGTAAATTGGTACAGCCTCTGTGGAGAGCAGTCTGGAAAACTCTCAGAAGGCTAGACATGGACCTTCCATACGATCCAGTAATTCCTCTCCTGGGGTTATACCCCAAGGACTCCATAACACCCCACCAAAAAGAGGTGTGTACTCCTATGTTCATAGCAGCACAATTCATAATAGCTAAAACCTGGAAGCAACCCAGGTGCCCAACAACAGATGAGTGGCTGAGACAGAAAGGAATTTTAAAGTCCTTGGTTTCGGCACTGTCTATCTGACCTCATTGTTGAATGTGGAGAAGTAATGAAAAATAGTGGCCTTGTTGGCTTGTTTCACCATAGTCTGTCAACACCTCCTCTCTGTTGTTCTGATTACTATAATTTTATTAACAGAAGTAAGTTATCTTTTACACTTTCTGTTTAAACATAAAACCCTGGTGTTTTTTTTTTGTCTTTCTGAAAGTTGTTTATGGGGCCCAAAGATAGCTCACTTAGCAGAGCAAAAATAATTGTTTATGACCAACATCTTCTCTGATTGGCTAAGTGTTCCCCTGATAAATTGTTCAATTGCAATAGTTAAGAATGGTAATGAGTATATTTGGAAAATATCCCCTTTCTTTGACCTCTCCCTCAATTCAAACAGGAAGTAACCAATCAAGCTACTTCCCTTCTGGCCATTTTCATCAAAATTAGCATGGGATGTAGGGTACTTTGGGTTAATGATAACAACACCCAGCTTTTGCTAAAGCGATTGAACAAAGTGATGGCCTATGGCCTGACCAGGGAGAATCTGGGTGGGTCCATTTCAGTAAATTTAATTAAAGTGAGTGGAGGAAACTGACCTATCAGGTTATCAAGCAGCCTGTGACTATTTCCACATAGCACAGCGGAAATCTCACTGCAATACGGGAGAATGAAACTGCACAAAGAGCTTAGAGCAGAAGAAAAAGAGAAAACTGTCTCCATTCCTTTGAGTCTCTCTGGTCCTGCAACCCTGTCGCTATATTCTGCTGTCTTTTCCATAAAGCATTCTAATTTTGTGTAATGCTGTTTGAGCTATGATTCTATCACTTGTAATCTATAAGAATTTTCACAAAGATTTTTACATATTTAACATCAGAGACTCTCAAATATGCACGCTTCTTAGGGATTTTAGTTGTAGGTGATGTAATTACATAGACATGTGTGTGTTAAATTATGTTCCTGAAATCTTGGTGTTTTCTTTTTGTAAACCACTGTGAGATAAATAATAATAAAATATTACTAATTGTTTTAATTAAAATATGTGTACTATTGAGAAAAAAAGACCATTGTGATTTAGAAATAATAATGATAAAGGGTCAAATGGAAGACAGTCATGATTGATAAACAAAAAAAGACTAAATATTTAGCAAGTCTATTTCACTGATAGAAAAATTCCTCTGATGTTGTGAATTGTTAGTTTCAGATATAACAATACATTTCCTTAGTCACTGTTTTCTACTCTTTGTTCCTTACTTCATGACCTTGATCCATGATGGATCTCTACCACATTTAGACTATAAGTAATATCATTTGTTTAGAATCTAACAATTTAATGTGAATAAAATAGATAATTATGTAGAAGGCATTAACTGGAGAGAAAATAAATATTTATAGGGAAAGTGTTGCTTGCAATTTAATTCCCAATGCTTAGTAAGAAGCATAAATCTAGCGAGGGGAAAACCCAGTTGACTTAACAAATTAATTTTAAAAGTGAAAAGCAAAAGATAATAAAAACTAGAATTCTATAAAATCAGGAAAGCATCACTTGATGTTGTCTTTAGAAAGAAAATGCCCATTCATGAATATTACATGGACTCTGGACATTATATATTACTTAGATGGAGCTTTAAAATCGGACTCACCACAGGGAGTCTTAGCTAATAAGATGACATTTTAGTAAAGAAGGCTAGTTTGAGCTGGGTGATAAGGACTAGTTTTCAAATAAACATGACAATTTGGAGGGATGACTCAAAAGATTGAGTGGTAATATACTAAAACGTCAGGAATTTTAGGAAATTGCATTATATTGTTTTGATGATGTTGATGACATATATGTGTGTGTGTGTGTTTAATATAATTATCTCACCTTTATTTTGTTACTCATAACTGGGATTCTTGGTTTAAATTTTATATACTTCCAGAAATCTCTTAGACATTTCTGTCCTAACTTCCACTCAAATTTATATTTATGGAGCTTAAATAATTTAATAGAAAACTGAACAAAAGTAATTTTAAATCTATATTGCAAGACTGTAGAAATTTAAAACTGGCTGGGATTTGATTTAACAACCTTTTTATATTATTTAGTAAGTGAGACATAAGGAAATTAATTTGCTCCCCAAGGTATGTTTGCTGCTAAAAACTGATCCCAAACAACATAGAAATAATTATTAGATTATGTATTACTTTGGTGTTTTTTTTTTCTGTTCTTCAGACTTCCTTTCCTAGTCTTATTAAAGTCTTTGAATGACTCTGTGTTTAACTTGCCCCAGTGATATCATCTGGGACAACGACTCATAAAGTATTTGGACCAGCTGCATTAGCTTCATCTGAAAAGTTAACAGAATGAAAATATTTGGACCTACTGCAGAGCTGGTAAATCAGAAACACTATTGATGATATCTAGTAATCAGTGTTTTAATTATCCCTAGGTTATTCAGTGTACTTGAAGAAAGACATTGATCTGGGTTTTAGACTGTGCGTTAAGGAGATGTCAAAGTTTTAGTTGAGAATCTTTAATCAATGACTATGGGAAACTCAATTAACTTAAAGCAAGATTACTGTTTGTTTCCCCATTTCCTAAAAATATCTAATGCTTCACTGACATCTACATAATGTATAATCTTAGCCTCTTATAAACATGTTTCTCCACCCTTCAGTTGTTACCTCAATGTTTGGCTTCAACAGTACAATTTCTGTTCCATTGCCCATTTTGTTCTGACAGGAGTGTTTCTTCTCCACTCTTTGCTTGACTTATCTCCCTTATGAATCAGACTAGGGGGTTAAAGACTTTTAAGACAACTCATAAACTTGCTTCAAGAGTAGGACTGTGTCTTCTCTACATTCATAATTTCTAGGTATGTGACACCATGAATAATTGTAAATACATTGATATTGGAGCTTGTGGGAAGCAACATGGTAGTTAAGCAAAAAACATCTTTCACGACTTTCATGACCTGAGACACCAAAGGTCTCAAGTCCCAGGTTCAATCCTCAGCACCACCATAAACCAGAGTTGAGCAGTGCTCTGGGGGTGGGGGGGTGTGAGAATAAATACATAGGTATTAACTACTGGGAGAAAAAAAAAGTTATTTCTATATTTGTTTGTTTTAAATAACAGAATGGCTTATATGAAGGTATTATTCTGGAAAGAAACTTGACACAAGAATGGGACTGAAAGAGAGTGTGGCTAGATAGAGAAAAATGAGATAAAGCACAGTTATTAGATAAATCAGAGAAACTGGTAAAAAATTAATTATATAGAGCATTGTAGACAAACAGAAGGAGCCATCTTTATTCTAAGAGTAACAGAAATATAATTGTGATTTGAGAGGAGACAGAATGGCCACTATTTGAAGGGAGTAAGAGCAGATTCCTGGTATACAGAATGATGCAGTGAAAAGAACATGTATTTTGACTTCAGTGAATTTGAGTTCAAGTCTTACCTGTGCACTTAAGAACACTTGTCCCTTTGTCATTGTCCTTATTTAACTAAGTTGTATTTCATCACTAATCAATTAAAGATAACAGCTTTCACTGCAGCGGGTTGTTGTAAAAAAAAAATCAGTATAGATAACTAACACAAATGCTAGTTACTGTAGCACAGTACTGCCTACATTCACAGAATTTTAGAGCAGGGAGTTTCCTTATAGGTGTTTAGTGTAATAACTCCCTGATAATGAGTATGAAGAAACTGAGAAGCAGGTAGAAAAAAAAAAAAAGTAGATTGGAAACCAAATACCATATCCACATACTCTTTCCTTTAAAATTTGTTTAGAGTGACCTTTGAAAGAAGCATTTCAGGGGCGTATCTGTTTGAATGTACATGACAATGTGCAAGGGCCTGGGTTTAAGCCCCCAGTCTTCTCCTGCAGGGGGAAAGCATTGTGAATGGTGAAGTAGTGTTGCAGGTGTCTTTCTGTCTCTATCTCCACCTCCCCTCTCAATGTCTGGCTGCCTCTATCCAATAAATAAAGATAACACAAAAAATTAAGAAGAAAACCAGTTCATGTTACATTTATTACACTCTGACTTTGTATTTTTTTATCCTGTTTCCAAGACAATATTGAAAAGAATTTATGATAATAAACATTCTTGTTTTCATTTTGGGTTGGTAGGTCAGTATTTAACAACTGAGGATATTGGTTATATTTGTTACATGTGTCATATTTATTCTGCCAAGTAAGAGAAACACTTCCATTTAAATACTTATAAATGTACATATTTCTCACAACATCATGGGCAATTTATTACAAACAATGAATGTCCAAGTACCATACCATTAGAAGACTATCATTAAGAAAATGGTAAATACAATCAAGTTTACAGTTAATCTTCTTCAGTGAGATTTATTTCCACACTGAGAGTAATAGGGAACAATCTTTAATGATCTCCTGAATTATTTCTGCAACATTTGTTTCAGATATCATTTCTCATCACTTTTGTTAATGCTCCAAGTTGTGCTTATGAATATTTCACACTTTGTATCTTTGCTTCATGTTGAGGTTTAATGATCCTTTTTCTCCTTGACTGTCCCCTTGATTGATTATTATTAGAATGAACAGATAAAGACTGAATAGATTTTTGAGCCAAATCTGAGATTTCTAAAACTTGTAAATTTGTCTGCATTGTCAGAGTTTGTGTTTAAAACAACTGGCTAATCATCTTGAAGGATACATATTTGTCAGATAGATTGATTTGAGGAGAATAACACTTCTGTTTGGGTAGGATATAAAAATAACATTTTTTAAATAAAAACACTGGATTGTGAATAAAATGGCTACTTAGTAAATTAAACTGAACCTCTTAATTTTAACTTTAGAAGACTGACAAAAAAACAAGAGTGAACAATTTCTTTTGAAGTCTTGTTATGGAGTGAAATGTGAAAGATTCTTTTTCTTAATATGAAAGACGAGTGGTCCTCAAGGACAAATACACTATAGAGATAAAACAGTTGAAGCCTGTGAAGTAAGTAAGTTAGTGGAACACTGTGAAATAGGGTCTGGTTAGATGGTAAAAACCATTGTCTCTTTTCAAAGAACTTTGACAACTTCTCCTAGTGATGACAATACATGAAGCCAGCTGTTTTTAGTGGAAGAAAACTTTTAATGTTTTTCTTATTTCTGTATTAGTTCACATTGAACCACAAGAAAGCCATAAAAAATGACCACTTAACTATAGTTATTTGTACATAGCATTAAATGATATAAATCATGGCAAGGTATTGTCTGCCACAGAAAACCCTGACCACAAGATTTTCAAAGTAAACTAAATTCCCAAATTACCTGGTTACAGTAATAGTTGTCTAATGCCTTCTTAAACTCTAAGATAGCAAGGAAACTTCCTTGTTCTTAATAAAACTGGTATTTCTCCCAGTCCTGGAACCCTTGGAGTTTTGCTCATTTTCCTTCAGGCTTCTCTTGATCTGAACCATTTAAAATTGCATCTGCTGATCTCAGCCAAATCAAGGCAACCGGTACCACTTCCACATGTTTCACTTAGAACAATATCCAGAGATGTCAGGCCTTGGATATCAACCTTCCAGTTCCAACACTTGGGTAAGACCTTTCCTAGCTCATAGGACTCCTTAATTTCAATTTGGGTGGTGTACTTCCTAACAAAAATACAGAACCTAGGTATAGATCAGGGCCCAAGAGACAGGGCACATGTGGACATGTATCCACAAGTTAGGGGCAAATAGAAACCTTAAAGTAAAAGTGTGCAGCGGTCTACAGTGACTCAAAAAAAAAAAAAGTGTAGCAAGCAAACAAAAACACCTAAAAAAGACATCATAAAGTACTTAATCAAATATTTTCTACTTAAATCTAGACACCTTCCTCATCTATTTCTTATTTCATTTCCCTCAATTACTCTAAGTCCAATCATGTCAGATAAAGTAAGGACTACAAAAACTGGATAAGGGCAAGAGACAGGCACACTCTAATGATGGTCCTTCTGGTCACTATCAGGCCACCCCATCATCTGGGGCCCTAGTCAGGGAACCTGTGGGTTCTCATATAGATATAATGAGCCTAGACCTCTTAACAGTTCCCTCTCTCCACCATTGCTATTCATCTCCATCAGGAACAACATCATAAACCACCTTGTGGGCACTCAATGTAAAGCAACCATGGTAGAAATAGCCCCAGTCTCTGAAAAGAGGCTGGGTCAACACACTCTGCGGAGGAAGATGGATCCTGAAATGAATGCAGCCTAGAACGTTCCTAGTTTTGACTATGACTATGGAATGCAAGCTCAGACTGACAGGGATACAGAGTTTATACAGGCTCCTGTGCTAAACACAAATAGACATGGGCCCTAGGTCAGATTGATAGGGTTTACAGTTAGTGGTATTTATATACTTTCCCCATATTTCGGAGCTACTTTCTGTCCTGATCCAGCTTTCTAGTCCTATTTCCAATTCTGACACCATCTTCCCAGACGATACTTTTAGCTCACCTGCATGTTAGCTATGGGGCTCAGGCAAAGATTAGAAAGTCATAGGCCCCTGGGAATATACCTAAAATAGACTTCCTAGCTTCTTCTAACATGAAGACCCCAAGTCTAATCTTCTATATTCTTACTTTTAGGTTCCTGATTATTAAACAATTTGTTCTGCTTTATATCTTAATGCTTTTTAGCCACCAAGTTGCTGATGCTACCGTGACTTCCCTGGCCAGATAACGTTACCAATGTAGCCCAGAAGCCCACCTCATTGGAGCCCTACCCCAGGTGGGAAACATAGAAACTGGCTTCAGTTATGGTCCCACCTGTCAATGCTCATGTCCAGTGGAGAAGCAATTACAGAAGCCAGACCTCCCAACTTCTGCACCCCATAAAAGTCTTTGGTCTATACTCCAAGAGGGATAAAGAATAGGGATCCTTTCGGTGGAGGGGAGGGATATGGAACTCTGGTGGTGAGAACTGAATGGAATTGTACTCCTCTTATCCCACAATCTTGTCTATCATTATTAAATCACTATTTTAAAAAAATCCAGTTTCACATATATTGGAATGAATAAAATAAGAATAGCACTATCAAAAAAAAAATGGGCACTTAAGCATCCCTATCAGTTTGTAGCTAGCAGCTTCGCTCCAAGCAAAAACATCTTGGTTGTGACTTTCTAGATTCATTTTCTTCCAGATTTCAGGACAATTGTTTTTTTCCCTCTAATCTCAATTCTCTGAGGGTGTCAAAGAAAATCATTAATGTTCTGCTTATTTACTGTTCCTTGTAAGGACAAGAATGATAAATTCCAAGGTCTTTTTATGTCATAACTAAAACCTGGAGTCTGTATTACTTCTTTTGGAAAAGTTCATTTCATGTTGTTTTCCCTAGTGTATTGCTCTCAAGGAAACATGGTTACTTTTTAAACTGTAGTGACTATAGTTATATTCACATTTGGACAAAAACACATAATAAAAATGGCAAATATAGTCAAAAGACAATATTAAAAATAGCAAGTGAAAAACAGTCACTTATGAGTGACTGTCAGTTTCTCAACAGAAACTCTTAAGAGCCAGAAATTCAGAGAGGTGAATGGGAAAGACCTCCATCCAACAATACTCTATACAGCTAGGCTGTCATTCAAGTATGAAGGGGTGACAGGTATTTTCCAACAAACAACAGCTAAAGGAATTCATTACTACTAGCCTGGTCTTAAATAAGTGATAAATAATCTTATATAAAACAAAAACACCTGGGGCCAGGTGGTGGCACACCTGGTTAAGCCCATGTATTATAATGTGCAAGGACTCCAGTTTGAGCCCCTGGCCCCCACCCACAGGGGGAAAGCTTTAAGAGTGGTGAAGCAGGGCTGCAGGCATCTCTTTCCCTCTCTATCACCCCCCTTCCTCTTGATTTCTGGCTGTCTCTATCCAATAAAGATAAAAAAAAATTTAAATAAAACAAAAACACTGAATGACGACACTCATATGGAATCTTTAGAGAAACAAAGCAAGAAAATAAGTAAAAAGTCAAATGAAAACCAAGTTGTAGATTCAGAAATCAAAACTGAGGTTACAAAAAGGGGTTTAGTGGGGTCGGAGACAGGTGTATAGGAAGGGGGTAGAGTGTGGATTGTATGGTTGAGGGGGGATTCAGCAGACTTTGGTGAAAGAATATGAGTATTTTGGTGTTGGTTTGGCCTAGTTATATATTTTGAAAAGGTATGAAACTACTTCTAAAACATATATAGTCTTATAAACCAAAGTCATCTCAAAAGCAAAATAAATTAAAAATGAGAATGATATATGATATAAAATACAAAATCAAAGCTTATTGTCAATGTCATATATCTCCATGTTCTCCTGAAAACCTTATGAAATAGAGTAGTTTGTTTATGTCAGATATATATTTCAAAAAGGGAAGAGAGTATGTCATGTCATATCACTTGACCTTTACTTCCTCTTTGTTTGGGTTTTTATTTATTATTTTAAGAAATAATTTCTCTGATGAAAAAACATTAGTAAGTACTTCGGCCTTGGGACCTTCAAGGTTAAGGTTTTCATCCTTTAAAGCACAAAATGAAACACTGAAAATTCATATCATTTAATAAATGAGCTATTTGAATGTGATAATTTTAGGTGTAAATAATGATAATCCAAAGTAATAAAAGAAACTGCAAAAAAACGTGAAATATGATTAATGCTGTCAATTACATAAAGTATGGAGAAATAGAAAATGTTTATTGATAAACTAGATGAGATCATTTTTTTTCTATTTTATACTATGACTGCCCATCATATGACAATTTAGTGATATTAGTTTCTACAGAGAAAATAGAAAGAAGATTTATGTTTTCCTCTTACATGAGTCTCTGAGGTCATTCTCAATAGAAATTTCCTTCACTAAGTAAACAAAGCACATGCTTTTTATTGACCGTTATTGCCCTCGTGGGCGAAATATGTTTGACTTTCAAAAAATGGGGGGAAAAGGCTGTCATGCTATGTCCTAAGTGCTTAGTTCAGGAATGTGGAGAGGTCCTTTTTCTTTTCTGAACAGGTAGTAAAAATTCATTCTTAAAAAAAAAATCAGAGGGAGTCGGGCGGTAGCGCAGCAGGTTAAGTGCAGGTGGTGCAAAGCGCAAGGACTGGTGTAAGAATCCCGGTTTGAGCCCCTTGCTCCCCGCCTGCAGGGGAGTCGCTTCACAGGTGGTGAAGCAGGTCTGCAGGTGTCTGTCTTTCTCTCCCTGTCTGTCTTCCCCTCCTCTCTCCATTTCTCTCTGTCCTAACCAATAACTACAATAATAAAAACAACAAGGATATTTAAAAGATAGTTTTTAAAAAAATCAGAAGTGGAACATAGTTATTCTAAATATGTTCTAAGGAGTCTGAACAATTAAGTGGGACTGCTGAGAGCAGTTTTATATTCATTGCTATATACTACTAGATACAACTTGTAGTCATTGTTTTACTAAGTAATTCAGTAAGAGCTAGCTATCTCATGTCTATTTCTTTCCCAGTGATAATTGTCATTTCAGAATACAACAAGATCTCAAAAGAAGACATTTTAAATAGAGCTAGTATAGAAGTTGTGACTTCAGAGCATTTAAGTGCTTCAGTATCTGTTTCAAGGATATCCAAGGAAACTAAGAAAGGTAGTTGTAGACTTGACATTACATCTCACGTAAACCAGTAATTTACCTAGTGACTAAATCAAGCATCAATGGAGAATTCAGCCTTTGATGTATTAATTTTAAACTAAAGGAAGTCTAAGAGGAGGTCTGCACAGAGAAAGCTATTTGTAGACGGACATTCCAAATACTTTCATCTATGCAGCTTAAAGAATGTTTTGGAGGGAGTCGGGCAGTAGCATAGCGGGTTAAGCAGACGTGACACAAAGCACAAGAACCTGGAATAAGGTTCCTGGATCTGAGCCCCTGGCTCCCCACCTGCCGGGGAGTCGATTCACAGGGGGTGAAGCAAGTCTGCAGGTGTCTTTCTCTTCCCGTCTTCCCCTCCTTTCTCCATTTCTCTCTGTCCTATCCAACAACGACAACATCAATAACAACAATAATAAGCACAACAATAAACAAGGGCAACAAAAAGGGAATAAAAAATATTTTTTAAAAGAATGTTTTAGAAATTGGTGGTGGGAACTGTATGGAGTTATACCCGTATTATCTGACAATTTTGTAATATTAAATACTAGTAAAAAATTACAGAATAAAGTGTGTTTTAGAAATTAAATGGAACTGATGAAAAGCACTGCTGTGTAAGCAGTGAAGTTCTTTTTTAAAATATTTATTTATTCCCTTTTGTTGACTTTGTTGTGTTTTCATTGTTGTAGTTATTATTGTTGTGGTCGTTGTTGGATAGGACAGAGATAAATGGAGAGAGGAGGGAAGACAGAGAGGGGGAGAGAAAGACAGACACCTGCAGACCTGCTTCACCTGTGAAGCGACTCCCCTGCAGGTGGGGAGCCAGAGCTCAAACCCGGATCCTTAAGCTGGTCCCAGGGTTTTGCGCCATGTGCGCTTAACCCGCTGCTGTACCGCCGGACTCCCCAAGCAGTGAAGTTCTAAAGTCATACACTGAAGTTATGGCAGAAATAATTCTGATAACATCCTTTTATAAGGAGTTATATTCTAGAAGACAATTTCATATCTCTTTGAAATGTCACCAAACTTTGTCCAATCATAAAGTTTGGTGATACTAATTCTACCACAGACCACTGGGCCCTACCAGGAAATATTAACCTACAGTTCTTAACAACTTACTTTATATTTCCACTTATGAGAATTTATTACTTAACTAGTTAAAGACAATCTGCAGGGGCTTCGACTGGTGACGGGCGGGCGCGGGGGCCGACATGGCCTAGCTGCTGATTGCTCCCCGGCGCAGACAGGTCGGCGGAGAGATGAGGACACAGAGGGACCCCGGCCCCTCCTGTCTGCGCGGTGGGGCCTCCGCTGTGGGGGCGGGGCTTCTACAATGAGGGGCTGTGGGGGTTGGGGCGGCGGGGAGGACTCTCTCCCCTAGGCTGCGAGTGCGAGCGGGTTTAAAGTGGGCTGGGCCTTAGCCTGGACGTCTTTGTGCGCAGGGGAGCTTTCTGGCTGGTCGCGTCTCTGTGGTGGGGACGGTAGGTCGGCAAAGAGACCTTGTAGAAGCAGGGAGCCTTTTCTGGGTAAAGAGCTTTTATTGTCCTGCGGGCGGGTTTTCTGGGTTGACAGTTGTGTGTAGGCGGGGCTTCTGGGTTGAGGACTTGAAGTGGGTGCAGAGTTTCTGAAGAGAGAGAGGAGCGCAGGCGTGGGCAGAACTTGGGCGCGATGGTGCTTGTGTAGGACTTTCCGAGCCAGGTATGATAGGGTGTGAGCAGAGCTTTGGGGCTGGGGGCTGAGCTCCTAGACAAGTGCTTCTTGGAGACTTTAAAAAGATTTATTTATTTATTATTGGACAGAGACAAATTGAGAGGGGAGGTGAAGAAAGAGGGGGAGAGAGACACCTGCAACACTACATCACCACTGCAGGTGAGGATCAGGGGCTTGAACCAGGGGCCTTGCTCACTGTAATGTGTGCTCTTAACCAGGTGCACCACCACCTGGCCCCATTATTTATTTATTTATTTATTTATTTATTTATTTATTTATTGAATGGAGACAGAAATTGAGAGGGGATCTTGAGTTCTTGGAGGTTTGTGGGAAAAGCTTCTGAACTACAGCTAAGTAAGGTAAAGGAGTGAGTTGGGAGAGCTGCTGTAAAAAAAGAAAAAAGAAAAAAAAAGAGACAATCTGCAGGTATCTTGCATATCAAATTTGATTTGGATTGTTTGCAATTTTAAACAAACTAATTTTAAAGTTTTAGTAACACACACACACACACACACACACACACACACACACACACACTTGTCATTCAAAACTATGTGATTACCAAGAGGAGTCAGGATTGTTAAGGCTCTGAAATTAATATACTTTGCTAACCTGAAATTCTTGGCCAAGAAGGAAGTGAAGCTACCGCCTCTGTTCTCTTTCTTAATGGCAATGTTTGCAAAGCAGAGAAAGTCACAGCAGCATCCGATTTGGCGATGTGCCATGGGAAGTTTTCAGATTTACTGGGAAAGTCAATTTTACTACGTGGAGATTGCTTCTGAGGGTAAGAGATATTGGTACTGAGATGATAGAAGAAAAGATAAAGAAGTCTGACCCCCCCCTTCCTATTAGGAGGAAAGATTACTTCCCAATCCTACTGTTAGTAGCACCACAGTTTTCTCTTTCCATTTATCTTAAATTGCTAGTTCATTAGACATTTATTTTTTTATTATTTAATTTTTATTTATAAAAAGGAAACACTGACAAAACCATAGGATAAAAGGGGTACAACTCCAGACAATTACCCCCCACTATAACTCCATATCCCCTCCCCTCCCCTCATAGCTCTCCTATTCTTTATCCCTCTGGAAGTATAGACCCAGGGTCATTATGGGATGCAGAAGGTGGAAGGTCTGGCTCTGTAATTGCTTCCCCGCTGAACATGGGTGATGGCAGGTAGATCCATACTCCCAGTGTGTCTCTCTCTTTCCCTAGTGGGACAGGGCTCTGGGGAAGTGGGACTCCAGGACACCATGGTGGGGTCGTCTGCCCAGGGAAGTTAGGTTGGCATCATGGTATCATCTGGAACCTAGTGGCCTCTCAGAGAATCCCAGGTTGAAGCAGCTTCCTTGTGGAGCTGACACCAGGTGTTGTCTCCAAGCCGCCATCTTGGCTATGCATCCCCACCATCGCCTGCCATGGCATTTATTTCATAGCACTACTACATTTGGCTTTTGTATCAATGAATTTGTGAGTGGTCTCTCTCTCTCTCCCTCTCTCTCAGCTGTCTATGCATAAATATTATGGTTCCTGCTGGCAAAAAAATTACCCCAAATCTTTACTCAAATAACAGAGTGGTAAGTAGCAGATATGATGCATCATCAAATGGAGATGTGTGTGTGTGTGTGTGTGTGTGTGTGTGTGAATTCACTTTTAGGCTCAGTCTTGAAGCAAATCAAGAACTTCTCATTGTAATTTAAGAGAGTGCTAAGGAACTGCAAGTGTGGACTTTGTGGATTACTAAGAGCTAGTTAAAAATATACTGAGATTTTCACTATCTCCACCTGGTGATACTGTGGAATGTCTCCGTTTCTCACTGAGAATAAGGGAAAGGAGGAAAGTACTATGGTGTAAATTGTATCCCCTCTTAGGGGGCTGGGCGGTGGCACACACACTACAGTGTGCAAGGACCCTGTTGGTATGCTTCTAAGACCCCTTCTGTTTCATTGGTTTAAGCCCCATTGGTTCATGATGTCTTTTTGCTCCGCCCCCTCTTGTAGTACACCCTGATTTGCACCAGTCACTTTTCCAACCACCCTCTCTACATCACATCCTGCTTCCCCATACTTGGCAAGTATATATATAAGGACAGGATTGTGATTAGAGTTCAGTTTAGTTTAGTTTGGCTTAGATTGTGCTGCATTCTACATGAATAAAGAGATACTGCTGCACAGCTCAGCCATCAGTCTCTGGTCGTCTGTCTCCCACCGCGAAGCTAGTCTAGCAGGACCCCACCTTAATGGGAGAAGGCTTCACAAGTGGTGCAGCAGGTGTCTGTTTTTGCCTTGCCCTGCCATTCTGTCTTATCAAATAAAATAGAAGAAAAAAAGGAGAAGAGGAGGAGATGGAGGGAAAGGAGGAGAAGGGGAAGGGGGAGAGATGGGGGAAGAGGAAAAGGAAGAGGAAGACGAAGAAGGAAAAGGAGAAGAAAAAAAAATCCACTGAGAAAAGTGGATTTGTAGTGCTGGTACCAAGCCACACTAATAAGCCTGGTGGGGACTAAAAAAAAAAAAAAAAATTGCAATGCTCCAAATCCTTGTAAAAAGTTCTCCCACTGTGACCGCTATTGGGAAAGAGTCAGTAAGGAGTTTTGTGTACCAGGGATTTGTGTGCACACATGAAAGGCAAAGTAATGACAGCCAGAAAACAGGTACATTCAAGTCAAGGAGAGAGATCTTAGGGAAAACTGACATTCCTGTATATTTATTATGAACTTTTAATATCTAGAACTGAGAAAATATGATTCTTATGTTTATATCTTCCAGCCTGTAGCACTTTAGGATGGCAGTCCTGGCAAGCTCATATAGATGATTTCCCAATAAATGCAATTTCTAAGAACAGTTCTTGTAGGAATTGAGAATGACTAAGGAATTGAGATTGGCATCTGATTCTCTAGGATTTGTCAATACGTCTGAAATTAGAGCTACTGTGAAGCCGGCTTTGATTTTGATCGTTTTTTTTTTTTGTTGTTGTTGTTGTTGTTGCCTAAAATGGAACTAGTTCATTAAAATGAGAATGTACTTGAGGTGTCATTGGAGAATGTGGAATGTACAGCTCCATATATCATGCATGAAAGGAATAGTTTGTGGGGAATAAAACTGTTTCTTGTTCAGATTGTTCAGTCAAGTGGCAACATGTAAAAAAAAATTAGACTGCATTAGGAATAACTATATATACTATTAATCTCATTTACTATATTCTAATACATGGTGATTTTATTTTATGATATTAAATCCTACTTAGTTTTAGATTCAGAATGTGGTCTCCAGTAATTTTATTTATGACTAAGTAAAGGGACATATTATATTGTCAACATTTCCACTTATCCTTAAGACAAGGACAGATTTTTCTAACTTCTAATATTTCTTATTTCCAATGTTGCTTTTTATTACATGAAAAAATATGTATTGTCTTTTTCCATATCATTTCATATGAGCTAGACATTTAGAGAGGAGAGAGGTATAACAACGATGATATCTCCTGACAAATGCACTGAAACACCCAAGTCAGTTAATACTGACAGTTATGTATTTTATTGGACTTTTGAATCTTGTAACTCAGTTGACATTGAGATTTTGCAATATTAGAGCAAAGAATCAACAGATAATTGTCTCCATATATATACTCCATTAAATATGTTCATTGGTCAAGAGAGAATTCTGTTATGTAAACTTTAAGTCTATGAATATGTGAGGGGGCAAACAAGTTTAAATTGTAAAAATTTCTAGGTTTAAAAATAAAGATTTTTAATCCATGTACATATTTAATAGACCATATGGATGGCTCAGCAGTGAGAGTTAATTATGTTTCTTCTTGCCTCTGATACTATACTTTAATCACTAGTGATTTAAGTTATATAATAAGTTATGAATATATGATAGCAAAGTAACATTAGATGCCCTGAATGTCTCAGTGTCTTGTAAGTAGACTTCATACCATCTACCAATGCTATTAACACATTTTGCATCTTAACCAATTTCATACTTCTTAGTGTGAGAATATTAGACATAAATTTCTCCTACAATACCTCTTTTTCTTAGAATTTTAAAAAATATTTATTTATTATTGTATAGAGACAGAGATAAATGGAGAGGGGAGATATAGAGAGGGACAAAGACAGAGAGACACCTGCATCCCTGCTTCACCATTTGTGAAGCTTTTCCCCTGCAGGTGGGGACCAGGGACTTGACCCCAGGTCCTTATGCACTGTAATGTGAGTGCTTAACCAGGTGCACCACCACCTGGTCCCTCCTACAATATCTCTTTAGAGACTATAAGGTGATTAAAGTACTAGGGTAGTGGTGAAACAGTGCAAAGAAAAAAATAAAGAGAAGGAAATACATATGATAATTTTATGAAGAGTCTGATAAAAATTCAGAAGATGTCTGTGTACCAAACAATACGTGGCTAGTATAATCAGTTGGCCAGAAGAATTTCAAAGCAGTGTAACAAAAAGTCCTCTTTCATTGCTTAATAAAACTATCTTGAATTGCACTTGATTTGAATACATTTACAAGTATTCTGTAAGCCTTTATTTTTCTAACACTGATATATGCAGTTAGTGATCACAGCTGAACAGAAGGCAGATACAGAGAATATCCCACACTTGGTCATCAATCTTTCAGAAAGAACTCACAGTATAATATAAACTGCCATCTTTTTTTAAAATTTAAGTAATGATATGATGTATTGTTTGATAATTATACACTTACTTACCAGCTTTGTAATCTTAAGGAGATTGTGACGTCTTCTGTTCCTGTTCTTATTCTAGTTGTTCCAAATACCACCTCCTCAATATATCCATGCCAAATCACTTAGACCTGGGGATGTTTTGTTATTTTAAAAGAGGATCTTTGTAGATCTACTTAAATAAAAGTACTGAGGTGTGATGATATGCATGGATTATCTAAGGAGAGAGAAAGAGGCAGGCATATAGAAAAGACATGAGACAGAAATTAAGATGATCTGCTAGCTGTTTTCATTACATCCTACTTAAGCCCAAGTCAGTTTCTGGTCAAAAGAACTCTGGTGCCTCAAGCTGGATGACTCTATAGGATTAGAAGAGACCTGTGTTCAAAAGAGATACCTGAAGATTATTCCCTTCACTAATTTTTAGTTTATTTGGCCTGTGAAAATCTACTTTGCCCTACAGGACCTATGAACTTATAGAACCTTCAGAGTTTCAAGTTTGATCAGAATTCCTTATCGAAAATGGCAAGTTTTTCCCCCAAGAGAATGAGGAAGTTGATATCTCTTTATAATTTATCTAACTGAATTTAATTCCTTATTAAAGAATAATGAATTCAAAACTAAAATTATTGTTATTTCAGTTCTTTTAAAATAATTTTACCTATCAATAAAATTCTTCCCTCTCTAATTTGAAAATAAAGTTTATTTATGAATGTAGATATCAATGTGTGCAATATGTAAAATAAAAGTGATTTTTTATGCCATTTCACTTTTCATTTTCTCTTGTTGTGTTCTGAGGAAATGTTGTTAAAAGAGAGAGAGGAAGCTGGGCGGTAGTGTAGCATAGCAGGTTAAGCGCAAGTGGCGCAAAGTGCAAGGACTGGTGTAAGGATCCCAGTTTGAACCTCCGGCTCCCCACCTGCAGGGGAGTCGCTTCACAGGCAGTAAAACAGGTCTGCAGGTGTCTATCTTTCTCTCCCCCTCTCTGTCATCCCCTCCTCTCTCCATTTCTCTCTTGTCTTATCCAACAATAACTACAACAATAAAAAAATTAAAAACAACAAAGGGTGGAGAGAATAGATTGAGAGAGACAGAAAACAGAACTAGTAAGATTGAGGGCAAAATAGAGAAAACTAAGAAAAAAGTAAGAGATCTCAAAAAGAGATTAAGAAACTGAAAACAACAACAAAGACATATAGGATAACTTCAAAAGATGCAATACAGGCAATATAGGCCTATCAGAGGATGAAAAAGAGGGAAAGGAAGAAAGCAGTCTATAGGACATAATAGCTGAGAACTTGCCTACTCTAGACAACATAAAAGACATAAAGGTTCAAGAAGCTCAGAGGGTCCCAAACAGAATTAACCCAGACTTAAGGACACAAAGAAACATCATATTTAGAATGAAAAGGAATAAGGATAAAGAAAGTATCCTGAAGGCTGCAAGAGTTAAACCAAGAGTCACTTACAGAGGAAAACCCATAAGATTAGCAGCAGACTTCCCCACACAAACACTACAGGCCAGAAGAGAATGGCAAGATAGATATCAAGCAATCAGTGATAAGGGCTTTCAACCGAGACTACTGTATCCTGCTAAACTGTCATTCAGACTAGAAATTAATAGGAGTGTACATAAACACCATTCCCACCACCAAAAGACTGTCCCCCCGACCCCAGCCCCATGAAGCTGAACATCATGCTCACCCCTCCACCCAGGGTTTTGACTTTGGTACCCTATTACAAATTTAGTCAGATCCCGTTTTGAGTTAGAAGGGAAAATTCTAAGCAGAACTTGGACTGAAGTTGGTGTATTGCACCAAAGTAAAAGACTCTGGGATGTGGTTGAGGGTTCAGGTCCTGAAGCATGCTGGAAGAGGGGGATCTAGTGGAGGTTGTATTGTTATGTGGAAATATTATACAATGTACAAACTATTATATTTTCCTGTTGCCTGTAAACCATTAATCCCCTATTGAAGAAATTTAAAAACATAATATAATGACCTCCAGACTGGGAAAGAATACTGTTACATTATATTCCTACGTCTATTGTGGTTTGTGGTGTTTTTTTTTTTTTGCCTCTAGGGTTATTGCTGGTGCTCAGTGCCTGTACTATGAATCCACTGCTGGCAGCAAATTTTTCCTTTTTTTTTTTTTTGGTATAGGACAGAGAGAAACTAGGAGAGGAGGGGTTGGGTAGAGAAGGAGAGAGAAAGAAATACACTTGCATACCTGTTTCACTGCTTGTGAAGCATCTCCCTGCAGGTGGGGAGCCGGGACTCAAACCTGATCCTTGCATGAGTCCTTGCACTTCATAATATTTGCACTTCACTGGGTGTACCACTGCCCATCTGGTCTACTGTGATTTGTTAGTAGCAACCCAAAGCACCTAATATTCTAACCACCACACAAAAATGCAGCCATGATTTTACATCCTAGTTTAAGCAAATATTACTAATACAATTTCCTGTGCTCTCTGATTGTAGGACCATAACATCATACGTTATTTTTGGGTATCTTAGAGTTTTACTACCATTAATTTATATATAAAAAAGAACAGTCTTATAAATGATTCTTTATGGGAATATTCTGTTTTTGTGACAGTAGGAAGCTGGTATTAGTTGAATTTACTATTACACTCAAAATTATGTTGGCTTTATTACATATTTTCCATAAACTTAACATTGAAATAACTTACGATCGATAGCTTGAGGAGAGTAAAAGAGATGACAAGTCACAGGATCTGGTTCCATTTAACAAAGTATTTATGCTGTCTTTTAAAGCCTAATAAATTATCTCAAACCTTAGCTGTTTAAAACAAAAGTATTTTCTCTCCTAGTCTTTGAATTAACTGTTCTCCGTTGGGTGGTTTCTCTTGGGCTGTTTCATATCAAATGTAATCATATTGTTGATAGAGCTGAGCTCTGTTGGGTTAGATATTTCAGATGCCTCACTCTTCTGGTGACAGTTTAATCTAGTTACATCTTGGAATCTCAGCTGAGCTGTTGCCTTGGGACATCTACATAGTCTGTCCTTCTGTCCTTCCGTATTTTGGCTTCTGGTCGGATTACACCTAGGTTTCTTGCATACAGATGCCAAAAGAAAGTCTTTTTTTTTTTTTTTAAATTGGGAGGGTAAATAGTTTCTAGTGCAGCTGTTGACACATGGGTACCATTTTTTAACTCCTTGTGAAAGTTCTTTTTATAGCACTCTCACCCACAGACTTAGGTCTTTTTCATTGTTATGCATCAGGAACCCATGATTCTTTACACCCCTTCCCTCACTGGAAAGTTTTCTAAGGAACAAGAAGTAGAACTACCAGGTCAAGAAAGGTTATGCCTTAAAAGTAAATTTCTGCTGTTTTATTGGTTAAAGAGTATATAACAACCCCAAAGTGAGATTTTACTGAGTTATTTTCATGAAATATCTGGGTCCTTATACATGAACTAGAATACACCAAAATAATAAATGAATTAAAATATCCTTTTGAACACTGTTGCTTTCTATTCTGTATTTGGAGTTCCAAAATATGAATCCCTCAGAAAATTAAGAAACACTTTTCTACCACAAAGAAGTTACTTGGTAACATTCAATATAGATACTATAGTGTTGGTATGCTTCTAAAAACCCCTTCTGTTTCATTAGTTTAATCCCCCCTGCTTAACACTATTCTATTTACATAACCACTTCATTCTATTTACATAACCGCTGTTAACAAGCACCACCCTCCCTCCAGGGCATTGGTGGTTCAGTGATGGAATTCTCGCCTGCTCTGCCCCCTCTCCTTGTCATACCCTGATTTTCACCAGTCACTTTTCTCTCCACCCTCTCTGCGTCACATCTTGTTCCCACCCTACTGGGCTAGTATATTTATAAGGACAAGATTGTTTGTAGTTTAGTTTAGCTTAGCTTGGTATAGATTGTGCTGAGTCCTGCATGAATAAAGAGATACTGTGTACAACCCAGCCATGAGTCCCGGGTCGTCTGTTACCCACCCGTGAAGCCAGCCCTGTGAAAACAACAGTATAGTATTAAATACCGAGTAACCACAGAGAGAGTCTGTGGTTATGCAGGCAAAGTTCTAATTGTAGCTTGGAAACCTGGCTTAAGAAATATATTCGTCTCAGTGTGAAAGGGAGAGAATGTGTCAATGTCTGTGAAATCAAAGACACAGAAGTAGCAATGACTATTCCACCGGTGCACTGTGGAGGAAGAGAAGGGGTTGCAGGCAAAATTTTGGAATTTCAGGACTTGTGAGAAAAAGAGAATAAAAACGATCACAAGTGAAAAAGAAAATGACATATTAGTGTAGGGGAAAACAGACATTTAGAATAGGATGAAGTTCAGTAATGATTGCAGGCATGAAAGCAATTAATGCTCAATAATTGAATGGAGAATGTTTTAGTGGAGGAAACTTTGTGCTATGGGACACAGCTGTGCTCTCTAGTTGCTCTTTTGTAGAGCATTGCATTGTCTTTCCTTGCAAAGATGGAAACCTCATGGTCAGAAGCATCTTTATAATCAGGAACAACGTATTGTTGCAATCTTGTTTAATGACACAAACATTTATTTTCATTCCTAGTAATTTCTCAACTAGAAGCATTGATTCCTTGTTTAAAAAATATAGAGGAGTTGGGCGGTAGCGCAGCAGTTAAGCGCAAATGGCACAAAGCTCAAGGACCGGCTTAAGGATCCCGGTTCAAGCCTCCGGCTCCCCACCTGCAGGGGAGTCACTTCACAAATGGGGCAGCAGGTCTGCAGTTGTCTTTCTCTCCCACTCTCTGTCTTCTGCTCCTCTCTCCATTTCTCTCTGTTCTATCCAAAAACGAAGACATCAGTAACAACAACAATAATAATTACAACAATAAAAAAACAAGGGCAACAAAATGCGAAAATGAATAAATAAATATTAAAAAATAAATAAATAATGTATGGCTCTACTTTCAATTGACTTAGCAAGAAGTCTACATACTTGTAGAAATCATCATTTTTTTTCCTCTCCTGCTTTCTTATGCTGTAGATACCCTGCCTCTAATAGTAGTTTATCCGCATGATAAACTACTAAATCCTGGGGGCTGAATGAAATCTAAATAAAGATGCTAGCTCATAGACATGGCCTGTATAAAAACAAGTTCCTGTAAGGGTGAAACATTACATTGTGGTCAATTTCAACAGATCTAATGATACTAATTGGGGAGTTGTGTGTGTGTGTGTGTGTGTGTGTTGGGGGGGTTCGGTTAAAAAAGGGGTAGGGAACTGATGCCCTGTGGTGGAGAGAGAGCACTTTGGTGTAGGTGAGGTATGCTGACATACATTTTTTGGAGATAAGAAATTGTACCTCTGTGACAACAGTCTTGTAAAATAGTATTTGTTCAATAAAATGAACTTAAAATAAATAATTTGTATTATAATGAAGAGACATGTACTTTAGATAAGAAATATGCTTTCAAACATTTTTTAAACTTTAATTTTTATTGCCTTTATTTACTCATTGAATAGAAACATCCAGGAATCTAGAGGGAAGAGGGAGGTAGAGAGGTAAAGATATACCTGCATCACTACTTCACCACCTGTAAAGCTTTCCCCCTGCAGGTGGGGGTTGGAGTCCTGATCCTGGGTCCTTGCACATTGTAACATATTTGCTCAACCAGGTGTATCACAACCCAGCCCCACTTTCAGACTTTTTTAAATGGTTGGCATGGCCTCTAGTGGGGGTTAATGGTGAAACAGTGTTTTCTACCTATATTCTCTAAGGAGGGATGGCAATTTTGATTTGCCTATGTCAGCGGATAGTATGTGAAAAACCTGTGTTAATCTACGTATTGCTCCTAGAATTTATAGGCCATGTAGTGTTCTTGGTGAGTGGTAGTACATTTTAAATATCTTGTGGGTATTGCAGTAAATCAAAGGACTCTGGGGAAGGAGGAAGAGGCATAAGATAAAGGGGCACTAGAGTCCTAGACTAGAGAACAGAGTATCTTGCAGATATCTGTCATGGAGAAGGAGAAGTTGTACCCATGTGTCAAGAAGTGCTCTGTAAACCACTAACTCCCCTGTAAAGTGGAAAAATCAAATAAAAATGTAAAAATATCTTGTAGGGAATAAACTGTGGGACATATTTCTTGAGCCAAAACAATGATTTTATATACAACTTTAGAAATTTCAGACCTGACTCTGTCCAGTCATGAAGGAGTTTTGAATCTAATCCAATTCCTTATTCAGTCGTTAGAAAACACTAAGCATATAAAGATGTTTATTCAAAGGAAAGCTGGTTAAATTTTCTTGTTGAGATAAGTTTATTTCAGTTTAAATTAAATTGAAGTTGTTTTTCTTGTGACGGGAAATAGATTCACTAATAGAGCATTAAGCTTGCGTGCGGGAGACTCCTGGTCAGTCCCCCTATGCTCCAGTGCTCCAGAGTGATACTCTTTCTTTCTCCTCCTCTTTGCCTCAAGTGAAATTCCGAATCACATGTAATAACTAAAATAAATATGATAAGAAATTTCTTGTCTCTCAACTAGATAACCTTTGGCTCATTTGCACTATTGATTAAGTTGCGTTTTGTCTTTGTCGTTATGTCTATTGGACAGAAGCTGGTCAATCATTCTCCCCTTCCTCTTCTACATATGTGGATAGGGAGGTTGTACACATGGAAGAGTCAACTCTTCTGGCAACATGATTCAAGCTGCCATAACTGTATTTCCAAATGGCTTCTGAAGTTATACTGTACTCATTTAAACAGTCATTTAGTTAGAAAGAAATGTCAGTTAGGAATTAATATGTTAAAATACCATGTTTACCGATTGAAGCAATTTCCTTTTGTGATGCCTAACTCTAATTTTACACAAGTCCATAGTCATCTTTATTCATATCCTCCTACCCTTTGTTTAAATAAGCATTTCCATTTGAAATTTCTGTCCTACTTTGTGTGTACCCATCCTGATCTTTCTTCTCCAAGGGATGCGTCAACCACACTGTTCTTCGAGTATTGTTATTGCATGCTATCAACTCTCATTTGCAGCAATTGCTATTTAAGAACTGGCTAATCACTAGCCAATCCTTTTTGCAAGGTCCCTTTTTCTAGTTGCTATAACAACAGAAGAGCTGGTCAAAAATTCATTACCCAGTCTCATAAGCCAGACAGAGGACTTCCAGAAATATCAGTGCGGCTTAAAGGAGCTATTTAAGGGAACAGTGACAGATGATTTTCAGCTAGAATGTTTATAAGATCTATCATAGAATTAGTTAGAGTTGGAAAAGACCTTAGATTTTATCTATTCCTCTTTACTAATCAGCTTAGGAAATTCTCTCTATTATGTGCTCCAGGAGCTCATCTATCCTTGGCCTAGAACTGTCTTATGATTGAATATCCTCCCTTTATGATGCACATTTTTCTTTATTGATAACTTATAATGATTATGAATTTCTTTCTTGTAATGATTAGAAATATGATTCCTAGTAATATCTACATATTAGTTATTACTTTGTCCCAAGTGATATTTGATAAAATAAACTAGGTTCAGGGAGTTGGGCGGTAGCACAGTGGGTTAAGCACACATGGCGCAAAGTGCAAAGAATGGTAGAAGGATGGGGAATCGAGCCCCCACTTCCCCATCAGAAGGGGGGGTCACTTCATGGGCGGTGAAGCAGGTCTTCAGGTGTCTGTCTTTCTCTATCCCTCTCTGTCTCCCCTCCTCTCTTGATTTCTCTCTGTCCTATCCAACAACAACAGCAATGACAACAATAATAATAATGACAACAACAAGGGCAACAAAATGGGGAAAATGGCCTCCAGGAGCAGCGGATTCATAGTGTAGACTCCGAGCCCCAGCAATAACCCTGTAGTCTAATAATAGTAATAATAATAAACTGGGTTCAATTTTAATTTGTTAAATATTCAAATATTTGGAGACGGATAATATTAATGTGGCCCACCTTTATTTTTGCCTCCCTATGATTTATCCCTTTATTCTACATATCGATAATTTTTGATGGGAAATCATCTTTAACCTATTCTGCACTGATGTGGTTTATAGTAGAGTGGGATCTTGGGATGTGTACACAGCAGATACCCTCTCATTCAGTATATTTCATTTCTGTGAGCACAGTGATTATTTCTTATCCTAAACTTGTGATCTAAACTGGTCCAGGAGAATTATACATAAGGGCTTTTAAAGAAAATGCTGAAGAAGTTACTATTTTGTAGAGTTCTTAGGATACTAGAATGAGTTTAAAGCATGTGGGGAGAGACTATCTGAAGCTGAGTGAACCAAAGAGAAACAGAGCCCTGAACACATTACTGGAGTACCTTGCTAGAGCCCATCCTTTTACTTTTGTGTGTCTACGTTTTACTTTTAAATCGTTTAATTATTTTATTTGTGATCAATAATGTCTTACAGAATTATAGACTACAGGGTATATAGTTCCACACCCTACCCACCACCAAAGGCCTATGCCCTCACCTTCCCAATGATAACCATCATCGTTCTAAGAAAGTCTTAGAAAAAAAATTTCATTTTTTTAAATATCTAACTTATTTATTTATTCAAATGTATGTGATTCAGTTCTCTTGCTTCCACATATGAGCGAAACCATCTGGTAGTTATCAGTCATTTCTTTACTTATTGCAAGATTAGTCCCGTTTATTTTGTCCCTATTATAACAATATCATCTTTTATTTCTTGATTGCAGAGTTAAGATTATTTATTTTATGAAATAGGGAAAGAATTAGTGATTCATGCTGGGATGGTGGTGCTAGGGCTAAAGTCTGCGGTGTCGTGTATGCAAGTCCTGCACTCCGTTACTGAACCACTTCCCTGGTCCCTCTGTTACTTCTCGACTTTACATTAAATAAGAACCATTCTGAGTTTCCACTGATCATCCCTAAAATGTCTTGGATAGTCCATTTCTGTGAGTTTTAGCTTGGCAAAAATCGTATGACTTGATTCTCATGATCCTTATCTTTTCTATGTTATAAGTACTCTCAGTTGTCAACATTGTCATGAAAACTTGGGTACCTAGACCTAAACATAGTACTCCAAGTGAAAGCAGAACATGATAATGTAGAAGACATTGGTACATTTCCCTTCCTTTTACTTCAAAGTCTTTATCAAATATATGCTAAGCTGGTCTCTTAAAGTTTTGAGTTTACAAAAGTAACTCAATATTATCAGAGCTTCAATTTACTGTAAGTCTGTGATATTTCATAGGATGCTTCTGACTGCTGATACTAAGGACTTCAAGTTAAAATGGCTAATTGGTGAGAATGTGTTATGCATAATAAGAACTACGCAGGTTGGTTAGTCTTAGTATATTTGAGAATGTGTTATGCATAATAAGAACTACGCAGGTTGGTTAGTCTTAGTATATTTAGTAGATAAGTGATTTTTGTTAAGGTTCAACTTTTTAAAAAATATTGTGTTATCTGTTGAATGTTTATGAACATTTAGGGTAGAAATATCTACAAATTCTTATAACAGCTTTTGCAGAGTTTCACAGTGGATAGAATTTCAAAATAGTAATGAAAGGCAACGGTGAACAGCAGTTGCCATTAAACTAATTGAACTCAATATGTCGATACAGTCATTATTCTATTTGTTATAAACTAGCAGCTGCTAATGATTAACCTTTTAGTGTCTGAAAAACACAACTACATAAAAAAATTTCTTATCTGTGTTGTTTTTGTTCGGGAGCTCCAGCAGGCCGGGCTAGCTTCGCGGCGGTGAACAGACGACTCGGGACTCATGGCTGGGTTGTATGCAGTATCTCTTTATTCATGCAGGACGCAGGGCAATCTAAGCCGAGCTAAGCTAAACTAAAAACTACAACCAATCTTGTCCTTATAAATATACTAGCCCAGTAGGGTGGGAACAGGATACTACGCAGAGAGGGTGGAGAGAAAAGTGACTGGTGAAAATCAGGGTATGACAAGGAGAGGGGGCGGAGCAGGCAAGAATTCTACCACTGAACCACCAATGCCCTAGAGGGAGGGTGGTGCTTGTTAACAGCAGTTATGTAAATAGAATACAGTGGTTATGTAAATAGAATAGTGTTAAGCAGGGGGGATTAAACTAATGAAACAGAAGGGGTTTTTAGAAGCATACCAACAATCTGAATCAAAGTAGGAACCATCTTTAGGTAATTTCGGTGCCTTTGTTCTTTTTTTTTTTTTTTTTTTTGATGACTTTTCTGTGCCTGACCACCGTTGGGATTTGTTTTATTTTATAATCATTAGTTTGTTCTTTGCAACTTGGCTGGGAGCCTTGCATCTCAAGCAAGGACACTTGTGAATTCCCCATCTCCACCTAGCCATAAATTTTAACAATCTAGGGCAACGTAACAGAGAGAGAGGTCAAGGTAGGGCATAGGTATTGTGGCTGTCTTTTCTGTTTCTCTGTCACATTGTGTTAGGTCTTTTGCACCAGTTGGTGTCACGCTGGGCTGCACTTTTCCGCAGAATTTCATCAGGTAAAAATCCAGAATCCTTTCCTGTTCTATAAAGTCTGAAAATAGAACACTAGCCTCAAGCATTCTACCATACAGAAGCAGTTAGTTGTGCTATGTTAATTATGAATGCATCAAATATGAAGGCCCTTTCCCCTCCCAAGTCTCTCATGAACAGTGCACACAGCACTAGTCTTGTTCATCTAGGCAACTTATCTGCCTTCTATAAAAAGGTCAAGTAACACAGGTATTTAATGAGCCTCACTTTTCTGTGCTTGAGCTGAAGTTACCACCCCAAAGGGAGTGTAAATTTTACAGCATGATTCCTGAACCTGAACAGATTTCATAATCATTTGGAAGACTGATTTTACCTGGAATTGCTGGGTCCCTACCTGCTAGAATTCCTGAATTTTCAAGTCTATTGTGTTCTCAGGTGATGTAAAGAGCAAATTTTGAGAGCTACTAATTTAATTTAAGGATTTAGTTTTAACTTGGTAGACTTAATTAGTAACTAGTTGAATATATTAACAGAGACTGTTTCCTCCTCTATTTATAACTAATGGCCCAATTCTTGCAGCTTTTGGGAGTAGCTCATATTAGGAAGACTTCTAAAAAGGCATAGGTAACAGAGTACTACCCCATTTGGGAAAGAGAGAAACAGGCTGGGGATATGGATCAATCTGTCAATGCCCATATCCAGCAGAGAAGTAATACAGATCTCCCCCCTCTGCACCCCATAAAATTCTTTGGTCCTTATTCCTAGAGGGATAAAGACTAGGGAAACTTCCGATGGTGGGGAGGGGATATCAAACTCCGGTGATGGGAATTGTGTGGGGTTGTACCCCACTTATCCCACAGTCTTGATCATTATTAAATCACTAATGTAAAAAGGCACGGGCAAGACTCATGTTCAGATATTCTATTAAGGATTTGAGTGGGAGTAACAGAAATTGTTTCAGCTAACTTAGTATAGCAGACAGTGTGGCATTCCTAGGCTGGCCACCCTTTCCAGCCAAAACTTATCTATATATCCATTTACAAGTCCAAGTGTTACAAATAATGGTTTATAGCTGTGATCCTTCTTCAGAGAACTGTCTTTGAGCAGTGACAACTGTACTCCAGAGATGTCTAAGACGATACAGCTACCTTTCTAATATATATATTTTTTAATTTAGTAGATTGACAAGGAATTACTAAAGTCCACTTATTCAAAGTGGAACAACTCTTGTGGGGCAATTTATAGTTTAAGTCTGAACTCACCAAAACAGTTATAGCCCTATATGGCTATTGAATACCGGAAATACGGCTTATTATAATTTTCATGTACGAGAAGTTTGATGCACATTGACTTTGGGAAAGAATATTAAATATCTCATTAGTAACTTAAATATGTATATTGATTATATAGGGCGAGCAGGATAGCTAACCTAGTTAGTGAGCCTGCTCTGTCATGTGTACAACCCAAGTTCAAGCCTGACCACATGGTACTAGGAGAAGCTTTGTGTAATAGTGCCTCCTCTCTATTTCTCTCTTTATGTCTAGAAGAAAAACACTTTGGAGTAGTGAAGTACTACCAAAAACAAACAAACTAAAAACCAATACAGATTGTATTCTCAAGTGATATGTTGCTTACTGTTTTTGTGTAAACAAACTATATTGGGGGCCTGGTGGTGGCACACCTGGTTGAGCACACATGTTTTAATGTGCAAGGACCCACATTCAAGCCCCTGGTCCCCACCTGCAGGGGAAAGCTTCACAAGTGTTAAAGCAGTGCTACAGATCTGTCTCTCTCTCTCTCCCTCCTTTTCTCTCTCTTTCCCTCCTTTTCTTTCTTTCTCTCTCTCTCCCCTTTCTACCTCCCCCTTTCCTCTCAATTACTGGCTGTCTTTATAAAAAAAGAAAGGTAATTTAAAAAGTATATTAAGTAATTTGCTTGTTCATTTGTACACATGTAACTCATGTTACATTCCTACTGGGAAACATTAGTCTAGCATCTACACAGCTACATCCAGCAAGCTATGGTCTACATAAGACCACATATATCTCCATAATAATTCAAGATTAAAGGAGTAGGAGGAAGAGGCCAGCTTCCCAAAGGAAAGTTAAATTTTCTTATTCATTTGTTGTGTCTGACCTGGTTAGTGCATCCAGGATACTCAAAGGAAGGTGATGTGTCCATGAAGATGGACCTTAGACCACTATGGCAAGCAAAAAGGAATGTCTGCAATTGATTATCTTAGTACTTCCCTAGAAGACATTTTCAGTCACTTATTTAGGTAAAAATAAACCAGAGACAAGAGAATACCTACATCTTTTGAGGATTACTGGATATGGGGGTCCAAATCAATCTTCATACTAGGAATACAAATCCCCTATTTGAATAGAGCTATCGCAGGGCCCAGTAGTAGATGGAGTTGTACAGAACATATTCATCTCACAGTGGCGTTATATCCACAGACTGTCTGATGTCTCAGTTCCTAAGTGTATTTATATATTTGCTTATATATAATGGGCTCTTCACCAGGTCTTTGCTTGAAGTATTATGTGTGCTTAACCAGTTGCACCACTGCCTGAACCACACCCCAACATATTGTTATTAAAGATAAGAAAAAATGAAGTTCTTCACATGTGATAGCTAAATTGTCTTCATAGATGTAGGTAGTGAGTGAGAAAAAAGGAAAATAATTGTTACAGTGACTAGAATGTAGAAATTCAATGGATGTTCAGATTTCTTGATTCAGTGAAATTAAACAGTGTGAATTTATTTTTATTTTAGGTACTAAACTGGGATAAGACTGAAAAGCTCTAGTCAGTTTTTTACTTGTAAGACATAATACTTCCATAGGTGTTTGAGTTAAATTTTCAAAATATATAAAATATTATAATATTAGAATATTACACAGCCTTATCAGAAAGGAGAATTCCAAACCTTTTTTCATAAAGCTTTCTAATCATTAGAATTTTGAACCTGTGGGAAACTACAAACATCTAAAATAACTTCGACTGAATATGGTAAAAACAAACAAACAAAAACCTTTCCAAAATGTGCATGTACCTTCAATTCCTACAATTTGTATTTGCCTTAGATTACATGGCAGATGGAACTTTGGAGATATTATTAGGTCTAAAACTCTTGAGAGCTGGAGAAATACCTGAATTATCTAGGTGGACCCAATATTTTAAAAAGACTATGAAAGCAGAGAATGTATTTCTGCTGTTGCTCAAGAGACAATAGAAGGAAGAATAGTGATTAGAAGGATAAATGTATGAATCTGCTGTTACTGGCGGTGTTTTATGATGAGCCAAGGAATATGACTGTCTTCTAAAGACCAGGAATGAACATCATCTGACAGCAAGAAAGTAGAGAACTCAGATACAAGGAACTGAACTCTGTAGCAACCTGAAACAGCTGCCTTTGGTACTCCAGAAAAGAATGCAATGCTAGTAACACCTTGATTTTAGACTTGTGAGACCATGTTGACATTTATAACCTACAGTAATGTAAAATGACATATTTCTATTTGTACACTACAAAGGCTATAACAATTTATTACTGTATTCTTGAGTAACTGATATCTTGGATTTCCCAGACCTTTAGTCCCCCCCCCTAGAAAATAGGGGGTCCAGATTCCTGCCCCACTAGGGAAAGACAGAAACAGGCTGAGTATAGATCGACCTGCCAATGCCCATGTCTAGTGGAGAAGCAATTACAGAAGCCAGACCTTCTACCTTCTGCACCCCATAATGATCCATGCTTCCAGAGGGATAAAGAATAGGAAAATATTCAATGGAGGGGATGGGATATGGAACTATGGTGGTGGGAATTGTCTGGAATTGTACCTCTTTTATCCAACAGACAAGTCGATCATAATTAAATCAGTAATTTTTTTTTGAAAAGAGGGTTATGCTACCTTCATTTCTTTTTTTAAATTTTTATTTATAAAAAAGAAACACCAGGAAGTCGGGCGGTAGCACGGCGGGTGAAGCGCATGTGACTGAAAGTGCAAGGACTGGCTTAAGGATCCCTGTTCGAGCCCCCGGCTCCCCACCTGCAGGGGAGTGAAGCAGGTCTGCTGGTGTCTTTCTCTCCCCTTCTCTGTCTTTCCCTTCTCTCTCTATTTCTCTCTGTCCTATCCAACAATGGCAACAACAATAATAACTACAGCAATAAAACAACAAGGGCAACAAAAGGGAATAAATAAATAATAATAAAAAAAGAAACACTGACAAAAACCATAGGACTCCACACAATTACCACCACCAGAACTCCTTATCCCATCCCCTCCCCTGATAGCTTTCCTATTCTTTATCCCTCAGGGAGTATGGACCCAGGGTCATTATGGGGTACAGAAGGTGGAAGGTCTGGCTTCTGTAATTGCTTCCCTGCTGAACATGGGTATTGTCAGTTCAATCTATATTCCCAGTCTGTCTCTTTCTTTCTCTAGTGGAGCAGGGGTCTGGGGAAGCGGGGCTCCAGGATACATTGATGGGGTTGTCTGCCCAGGGAAGTCAAGTTGGCATCATGGTAGTATCTGGAACCTGGTGGCTGAAAAAGAGTTAACATATGAAGCCAAACAAATTGTTGACTAATCATGAACCTAAAGGCTGGAATATTGCAGATGAATATTTGGGCTCTCCATTTTGTAGGCCTGTTTTAGTTATATTCCATACCACCCATGATGACACTAGTTTGTTTCCTGAGCCTGACATTAAGCTCTGGTTAGCTTACAAACTAAACAAACCAACATAGTTAACCACGTACACATTTTTTTGATGATCAAGTAATAAGGACAAAGAAATTATATACCTTAATAGTTGCTGGTGCAGAATCAGATTAAACTCAAAACAACTAGGATAGAAATGGAATTAGTTACTTGGTTTGTGTGTTCCATCCTCCGAAGGGAAGCTAGACAGCATACTCCACCACCTGAAGAAGATGGGTCCTGAAATTGGGGCAGGCTGGAACGTTCCTACTCATAACCACAGAATGCAAGCTCAGACCTATAGGGATGCAAAGGTTATACAGGCTCCTAAGCAGAATATGGGTCCCAGATCAAATCGATGGGGTTTATAGTCAACAATACTTATACACCTTCCCCATATTTGGAAGCTACTCTCTTCCCTGATCCAGCTTTCTAGTCCTTTTCAGCCATGACATCATCTCCCAGTCAGTTTTTCCATTAAAGTAGAAATTAAAAATTTTAATTTTAAAAAGTTAAGAAACATTTTGATGCATAGACCCCAGGTCTGAATCTAAGCACTTACAAATTGGTAAACTGGTTGAATTTTAACTTTGGGCTTAAATTATCAATACATTTCTAATAACGACTTTGTTTTTGAAATATTAAATCACCTAAAATCTTAGCCTAGGGAGACTAGAAGCAACTGGTCATGTCACTATATAAGATACAACTATATTTAAATAACATTAAATGACATAAAATATGGTGAGGTCATGTATGAAACAGAAATTCTTACCATGTGATTTTCAAAGCCAACCACATTCCTAAATAACTTGGTTATAATAATAACTGTCTATATTGCCTTCTTAAACTCAAAGACAGCAGGAACCTTCCCCATTCTCTTTAAAACTTGTATTTCTCCTAGTCCTAGAACCTCTGGGGCCTGGCTCATTTTCCTGTGCGTGTCTCTCGAGCCATACCATTGGACACTGCATCTGCAGATCTCAGCCAAAATAATGCAGCCAGTAACATCTCGACACATTTCACTTTGGACTGTGCCCAGAAATGCCAAGCATGGAATGTCAACCCTTCAGTTCCATTACTTTGGTGAGACTTTTTCTAGGTCATAGGACTCCTTAATTCCATTTTGGGTGGTGCACTTCCTAAGAAAGCCACAGAACCTAAATGTAGACCATGACCCATGAGATAGAACACATGTGCACATGTGTCCATAATACATACCTCAAATACATACCTCAAAGTAACAGTGCACAATAGTCTTCAGTGACTCAATAAGTGCAGCAAGTGAGTACAAAGACCCTAAAAGATACCATAAAGTACCTAATCAAATATTTTCTACTTAAACTTAGATACCCTCCACACCTACTTACTATTTCACTTCCTTCGATCACTCCAAGGCTAACCTTGTCAGCAAAAGTAAGGACTACAAAAGTTGGATAAGGGCAAGAGATCAGCATACTTTAATACAGGCTCTTTTGGTTACTACCAGGCTACCCCATCATCCGAAGCCCTAGTCAGGGAATCCTGGGATTCTCATATACACATGATGGGCCTAGACCTCTAATAGATCCCTCTCTCCACTGTCACTGATTATCTCCATCAGGAACAACATTGTGGATCCTCTGTGCACTTCAGCAGGACCTTGTCCTCAGTATAGATCAACAATGGTAGGGACTGTCCATTCTCTGAAGGGAGGTAAGGTAAACATACTCTGCCACTTGAGGAAGACAGGTCCTGCAATGAGTGCAGCCTAGAATGTTCCTACCTATGATCACAGAATGCTAGCACAGACCTAAAGGGATGCAGAAGTTATACAGGCTGCTGCACAGAATATAGGCCCCAGATAAAATCGATGGGGTTTACAGTTAAACATATATATATATATATACATATATATATATATTTAAACTTATTTATTTATAAAATGGAAACACTAACAAGACCACAGGATAAGAGGGGTACAATTCTCACTACCAGAGCTCCCCATCCCATCCCCTCCCCTGATAGCCTTCCATTCTTTATCCCTCTGGGAGTATGGACCCAGGGGCATTATGGAGTGCAGAAGGTAGAAGGTCTGGCTTCTGTAATTGCTACCCCATTGAACATAGGGATTATATTTATATATGTTTCCCATATTTGGGAGCTACTCTATTTCTTGCCCTAGAATTCTAGTCATATTTCCGACTATGACACCATCTCCCCAGATAATACCTTTAGCCTACCTGCATGTTAGCTATTGGGCACAGGCAAAAATTAGTAGTCATGGATAGATCCCTTGGAATATACCTAAACTAGACCTATAGATCCTTTCACAATGGAGACCCCAAATCTTATCTACTGTAGTCTTGCCTTTAGGTTCCTGATTATTAAACAATTTATTTGGCTTTATGTCTTAATGCTTTACAGCCACCAAGTTGCAAATGCTACCATGATACCACTTGACTTTCCTGGGCAAAAGGCCTCACCATTGTACCCTGGAACTCCACCTTTCCAGAGCCCTGCCCCACTAGGGAAAGACAGAGACAGACTGGGAGTATGGATTGATCTGCTAATGCCCATATCCATTAGAGAAGCAGTTACAGAAGCCAGACCTTCCACTTTCTGTACCCTATAATGATCCTGGGTCCACAATCCCAGAGGGATAAAGAATAGGAAAGCTTCCAATAGAGGGGATGGGGTACAGAACTCTGGTGGTGGGAACTGTGTGGAATTGTAGCCCTCTGATTATTCTAAATAAACAAAACGTTCTTGGAAAAAAATTAAGAAATTTTAAAACAAATTTGATTGAAAATTATAAAAACTGGCAACCAAGGAACAGTGGATTTGTGGTGAAAGCATGGAACCCCAGTGATAGACATAGTGATAAACTGAGTGGTAGGGGATTGGGAGGTAGCGCAGCGGGTTAAGCGCACATGGCGCAAAGTGCAAGGATGGGAATAAGGATCCTGGTTTGAGCCCCCGGGTCCCCACCTACAGGGGAGTCGCTACATAGGCAGTGAAGCAGGTCTTCAGGTGTCTATTTTTCTCTCCCCCTCTCTGTCTTCTTCTCCTCTCTCCATTTCTCTCTGTCCTATCTAACAAGGATGACATTAATAACAACAACAACAATGAAACAACAAGGGCAACAAAAGGGAAAATAAATAAATATTAACAAAAAAAATTTTTAAAACAGTGGCAATAAAGATAATAATAATAAATAAAATACATGCTTAAATAAACAAATAAAATAAAAAATGGGATACAAACTGGCTTGTGAAAGCAGGCATTGGGAAACTAGCAACTGGAAACCATGGCTTCTTCAACTACCTTTTATGAAGCTCTTAGCATTTTCTCTTGCTGATCTCTAAGTACTAGTTCTATTTTCTCAGTGAAAATTCCTTCTTTCCTCACCCCATTCCTTTCTCTCCTTATCTTTCTTCCTTTCATTCTTTTTTCTTTCTATAGATGGAAAGCAGAGAATGAGAGAGTAAAAGAAACTATAGCACTGACATTTCCTACCATGAGCTGGGAATTGGGCTCAAATCTGGGTTGCACAAAGGGCAAAGCAGCTAAGAATACAAAGGAGATATTTTGCCTGCCTTTTTTTTTTTTATTTTGCTCTCTCCCTTTCTTCTTCCCTTCCTTCCATTCTCCCTTTCTTCTTTTTTCTTCCTTCCTCTCTTTCTTTCTTTTCTTTCTTTCTTTCTTTCTTTCTTTCTTTCTTTCTTTCTTTCTTTCTTTCTTTCTTTCTTTCATTCTCTCATCTTTCTTGTGCTTCCTTGCCAGCATGAATATAGCTAGAAATGCTTTTCTCAGGCTAGTCCTGTGTACATTGAATTCAAATGTATATATAATTGTGCTTCTTAGTTCAAGTTAAGTACAGAAAGTATTATTGAGCATCTTTTGGCCAGAGATTGGACTTAACTGTATATTTCTAGTTCAATGAACAGTGGTAAGGAGGTCATATGGTAGAGATCTGGTTGTTGTGGTCTACCATTGCTAACACACAACTGCTAGAAAAGAGCCCTTCTTCTTCTTCTAGCGTTTGCCCTTCTTCCGTAGCCAGTCAACAGCATCAGATTGAGCCTGATGTCTGCTTGTTGCTGGCTTTGAAAGTGACTGGGATCCATGTGGATTCAGTCGGCTAGGAAGGATCCTCAGTTTCCACAATAAATGGGTACTCACGGGATGCACCACGAGAAGGTCGATCCAATGCATCCCAGAAGAGCCCTGAGGGTGTGGGATGAGTGGGAGAGAGACACCAGAGCACATGTCTCTTATATTCAGTCACATTTAAAGTTTTACTTGTTTGCACCTAAAAATGAATCAATCTTCCGTCATGTTTATACCTTTGACCAAGAGTTTCCACTAGAGTCTCCAAAAGAAACGTTACAAATATTACTGAGAGCAATGACATTTTTGTCCACTTGTGAGTCTATACTCATAGTATTTCTATAATTAGTCTCATTAAAACTAAGAATAATAAGTGTTCACTATTTAGGTTACATTAAAGTTGTTCATCTGCTTTTACTGAATAAAACCAAAATAATAATATAATGCATCATATTCTTATGGGACCACTTGAAGACTACACAGAAGTGTTTTCCTACTTTTTGAGGGAAGTTTCTGGACTGCAAAACAAAGCCTGCAAAGATATGTTGTTTTTACAGCTAGCAAACCAAAGAAGTAATTTGTAATTCAGCAATAAAATCTAGGTTTATTAGAGAGTCTAAAATGTAATGCTAAAACTAAAATTTAAACTTTTCTCTTCTCATTCTATTTTATTTGTGGTGATTCATGAAAGGGGCATCAATGTTACTGCAGAAGTATAACTGGAAATTATTATTTTTCAGGGAATCAAACAGATTTTATTTTAGAACTCAATAGGACAGACTAAGACACAGTTTTATTCTAAACTCTCCCAACAGAAATTTTTTAATTAGGCTCCATGTTATCAGTCCTAATAGTCCCTTCAGGCCTTCATAACATTCACAAGCTATGTATAAATTGTGTCATTTGGTGAGGAGTCAATCTTGAAAAACAGTAATATTTCCATTCTTTGTGCCTTTGAACAATTCTCAAAACACAAAACACTGCTCCCAGTCTATAGCTGATCAATTAGATTATTTTAAGAACAAAAGTTAAGAACAAAAGAAGTTAAGATCAAAAGAACTATTTGTTTTGTATAGTATAATAATGAAAGTGAGAAGATGGCTAACTTGAAATGTCACTACATTTTATGCAAACACATTTATCAAAAAATAAAAGGAAGCCAAAATTTTGTTTTTGAGTACATACATACAACTGGGAGTTTTTATGAGCCTGGTAGTATTGTATAGAACATTTTTAGGACTTTTAATTAACTTGAAGCTTGTGGAAAGATTTATTACAAAAAGGATTTAGTGATATTAATTTGAGCCTGGGTATATAAGACAGAAATAGTCTGGTTCAAGCTATGAGGAATCTGAAATGACTACATGAATTTGCCTAACACTGATTCTATTGTGGCTTATTTCTAGGCCAGAAACAGGAAAGATGACATCAAGGATACAAATGGTTCAGCTTATCCAATTCTTCCCAGTGTGTCCAGTTTCTCAGAGTGGTAATATATTTAGAACTCATAGTAGACTTCATGAATTGAGCAGTCAATAAAATAATAAAAGCAAGAAACTACATATTGTTGCATATTTTTATTTTTGGCTGGGCATGGAAATAAAAGAAATTGTTACTAGTTGTCATAGTAACTATAAGATATATTCTGTTTCTTTGTCCTAAGCAGTTACTATACCTACCTTTGGCATATCACATTATAATCTTAATTTTTTTATTTTAACTATAGGAAATTCGGGACTTGAAAAAAAATCCAAACTATTATTATAGGACAAATTTGTTACACTGTACACTCTTGATTGAGATAGGAAGAATTCAGAATCTTGCTTTGCCAAACTTTAGGGGTTTTGCTTTTAACTTCCCTTTGTCTCAGTCTCTTCATTTGAAACACTGAAATAAAAGGAATTCTGGTTCCAGATAATACTTGATAGACTCTCACAGTGAGAAACTAACTATACAGACTCTTTCACAATGAACAACTTCATTGCCTGAGGAACATATGCAGTGCTGTTGGGGAACACTGGACAACAAACAGTAGAATACTGTGGCCCTGTAGTGACAGAAAAAGCATGAGGTATTCACCTTTGCATTTTGTTGAGGGCACATTCCACACTTGTAAATGGAATACAGAGACTAACTGTCTAGCTGGGCAAAAGAAATCAGCAGTGTTTGGAATAGCTAGGGTAAGTGGAATTTGTAGGGGAGAAGATTAAAATGGAGGGAGCTATGTAAACAAACTATACGTAAGTCTTCATAGTACTTTCTCGAATAATGAGTGAATGTTCAGCTGTATAAATCGAATGACAAGACTCCATAGAATCTGGAACAAGAATAGGTATTGGAGGACAGTGAGTTGGATACAAATGATAGATAATTGCATTGTGCTGGGAAAGATCGGAGCTGGAATCAGTGTAGAGACTTCTCTGAAAACCCCAGACAATTCATTTTGTCATCTAAAACCCACACTATAGAAACAGGTTTATTTTGTCTTAGAATGAAGATACTATAACAAAGTCCAAAACTAAGGGTCAGTTTGGCCCATCCATACATTGGCTGCATGACAGAATAAGTTTCAATGCCTGAAAGTAAGGTGAATTCAATTTCTCAAAAACGTTATCATTCAGAATATTTTGGATACAATTAGCTGTAAAAATATGAAATCTTTAAGCAAGAAATAATACTACATAGGCATAGATTCAAAGATGACACATACATTAAAATTAGTTTATAAGAAGGAACCAGGTAGTGGTGCACCTGGTTAAGTGCACACATTACAGTGCACCAGGACCTGGATTTAAGCCCCTGGTCCCCACCTGCAGGGGAAACATCATGAGTAGAGAAGAAGTTGCAGGGGTCTCTGTTTCTCATTCCCTTTAGATCTCTCCTGTCTCTCTCAGTTTCTCTCTGTCTCTATCCAAAAAAAATTAATAATGAAAAGAAAAAAGTGTTAGTTCATGAGGACTTTAAAATGTCTGAAAAGTTAAAAGAGAATAAGAGCATAATGAATAAATAGGGAATCTCACCAGAAAAATGGAAAATATAAGATAAACCAGTGGGTATTGTTGAGAAAAGAAATATAATATCTGAAATTTTAAAAATCCTGAATATAGTTTCATTGGTAGTAAAAGAAAACTTTCAGAGAGAAGAATAAAGAGTGAGGTTATAAGAAGCCACTGAAAAATAACAATAAAGTTCTAACAATCTGATAAACATTTTCAATATGCAGGCTCAAGACATGTAACAGATCAGACATAAAAAAGTCACCCTGAACCGTATCATAGTAAAATGACTGAAATTCATATATAAAGGTCAAATCTTTAATGTTGTAGAGAAAAACACATTATATATAATAAAGATCTACTGCTCAGCAGAAATCATTCAAACCTTCAGAAAATGGGCCTATATAACTAATGTTCTAAAAAATTAGTGTCAATGTGGTATAAATAGAAAAACAGATGAATGGGACAAAATAGGAAAAAAAATGGTCCCATGCACAATTAAATTGTTGATATTTTGACAAAAGAAAAACAAAATTAAAAAAAAAAGAACTATGAGATTGATGGAGAAAATGTTTTCCCTAAATAATGCTAGAAAAACTGTATTTCTATATGAAAAATAAAGTTGAGACTTACCTGATTTACTGTACTTAAAAGAACAAAACAAGTTCACATGAATTATAAAGCAATGCATAAAATTTAAATCTATTGTTTTCTGAAATAAAATCAAGGAAGTATCTTTATTGCCTTGGCACAGGCAAAGTTTTCTTACACAGAATAACACATTTACACTAAAAAAAAATGAGAAGGATGAAGGAGGGTAGGAGTTGATAGCATAATGGTTATGCAAAAAGACTCTCATGTCTGAGGTTTCAAGGTCCCAGGTTCAATGCCCAGCAGAAGTGAACAGTGTTCTGGTCTCTCTCTCTCTCTCTCTCTTTCTCTCTCTCATAAAGTAAAATAAAATATTAAGAAAAGGATAAAGGAGGTATCATTGAAATTTAAAAGTTTTACTCTTTAAAAACTTCATTAAATTACCTGGGTTAAGCACAGGAAGAAAATACTAACATTGTTATTAACATTGTGTAACTTTAACAAAGGACTTACATGAATGATACACTGATACGTCTTACTATTTAATAAAGATAGTAATTATGGCAATAAAGTCTCAATTAAAAATAAACAAAGGAATTTAATAATAGATACCTTGTAATGGAAGGATATGAATTACTATTAAACTAATGGACATTTTTTCAATGTCACTATATGTCAGGGAAATGCAAAGTTAAGTGTAATGAGATAATACTACACACTCATAAACATGGATAGTATAAAAGAAAGTTCTGATGCAGAAAAACTGGAATTTTCATGTATTGGTGTTGAAAAATAAATAAATAATGCAATCTACTTTGGGGAGATACTTGGACGTTTTCTATAAAGTAAAACAAATACTTAACTAATGACTCTGAAATTCTAATACAAGTCCAAATCATATGCTCAAAATAAAACACTTGTTCAAGGGCATTGTCATCATATTATAAGTAATATGATGGAAGCAACACTAATACCCATCAATGAAAAAAAAAAGGAAGGCGGATTGTGTTAAAAATACACAGTGACTTAGTACTACACATGCTTCAAATGGATGAATCTTAAAAACATTAATCTCTATAAAAGAAGTCAGGTACAAGAGTATATAACATGACTCCATTTACGTGTATTTTTAGAACAGGCTAAAAGTACAGTGATGGAAGTCAGGACAGTGGTTGTTTCTGGATGTGGCTTAGAAGAGGGAAGTTTTTTAGGAAGGGGCTTAATGGAATGCTTGGGGATGATGGACCATACTTTATCTTATATATGTATTTCTCCAAACTCATTACATATGTTTAACTTAGTTTTCAAAAAGAAAGGAGGGTTTGCAAGAGAGCTCACTTGGGATGGTGCCTGTTTTAACATGGGCCATCCAGTTTCAAGCTCAGTCTGAGGGTAGCTTCAGTGTTCTTGTGCCTTTCTTTCTCCCCACCCCCCCACCCTCTCCAATCCCCTTCCCCCCTCCCCACAATTTCTGTCTGGAAAAATTGGCCTGGAGCATTGAAACTCCATAAATGACAAAAGAGAGAGAGAGAGAGAAGACGTTGAAAAGTTGAAGTAACAGTAATTATTTTATAAATGGTATGGGAATTAAATGAGCATAAATTCTATGCTTATAGTAGTGCCAGATAAAACACAATATACAAGCAGTCAACATTGCTAGTTACAAAATGCTCCATTCATTTAATTTGCTACTATGTGGTTCTGTGCAAATATCCAAACCATGGAATTTACTTCAGAATGTCAGAAATAATACCCGGAATGAAACTTTTCTGGTATTTTTTGGTTTGGCTATTAAAAAGGCACAGCAGCTGTTTCTACTCATGAAACCTCTTGACATTGTAAACTCCCCATCTGTGGTTCCCCTGCCAGCTGACTTGAAATGGCTGCAAGTTTTCCTTTCCATTAAATTATCTACAATGTTAAATACATGTAGTTAGTCCCTTGATCAAACAGTATAGAATTAGACTACTTTGAGTGTAACTTCCCCTGGAGAGCTTAAGCTTCTATAGAATATACCGTTCAGAGCACTTTTTAAACAGAGCACAAAGTGTTTTGGAAAATGGTTTTGTGTTAATACCCTGAAAATCCATAACCCAAAGCATGTGTCTGGAGGAATAAAATGAAAATGATCTTTCACTTGAATTCTTTTTTTTTAAATTTTTTTTATTTAAGAAAGGATAAATTAACAAAACCATAGGGTAGGAGGGGTACAACTCCACACAATTCCCACCACCCAATCTCCACATCCCATCCCCTCCCCTGATATCCCCCCCCCCCATTCTCTCTCCCTCTGGGAGCATGGACCCAGGGTCATTGAGGGTTGCAGAAGGTAGAAGGTCTGGCTTCTGTAATTGCTTCCCCGCTGAACATGGGCGTCAACTGGTCGGTCCATACTCCCAGTCTGCCTCTCTCTTTCCCTAGTAAGGTGTGTCTCTGGGGAAGCTGAGCTTCAGAACACATTGGTGTGGTCTTCAATCCAGGGAAGTCTGGCCAGCATCCTGATGGCATCTGGAACCTGGTGATTGAAAAGAGAGTTAACATACGAAGCCAAACAAATTGTTGAGCAATAATGGACCCAAAGCTTGGAACAGTGGAGAGGAAGTGTTAGGGAGGTACTCACTGCAAACTCTAGTGTACTTCTGCTTTCAGGTATATATTTTGCAGTAGTTTATGGATACATGTGAACATAAGCTCTCTCTCACAGAAACTGGTGTATATCTAGGTTTTGGGACTTTGTTGCCCTGATCAGCAGGGCAGTGAACAGGGGCTAGGAACCTGAAAGATCTGGAATGAAAGGGACACGAGACACAAAAGAACGACAGCAAGACAAGTTTCTGATCAAGCTGCAAAATTTCATAGGCATTATAAGGCTTTGGGGAAGGAGAGGGAATGCTGGAGGGGGGGAGGGGGAGCAAACTTCAAAGCAGAATGTTCCTTGCAACAAATGGCCGAAACCATGTTTGTTACCACAACTGTGTGTTGACTCACTTGATTACTGATAAATGATTTTTTAAAAAAATTTTTTATTTAAGAAAGGATTAGTGAACAAAAGCATAAGGTAGGAGGGGTACAACTCCACACAATTCCCAACACCCAATCCCCATAACCCACCCCCTCCCATGGTAGCTTTCCCATTCTCTAGCCCTCTGGGAGCATGGACCCAGAGTCGTTGAGGGTTGCAGAAGGTAGAAGGTCTGGCTTCTGTAATTGCTTCCCCGCTGAACATGGGCGTTGACTGGTCGGTCCATACCCCCAGTCTGCCTCTCTCTTTCCCTAGTAGGGTGTGACTCTGGGGAAGCTGAGCTCCAGGACACATTGGTGGGGTCTTCAATCCAGGGAAGCCTAGCCAGCATCCTGGTGGCATCTGGAACCTGGTGATTGAAAAGAGAGTTAACATATGAAGCCAAACAATTTGTTGAGCAATCATGGATCCCAAGCTTGGAATAATGGAGAGGAAGTGTTAGGGAGGTACTCACTGCGAACTCTAGTGTACTTCTGCTTTCAGGTATATATTCTGCAGTAGTTTATGGATATGTGTGCACATAAGCTCTCTCTCACAGAAACTGGTGTATATCTAGGTTATGGGACTTTGTTAGAAAGTGAACTACCTGAGATGAAATTAGAGTGTACTATTAAAGGAAAGGTCTCACCCGAGTAATGAAGCTGAAGGGTTGTCATTCCACACGTGAAGTCTCTGGATACATTCTGAGGTGAAGCATGTTGAGGTAGGAATCGTTGCTTTGGTTAGGTTGTGATCGGCAGATGCAATGTTATTTGGTTTGGATTGGGAGATGCATACGGGAAAGTGGGCCCTATCCAAGGGTTCCAGGACTGGGGGAAGTAGGGGCTCTATAGTGAAGATGTGAGGTTCCTGCTGTCTTAGGGTTCAAAAAGACAATCGATAGTTAAAATTATCATCACATTATTTGTTAATTGGGTTAACTTTGAAAAGTCCCTTTGTTATGGTTTGCTGGACAGTACCCAGTATCTTGTATATAGCTGTGCTATTGGAAGCTTCTAATCTACTTGGTCTAGGCTTTTGAGAGAGTCCACATATCAAATACATAGCCTATATCTTAAAAAGATTCAGTTTGTCTTTTGAGAAACTTTGAGACATACAATTGATTTCCCCCTCTCATATTAATTAGCTACTGATTTATATGTCTAGATTTTGCTAGGAGTGTACATAAACACCATTCCCACCACCAAAGGACTGTGACCCATCCCTCCCACCCACTCCCACCCCCCACTGGCCCAGGAAGCTACATGCCTACCCCTCACCACTGGGTTTTTACTTTGGTGCCCTACTTACAATTTGGTCAGGTCCTGCTTTTAGTTTCCCTTTCAGATCTTCTTCTTTCAGCTTCTGTTGATGAGTGGGATCATCCCATACTCATCTTTATCTTTGTGACTTAGTTCACTTAACATAATTCCTTCTAGCTCTGTCCAAGATGGGTCAGAGAAGGTGGGTTCATTGTTCTTGATAGCTGCATAGTATTCCATTGTGTATATATACCACAGCTTTCTCAGCCACTCATCAGTTGTTGGGCACCTGGGTTGCTTCCATGTTTTAGCTATTATGAATTGTGCTGCTATGAACATAGGAGTACACACCTCTTTTTGGTTGGGTGTTATGGAGTCCTTGGGGTATAACCCCAGGAGAGGAATTATTGGGTCATATGGAAGGTCCATGTCTAGCCTTCTGAGAGTTTTCCAGACTGCTCTCCACAGAGGTTGTACCAATTTACATTCCCACCAGCAATGTAAAAGTGTTCCTCTGTCCCCACATCCTCTCCAGCATTTGTTGCTGCTGTCCTTTTTGATGTATGCCATTCTTACAGGAGTGAGGTGGTATCTTAGTGTTGTCTTGATTTGCATTTCTCTGATAATCAGTGACCTAGAGCAGTTTTTCATATGTTTGTTAGCCTTTTGGATCTCCTCTGTGGTGAATGTTTTGTTCATTTCCTCTGCCCATTTTTGGATGGGGTAATTTGCTTTTTTGCGGCTAAGTTTGCTGAGCTCTTTATATATTTTGGTGATTAGTTTCTTGTCTGATGTCTGGCATGTGAAGATCTGATAAATGATTTACCTGAGGGGAAATGGCCTGCCCAAGGGGGAATTAACACTTGTCTCGAGGGCTTCCATTGTTTCAAAGCTTATTATCTATCAAGCAGAGAAATGGCTCCTGGCATATCCTCCCTTTGTTATAATTTAAATTGAGGCAGGAAATTGGGGGTGAGGAGCGGAGACCCTAATAGCAGGTTTGGTGGGCATAACCAGAGGAGGGAAGTATTGACCCGATTCCTCCCGCGGGGTGAGTGCAAAAACCAATCTTCCCGCATCTTATAATGCTCTCGGTGTCTTTTTGGGGAGGGGAAGCAGAGCCACAGTTTCTAGGGAAACATTTTTTGTTGCTGACACCAACCTCCATGCAAATCAGGTTTGCTTCACGGGGGACTCAGAGGCAGACGATAGGGTCCTCCCCCTGCAGTGCTTTGCCTTGCACCCCTTACTGGTGTCCTTGCCCTGCCAAGGTTGGATGCTTCGATGCATAATTCTGAGTTTTATGCCATCCGAAAAGGAGGTCTGTCATCCTCAGGTTCAGCCAGGCCTCTGTCAGCCAAATCAAGTCTGTGATAATGTATCTGCAAAGGTTTTGATGCCAAGGAGTCAATCTGCCGTTTTATAAAATCAGTAATCTTATTAAAAATAAAGGGCCTTAAGGTAATCATTAACAAAAGACTAATAAGGGTCTCATAAGGGGCTCTGTAGTGACTCAAGACTATTTGTGGTGGAGTCTATAACCTGTTGTAATTTGTCAGAAAATTCATGGGACGAATATATAGAGTGTCCTAGCATGCCACCAGCAAGTCTAAGGGAAGCAGTCAGTGGATGTGATGTCCAGGGGAAGAAACACAGCACGTCTGGTCTGGTCAGCACCAACTGATGAAATTTTTCTTCTTCATAGAGGGTCAGCTGTGGAACAAGCAAAACTAGGAGGCAAGGACCAGGTAGAGAAGAATTGACATGAAAATATAGGATGGTGTTGTACCAAAACACAGAGGAGGTACATACACATTAGAAGTTAAGGTGAGGTTCCTTGAACATAGAGGACTATTTTGAGAAAAGTGAGCAGTCAATAAGCATGCAAAGATGAAGTCAGCAGTGGTAGGTCAGCAGAAAGAGAAGACTTGGATAAGCTGGTGAGGTTAGCTGGAGTATATACTGCCATGGTGTCCTTTGTGGTAAGGACTTGCCAACAGGGACTCTGTGGATTTTGCAAGAACAATAATGTCATCTACCATAATAAAAGGAAAACAAACATGGACATCCAGTGTTGAAAAAGAGAAAAAGAATATGTCTCTATGACTGGAAAAGTGGGTGGCTTTGTCAATGAGATATAATAAATGGACAATTAGAATTTTTGTAAATATTAAAAAGGTTTAGTATGTTACTTCATTGACACTTTAGCCAACTGAATACTGGGGGGTGCATTTCCCTTCTTTTTTTATTAATCAAGCTTAAGGGTTTTAGTTTTTCTTGTTTGAGCTGTAGCCCACATAAATTTAGAAAAAATACGAACTGAGAAAGAAAAAAATGTTTTTGTTTACAAAACATGGGCAGGTGAATTACATCAATCTGTCAGAGAGCATTGGCTTTTATCAATGGAGATTAATCTTAAAAGTCTGAATAGAAAGATCTTAATTAAACAGTGCAGGAGCCAGTAAAGTGCTCTCACTATGGCAGGTCAAGCGTTACAATTTTAAGAGGCTTGTAAAAAAATGAGAAAAATTTTAGGATATGAGTGACTTTAGGAGTCATCACACACCCATAAATAAAAAATTAAAAATGTTTAGTTTTAAATCTTACCATATGAGCAGTCAGTTCTTCATGTGCAGATGTACCTATAATTATTTACTTAGGGAGAGAACTTGTACCAACTTAATTGATGATCTAATGGTTAGAATTGGCTTGAGGTTTTTTCATATGATTTTAGAAGGCTCTTTATTAGAATATACCAATATGTTATAGAAAGTCAATACCTAATGTGTTGACATGATAAAATGTTTACCATTTTTTAGCATTATTTTAAACTGATTAGACAGTTTAAGCACACTATTATACCTTTAGTTTACTAAGATCTTTACTCATCACAAGGCTATCATGAGTAAGCATAGATATAAAACTCTTAATAGATTTTGTTCCTTAGAACTCTAATATGGCAACTTAAAAGGCTAAAATAAAACCTTATATCTTAAATATTCAAAATACTAATTTTGTTAAATCAGGATTTGCCAAAACAAATCTTCTATCAGACCAAAAGCACAATGTATTACCTTAATTTATCAAGAATAAACCTCTGTCAGTGTCTTAAAACAAACCAGATAATTTTTAAAAGCAGAAAAATATAAAGAGGAAAACCAGAACAAAAGCCTCTGGCATGTAAATAATTAACATAACTATTGTGTTATCTTTTACTAACCCAAGCCAGTCTTAAAAACAATTTTAAGTAAAATGTTAAACTTTTTTTGTTAGGATCTTTGTTTATCACAAAGCTATCACACCCTTAGGGCAGCTATGAACAAGGGTGGGTACACAACTTAATTGATCTTTCACTTTGATTTGGATAGGTAACTTAAAAAGCTAAAATAAACCTCATAGCTGAAATGGTAAAATAAATTTTTACTGTTAACATTTCTTTTAGATGACCATTTTACACTAAATAATTTTGTTGAATCACATCTGTTGAATAAAAAATTTTTTATCAGGCCAGGAATAGCATGTTTAACGCTTTTTTTTTTTTCTTGGCAAGGCCACTGCTCTACACGGACTGGGTTATTAGAAAGCCAGTTCAAGGATGGAATTAACGAACAGTGGCAGTTGGTATTGGGGTGCTGGTAATATTTACAATTTTTACAAGAGTGAGAGAGACTGTAGAGGCATTTTACCACACCTAGAGATCTCAGAAAATCTTTTAACTAATGAATTGATGCTGATATTAGCTATCAGAAGGACGAAACTGTCTTATATTTTACTTTGGTAAAGGTGTGCCAACTCCATGAGTCGGGATCTTTAAAACCACATTTAACTTAACTAAATCTTATTTAAAACTTAAAATAAACTTTAGTTACTTAGGGGTTAACACATATTAATGAAAACAAGGTTAGCACAGACTTAAAACATACATTTTTGGTGAAAAGAAAAATTTCCCTTTGAAAAACCGCTTTGGTTTTTGGATTCCTAACTCACAGACTATCTACCCCCCCAGGAGGGGCGTTAGTGGCTAGGGAATGATTGACTGGAGTCTTTGCCAATCTGTGGAGCAGTAGCTCTGTGCCGTGATTGGCTGTGCAGGCAAAACAGGCGGGCTTAGTTTACCCTGCCGCGCAGAGAAAAATCTTTGAAATTCTTTTTCTGGGCTAAGGTACATTTTACAGTTTTAAAGATACAAATAATTAAATTTCTATCAAAAGTGTGTACTGGTTCTCTGATTAATAACTTTTAAGTTAAAGAGAACATCTTGTTTGATTGATTTCATGAGGGAGATTAAAGGGAGGAGGACACCAATCGGGATTGTAGTATTTGGCAGCCTCTTTTTCTAGCAAAGCCTCATCCTCCGTGGGAAGTGCTTCAGGAGAGGGAGGGTTATGTAAAACTGGATAGAGGCGTTGGAAAGAATGCTGGGTTTCATTCTCATGTGAATTAGCAATAGGACGGTCAATAAAGGGAACTTTAGTAAGTGCGGTGGGACCTGTAGGGAGGGGGACAGGGCTTTTACTTTCATCGGGTGCTGGGAGGCATTTATTTTGACTGGGTACTGGGGGATCAAGATCAATAATCACAGAAGGGCATGGGGATGGGGACTTTGTCCTGGACGGCGGACGAGAAAGTTGCCAGAGGACCTTTTCACCCTCTGTAATAAGGTTTTTAATATCAGGGTGATTATTATAAAATTTTAAGATATCATTAATTAAATTCCAGTAACAAAAGGCAGAAACAGGTACATGTTCAGGACCAAAAGACTGATAGTGATCATTAAGACAGTCACCAATTTTCCTCCAATGTTTCCCATCTATAGTGCCTTCCTGGGGGAACCAGGGGCAAATATTTCCAATATAATCTAAAAACTTCTTTAATTCTTTCTTTTAAACCCTAGTTCCTCGTGTCTTGAGTGACTCCTTGAGTCCTTTAATGAATAAATCTTGTTTGCTAAATTCATGTCCCATGGTATTGCTTACCTCAGCTGCTGTGACACTCTCCTCCAGATGCGACTCACGGTCGGGTATTTCCGTGGCGATCTATGTGAGTCTTTGCGTTACCCCCTCGGCCGCGATGACTCAGTGAATCCGGGTAGGCCTACCCTCTCGAATAGCGGAGTTCCTAGGTCCAGAAGGCTTCTTCGCCCCACGCTCGGGTCCCAGAATGCCCCGACCAGCAGGGCGGTGAACAGGGGCTAGGAACCTGAAAGACGTGGAATGAAAGGGATACGAGACACGAAAGAACGACAGCAAGACAAGTTTCTGATCAAGTTGCAAAATTTTATTGTGTTCATAGGCATTATAAGGCTTTGGGGAAGGAGAGGGAATGCTGGTGGGGGGAGGGGGAGCAAACTTCAAAGCGGAATGTTCCTTGCAACAAATGGCCGAAACCATGTTTGTTACCACAACTGTGTGTTGACTCACTTGATTACTGATAAATGGTTTACCTGAGGGGAAATGGCCTGCCCAGGGGGGAATTAACACTTGTCTCGAGGGCTTCCATTGTTTCAAAGCTTATTATCTATCAAGCAGAGAAATGGCTCCTGGCACTTTGTTAGAAAGTGAACCACCTGAGATGAAATTAGAGTGTACTATAAAAGGAAAGGTCTCACCCGAGTAATGAAGCTGAAGGGTTGTCATTCCACACATGAAGTCTCTGGAAACAGTCTGAGGTGAAGCGTGTTGACGTGGCAATCGTTGCATTGGTTAGGTTGTGATCGGCGGATGCAATATTATTTGGTATGGATTGGGAGAGGCATACGGGAAAGTGGGCCCTATCCAAGGGTTCTAGGACTGGGGGAAGTAGGGGCTCTATAGTGGAGATGTGAGGTTCCTGCTGTCTTAGGGTTCAAAAAGACAATCGATAGTTAACGTTATCATCACATTATTTGTTAATTGGGTTAACTTTGAAAAGTCCTTTTGTTATGGTTTGCTGTATAATATCCAGTATCTTGTATATAGCTGTGCTATTGGATGCTTCTAATCTACTTGGTCTAGGCTTTTGAGAGAGTCCACATATCAAATACACAGCCTATATATTAAAAAGATTCAGTTTGTGTTTTGAAAAACTTTGAGACATACAGTTGATTTTCCCCCTCTCATATTAATTAACTAGTGATTTATATGACTACATTTGCTAGGAGTGTACATAAACACCATTCCCACCACCAAAAGACTGTGACCCATCCCTCACACCCACTCCCACCCCCCACTGGCCCAGGAAGCTGCATGTCTACCCCTCACCACAGGGCTTTTACTTTGGTGCCCTACTTACAATTTGGTCAGGTCCTGCTTTTAGTTTCCCTTTCAGATCTTTTTAGTCAACTTCTGTTGATAAGTGGGATCATCCCATACTCATCTTTATCTTTCTGACTTAGCTCACTTAACATAATTCCTTCTAGCTCTGTCCAAGATGGGTCAGAGAAGGTGGGTTCATTGTTCTTGATAGCTGCATAGTATTCCATTGTGTATATATACCACAGCTTTCTCAGCCACTCATCAGTTGTTGGGCACCTGGGTTGCTTCCATGTTTTAGCTATTATGAATTGTGCTGCTATGAACATAGGAGTACACACCTCTTTTTGGTTGGGTGTTATGGAGTCCTTGGGGTATAAGCCCAGGAGAGGAATTACTGGATCATATGGAAGGTCCATGTCACTTGAATTCTTTCAGGGAATTGTTTTGCCTATTCATTTCAGCTAAATGGTAGAGTGGAGATCCCAGAGTGAAGGGCAGGGGGAGATAGCAGGATACTTATGTAAAAAGATATTCAAGCCAGAGGCTCTAAAAGGCTCAATCCCTTGCACCACAACTCTATAAACCAAAATTCAGCAGTGCTCTAATCTCCCTCTATGTCTCTCTCTTTCTATCTCTATATCTCTGTACCTCTCATATCAATTAACTGAAATTAAAAAAAAATACGAGAGTGTTACTTTCTTTAAGTGACAAATAAAAACCAGACATGACAATAGTGCAGATACTGAGCATCAAAGGTAATTCATGTTTTAAGAGAAAATTCATTTTTTAGTGCCCTGACTTGGCAAGAAAACATTCACTGACAGACTGAAGAGTGAAGTGTAAATGATAAAATGGGAGGCTTGAAGATTGTTTTCAGCCTACTGATGACAGTGAGAATGAACATCATTTCTTCTGTCTTTACTGTTTCCATAACAATTTCAAAGTTGAAAATATTCTCTCTCTTCATAATTTGGCTACAATTTCTGCAACAACACTCATAAAGTCACAATAGCTCAAAGTAAAGATCACAGACCAAAAGGATCAAACAAATTCATTAAGTTGGCAAAAAGAAAGACATGTTCTAACTCTAACTTACCTTGGTATATTTCTGTCGTCTTTACAAAGTGAGTGAATAAAATGTTCAGCAGTTGGCTGGCAATAGGCTCATTACCCCATTTCCACATAATTGCTATGTTTGATCAAGCAAAACTGCACAACAGCTGGCCCAGATATTAGTCTGTGCCAGCATTTTAGATGGAGAAATTTGCAGGACACGCAAACATTCCTCTTTGTTTTTCCCACCTTCCAGTGCCTGAGACACAAGCTACTCAATACTTTATTGATAGTTTAAGGACTTTGGAAGTTGAAGATGACATCAAATAGACCATCATGTATGTTAGACTTTGTCAAAATTAGGGTTGGTAAAGTCTTCCAGTCATACTTTTTAGCATTTGAAATGTTCCTCTTAAAGAAGGAATCAGGGAGCTGGGCGGTAGTGCAACGGTTAAGCATGGGTGGCGCAAAGAACAAGGATCTGAGTAAGGATCCAGGTTCAAGCCCCCACCTGCAGGGGAGTTGCTTCACAAGCAGTGAAGCAGGTCTGCCAGTGTCTTTCTCTCCCTCCTCTATCTCCCCCTCTTCTCTCCATTTCCCTCTGTCCTATCCAATAATGAAGACATCAATAACAAACAACAATAATAGCTGCAACAATAAAACAACAAGGGCAAAAACAAAGGGAAAATGAATAAATACTAAAATAAATTGGAAAAAAACAAAGAAGAAATCAATTGGCAGTTAAAAAAACAAAACGATAACAAAAACTCATTCTCAACAACAACAGCAAAAATCTCAAACCTAATCTCTTTTAATAGACACCAATGGTTGAATGAAATCTTTTGTCTCTTAACTTTCCTTTTTCCTTAACTTTTCATGACAAAACTCCAGATAAGAAGTCCTGAAGTCTACATATTTATAAAGCCTTACTTCTCAAGAAGAAACAGATGTTTGCTGCTTTCACCAGATGAAGGTGAAAATACTGAGAATACTCAGATACTGAGAAGTAATCCAGAAAATATTTTCTTTAAAAAATGTACCTGAATATTTTCATTGTCACTATGAAAAAGATAGTTATTTTTGCATGTTTTTTGGAACGCTTCTGCTGGAAAACTGCCTTTTTCTCAAACAAAATCATGTAGATGATAATTTACCAGACCCTTTTTATTATTCAATTAGAGTAGTTCTTGCAATTCTTCTTTAAAAATCATATATATATAATTGGATCAGAATATCTCTGTAGTCTCAGATACTTATTTCAGAAAAAATAAACAAACAAAAACAGTCTCCAAACATTACTCATCTGTTGAAAGAGAATACAGGATAAAGGGTTCCCGGGGAGGGAGCGTGGACTCTTTGGTTTTCACACATGGAACTGGGCCACACACTAGCATACTTTTGTTTTAACTGAGATACATGTTGGTAGCAGTTTCATTGTAGAGGGAGGAGTTTACTTCATCAGGTCAATGAAAAATGGACCCCATTGTGATGTAACAGAGAGGGGCTTGTACAGATCTTGGTGTTTGCAATTTTGGACTACATCTAGAGACCCTCGGAACTTGTCCCCTGAGCTTTCTATTCTAATTTCTCTAATTCTGGCTTATGGTGGTATGGGGGATTGAACCTCGGCCTTTGGAGTCTTAAGCATAAGAGTCTCTTTGCATAACCATTATTTTATCTACCCCACCACCCCCTAATTTTACTTCTACATGTAACTTATCTCAGACTGTAATAAAGGACGAATTTAAAAACTACACATCTGTCATGCATGCTCTCTTGAAATTCTTTATCCCCAAAGGTGCTTTGAACCCCAGAAGGGAATCCTTACTTCCCATAATCCTTCTACACATCCAACCAACCTAATAATGAAAATAATAATAATAATAATAATAATAGTAATAATAATAATACCATCAGTCTCAAACTTTGATAAGGTCAATTGTAGTTATGACTAATACTAAATTATATATAAACTACATTTCGGTAAGACAACAAAAAGCTAAGCAAACAGAAAAAAAAATTCCCTTTTAGTCTGTAATGACAACAGGTTTTTGATTGCCAAAGCAAAGTTGTCTACCTTGAATAAACATATGTTTATTTATATAATAGATACTAGATAGAAAAAAAAATGTATAGGAGATTATTCTATCCCATAACTGAAATTCTCTCTCTCTTAAATTATCTTTATTATCTTTATTTATTTATTGGAAAGAGACAGCCAGAAATTGATTGGGAAGGGGGAGATAGAAAGGAAGAGAGAGGGAGCTGGGTGGTAGCAGCCGGGTTAAGCACACGTGGCGCAAAGCGCAAGGGATGGTGGAATGATCCCTGTTCAAGGCCCTGGCACTCCACCTGCAGAGGAGTCTCTTCACAAGCGATGAAGCATATCTACAGGTGTCTATCTTTCTGTCTTCCCCTCCTCTCTCCATTTCTCTCTGTCCTATCCAACAGTTAAGACATCAATAATGATAACAATAACAATAACTACAACAATAAAACAAGGACAACAAAAGGGAAAATAAATATAAAAAATCAAAGGAGGAGAGAGAGACAGATACCTGCAGCACAGCACTGCTTTACATTTGCAAAGCTCTCCCCCACAGCCCTCGTTCCTCCCCCCCCACACACACAGATGAGGATTGGAGGCTTGAACCCGACTCCTTGAGCACTGTAACACATCCTCAACTAGGTGCGCCACCACCCAGCCCCCTGAACTCTCTTTTAATTAAATCCTGGGTTACCTAGATAATTGGCTGTGTGAGTGGTTCTTCTTTTCGAACTCTGTATTCTAATTTCTGCTCTTGGCTTTTAAATTCACCAGTAAAACTGGATACCCTCAAGCCTTAGACATAGTATCCTCACACCCCAGTAAGAAGCCAGGTCTGTACTCTTTACTCTTTTCCTTTGTCATCTTGCTGTGTGATGCTTGGATTTGTCAGTGAACAATAAATCTTTTCTCAAAATGGATGGGATGGATGTTGTTGAGGTGCACTGAGAATCCTACTAAGAAGCAGGAGGGATGAGCATACTGCTACCAGTTACAGAAGTTATCTGTGGGAACTTGCCCCTTGCATTGTAGGGCCTGGTGAGTGCCTCAGGCATTCTTGGTCAATAGTGTCACCCAATTGGCTGAGAATGACAGATAACAGATTCTTAAGGAAGTTTATTCCTACTAATTTTTTTTTTCCAAAAATCATTTCAAATGATGTTTTTTTTTTTAAATAAGTGTAACTGAATTTTATTCAAAAACACAAGACACAACAAAATTGCTTTGGATATGAAAACCTTCAGTGACTCAGTAACTGTCAGATAAGGAAGCATGCTGTCTGTTAAATGTGAGTTAAGTAGTTAACAAATTTATAAATCTAAATAGATGAATTTTAGTGTTACAGTAGAGCTATACCCACATGACAGAATTTACCTTCAGAGGTATTTAAGTTTTCAGTTAATCCTAGAAATAAAGTGTGCTGTGGTAGAATTTACCACATTGTATTTTTTTCTTTTTGAATTTTGTACTCGGTACCAATTATAAAATCAATGTAATCATACTGTAGTAATTTGGAATGAAGAGGAAAAGCCAAAACACCATCATTATTCAGGTCAACATATTCATAAATGGAAACCTCTTTTCTGCTTGGCAAGTAACAAGGATCAACTAAGCAACCAACCAACCAACTAACTTCCCCACCCCCACATGCCCTTTATTTTTTTTGTAATTTTATCCCCACCTGCTGGCACATTGAGATATTGCCTCCACCAAAGCCTCCTGAGGCAGGAAGCCCTGTGTTGTTTCCCTAATTCTTTGTACACATTCTTTGTAAACTGTCCCTACTTAATTCCAAGCAACACATTTGCACCAGACAGTATCAAAATAGTCTTCAGCCTTTCTCCCTTTCTGCACTAATTAGCATCTTGTAATCTTCCCTACATGTAAGACTTACCCACCTACTTCTGTCACTTGTAATATTTAGTATTTAGCCTTCTTTCCTTCCTTGGAGTCCAAACTCCTTCCAAGAAAATAATGCATTTTTTTTGTACTTTGTAAAAATAAACATAATTGAGTGATTTCTTTTGGATAATAATACTTAAAACAACAGAAGGGAACACTAAAGTCTCAATGCAACACAATAATCCTTTAGAACTGAACATTTCCTATGGCCTCTGTGTTACTTGACTTTCTCATATATATAAAAACTTCCATCAAATGAATCAATCAGCAGAAGTTTAACCAGTCAGCACCTAAACTCTCCTTGTTAAAACCAAGCCCGCTGCTTCTTGATTTCCACTATATTCCTGTCAGTCCTCATATTTCTATCTATACTAATCCACTAAACCTGTCCTTGCCAGAGAATCTAGTCAATGCCTTTTTGCTAAATCCAATCAGCAGACTGAATCCTTATTTATTGTGAACTCTCAAACATATTCTGTACTGTGAACTCCTTCCTGGAACTCTGTCTCTGATTTACATGGTGCAGTTATCTCTGGGTTTCCCTGTGATCTTGGCTCTTACTTCTTTGTGTCTTATAGTTCTTCTTCCCTGTCAATTACTGTTGAGAGTTATTTATTAGGCTTTCTATCCTTATCAGTCAGCCCTAACACTTTCTACATCTGTGACAAAATAGCATTTATCACCATGCCTTTGTAATATTGATGATTTCCACATCTGCATCTCTCACCCAGTTTTCTTCTGGTGTTATATTTTCATTTAGATATCTCTTAGGCAAATCAAAAGTCATCACATCAAAAATGCAATACAGGTTAGTCACATTTTGCTCAGTTGTACTTTTTGCAATTAGGAATTGCTTTTCTTAACGAAGAACTTTAGTGTGGCCAGGTAGTGGTGCACCAGGTAGAGCATACACATTACTATACTTGAGTACCTGGATTCAAGCCCCCAGTCCCAATCTGCAGGGGAGGAGTTTTATGAGTGCTTAACAGTGCTGTGGGTGTCTCTTCCTTTTCTCTCTTTCTCTATCTCCTTCTACATCTATTATGGGAAAAAAAAAAAGGGGGGGTGGGTAAATGGCTGCCAGAAACGGTGGAGTTGTCATGCAGGGAGACACAGAGGTCCACTGATGTATCTGGTGGAAAACAAACAAACAAAAAACCCCAAGAAATCTAGCCAGGCCCCTCTTCATAGATCCAATGATAGAATGAAATGTTCTATCTTGTCACTTTTCCTGGAATTAGTGTTAATGGCAAAACTGAAAGCGAAGTCCTGAAATTTACATGATTATAAAATTGTAATTATCAGGAAGAGCAGAGCAGATTTAGAAACAGATGTTTATTGTCTCCACCAAATAAAGGCTAAAATACTAGAAAACGAATTCATATTGCATTAAAGCAATGGACCTTGGGGAGGGAGGGCAGGGAAGAGTTTGGTGGAGGCAGGAGCCTCTGAGGTCCTGGTGCATGATGGCGGGGAAGGTGCATGAGCTTGTTTTGTAGCCATCTAACATTGGGAGATGAGAAATTGTACCCATGTGTTAGTAAACAACTGTACTGTAAACCACCAGCCCCCAATAAAATGACAAAAATAACTTCTTATGAAATTGTACCTCCACATTTTCACATCCACTAAAATATTATTTATAATATATAATAAAATATTATATATATATATTTTCCCCCAGAGCACTACTCAGCTCAGGCTTATGGTAATGTTGGGGTTTGAACCTGAGTCCTTCTAGCCTCAGGTAAGAAAGTCTTTCAGCATAACCATTGTGATATTTCCCTAGCCTTTAGAAATGTTTAGACACTTTGCTTCCAGGACAATTTACCTTTCTTGAATGTAAACAAGAAAAGAAAAAACATTGATTTTTTTTATCCTTCATTAGCATCCAAATATGCCAACAATTGCATTGTCCAGAAACCTAGAGTGATTTTACTCATTCCCAAAGGTTGCCAATAGCAAAGTAATGCAAACTATGAGATTTAGTACAGAAGTAATGTATCTGTGGGCCCATGGGAGTTAGATAGGATAATGGTTATGCAAAGAGACTCTCATGCCCAAGGCTCCAAAGTCCCAGGCTAAACCAGAGTTGAGCAGTGCTCTGGTTAACAAAACAGAAAGTATCCTCTCACACTTTTGGAGACTGGAAATAGGAACTCACATTGCCAGCAGGGAGACTCCAAGAAAGGATCCTTTCCATGCCTTTTCCCTTGCTTATGATGGTGGTCAGCAGTCCTCCATTTCCTGATTTTAGGTGCTCCACTCTAGAATGATTTGTAGACCATTTAGATTTCCTTTCATGAACTACTTGCTTTTAATTCTTTTTTTCTTTTTATATGATTGTGCTTATACTATTCTAATAGTTTTGTAGGGATTGGGGGGTATTGGGCATACATGTTTTTTTGGTCTTTGATATGAGTGGCAAATGCAAAACTGGGAATTATTAAACAAAATCATGACACCTTGGAGTTACTGGAAAACAGTTCTTATTTCTGGCATGCTAGTCCCAGAATTAGCTAACACCAAAAGCTTCTGGGCCTTGATGTGGATGTGTGAGATTTCCCTTTTATACATAAAGAAAAGTTGACAAAAAATGATTCACAATTTTGCATACAAAGACTAAGAGATAGGAAGACGTCATGAAGGTCAAAGGCTGTCATGGACTTTTACAAACACCAGAAGGTGGCCTTAAGTTTTCCAGGGCTTTTACAAACACTAGGAGGGAGGGGGTTAGGTTTAGGATTTATGGGTGGCTTAAAGGAGCCTGGTTGAAGGAAAGAAGGCACCACCCAGAAATGGGAGTGGTTGCAGGTGTAGGTGGGTCCTTTTGCTTTAAAGGGGGTGAACCTTTGGGGATTTCTCTTTTTCTGGACTACCGTGACCATCAAGCCTGTAAGCGAGCCCCTTTTATTTCTCCTTTTTTCTCTGCCTTTCTCTCTATTTCCCTAACATGTATTTGTGTCCAATATAGTTTAATTTACCTGGATAATCATGCTTTCCATCAAGTCTTTGTTGAGAAAAAGTGTGTTGGGAAAAGGTGATGCTGTCCTCCTCATCTCTCTTTAACAGTACAAGCAGTTGCTATTAATTTCTATATACTCTTCTTCAGCAAATAATGTTTTCTTTCCTTTTCAAGTCTCCTGTTTACCTCTGAGGTTTACCTATGTCCTCTTTCATACATCGTGTCTCTTACACAACACAATGTCTGTTTTCATGTAGCCAAACTCAAGTGTAGTACTTGGCATAATCAAGGAAGTGGTTCAGCAAATGGAGCACATGGGATTGCATGTGTGAGGTTCTGGGTTTGTTTTTATTTTCTGGCACTGCATATGCCAAGGCAGTCCTTTAGTCTCTCTCACACTCCCTTTTTACAGATTGGTTGGGGTGGGGGTCGTGGCAAAGTGAGAGAGAGAAGGAGAGGGAGAGGGAGAGGGAGAGGGAAAGGGAGAGGGAGAGAGAGAGAGATCATATGCTAGTGCTGGGGATTAAGATCATATGCTAGTGCTGGGGATTAAGCTTGAAGTCTCTAGGTTGTCAGGCATATAAATGTCATGCTCTTATATTGAGCTTTCTCTCTAGCCTCCTCTTTCTCTTAAAAACCAAACCAACAACAACAACAACAAAACAAGTGTAGTGCTAGGATTTGATGTCCTTCTTAATGAAGCTCTCCTGCAGAAAGAGTATTTTCGAATGCTTTTCAAGTTTTCAATTTCTTCACTTCAATTTTCAATCTATTACTAATTCATTTTCACATCATGTAAATTGAGCTTTGCTTTCCTTCAAATGGAGAAGATAATTATACCAGTACCATTTATATATCAAATAAAACATCATCCCTCACTAAATTGACACATAATATATATTTGAATATATATATATATATATATTTCTAGGCTCCTATTTTACTTTATGTTGGTATTTCTCTCTTGCTATGCTAATACTGTGCTATCTATATTGATTTTAGTAGAGTGACAGGCTTCTCCCTGCCTACCCAACATTTTGTCTTCCAGTCTTCTTTAACAGAAGACTTCCAATTTTACTTGAGGTGACATAGCTAGAAAAATCATATTTTCTTTTCTCTCTATTGGATATACAGATGTAGCCAAGATGGGAACACTGAAATGCAATTGGACATTTCGTAGTTTTCTTTAAGTGGGGTGTGAATCCTTTTGTTCCATGTTCTTTATCTGTTGGCAGGGATCATCACATCTGATGAAATTTGGGACTATCTACTGTAGAATTATTTTAGGTGTGAGAGAAGATATCTAAATTGACTCACTATAATTGACTTACACAACTCCTAACAGAAACTTACGATACTGAAATGTGTTCTTTTATGCAGTTATATTGAAATCATAATATCATCTCAAACCTTTATTTTATTTTATTTTATTTTTCTTAGATAGGATAGCAAGAAACTGACAAGGGGGAGAGAGATGATAGATAGATAGATAGAAAGATAGATGATTGATGATAAATAGATAGGGAAATTGGGAGATAAATAGGGAGAGATGTCTGCAGTACTGCTTCACTGCTCATATATCTTTCTCCCTGCAGTTAAGGACTGGGGGCTTGAACCTCTCCACAAATAGGATGTGAGAAGAAGGGTAAGACTGAGCGCATCAACTGCATTGCATTTTAAATGGTTACTTTCAGTGGGAAGTATTTCTGTTGATTTTTGTCTTATGGTTTGGTTTATACCCACTTACCTTACCAATTATTTAAAAATCTAGTCCAGCTTTACTTTCTGCTTTCCCTTTCTGTCTTTGTTTCTTTAGTTCTGCCTGTGAGAGAGAACACTGATAGTTACTCTTCTCTTTTTGATTTGTCTCACTTAACATGATATAGCTACATCCAAAATGAGGCAAAGGATTTATTACAGCAAAGCAAAGGACTCTGGGAACTAAGGGCAAAGAGGAGACTTGAGGACGGGGAGATGGTGGGAGGCTGATGCCTGGTGTATGATGGTAGGAAGGGACCTAGCCTGAGGGTGATAGTGTTTTGCAGACACTTCACAGTGAGATAAGAAATTGTACTTAAGTGTCAACTATACTGTAAACCATTAACCTCACAGTGATAATGATATGTAAATAAGATATTTTAAAAAGAAAGAAAAAATATCTATTCCTTAGATAATGTGGTTTGTTCAATGTTGTAGTGTTGTAAGGCTAATAAAAACAACAACAACAACAACAAACAAACAAAAATAATCCCAGAGCATTCTGAGGCCTAGTTTCCTTATCTTTTATTTCTTTTTCTTTTCTTTTCTATTTTTTGCCTCCAGGTTATCGCTGGGGCTCAGTGCCAGCACTATGATTCTACTGTTCCTGGAGGCTATTTTTCCCATTTTATTGCTCTTGTTGTAATTGACATTGTTATTGTTGTCATAGCTGTTGTTGGATAGAACAGATAGAATTTGAGAGAGGAGGGTAAGGCAGAGAGGGGGAGAAAAATATAGAAACCTGTAGACCTGCTTCACCGATTGTGAAGCCACCCTCTGCCGGTGGGGAGTTGGGGGCTGGAACCTGGATCCTTACTATGGTCCTTGCATGTTGCATCATGTGCGCTTAACCAACTGGCCTACCGCCCAGCTGCCCTTATCTTTTATTTCTCTCTCTCCTACAAAAGCAGTTTAAAAGAAACTTTAACAACAACATTGAGAATTTACTGTAGTTTGCTTATAAGAGTTACTTGTGTGGGGAGTCGGGCTGTAGCACAGGGGGTTAAGCGGAGGTGGCGCAAAGCACAAGGACCGGCTTAAGGGCCTAAGGGTCCGGGTTCGAGCCCCGGGCTTCCTACCTGCAGTGGGGTCCTCTTTATATTCCAAAGTCTATTCTGGCTTCTGATGATATAACGGTGAACACAGTTGGCAAAATTACTGCCTTTTAAGAACCTACTGTTCAACAGGGAAATAAGGATAAAAAGCAAGGTAAATAATATGTTAAGTAAGGCAAGGAGGAAAATAAAGCTGGAAGTGTTGAAAAAGGGATTACTTCTTATATAATGGGACCAGGAAAGGTATTATGAGAGGGTGACTTTTGTACAAAGACCTGGTGAAAATAATAAATACCCTCAGCGTACAGTTGAGGTGGGGGGAGGGGATCGTTCTGGCAGAGGGAACAGATAATGAAAGCTACCTGAGCCCAAAGAATGGACTGTTGTGCTTGAGAAGCAGCAACGGTCTGGCCAGAGGTATTGAAACTAAGTAAAAAAAAAAAAAAAAAAAGAAGAAGCATAAGTAGAGTGAGAAGGTTTAATGATGGAGGATAAGAGGAGAGATAAAATTGGCCTTTAATGGTTGTAGTCTCCTTTTTCAGTTCAAGAGAAGCTCTATCTAGGGCACATAAGGAAGTCAGTTTTCATTTTCGAAAAATATTATTGATTCTAGGAATATTTCAGATGTCAGAACCAAGGCATCCATTAGCGCTGCAGGATGCTTTTCTTTTCTTAATGGAAACAGACTAATATTTGCTAGGTGTTGTGTCTAGAACTCACAGCAGAAATTAATTCCTGAGCAATTATAATTTCCTTGCTTCTCTTATGTTCACAAAGTGTAAGATGGAAAATTCCTTACCCGTTTCCCTTGAAAAACAGGACCTAATCAGTAAGCCACTAGTTGTTTACCAAGACCCCGCATACAGGCAAGGCTTATCAGGACCTTTGCACAAGGAAACTGTTTACCAGAAGGTTGCAGCTGATGGTGGGAGGATGTGATGACCCTACTCTGGCTAGGTTTTATTGGTTGTGTGGTTTTGCAATGTTTAAAATTAGCCCGTGCTTTGTTTTGAGTGGATCCTGCTTTTTGCTAGGTTTGAAATGATTGGATTCCGCGTTTTCTATAGCATATTATTGGATATAGATTGATAAGGTGATGCATTCCCCCTCCCTGAGTGTATTCTGAAATCCTATAAATTGTGTGGTTGAGCCTTGTTCGGGGTCGAGCCTGGTGAACTGCTATCAGTCACCTCTCGACCCGGATTCGAATAAACATCTTTTGCTTCCTTGTAGTGGATGGTGGTTTGATTTTGCTCGCTAACACAAAGCAGAAATCCTTTTTTTTCCTGTCTTCTTAGAATTAGTACACATTTATTACTGCTATACCTGTATACTCTATATTCTTTTCTCACATACTATTAACATGCTAAATAGTTGCAGATGTTAAGAATTATGATTTTAACTATCTTAATTCTAATTCCATGCTCAATAACATTCTCCTAGTGAATACATTAAAAAATCACCTGATATTAACTGGAATTAATTCAATCCTGAGTAAAGAGACCTGAGTCTTCTTGACCAAATCATCCCTTTGAGTTGAAAATTTTTTAAAGAATTTATTTATTTATTCATGAGAAAGATAGGAGTAGAGAAAGAGTCAGACATCACTCTGGTACATGTGCAGCTGGGGATCAAACTCGGGACTTTCATGGTTGAGAATCCAATGCTTTATCCACTGCGCCACCTCCCTGGACCACACTTTGAGTTGAATTTTAAATACATTGTGGAGTTTCAAGCAATTCCTGCAGTCTATGAATGCTAGGGAAGGTTTATCAGAAAGAAAAAGCTGAAGGTAAGGGAAATAGACTATATCTCTGAAACCTTTCTCTAAGATGACAACTTCCCTCCACCCCAAACATTTCAACATAGTCAATCGAATCACTATATTTCATAGGAATATAGGTCTTCTGCTAAAACAAAAGCCACAAAAAGAAAGAAACATCATCTGCTTTTATATTTTGCAACCAGAGCTACTGCCGTGGCTCAAATATCTACACGAGGACCCCATTGCTCCTGGTAGTAATTGTTTGTTTCCTTTAGAGACAGAAATAGAGAAGAGGAGAGAGAAGGCAAATAAGATAGACATCTGCCAACACTGCTCATGAAGCTTCTCTCTTGCAGGTGGGGGCCAGAGGCTTGAACTCAGATGCATGTACTTAGCAACATGTGCATTCCACCAGGTCCCTCACCAAGCAGCCCTAGGAATTTGATTATTTCAGTATCATTCTGTTACTAATTCTTAGTGTCCTGGGAACTCATTTTATTTCTTGGGGGAACTAGATAACTCTTAAAGTATATGCCTGGAATAAGTAAGAAATTGGAAAACTGTAGTGGCATCAACATAGGCTTTAGTAAGGACTCTTCAGAAATCTCATTAAAAGATTTGCCTTGGGGTGGGGCGGTAACAAAGCAGGTTAAGCGAAGATGGATCCTGGTTGGAGCCCACACCTGTGGGGGAAGGGGGGTTTGCTTTACAAGTGGTGAAGTAGGTCTGTAGGTGTCTATCTTTCTCTTCCCCTCTGTCTTCCCCTCCTCTATCCATTTCTCTCTGTCCTATCCAACAACAGTAACAATAATAATAACAACAATGATAAATAACAAGGGCAACAAAAGGGGAAAATAAAAAATGAATAAAATAAATAGGATTTGCCTTAAACATCTGATCCAGACTAACCTGCCAGTATATGGCCTGGGAACAAACACAGAAACAAGTGGAAACCGACAGAAACTACTGAGAAAATCTAATAAGGACATTGTGACTGGAATATCAATGCAATTTTAAAAAATATTATCATCACTGAACAGAGACAGCCAGAAATCTAGAGGAAAGGGGCGATAGAGAGGGAGAGAGACAGAGAGACACCTGAAACACTACTTTACCATTTGCAAAACTTTCTCCCTGCAGGTGGGAACCTGGGGCTTGAACTTGGGTCTTTGTGCATTGTACCATGAGCACTCAACCAGGTGCGCCTCCACTCAGACCCCCCAATGCAGTTTTTTAAATGTTTTCTCACAGAGGCCCCATTTTGGCTATTTCTCCTTTCCTACTTAGTACAAATACATGAGAAAGTTTAGGTTGATGTAAGTCAGTGGTGGTTATCAGTTCCAGTTTCCCTAAATCAGTTCACTCACCTATAAAGTGATATGAAGACTTCCCCTTAACTCACAGACTAAATAAAAAGAAGGGAAATAGGAGGCACACATATTAGAACATATGCATCTGCCCTCAACTTCAATCAACAATGGTAGAGAGTGTTCCATCCTCCGAAGGGAGGCTAGACAACATACTCTATGCTATACCTGAGGAAGATGGGTCCTGATATTGGGACAGCTTGGAACATTCTTACTCATGACCACAGAATGTGAGCTCAGATCTACAGGAGGCAGAGGTCACATAGGCTCTAAGCTGAATATGGGCCCCAGATCTCATTAAATTGTTGGGGTTTACAGTCAACAATATTTATACACCTTTCCCATATTTGGGAGCTACTCTCTTCCCTGATCCAGTTTTCTGGTCCTTTTCCCAGCCATGACATCATCTCCCCAGGCAATAACTTGGATCCACCTGCGTATCAGATTTCAGGTTCAGGGGGAAAAGAAAAAAAAAAATTGTATAGCCACAGGCCCTTTGGGATATAACTAAAATATGCCTACTAGCTATCTACGAAACGGAGACACCCCCAACTCTTCATCTGCACTATTCCAGCCTTTAGGTTCATGATTAATCAACAATTTGTTTGGCCTTGTATGTCTTTTCCGCCACCAGGTTCCAGATGTTAGCATGATGCAAACCAGACTTCCCTGGACAGACAACCCCACCAAGGTGCCTTGGAGCTCCACTTCCCCAGAACCTCGCCCCGTTAGGGAAAGAGAGAAGCAGGCTGGGAGTATGGAAACCTGTCAATGCCCATGTTCAGTGGGGAAGCAGTTACAGAAGCCAGACCTTCCACCTTCTGCACCACATAATAACCCTGGGTCCATATTCCCAGCAGAGGGATAAAGAAAAGGAAAGCCATCAGGGGAGGGGATGGGATATGTAGTTCTGGTGGTGGGAATTGTGTGGAGTTGTACCCCTCTTATCCCATGGTTTTGTCAGTGTTTCATATATATATGTGTGTGTGTGTGTGTGTGTGTGTGTGTGTGTGTATGTATATGTATATGAATGTATGTATCACTATGCTGAGAGACCCAGGTTCAAGTACCCAGTTCCCACCTGCAGTGGGAGAAGCTTCATGAGTAGTGGAGAACTGCTTCAGGTCTCTCTCTTTCTCTCTCTCTCTGCCCCTTCTCTTAATCTCTTTCTATTTCCATCCAATAAGTAAGTGAATAATATTTTAAATAGGTTAAATAAGATATATTGTATTTCAGCATAGACTTTAATATGTAGACACTTTCTCTTTCCATTTAAAGGTGGCCTAGTGATTAATAATGATCTTTGGTCCTTTCTTTCCTTACACTTTCTGAGCCTTGTGTACATACTATATACTTAGAATTGAAAGGCTTATAGTTACACATAAAAATAAAGTTGAGTAATAAGTGAATGGGAAAAAAACAAAGGAATCGAGGTTGAGGAAGAGGCAGAGAGTTCAAAGCAAAGAAAGGACAGCATTCTGGTTGAGCACATGTTACAATGAGTAAGGACATAGGTTCAAGCTCCTAGTTCCTAACTGCAAGAGAAGAAACTTCAAGAGAGTGAAGCAGTGCTGCTGGTGTCTCTCCCTCCCTATCTTCCGTTTCCCTATTAAGTTTTTCTATCAAATGTTGTTAAAATTCGGAAGGCTCTTGCTGGCAGGTCTAGCTTCACGGGCTGGTAACAGAGACACGGAGACAACGGCTGGGCAGGGAAGCTGTATTTCTTTATTCAGGAACAAAGATTAGATTCATAAACTAAGACAAACTAATCACCAAACAGAACTCTGCTGTCTCTTTGCGGCGGCGCAAGCACTCTCTCTCTTACTCTCCAACTCAGGAACCGTCTCTTACTCTGGAACTCAGGAACCCAGGAACTCTGTCTCTCTGGCACTCTCTCTTACTCTGAAACCCTGAAACTCTCGAACTCAGGAACTCAGGAACTCTGTCACTCTCGAACTCAGGAACCCTCTCTCGGGGTTCCTTGGGGCGGGGCCAAGCAGGCCGGCGAAATTAACAGGACTCATCCAATTCTCTTGGCGGGGGAGGGCTAGAACAAACCAATGTAAAGCATACGACAATCAAATGAATAAATAAAATTAAAAAAATAAATGACTTCTTAGTTGTAACTTAGTTGGAGGATGGGCCCACTGTCCCGGAAGTCCAGGCCATTGTTTCCATGAGGTCTGAGCGGGTTGACCCCCAACTCTCCCTTCAGGTCGAGACAAGGGCAGGTTCCCCTGGTCTCTGGAATTTATGACGGCTAGACCCCCAGACATGGGCGCATTTCTACAAATGCCACCTCCCGCCCTTTCCTTCTTTTCTTAATTAAAAGCCATGGATTACTGTGTTAACTTTAAAACCCCAGCAAACAACATGATTGCTCAAGCTGTCTCCTTTTCCCTCTCTCCTGCTGCTCTAAAGTGCCTGCAATTTACCTCCAGAAAAATGTACGTTGTAAAGGTTATGACAAACTGTTGGACAAAATGTAACTATGCATTGTCTTGCTCTGTGTTTGGGTTAATGGATACCCCAAACCTCCCCCCCCCCTGTTATGGCCTATATTTTCCTGCTTTTTCTTCAATAAATTGTCCCACTGAGGCTTTCCCAGGGCTGACTGCTTGACTCCCTGTGCACTTTGCCCTTGACACACTGAGCTACCCCAAGACCCCCAGGGGCCGCTTTTGACCTCTGTTTCCCAATGGCAGGGAGATGGGTGGACCCAGAGTGAGCCTGCATAACTTATTCATGTATTAGTGGTAGGAAAGAGAGAGAGAGATGGAAACACACAGACACACACAGACAGACACAGACACACACACATACACACACACGGGGAGAGAGAGAGAGAGAGAGAGAGAGAGAGAGAGAGAGAGAGAGGAGACACTAGAGCACTACTCTGGTATATGGGATGCCAGGGATCAAAGTTGGGACTTCATGCTTATATACCTAGCTCTCTAGTCACTGTGCCATCTCCCAGGCCATAGTTTCTTGTCTCTTATTATATTTTCTAGTTCAGTCTTCACACTGTAATCAGAGTTATCTTTTCCATTAGTTCATGATATTTCATATCTCTCTACACCATTTCCAAATCCATATTTACATCCCTCTCAGATCCTGATGTTCTCTAACTTTCTGAATAGCTCACCTACCCCTAAAATACCACGTTTCTTTGCTTATTAATTTGAGAATGCTCCTGCCTCGCTGAAATCATAATCAATCTTTTAGTCTTAGCTCAAGATGAGGGCCTATTGCATGATGAAATCGTAGGCATATGTCAATGATTGCACTGTAAAGCACTAAGCCCCCGGAAATAGTAAAAACAATAGGCTTATTCATGAGGTCTTCCAGACAAAATATTCTCTCATCCTTATTCCTAGAACTTGATGCGTAGTGTGGTCAGTATGTCTATCTCTTCTGCTTTGTATTAGTATAGAGTGCATGATTATTAAAAATATTGATCTTTTTAAGTAATGAGTTCATATAAGGAAAGAAAAATAATAAATTATAGAGATAGCCACTAGTTTACTGAAAACAGTATTAATCTCAACTCCTGGAACACTGTTCTCTACTCATTATTAGTGGTATATATTCATCATCATAATATATTTTATATCTATCTTCCCACTGTTGAATTCTAAAAATACAATTCATATTAAATGTGAATAGGTTGCTGTGAAATTTCAAAAACAGAAAAATTCAGTAAATCATGAAATTCAAACTAAAACTAGTTACAAAACTATTGACATGATAAAATCAGATAAAATTGACAAAGATGATGGGGTGTCAAAAGGGAATAACTTGCATATCAAAAAATCAAAAAACTGAAACTGGCTAATACATTTTGTAAAGTCCTTTTTATGATAGTATTATGAAAATTCATATGCAATATGAGTTGTCATAATAAACATTTTATAGAAAAATTACATATACCACTTGAAACATATTTATTTTTTCTTATGCTTATAACCCATACTTTACAAAATATAAGATAAAATGAACACTTTTGTGACTTTGAGTTTTTTGTTTTAAGGTTAAACCCAGGCCAAAAATAGTTTTAACTGTGCTGACTTACTATTATGTTCCTTGCATTGAGGTGTTTTTTTTTTTTCTGGTAGCAATCATCCTGGGAAAATCAGCTCTTAGAGTTCTTAGTTATTTGTAGACCTCTCAATGTCATTAGAACATCAGTTCCACAGCACAATATTTTCATCAGACAGCATAATGTCATGTACATAAACACTATTGTCCAATTTTCTGTGAGTTAGGCATTGATCTAAGTACTTTACAAATATGAATTTTTTAAATTATCAGGGTAATCCTTGAGGATATGTATTATCTTATAAATCATAAAGCTAAACAGAGATGTTAAATAACTTGTCTAAGTTCAGGCAGTTTGTAAGTTGTAGATCTGGAAATCAAATTGTCACATTCTAGAATCAATGCTGAACACACTATGTTGTCTCTATTATTTTGCTAATTCCAGATGTTTGTGGAATAAATTAAGATTTTAACAGTCTATGGCAGTATGGCAATGTAGTCTGCAGATCATATTCAAATGAGACTCTGAAGAGGGAGAGACCATTAAAGAACCTTATGGTATCCAAGTTTTTGATTAATATTAGAAGAAAAATGCAAGCATGAAAATAAAAACAAACAAAATGTCTCTGATTAAATTAGGACCATCTGGTCTCTTTTAATATCCATTAATATCCTCGTTTATTTTTGACAATGAAATAGACTACACAAAATATAGATATTGAAGAACAATCTTGGCATATTTCACCAACTGACTTTTCTTGCACATATAGACGCATCTTGCACTACAGTCTGAATTGCCTTGCTGTGCTATTTGGGTACCCAGTGGGAATGCATGTAGGAAAAGGATCAAGATTATTATTCAGTTTCTCTGCACTGTATTTGGCATGGGAACTGAAGTCATATAAATGCTGAAGGGGGAAGGTGGTAGCACACCTAACTGAATGCTTATGTTACAATGTACAAAACCTGGGTTCAAGTCCCCGTAACTGAATGCTTATGTTACAATGTACAAAACCTGGGTTCAAGTCCCCGTCCATACCTGCCAGGAGAAAGCTTCACAAGTGGTGAAGCAGTATTGCAGGTATCTACCTCTCCCTCTCTATCTCCCTCTTCCTCTCAGTTTCTGGCTGTTTCTATCCATAAATAAATAAAGGTAATAAAAAAATATTTTTTTAAAGTGCTGAAATCCCTTTTCCATTCTTATACCTCACTAGGGTTCACTTGAGGCTTTCTGATTCCTCAGTATTCCCCAGCAGCTCAACTCTTTTTTTCCCCCACCTTCTTCACAATTGTGAAGTATCTCTCCTGCAGGCTTGGAGCAGGGGCTTGAACCCAGGTCCTTGTGCATGGTAATGTGTGTCTTTAACCAGGTACTCCCTCAATACCTCCCATCTCTACTCTTGGCCTACCTTACAGAACTCTTATAGACCTTTGTCCGGTCTTCTGGACCTCAATCCCTTGAGGATCCACATTTAAAAATTTTTATTAGTGATTTAATAATGATTCACAAGATTATATGTTTTTTTGAAAATCAAACTATTACCCAGTGAATATTTGATTATATATCCATCCTACTTTCAAGAGTAAAATAATAATAATAATAACAATAATTACTTAGATGCACTGGGGCTTTGACAAAAGGTGCCCAAGGATGAGGTGTGTGTGTGTGTGTGTGGTGGTGGTGGTGGTGGTGGTGGTGGTGGTGATGTGTGTGAGGACTGGGCAAGGTGGGGTGGGTAAGGCAGGGGAGGGACATTCTCTTAAGGATGAGAGTCTGTCCTGGAGTAGCCAAGAACCATGGAAGGCTGGAAAAGGGTGGCCTCTTTTGTGGAGCTGCTGTGTTTGCCCCCTGAGGACCTGCTTTTCTATTGGGTAGTAGAAGTATAATTTTATGGCCTACACGTAACTCCTAGGTTTACTGAGTTTTCTCAGTAATTGGTCATTTGTTGACTGGGCATGAAACTGGAGTTGGAGTTGGCAGACTAGCTACGGACTATTCTTCAAAAACATCTTACAGTTTATTTCTTTAAAATTTTTAATACATATTTTTTAAATAATTTATTATTGGATAGAGAGAAATTGAAAAGGGGTGGGGAGATAGAGGGAAAGAGACAGAGAGACACCCACAGCCATGCTTCACCACTTGTGAAGCTATCCCCCTGCAGGTGGGGATAAGGGGTTTGAACCTGTGTCCTTGTGCTCTGTAATGTGAGTGCTTAACCAGGTGCGCCACCACTGGTCCCCCAGTTTAGCTTTATATATGTATTATGATAGAGTTATATTCTTAATAACTGACACTAGGATTCCTCTTAGAGAGAAAAGTATAAAGGAAGTAGTTTTGGGAAGACGTTTTGATATACCGCATGGAGTTATAGAAAGTTAGATATATAGCAGGTGAGATTTGTTCTGCTTTATATCTTAATGCTTTTCAGCCACCAAGTTCCAATGCTGTCATGATGCCAACCTGACTTCCTTGGACAGACAGCCTCACCAATGTACCCTGGTCCTAACATCTCCAGAGCCCTGCCCCCTAGAGAAAGAAAGAGACAGAATGGGAGTATGGATAGACCTGCCAACACCCATGTTCACTAAAGAAGCAATTACAGAAGCCAGACCTCCACTTTCTGCACCCAACAATGATCCTGGGCCCATACTCCCAGAGGGATAAAGACTAGGACAGCTTCCAAGGGATGGGATGGGATGCAGAATTCTGGTGGTGGGAATTGTGTGGAACTGAACCCCTCTTATCCTATGGTCTTGTCAATCATTATTAAATCAAATTTAAAAAAAAAGAAAAAAGAAGAGATAGTCTGAATAATAAATATACGGAGTTGAGCTTGTTTGCATGATGACATGTGAGTAATTCTTAAATAACTTATTAGTCTTTTGTCATAAGAAGCAGGTGGTCTGGAGAATGAATGACACTGAAAGAAGAATAGGAAATAAGAAAATAAGGGAAGAGCAGAAGCCAGCAAGAGTGGCCCCCACCTGACTCCTTAGAAGGGAGAATTTTAAAATATCCACAAATTCATATCCATAACAAATAGAGAATGATTTAACTCGAAATCATTTATTTTGCAGTGGTGTTAAAAATCCTAGCAAGCGGGTACAGGTGGTGGCCCACCTGGTGGAATGAACACAATACTTTGTACAAGGAAAGGGGACCAATCCCCCCGTCTCCACTTTCAAGGCAGAAACTTCACACTGGTGAAGTGGTATTTCGGATATCTCTTTTTTTTTCTCCCTATCTATCTGCCCTTTTCTTCTTAATTTCTCTCTGTCTCTATTAAAAATAAATATAAATAAAATCTATTTTAACTCTTTTTCAGGTTCCAGATGCTAACATGATGCCAACCGGACTTCTCTGGGCAGAGGACACCACCAATGTGTCCTGGAGCCCTGCTTCCCCAGAGGCCCGCCCCACTAAGGAAAGAGAGAGGAGACAGGCTGGAAGTATGGATTGGCCTGTCAACGCCCATGTTCAGCAGGGAAGCAATTACAGAAGCCAGAAATTCTGCACCCCATAATGACCCTAGGTCATACCCCCAGAGGGGTAAAGAATAGGAAAGCTATCAGGGGAGGCGATGGGATATGGAGTTCTGTTGGTGGGAATTGTGTGGAATTATACCCCCTCTTATCCTATGGTTTTTGTCAGTGTTTCCTTTTTATAAATAAACTTTAATATACGGAGGTCAGGTAGTAGCACAGCAGCAAGTTAAGTGCATGTGGTGCAAAGCTCAAGGACCAGCATAAGGATGCCCATTGGAACCCCTGGCTCCCCACCTGCAGGGGAGTCGCATCACAGGTGGTAAAGCAGGTCTGCAGGTGTCTATCTTTCCCCCTCTCTGTCTTTCCCTTCTCTCTCCATTTCTCTCTGTCCTATCCAGCAACAACAATTATAACTATAACAACAAGGGCAACAAAAGGGAAAATAAATAATAAAAAATTAATATACATACATATATATATATATATATATATATATATATATATGTAATTTAAAAATCCTAGCGAGGATGTTCCCACATCAGCTCATCACAGAAAAGGAGAAACATTCATGGTGGAAACAAATGAAACAAAGCAGATCCTATCTGACTTAGATGCTAGGACATCACAGATAATCACTGACATAAAATGCCAGGGATTGAGCTCAGGACCTCATGCTTGAGTGTCTCACACACTATTTATTCACTGTGCCACCTCCCAGACCATGCCAAGACTTTGCACTGTCATAGGTGAGGGACTTAGGAATTCAAACTAAACTCATTTCTCTCACAAAGTGATTAGAGAGACCTATTGCATCTATTACATATGGACACTTTTAAAGAAATAATTTTTCTGGTTTAGCAGGTACACACCTGTATATATACATTTGTGCGTGTGTGTGTAAGATTACTAAAAATATTGTTCAAATTACTAATTACTAAACATTTAAATTACTAAGCATATTGTTCATCTTCTTCAGAGCTTTGCATTTACTCAAGTTGTTTACCTTCCAAGGTGACACTTATCTGATAAAGAGATCTCGTGATGAGAAACTCAAAAAAATGACTTGACCAGGTCAGCAAAATTAGTCACTTAGATCTGATGCTGCTTTGCCATCTGACTGACAACAGGTTCTAGCTTGGCACGTACTACACTGAAGGAAGCTTTGGTGTTGTGGTCTTTTTCACTCTCTCTTCTGTATCTAAAAGAAAAGTAAAAGGTGGTGTTCCAATAGTGAGTCCATGCTTAGAAAATGGTAGAGGTGTCTGATTATGTTATTCTGGCCTATTGAGTGTTTACTGTCTACTGAGATATATGCTTAATATAATATACTACTCTGTGATTCAAAAATGTAATTCTGTATCCTTTGGGATGCAATGTGTGGAGCTGGAGGTTATTACTCTTTTGTGGAGTAAGGGGGTAAGGGACACTGCCAGATTTTTTTTTTTCATATGTGGAATATAGATATGCATAATGTGAACCTCCAAAAACAGAAGAAGTCAAAATCTCAAACTTTGTGAGGACTGTGGTGGTTACTGGGGGTAGGGGTGGGGAGCAGAAATTTGGTTAGGTGCGGTGTGGAACTACACCCATGTAATCTGGTCATCTATTTTTTAAAAAATTGCTGCCAGGGTTATTGCTGGTGCTCAGTGCCACCACTATGGATCCACTGCCATGGGTGGACCTGTTTTCCTTTTTTTAAAAATAAATTTTCTATTTTATCTGATAGGTCAGAGAGAAATTGAGAGGGGATGGGGAAACAGGGAGAGAGAAAGCTAGTTACCCTTCATCTCTCATCTAGTGTCCTCCTTGCAAGTGGAGAGTGGGAGCTTAAAGCTTGGCTCCTTGAGTATGGCGTACCAACTCCCGGCCTCCATCTGATAATCTTTCAAACTCTTATTAAGTTTTTAATAAAAACTATTAATAAAATAGTTATTTTGTAGAAATCAGCCTTTAAATTAGTACTTTATGATATTACACAGACACTTATGTCCATTACTGGCTAGTAAGGTCGTAGCCTTGTCTAATATACATCTCGTGAATGGCTGCTTTCCTACACTTGGTAGAAATCACTTTCTGGCATAGAGAAAGTCTGTACTAATCTTAGTGGACAATGACATATTTGTTCTGATCTCTCCTGACTGACTCATGAAGCAACCTCCCTCCTGTTGATTTTAATGATGTTTATACGTGCCACAGTAATGCCTGGCAATTAGTGCTATACAGAGACTCTACCATTGTTTTTCCAGCTTCCAGGTACAGCATTTACAATAAGTTTTACTGCAGAATTTTATCTATTTGTACTGATTTTTTCTCCTTTGAGATTTTTACTCCTATGTCTTTGTATGCACATACTTAAGACTTAATAGGGGGCTGGGTAGTGGCACTACTGGCTACAATGCACAAGGACTAGGGTTCAAGCCCCTGGTCCCCACCTGCATGGGGAAAGCTTTGCAAGTGGTGAAGTAGGGCTGCAGGTGTCTCTCTGTCTCTCTTCCTCTCTAGCTCCCACTTCCTTCTCAAATTCTGGCTGTCTCTATCCAATAAATAAATAAATAAAGATAATTTAAAATAGATTTTAAAAAAGACTTAATAGAAGACTAAGACCCTTTCCCCATAACTGTCAATATTGCCCAAATCATGCAGAATATTCAGTCATTGTTGGGATAAAAGTGCTAATGGATAAGAGGTGGTCTGGGGAAGTAACTCACTTGGATAGTGAGTTTGATTTGTCATGGATAAGGTACAGGTCCAAACCCAACCTTCAACACACTGAAGGAAGCTATGGTACTATGGTATCGTTCTCCATGTCTATTTCTGTCTCTGACAGATGGGTTGGTAGGGGGAAATAATTTGGCCGTGAGTTTTGCACATGCCTGTGGTAGAATGAGGTATCTTTCCTGGTTATTTTCCACTTTTCAACACCATCATTACTTTTTGCTTTAATGATGTTTCTTTCCTATGACCCTTTTGGTAGTTCTTTAACTCTAGAGAAGACTTTATTTTGAGCCCTCTCCTCTGGTCTCTTTCATTTCTTCAGCCTTTGCTGTTTTTCTGTAGTCTTCCTCATTATTCCTCACTCATGACTCTTTGGACCAGTTATATTACTTACTTGATAATATAATTGTAGAAACTATGTAATAAACCTGTCACATTCCAGAGAAAATGTGACATAGAGGAAAAAGCTCGGCATATATGCATGCAAACACACCAACATAAACACATATAATAAATACACTTGATATACTTCTGTCTCCTCTGTTTGTCTCTCCTGGAATGTCACTATCCCACCTATAATATAGGGCAGAAAATATTGAGGCTCTGCCATGGTTGCCAAGGGATACACTTATATCTCATGTGGAGCCTTAAGTAACAACTGTAACTTCTGCTTGATGGGTAGGTACTGATTTGGCAAATGACTGCAAGTTCTTTTGCACTTTTGCAGAAGGTAGTCTGAGACAGCTCAGAAAGGCTAAGGACATTTTTATTCTGAGAGAGCTTTTTTTTTTTTTAACTTGTCAGAAAAATATCTCTTCAGGGGAAAGACAATAATTAATCAATGATAAAAAACTTGTCAGAATACCTCTCCAAAGAAAGTCACTGTCAGACCATTTACTCATAGGGATGCAGAAGCTGCCAGAGCTGTCCAGGGCTTGCTCTTAGATCACCTGCTGGTGCTGCTTCCTGCCTCTGAGGTTTGTTCAAGCTCCCCAGGGTGGCTGAACTGCCCTCAAGGAGTTATACACTGAGAGTGATTTAACCCACACATTATTTGAAGTCTCGTCCACTATTTGGGCTTTGTCTTTTCTATAGGACTTTCTTTTTACCCTCTCCTGTATGTAGATGAATACTGACTATACTCATAGCATCAAGTTGGGTTCTATGAAGGACACAAATGTGTTTTTACAGCTCAAAGTTGAGTAAAGAGGGCAGGGATATGCCTTCTGAGTCTGCTTTAGTTTACAGCTCCTACTTAGGAGGGTTTCAGCAGAGCTCATTAAATGTCTTTTTCCTCCTGCATGTTAACTATCAAGCCACCAAGTTGTAGATGCTACCATGACGGACATCATCTTGACCTCCCTGGGCAGATGATCTCATCAATGAGTCCTGGAACTTCACCTCTCCATAGCTCTATCCCACTAGGGAGAGACAGAAACAGGCTGGAGGTGTGGATCAACACTTATGCCCAGCAGAGAAGCAATTACAGAATCCAGAACTCCCACTGTCTATACTGCAAAATGAATTTTAGTCCAAACTTACAGAGAAGAACAAAGAGTAGGGAAGATTTCAATGGAGCAGATGGGACATAGAACTGCTGTGGTACTGTGTGGATTTATAGCTGTTTTATCTTATAATGTTGTTAATCATTATTAAATCACTAATAAAAAACTAATTTTTTTACAATTCTCATGCACTAACTCCTTGAGGTGCCTTCAGATTTTAAGTTTCTTATGTGAAGTGGCTTTATGTAACTTTCAAATCTTATGCCATTTTGATTAGTCCCCATATTGTTTTCATTCTACCAGAGAGACAAGATAACCCTGGTGGGATTCAGCTTTGCAGGTTCTGTGAGAATCTTGACTTTTGTAATCAGGTCAGATTTTCACTGTATATTTAATACCTATTTAACCTTGGGTTCGTTGATCTGGCCCCTTGTCAACATCACAAACAATTGTAATAGTAATTTTTTTTTTAATTTAAATTTTTAATTTAAGAAAGGATTAGTGAACAAAAGCATAAGGTAGGAGGGGTACAACTCCACACAATTCCCACCACCCAATCCCCATAACCCACCCTCTCCCATGATAGCCTTCCCATTCTCTAGCCCTCTGGGAGCATGGACCCAGGGTCGTTGAGGGTTGCAGAAGGTAGAGGGTCTGGCTTCTGTAATTGCTTCCCCGCTGAACATGGGCGTTGACTGGTTGGTCCATACTCCCAGTCTGCCTCTCTCTTTCCCTAGTAAGGTGTGTCTCTGGGGAAGCTGAGCTCCAGGACACATTGGTGGGGTCTTCAATCCAGGGAAGCCTAGCCAGCATCCTGGTGGCATCTGGAACCTGGTGATTGAAAAGAGAGTTAACATACAAAGCCAAACAATTTGTTGAGCAATCATGGATCCCAAGATTGGAATAGTGGAGAGGAAGTGTTAGGGAGATACTCACTGCAAACTCTAGTGTAATCCTGCTTTCAGGTATATATTTTGCAGTAGTTTATGGATACGTGTGCACATACGCTCTCTCTCACAGAAACTGGTGTATGTCTAGGTTATGGGACTTTGTTAGAAAGTGAACTACCTGAGATGAAATTAGAGTGTACTATAAAAGGAAAGGTCTCACCCGAGTAATGAAGCTGAAGGGTTGTCATTCCACACGTGAAGTCTCTGGATACACACTGAGGTGAAGCATGTTGAGATGGCAATCGTTGCTTTGGTTAGGTTGTGATCGGCGGATGCAATATTATTTGGTATGGATTGGGAGAAGCATACGGGAAAGTGAGCCCTATCCAAGGGTGCCAGGACTGGGGGAAGTAGGGGCTCTATAGTGAAGATGTGAGGTTCCTGCTGTCTTAGGGTTCAAAAAGACAATCAATAGTTAATATTATCATCACATTATTTGTTAATTGGGTTAACTTTGAAAAGTCCCTTTGTTATGGTTTGCTGTACAGTACCCAGTATCTTGTATATAGCTGTGCTATTGGAAGCTTCTGATCTACTTGGTCTAGGCTTTTGAGAGAGTCCGCATATCAAACACGTAGCCTATCTATTAAAAAGATTCAGTTTGTCTTTTGAGAACCTTTGAGACATACAATTGATTTCCCCCTCTCATATTAATTAACTACTGATTTATATGTCTACATTTTGCTAGGAGTGTGTAATAGTAATTTTATCATAAGATGTTTAGAAGACTTTACTGCAATGTATAGGAAATGCTTAGCATGTGATTACAGAAAGCTTAACAAATGATAGAGGAATACTTCTGATAGATAATTTTAACATTCATAAGACTTTTCATGAAAAACTAATATGATATAATAAAATTAAGTTTTACCTTGACTTGGTCTTTCACTTAAGATTTGTGACAGTTTTTTCTATAAGGTTTTTCCAAGTTATTCCTTAACTTGTATGGTTTATACCTGTAAACTGAACAATCAAGATCACCAGTTCTTATAATGAAGAAACACAAGGGACGGAGATTACTTAATGACTTACTAAAAATCTACTGGCAATGGTTAAAAGTTCTTTTTTTAACATGTTAATGAAACTGATAAAAAAAAAAAAAGGAAAAATGTAACTCTTTAGTTAGTTCTAAGTTTGTGTAAAAGTTTCTTGCATGTTTGTGAATAAAATTTATGTGATATGAAATCTATGGTTAATTTGCAGAATTCTATTTAAAAATAATTAAATAAAAAGCTACACTCCTGAATAGTGAGTGTCCTGTGAAGAAAGCTATCAATAGAGAAAAACCAAGTAAGTCAGAGGTTGAAATCTCATTCACTAGATTCCTTTCTTTCTTTCTTTTTCTCTTGTACAATTGATACTGAATATATGTCACATAACTTCTCTCTCCAGATGTCAGTGGGCATTTAAATGCTTCCATATTTTAGTACAGCCATAAACACAAGAGTACATATGTCCTTTCATATCAGTATTTTCATACATATAAATTTAATTGTCAAAATAATAAAGATCAGTCATTAGTTGTTCTATGAGCTAGTAATATTGCCATGATCCTCTTGAAATTCTTTATCCCTGATGTTAATATCACTTGATTTCTTTTTCTTTTCTTTTTTTAATTGGGGGATTAATTTTTTACATTTGACAGTGAATACAATAGTTTGTACATACATAACATTTCCCAGTTTTCCACATAACAATACAATGCCCACTGGGTCCTTTGCCATCATGTTATAGGACCTGAACTCCCCACCCTTACCCACCCCAGAGTCTTTTACTTTAGTGCAATACACCAACTCAATTCCAAGTTTTGCTTAATGTTTTCTCTTCTGATCTTGTTTTTCAATTTCTGCCTGTGAATGAGATTATCCCATATTCATCTTTATGTTTCTGACTTATTTCACTTAACATGATACTTTCAAGCTCTATCCAAGATGGGCTGAAGATGGCGAAATCACCATTTTTAATACCCAAGTAGTATTCCATTGTGTAAGTATGTCACAACTTGCTCAGCCACTCATCTGTTGTTGGACACCTGGGTTGCTTCCAGGTTTTGGCTATTACAAACCGTGCTGCTATAAATATATGTATACACAAATCTTTTTTGGATGGGTGTGTTGGGTTCCTTAGGATATATCCCCAGGAGTGGGATTGCAGGGTCATAGGGTAGGTTCATTTCTAGTCTTCTGAGAGTTCTCCAGACTGCTCTCCATAGGGATTGGACCAATTGACATTCCCACCAGCTTTGCAAGAGGTTCCTTTGTCCCCACAACCTCTCACCATTTGTAGCTGCTATCTTTTCTAAGTGAAGTAGTGTCTCATTGTTGTCTTTATTTGCATTTCTCTGATAATCAATGGATTGGAGCATTTTTTCATATATTTCTTGGCCTTTTGGATTGCTTCTGTGGTGAATATTCTGTTCATATTCAGAATATTCTCCTCTTCTTATTTTTGGATGGGGTCATATGTTTTCTTGTTGTTGAGTTTGGTAAACTCTTTATATATTTTGGTTATTAACCTCTTGTCTGATGTATGGCATGTGAAGATCTCCCAATCTGCGAGGGGTCTCTTTGGGTATTGGTTTTATTTGCTGTGCAGAAGCTTTTTAATTTGATACTGCTTCACTAGAGAACCTTTCTCCCTACAGGTGAGGACTGGGGACGTGAACCCCGTCCTTCTACATGGTAACATGTGTGACTAGTCAGGTGCACCACCATCCTATCCCCTAGCTTTTCTTTTTGTTTTTAACATTTTTTAATTATTTTATTTATAAAAAGGAAACACTGACAAAACCATAGTATAAGAGGGGTACAATTCCACACAGCCCCCAACACCAGAGCTCCATATTCCATCCCCTCCCTTGATAGCTTTCCTGTTCTTTACCCCTCTGGGAGTATGGACCCAGGATCATTGTGGGATGCCAAAGGTGGAAGTTCTGGCTTCTGTAATTGCTTCCCCGCTGAACATGGACGTTGACAGGTCAATCCATACTCCCAGGCTGCCTCTCTCTTTCCCTAGTAGGGCGAGGTTCTGGGGAAGCAGAGCTCCAGGACACATTGGTGGGGTTGTCTGTCTAGGGAAGTCTGGTTGGCATCACGCTAACATCTGGAACCTGGTGGCTGAAAAGAGAGTTAACATATAAAGCCAAATAAATTGTTGACTAATCATGAACCTAAAGGCTGGAATAGTGCAGATGAAGAGTTGATGGGGGAGGGGTGGGTGTCTCCCTTTTGTAGATAGCCAGTAGGCATGTTGCAGCTTTTCTTTATAAGTTTTACTTCAAGTATTGAATTCTTGGAAGGTTGAATAACCAGTACTACTTTTTAGGCACTTTGGTTATTTTTATTATTTTCTGATTGATCAAACACTATTATTTCATTTTCAGTAAACATTTAACTTTTGAAAATTAATAGTTTTAGATTTTAAAACTTTCATGATGTTTATTTTTAAACCAGATTTCATTTGTCTTAACTTGGCCTGCCTGGTGCCTATTTAAAATTATTATCTTATTAAAGAACAGGAAAGCTTCCAATGGAGGAGTGGGGATATGAAACTCTGGTGGCAGAAATTGTGTAGAATTGCACCCTCTCTTCTCCTATAGTCTTGTTGATCATTATTAAATGAATAAAAAAATAAATTTAAAAAGTTGTTGTCTTATTTGACTCAGTCCATTCTTTGGCATTAAAATATTCAGGTCTAAAGATACTTGCATTGTTGCCAAAAAAAAAATCATATTTTACTAGACATATCTACAGCTTGTCACTTAGCTTTTTACTGAAGTATCTTTGATGTTAAATAAATGTTTTGATTATTTTCATCAGTAATATTAAATACCAGAAGAAACTATTATGAGACAATCTCGTCCTTATTTTAACACTGTTTTTATACATATGGAAGAGCCGGTGCAGAACTGCACCTTTCTCAGTCAATTAGGGAAGTAGATAGAGCAATCAAGTACAGAGAGATGAGCATATTAAAGAACCAGAGAAGCATGAATTTGAAAACTAAATCTTCCATTTACTACGAGTAATTCTCGGAAAACTATTTAGTCTTATTGTGTCTTAATTTTCTCAACCAATATAATGAAGGCAATAATTACCATAACTTATAGAATTGTAGAGAGAATTAAAGAAGTTAATTTAAAGTGCTCAAAATATTTCATGTACATATATTCTCTCTCTCTGTGTGTGTTTATTTAGTTATAGAGAGCTAACAGTTTGTCTTTGAATCTATCTTGGTTTCATTGTTACACATATAGAAACTATTTCCAGCACTCTACCTTTCTTACTCATAATATAATGCAGCAATTTTTACTCTTTTGTAGAATTCTTGTAAATCAAAAAGATAGATATTTATTTTTTAGTTTTTCTTTTTTGGATAGCATATGCTGATCTTTATATAAAATGCTAGCAACTCCTTACCTCCCTTCCTCTCTTTTTCTCAAGTCCTTATCTGCCAAGTGAAATTGGAAGCTCTAGGTTTCATCTGTGACTCTCTAAAGTGAAAAAAATCAATCCTGTAATGAATGAATATTAATGTGTTTATACCCATAATTGTCTGCATTTGTTCATTGTTTTTTAAATATTAAGATTTTTCACAAGTGTTCTTGACAAATTTTGCAAAAGTTCTATGAATACATTTATAACCATATACACATATAAAAGTAGTTACATGAATTCAAATTTCCAAGAAAGGGTGGTAATTGACTATTGCTTTGCTATTTGTACTCTTCTATACAATATTCTTGTACTTAAATAATCATTTATTTATTTTTTAATGTCACAGGGATTATAGGTCTATGTAGAGTAAGAAAAGTGGAGTAGGGGGCATAAGGACCCCAATGATGGGATTGCCTGGTGGTAATGACCAAAAGTGCGATCATTAAAGTGTGCTGGTCTCTTGCTCTTACCCAGCTTTTAAAAAAAAATTTTTATTTATAAAAAGGAAACACTAACAAAAACCCTAGGATAAGAGAGATACAACTTCACACAATTCCCACCACCAAAACTCCCTATCGCATCCCCTCCCCTGATAGCTTTTTTATCCAGTTTTTGTAGTCATTACTTTATCTGATAAGATTAGGCTTAGAGTGATTGAGGGAAATGAAATACGAAGTAGGCGAGGAGGATATCTAGGTCTAAGTAGAACATATTTGCTTAAGTACCTTATGGTGTCCTCTTGAGGTCTTTCTACTTTCTTGCTGCACTTATTGAGTCACTGCAGACTATTACACCCTTTTACTGGAAGGTCTATATTTCCCACTGATTTATGGATACATGTTCACCGGTGCCCTATCCCATGGGCTCTGGTCTATATCTAGGTTCTGTAACTTTGCTAAGACGTGCACTACCTGAAATGGAACTAAGGAGCCCTATGAGCTAGGAAAGGTCTCACTAGAGTATTGCAAGTGGGGGGTTGACATCCTAGGCCTGGTGTCTCCCCAGAGCTTTTTACTTTGGTGCAATACACCAAACCCAGTCCAAGTTCTTCTTTGTGTCTTCTCTGCTTTTCTAATTTTTCAACTTCTGTCTATGAGTGGCATCATCCCATATTCATCCTCCTCTTTCTAGTTTATCTCACTGAACACTCCTTCAAGCTCTATCCTAAATGAAGGGAGGAAGATGAATTCATGAATTCAACCATGGATTCTCTCCTCTCCTCTCCTCTCCTCTCCTCTCCTCTCCTCTCCTCTCCTCTCCTCTCCTCTCCTCTCCTCTCCTCTCCTCTCCTCTCCTCTCCTCTCCTCTCCTCTCTTCTTTCCTTCCCTCTCTCCTCTCCTCTCCTCTTATCTTCTCTCCTCTCCTCTTCTTCTGCTTCTTTTCTTTTTCTTTCTCTTTTAATTTAGTAAGAGAGGGAGTGAGAGAGTGGGCAGGGACAGTAGAGATATTACAGCATCTCTCCCCTTGGTGCCTTCTTTGCAGTTCCCCTGTAATACCATGTTTCCTATATTTTTTAAAGCCTGATAGTTGTCTCACACATATTTAAAATTGTTATTGGCAATTACACATGTCTGAGAGTATCTGAATGGCAAAACTTTAAAAAATAATTACATTTGATAGATTACATTTTATACTATTTTATTTTATTTTATTTTATTGCCACCAGGGTTATTGTGGGGGTCAGTGCCTACACCATAAATTCACTGCTCCTGGAGGCCATTTCCCCCCCTTTTGTTGCCCTTGTTGTTGTAGCCTTGTGGTTATTGTTGTTATTGTTGATGTCGTTCGTTGTTAGATAGGACAGAGAGAAATGGAGAGAGGAGAGGAAGACAGAGAGGGGGAGAAAAAGACACCTGCAGACCTGCTTCACCTCCCGTGAAGAGACTCCCCTGCAGGTGGGGAGTGGGGGGCTCAAACCGGGATCCTTATGCCAGTCCTTGCGCTTTGTGCCATGTGTGCTTAACCCACTGAGCTACCGCCTGACCCCCGTTATATTACATTTTATATATACCTATAAGATGAAATTGTAATTAGAATGTTTGTATGTTAATATAGGTTTTCTATGTTAGTACTTTTAAAGGTCAGTTTAAGGTCATTATATTACTAATAGGATATTGTAGAATTCCAAAATGAATTCTCTCTTAGAAAGTCATACTTAGTTTTTATTTTTTTCATGAAAAAAATAACATAGTTAATTTTTCAAAAATGTGCAAAATAATTACACTCAGTTAAGTTCTGGCACTTGAATCTCTATAAATTATGCTTTCATCAGATGAAGGTGGGCTCACGTGTTTCTCCATCCAGGGGACAGTATTGATAATAAGAGACATATGTATGGTAACATATTATCTTCTGCTATGTCAAGTCATGTTATCTATGTATATTAAACTGTGTCTATCTTTACCAGAGTATCCTATGAGATATGTTTTAATGGCAGGTACCTTTTATGCTAAGCCTGAGAACATGAAAAAATATATATTTTTGCATGGCAATTACTCGTCTCAGCAGACTCAAATTAAATGTAGTATGTGTCCTTAAAGATAATAACATTTTGCTACCTTGATATCTGTATTTGCCCTATGCTTATATTTTACTGCAGAGGAGCTATTTATTTATTTTTGCTAGTCAATATTCCTTGATATAAAGTCCTGAATATTATATTACTTGCAGATTCACTGCATTGATCACTTTATGAAATGTGTCACAACAGGTGACTAAATTATCTTTTGAAAAATAAAACTTGTGTAGTTACATGTAACAAAACTTGGCACTCATGATGTAGAGAAGGCACAAGAGTTTATCACTCAGAAAAACTTTCCCATTAAAAACAATAGAGGATAGGTGACAAGTTCTGGAGAGTTATACTTATTACTCTAAATAAGCAATCCTGAGGAAATAAAGTTTATTAGCAGAGACAATATCATAAAGCTAAAATCAAGGTGTTAGTCCCATTGAGGCTGGTCTGGAGATACTAGGGAAAAATCCACTTCCAAATCCTTTCAGTTTATTGTAGAGATTTTGTTTCTTCCACCCTCACCCTCATGTATGTTCAGCTTCCCTGGGTGGGTAGGCAAGGGGGCGGGATGGAGATGGGATGGGGCACGCACGGTCTTTTGGTGGTGGGAATGGTGTTTATGTACACTCTTATTAATTTGTAGTCATATAAATCACTATTTAATTAATATGAGAAGGGGAAAAAATTAAAAATAAAAGAAATTTTGTTTCTTGGGGTGATGAGATTAAGGTCCTTGTTTTCTTTCTGGCTACCTCAGTTCCTGGAGGTCATTCACTTTGTCAGTCAGTATCCTCTGGTAATGGCATCTTTTTTTTACTGAAGAACCACTTTGTGCTTTCTATGTCTGATTTTTTTTTTCTGTCTCTGACCTTTTAGTTCAATATTTATATAACTTGTGTGATTAGGTCACAGCCACTAGGATAATCTCCCTGTCTTGAAGTCAACTGATTTGACACTTTAATGACATTGTCGAAATTCCTATATGGCAGTGTTTGACTGAATAACTGCAATAATGCATATGTACCCTGGAAAATAGGTGTCTTGAAGGTCATTTTAGAATTTTGTATGCTAACACTTTTCTCAGTATTATGGCTAGCATAGAAGAATTGAAATAGCTCAAACGTTCAATAATAAGAAGCTAATAAAATAGAGCAACTATATACTAAAAGACTGTAGTGCTAGTCAAAACTCCAAATTTTGTTTTATTTTGCGTCACCAGCAGGACTTTAACATTTCAGGCTAAGTTTTTCAGATAGACAGACAGAGAGAGAGAGAGAGAGAAGGAGAGAAAGAGAGAAAGAGAGAGAGAAAGAGAGAGAGAAAGAGAGACAGAAGCTTCTTCCAAAGCAGTGGGGCTGGGCTAGAATCCTTTTTGCTTGAATGGCAAAGCAGGTGCACTATTCTCTTCAGCTATTTATTTTATTAACTATTTTTAAACTCTTTATGTTAAGAAATATATAATACCATGGTTAAAATATTGATTGTAATTAGAATGAAGATATTAAACTATGTAAATGCTTAGAAAATATTTATAAAAGGATACATATAAATAGTGACTGGATGATTGGGTTAAGAAAGTAATTAAATATCTCTTCACTTTTTTCCATTCTAAGTATTTTTTTCATGAAAAATACATGTAAACTTTGTAATCAGGTAAAGCAACGTATTTGAAAAGCATCTTGGTAGTTTTTATAGGTCATACAGTGCTTTCTATATTGGTTGTCTCATCCCCAAACCATCATCCTAGCTGCTGAAAAAACTGTCTTGGCAATTCCCTCACCTTGCCATCTTCAGTCTCTTTAATTCACAGACTAGGAATCTGGCTGCACATTCTCCCCTTGGCTCATGCTGCATTTTCATAAGACCGAGATTTCTCGTTACTAGTCTCTTCCTTCTGTGCCTTTGGCAGGCAATATTAACTGATTAAAGCACTCTTCCCTCTTGACCTTGGACTCTCCTTTAGGTTATTTCATCCAGTGATGCCTGATCAACTGGAATTGGCATGGAAGATGGAACCAGCAAAGCCTAAACTAATCTGGGGATTGAGAGAGTCTGGGCATGCTTGGAGAACCCGTGAGGCAGGCCAGCTGGTTTTCCATTTCCATAGAGTAGTGATGTACTTGTTAGAAAAAAAAAAAGCTCCTCTAAAAGGAAGAGGGGTCAATATATAAAATCATAATTATAGGACAAGGGATTGCTGTTAACAGAGAAATGTGATTTTAAAAGAAGGGCAATTGCCAGTCATATTTCTCTGCCAAAACCCCTCGGATTCTAAGGAGTGTAGAAAACATTCTCTTCTGAATATCTTTTAATAATAGAGTTGTTCAGTGCTCTTCTAATATATCATTTCAATATGTCACATCTTAGCATCTGAGGGAAGGAAATAGTATGGTGTATGCCAACTATTACCCTGGAACACGCTCAACGAATTAAGTTTAAACAGAAACTAGAATTTCTGACAATCTGTAGATGGGATAATAGAGAGGGAGAATATGATTTTGCTAAGTTCTTGTTTTCCTAACGTGACCTTAAATTTGTGTGGCCAATGATTACTTGGAGTACTCTCATAAATTATATGTTACAGGAAGTGAAACTAGTAGTTTTATAGGTTAGTAGAAGTATAGGGATTGAATGTGTTTGCACATTATCTTATGTTAAAGATAACAAATTAATTACAACTTAGTCATTTACTAGAATATATCATGATAAGCTCTAAATATCAAATAAGCATTCTGGATAAAACTTTGTATCAGATGTTGGAAAATAACCACAAATTTCATTAGCAGTCCAGATACTTTCTAGCCACCAAAATCTATAGATGTAGCATAGTTTGCTTTGTAAACTTGTATTGAATCCATTTAGAATTTCAGAATTATGAATTTTATTTTTCCAAAGATGGAGTAATATTGTAGGATCTTTTTCTAACATTATGCTGATTTCCGCTTACTGAGAAGTTGAGAAGGACCATTTTCAGCTTTGAAAAGACTTTTTTTTTAAAGGTCTCTTTCAACTTGGTCAGTGTCTTTATCTGCCTCACCAAAGAATATGGGAGAATGTTCATAGTATAGCTTCTAATGTTTGGTTACAGAATGTGATATGACTCAAGATGCATACTTGTGGGCCCCTAAGCTGCCATGTGAAAATCTGGTCTACCTTGAAGCTATCATTGAGGAAACCAAGAGGAATCACAAAGAAACAATGATGCCTGCATGAAAGCCAGATCAGTGGCCTTTGTCCTTGGCTTCTTCCTAACCTTAGCACTGATTTAAGCATTTGGAAAGATACCTTTTTTTTTTCTTTCTTTCTTTCTTTCTTTTTTTTTTTTTTTTTGTCTGTCTACATGGTATAGAGGTAAGGTTCATTATATTCAAGAAATCCTAGGTGAGATCATATTAAGGCCAAAATTTATTTTCATTTTGGAGAGAATTGATGATGTATCTTGGGAAAAAATCTGGTGGTTTTTTTTTTTTTTTTTTTTTTTTACAAAAAAAGAACGAGTAGGTTGGAGAAGAATGGGATAAGCAATATTAAAGACACTTTGTATTGTTCAAAGAAATTCAGATTCTTAAAGAATCTGAATGTCATAGTTCAACACATATTTCTGTAAAGAATTTGTAAAAAATGCATAGCTTTATATAATATCTTACAAAGAAACAAGATTCAAGGCACTTTGAAAAGGTTACAGGCATTTTTCTTTTCTTTCTTTTTTCTTCTTCTAGCCACGGCAGTCTCTCGCTAGCCCATCCTGCTCCAATTAATTCCTATCACAGTTGAATGATTTTTCCTTCAGGTTCTAAGAATCTTGAAGGTAACCCTTTCTCATAGCCAGCCATTTGGAATCCTTAGACTACATCCTGCAGGATCAGAACTGCAATATATAGCTGGACAAAAGGTATGTATATATATATTTTTTCTTTTCTTTATTAGAGATTTTAATATTGATTTACAGAATTATGAGATGACAGAAGTATGATTACACACCATTCCCACCACCAAACTTCTGTATTCCCATTTCCTCCATTGGAAACTACAGTAATTATCCCAAGGCAGCAGATATGTGTTGACTATTATTTCTATAACTATCCACATTTTGATATATTTGGCCTTTTTTTTCACTGTGGTATTTCTTTCTAAGTCACACCTACATCTATTATTATTTCTAAATGTTTTAAAAAATATTTATTTATTTATTCCCTTTTATTGCTCTTGCTGTTTTATTGTTGTAGTTCTTATTTTTGTTGTTACTGATGTTGTCGTTGTTGGGTAGGACAGAGAGAAATGGAGAGAGGAGGGGAAGACAGAGAAGGGGTGAGGAAGACACCTGCAGACTTGCTTCACCACAGGTGACTCCCCTGCAGGTGGGGAGCCGGAGACTCAAACCGGATCCTTATGCTGGTCCTTGCGCTTTGTGTCACGTGCTCTTAACCTGCTGCGCCAACCACCGGACTCCCTGTTCCTCTTCTCTTTCCAGGTCCTGATGGAGTTGGAGATCATTGCCTTCTGGTCATCTTCCCCTATCATTTCTCCCCCACTGGGAGTAGGGCCCAAAATTCTTTGTGGTGTGCAGAAGGTGGGAGTTCTGGATTCTGTAATTGCTTCTCCACTGGACATGGACATTGTCAGGTTGATTCATACCTCCAGCCTGTTTGTATCTTTCCTTAGTAGGGAAGGGCTCTGGAAAGGTGAGGATCTGGGACACACTGGTGAGGTCATCTTCCCAGGGAAGTCAGGATAGAATCATAGTAGCCTCTGCAACTTGGTTATAAACAGGAACCAAAGAGTGGGACTACAGTAGATGAGAATAAGAATCTTAGTGTAGAAAAAACCAAGGGAATCTATTTTGGATATTTTCCAAGGGGCTAATGACTTTAGTAATTTTTGACTGAGCCTGATAGCTAACCTGAAGGTGAACTAAAAATATTATCTGGGAAGAAGGTGTCGGAGTTGAGAATAGGGCTAGAAAATTGGATTAAGGTAGAGAGTAGCTCCCAAATATGAGGACTGTATATAAATACCATTAACTGTAAACCCCATTGATCTGACCTAGTGCCCGTATTATATTCACATGGACCTGTCCTCAATGAGATGTTGGTATAGATATAAAAGATATATTATTTCCCCTGAAGTGGACAATCAACTTGCTTTAGGATTAGGAAATTTAGCAGAGTCCACCTAGAAACCTGAGATAACTCTCTTAAAATTTTCACACAACGAAAGCTGTGATGAGCACATATTTTTTCACAGCTAGACTACAGAAAGGTTAAAATAAAAAATGATAGGAATAAGAAATAAGTGACACTATGGTCATTGTTGCTTCAAATATCTCAAATGAGACTGCTATTTGCAAAGCATCATATGTACCAGTTTCAGATAGTGTCTGCCCTCACTGAAAAAAAATGGGAACATTTTACTTAGTCCTTTTTTATGCTTGAATTCATATCATTCCTGTCAAAACCATGAGTTTTGCAATGCTGTTTGACTGCTCTAACTGATAATTGCTCTAGTCTGTTTATCCTGAAGTTGATTTATTGTCTGATGTTTGTATCCTTACTAGTAATATTCTACTTCTCATATTTTATTTATTTTAATTTGAGAGAGAGAGAAAGAGAGAGAGGGGGGAGGGGACTGGGTGCTGGGGATTGAACCTGGCACTCAGAACCTCAGGTCTGGAATGTCTTTTGCATAACCACTATACTATTTTCCCAGCTGCTATTTGTGTTTTGAGATAATATGAAATGCCAAAGCCCTTAAGGAATATATTTGGTTTTTCATTGAGAAGTGGCAATCTTATGAAGCCTAGGAGTCTGGTCTCACCTGCAGTCTAATGAGATTCTTTATTATGCTTGGAGGCGGCCAAATTAGCCATCCTCCTTTCTGTTGACCTTTCTCCCATACCTTGCAAGTTACCAGCATCTTTGTATCTATTCCTATACCTCTATTCTTTTATTGAAGCAGGGCCTGCAATTTTCTTGCCTCGAATTTTTTCTCTAACTTGGGAGACAACTCAGGAAGCTGGGATTTAATGAAGGGTATGGGTACCTCTTTCTTATTCTTGAGTTGTCTTGGCCAAGACAAAGCTTCACCAGCATGTTTACCTGTTCACCAGCATGTTTTCCTGTTCATTAAGAATGATACCATCAATCTAGGTGAACTCTCTTCATTTCCTCGGCTATGGAAATGTAAGTTCTAGATTTTGTCTGGGGATTTCGTGGGAATGTGGTCCAGTGCCAATGTCAATCACCCAGAAAAGAAAGTGGAAATGGATAGAACAACAAAATTTTCTCTCATCCTGACCTGATTATTTTTGTTTACACACACACACACACCTGTTTTTTTAAATTTATTTACTTATTCCCTTTTGTTGCTTTATTGTTGTAATTATTATTGTTGTCTGTCAAAATGGAGAGAGGAGGGGAAGACAGAGAGGAGGAGAGAAAGACACCTGCAGACCTACTTCACCACTTGTGAAGCGACTCCCCTGCAGGTGGGGAGCCGGGGGCTTGAACCAGGATTCTTCTGCAGGCCCTTGCGCCTTGTGCCATGTGCGCTTAAGCCGCTGTGCTACCATCCGACTCCCAAGACATGTTTATGTACGTGTCTTCTTACTGTTGCTCTATCTCCTGGAACCTCACCAAAAGACCTGGGACTTTTGTGATGCTTTTTAAAGATCTATAGTTTCCCAATGTGATTTTTCTGTACAATAAAATCACAGGCACCAAAACCTTTCATTTCTCATCCTTATTCCCTGGTAGTTCTCTTAACATTGGTGGTGGAGGCAGGTGGCATTTTGATAGAGGGTAAAGATTGAGGATTATTTTAGGCACTGAGTTTTGTTTAGAAAATAGATAGTTATGGATAATGATGACATATTCTAACAGGGTTGATGAACCAACATAGTAAAAAAAAAAAGAGCAAAGTACCATATTTTCAACTTGACAGTGGTTTGCTACTTTGTATTAGCCTCCAGCTAGCAGGCTTCTGCATAAGTGCAGAAAACAAATATATCTGGGGAAATTGCTAGGAAAGGTAGCTCTTTGCCCAAGAGTATTGCATGGTTATAATGACTGAAATTTTATCATTAAAAACACCTTCAGCTTGTAAATAGACAAATTGCTCAGCATTTGACTTCTTCCTTCCCATAATTAAGGTTCTAGGTTCAACTTTCTGATGCCACATAAAAAGAAAGTCAAAGCAAGTAGAATTACTTGGCTAGGAAACAGTGTTTTGTGAATTCTATCTATCTATCTATCTATCTATCTATCTATCATCTATCTATCTATCATCTACCTGTCTATCTCTCCTTCTTCTTTGTTTTTTAAAACAAAGTCTGGGAAGATAGTTTATTAGAACAAAAACATGCATGACTGAGGTCCTAGAGGCCAGAAGTTCAATCCCTAGCACCACCTTATGCCAAAATTGAGCAGTTCTCTGTTCCTCTCTCTTTTCCTTTCTCTTATCTCTTTATTTCTTCTGATAGATACATCTTTTAAAAAATTAAAGTAAATTTAAGAAAATGAGCCTGAAATGTGACTCACTAGTAGAAGGCATGAATGTGAGACCTAGGTTCCATCCTTGACATCACCTGAAAGGAAATTTATAAATTAATACATTTCTGTGAATTAACTCTACCTCAAAGATTATTTTCCTTTAAAAATATATTGTTTTAACTGCAGTCTCAATGGAGCAGGCTAAATATAGCAAAAGAACAAAAAAACCTATTCAGAGAACCAGTTTCAAGAAAAGTCAAAGAGTTTGAATATACTTCTTGTGTCCGCAAAAGCCAGGTGACAGTCTCAGCTACCACTGATCTCCCATCAAGGTTGGGAGAGACATTAAGGAGTCCTGTTTCCTGGGCCATGAATATCGGTGACTGGAGCCAGTTGGCTGGCAGTAAACAGAAGAAGGAAGGCCCAGGTGCACACAGACAGGATCAAAGTGGCACATTCTTGCAGTCTCGCTCCTGGTTCCTCCCGTCTCCCGGGATCGGTTGATAGATGGAGGTCAAGAGCAGCCCCCGTGGGTCCCTGAGCAGCTCAGCATTTCGAGGGTGATGTGTGCGGGAGACAAACACCCAGTCAGCCCTGGGAAAAGCCTCCTCAGAGGGCAATTTGTTTATTTGGGAGAGAAAGCAAGTATATACATACACCCATTGCCCAGGTAGAAGGTCTAGGTAATTATTAACCCAAATACAGAGCAGCACAATGCATAGCTGCATATTGACCTATAAACTATTTGATCACAAGTGAAGAATGACCATACAAGGTTTGATCACAAGCTTCACAGTGCATATTTCCCCAGGGGGAACTTACAGTCACCTCAGGGGAAATTACAGACACTTGAGAGGAAGGGGGAGGAGAAGGGGCAGTTGAGCAAAAAATGTATGTGGTGGCTTTCAAGTTAGGCCAAACATAATGTAAAGTAATTCGTGGCCTTTGTTTTAAGGGGAGAGGAGAGGCATGTGCAGAAAGGTAGCCCCCTTTCCAGAGAAGCCATCCATCATTAGTTTAAGAGGTCAGTTTCTCTCATCCTAAAGGGAGAGTTGGGGGTCAACCCACTTGAGCCTCATAGAAACAATGGCCTGGACTTCCTGGGACAGTGGACCCTATTCTCCAACACATTCTCAGGAACCAAATGGCTCTTTTAGTGAAAGTGGATGGTATTTGCTACCGCAGAGAATGTAGTCATAACCAAATAACACTGGATGAGGGTGCCACCGTATCATGTCACAAATTCATTCCTGACTCTTTCTAGAATTGCTGATACTTCCATTTTGTAATTTCTGGATTGTGTTGAAAGTTTATTTCCTCTTAGTTTGATATATTTATATCATAGCCTGGTGAACCAAATTTGATTTCGTGCATCTATATTCTAATTTTCTGCAATATTTTCCATAATGCTCCTTTATTAAATTAAATTTAGTGACCAAATTAATCTTATTTCCTATAAATTTTATACATTTATATATTAAAGCTTGCCTATGGTTCTCTAATGAAGTTATTAAATAAAACTGCAGCGATAACACATTAAAATTCTCTTTGTTGTTCAATCTATTTCCTTTTCAGCATCCTCTCCTGTCCTCCTCCTCTCCTTCAGTGCTTCAGGCTATCTTTGATAGTCAGGATCCTGCTCACATCTGAGCTAATTTGAATTAATTTGATCATTCAGTTACTCTGAACTTCCTGATAGTAACAGCTTAATTCCTCCATCCCATGAAATGAGAGTGCTACTAAAGCTTTGAGGAAGTATTATCTAAGTGGTTGAAGCTGTCTGGGGGGTTGGGTTGTCACAGAACTCCATCTAAAATGAGAACAGCAAGATCAAATTGCTCTGTTAAATTGACTCATTTGTTCATTTTACTTTTTAAAAAGACTGCTGGCTGCTTGGAGACTCTTGTGGATTGTATATTGAAGTTTGTACACATCAAAGTGTTTGTATTGTTTATGCCTTGTTGTGGGATTCATTTTGACTTGTGTTTTCTGTTACCAGATGGATAATTAACTGAACATAAACCTTTGAGGGTTGATTCAATTCAGAAGGAACTTGAGTTTCCGACTAAAGATTAATGATATCTGTTATCTGTTACTGATCAATGTAATGCCTAGTATTATTTGTCTTTAATATATTAATATTTTTAATTTAAAATTTGTTTAGAGGACCTGGGCAGTGGTACACACAATTGAGCACACATGTTACCACGCACAAGGACTCAGGTTCAAGCCCTGGATCCCTACCTGTAAGGGTGAAGCTTCACAGGTATTTCCCTTTCTCTCTCCCTTTCTAGCTTCCCCTCCCCTCTCAATTTCTCTTTGTCCTACCCAATAAAAATTAAAAGTTCATTGAGAAAAAGCCTGCTCAATTTATTGCAGTGGCTCTCCTGCAGAGGTGTCTGGTTGTGTAATGTCAGGAGGTACTCACCTATGGACCATAATGATGTCCCTATAGCATAAGAGTCTTAGGAGCTGCTTGCAGGGTTTTTTTTTTTTTTCTCCCTCTGATAATTTTTCCCCAGTATTGGAGAAGGCATGATGGCCTCGAATGGTAATTCTTTGGCCAGAACATTCTTCTGTTCTGGAAAAAGTCATGTGATGCAGTTGCTTTGTCCCTGAGTAGTTTGGTTGCTTTTTTTTTTTTTTTTTTACTTTCACCTGTTTGTAATTTTAGTCATGCATTATAGGTTTTTCTTTCTATATAGAGCCTTTCAAATTCTATTTTTCTTTTCACTAGATGCAGTAAAAATTAAATTTTCTGTCTTTGCTGCCTCACTCCTTTCCTGTCCATCAGTAACTACTGATTATCCATGTCAGTCCTATCTTTTCTCCTTATAGCTAGAAAGAATCAAACTGGTCAGGTTTTTTTTTTTTTTTTTATGCCTTTCTGAGGACAGAGTACAGAAATCCCCATATACTGAACATTTGATCTCCATGCCTCTGTATTATATTAATGTGGAAACTTTATACTATGGGGAATTTTATACACAGTATTAATTGATACTTTAGTCATGACTTAGGTCTGTGGATAAGAGCTAAAACAAAGAAAACATAAAGTAAAAGGGAACTTATCCATACTTTTTCATCTCCTCTAAGACTTTGTATTATGATACAATGAAGAACTCATTTCAGTGATGGGAAGGAAAAGAGGAATGGCAAAAGAAATCTGAGTAAAGCAGAAACACGCCCCAATTCTTCATGTGCACTACTCCAGCCTTTAGGTTCATGATTAGTCAACAACTTGTTTGGCTTTATGTTAACTCTCTTTTCAGACACCAGGTTCCAGATTATACCATGATGCAAACCAGACTTCCCTGGATAGACAATATCACCAATGTGTCCTGGAGCCTTGCTTCCCCAAAGCTCTGCCCCAGAAGGGAAAGAGAGACTAGGACCTGTCAACACCCATGTTCATCTGTGAAGCAATTACAGAAGCCAGACCTTCCACCTTCTGCACCCCACAATGACCTTGGGTCCATACTCCCAGAGGGATAAAGAATAGGAAAGCTATCAGTGGAGGGGAAGGGATACAGAGTTCTGATAGTGGGAATTGTGTGGAGTTGTAGCCCTCTTATCCTATGGTTTTGTCAATGTTTCCTTTTTATAAATAAATAAATAATTAATTAAATCTGAGTTATCTATAGTGAGCATTGGTTAGCTCTCCATACTTAAATGAGTGATAAGAATAACTCAATCTGAGTGAATCCCCTCACTAAAAAGTTTGGTTAAAAATATGTGCTTAACCGGATGCATCACCGCCTGACCCAGGAACTGGAATTTTTTGTTTTAATAGTGTTAACCGCCACAACCTAATAGTTCCTAAGACATTTGTAATTTCTTGAGAGCAAGAAGATTTTCGCTAGGAATTTTGGTATCCCTGATAGCTGGAAAATGTATCTAGAGGGCTTTTTATTCTATTCTGTTTTATTATTACTATTATATATACTTGTGTCACTTTGCCCCCCCCCCCCCAGGTTGACCAAAATTAACTCTTAGTGTATTTTCCACTGCTAGGTGACTGGATGTCTTATCCATTGTGAGAAGAACTTGTTTTACTCTTCCTACCTCCTCTATCCACTCTCCTCCTTCTTCCTCCTTGTAGCTAATTTAATAAATAAATAAATAAACTCTCCTTTCACTGCTCTTTTTTTCTTTACTGTTTTTTCCTTTTATTTTTTTCTTTTTTCTCTCTCTTTTTTTCCTTGTCTTCCTTTCTGCCATCCTCCTTCTGCTTTCTGAATTCACTGATAAACATTTGTTCATTGTTTTGGGGAAGAAACGTGACTCAGAGTGGACTCTCTTTGTGTGTGTCTCTGCTCTACTTCCTTCTCTCCTCTTGTTACCCCTAGAATTTACAGTGGACAGTAGATTTGCATAATTGTCTATTCTTGCTATCCCTTTTTTCTTTACTCTTTCTTTTTCATTTGGATTTGGTTGCTATTTTTTCTTGGACTGGAGACACTATTGGGCTAACTGGTATTGGTTAAACTGCTTCAATCCTTGCTTCAGTTACCATTGTAATTTCCAAAGGTGGTGATTGCATTTGTCATAAAGGTATTTAGTATAGAGTGGCTTGTACTCAAAACAAACAATTGAGGGGCAACAGAACATAAAAATAAAAAACATATTAAAGAAATGGTTAAACCAAGAGCAAATAAAACTGCTACTACAATGAATGAAGACAAGAGCCCAGAAAAAAAATACAAATCAGCCAGAACCATAGATAAGAAAAGTATGCAAGCAATAATAAACTTATTAATCACAGAAATGAAAACAACTTTGGAGGAAAGGAATGGCAGTATTAGGGAAACAACAGTTGAGATCCTCAAGGAAAATACTGATTATCTTGAAGCAATTAGAGAACTGAAAGCTGAAATAGCTGAACTGAAGAAAGAAGCTGAGGCAAGGGAAAGCAGACTAACAGAAGCAGAAAACAGAATTAGTCTGAGGATGAATTAGAGAGCTCAAAAAGAGATTGAGAGGCACTGAAAACAACAACAGAGACATATGGGATGATCTCAAAAGAAGTAACATTTGTATAATTGGCCTTCCTGAGGAAGAAAGAGAGGAAGGGGAAGCAAACATTCTAGATGAAATTATAGAAGAAAACTTCCCAGACCTGAATAACAAAAAGGACATTAAGATTCAAGAGGCCCAGAGAGTTCTAAACAGAATTAACCCAGACCTGAAGACACCAAGACACATCATAGTCACAATGAGAAGAAGTAAGGATAAAGACAGGATCCTAAAGGCTGCAAGAGAAAAACAAAAAGTCACCTACAGGGGAAAACCCATAAGGCTATCAGCATACTTCTCCACTCAAACTCTAAAAGCCAGAAGAGAATGGCAAGATATCTATCGAGCCCTGAATGAAGAAGGGTTTCAACCAAGGATAATATATCCTGCTAGACTTTCATTCAAACTAGATGGAGGGATCAACACCTTATAAGACAAACAGTTAAAGGAATCAACCATCACCAAACTGGTCCTGAAAGAGGTTCTGAAACACCTCTTATAAACAAGAACTTCACTATAATACTTGCCATATAACATAGCAAATAAAAATTCATTGAACAGTGGCACTACAGTACATTAAATCCATAATATCAATATATGTAAGTGGCTTAAACTCACCCATCAAAAGGCACAGGATGGATCAGAAAAAATAACCCAACCATAATGCTGCTAGCAAGAATCCCACTTGACCCAACAAGATAAACACAGACTTCAAGTGAAAGGATGGAAAACTATCATACAGGCTAATGGACCACAAAAAAGGCAGAAACAGCCATTCTTGTCTCTGACAATAGATTTTAAATTAAATAAAGTAATAAAAGATAGGCAAGGACATTACATAATGATTAGAGGATCAATCAGCCAAGAAGACTTAACAACTATTAACATCTATGCACCCAATGAGGGACCATCTAAATACATCAAGCACCTACTCAAAGAACTTCAAAAATATATCAGTAGTAATACAATTATAGTGGGAGACTTTAACACCCCACTCTTACACTTAGACAGATGAACAAAGCAGAGAATCAACAAAGAAACAGAATTAAATGAAGAGATGGACAGACTATGCCTCATGGTCATTTTCAGAGTTCTTCACCCCAAAAAACTGGAATACACATTCTTTTCAAATCCACACAGCACATACTCAAGACCATAAATCAACACAACACATACTCAAGACCACATATTAGGCCACAGAGATAGCATCAACAAATTCAAGAGCATTGAAATCATCCCAAGAATCTTCTCAGACAACAGTGAAGTAAAGCTAACATTTAACAACAAACAGAAAATTGTTAAAAGACACAAAATTTGGAAACTAGACAACATACTCCTTAAGAACCACTGGGTCAGAGAGTCACTCAAGCAAGAAATTCAAATGTTCCTGTAAATAAATGAAAATAAAGACACAAGCTATCAAAATATTTGGGACACAGCTAAAGCAGTATTGAGAGGGAAACTCATAGCCATACAATCACATATTAAACAACAAGAAAAAGCTCAAACAAACTACCTTACTGCACACCTTAATGAATTAGAGGAAGAGGAAGAAAGGAACCCTAAAGCAACCAAAAGGACAGAAATTACTAAAATTAGAGCAGAAATAAACAACATCGAAAATAAGAGAACCATACAAAAGATCAATGAAGCCAAATGTTGGTTCTTTGAAAAATTAAACAAGATTGACAAACCCCTAGTCAGACTCCCTAAAAAAATAAAGGGAGAAGACTCAAATTCATAGAATTGTTATGATATAGGAGATATCACAACTGAAACTGACACCACAGAAATCCAGAAAATCATGCAAAACTTCTGTGAAGAACTATACGCCACCAAGCTGGAAAATCTGGAAGAAATGTAAGAATTCTTAGAAACAAATGCCCTTCCAAAACTGAACCAAGAAGAACTACAAAACCTAAATACACCAATCACAGACAAAGAAATTGAAACCATTATTAAGAATCTCCCCAACAACAAAAGTCATGGACCAGATGGCTTCACAAATGAATTCTACAAAACATTCAGGAAACAGTAATACCCATACTTCAAAATCTTCTCTATAAGATCAAAGAAACAGGTACACTCCCTTCCACCTTCTATGAAGCCAACATCACCCTGATACCAAAAGCAGATAGAGATACAACAAAAAAAGGAAACTACAGACCAATATCTCTGATGAACACAGATGCCAAAATATTAAACAAGATCTTGGCCAACAGGATACAATAGTATATCAAAAAGATTGTTCATCATGATCAAGTGGGATTTATCCCAGGAATGCAAGGCTGGTTCAACATACATAAGTCTATCAATGTCAACGGAGGCAAGTTCTGTCCTAGAAATCAGAGGCAGGATAATCCATCAGAATTAAATGCTAAGGGGACAACTGAGCTAGTGTCGTAATCATATGCATTATGATTGATGGGATGGTCTGCTTAGGGAAAGCAAGCTGTCACCATACACTCTGCAGGTAGACAGGAAGATGGCTAGAGGCTCCAATGTGTTTGCATCCTGCACCAACATCTCCCTCCCTTCCTGAATGCAAAGGCCATAAAATGTAGTTGGATGCAGATGTGAGCACCTGGAGTATAATCCTTGTAGTCCCTGCATATCTCCAGAAGTGACTATAGAACTCAAGACCAGGAAGCTCTGGGTGCTCTCTCTCTCTCTCTCTCTCTCTCTCTCTCTCTCTCTCTCTTTCTCTCTCTCTGGGGTCTCTCTCTCTCTGGGCTCTCTCTCTCTCCCTCTCCCTCTCTCTCTCTATCTTCTCTCTCTCTCTCTCTCTCCATATATATATATGCATCTAAGGCATATACTTTCCTCTTTTTCTACTCCTACATTCTCTTAATAAATACTCATCTCTCTGAAACATTACTGAGTATCTCTCATGTGATTCTTTTCATGTAGAGATCAGTCTAGAACCCCTTCTGGTGGAGCTTAGAAGAGACTTTGGACCTGTTCTCTCTCACTCCCTGCAGCAGAATAATGTATCTCAGAGTTGAAGTGGGGAGTGGGGACCAAAAATACTTTCTCAGGAGGAAAAAACTTTTAGGAAATGGAGAGAGGGAGATAGTTTTATCAAAGCATAAGAAATGCATGTTCCTTCGGAAAGAATCAACTTCCCATGTTTGCTCTGAAATCCATCATTCACTCTCTTCTTTCCAGGTCCCTTGAATGATTTGTGTTCACAATGCTGGAAAGTGTCACTTCAACTTATATTCTGATAGATTATGTAGCTTCTGACTTTTAGCATGAAAGTCTATTTGGCCCTGTCCAGATTACTGACTGATACTATAGTCAAATCCTGCCTTCATTTGGCTAATTACTTCCCATCAATAACATTTTGCTGCATACACATACATATGTATCCAGAAACTGGTCTATCCACATTGTAGACCTCCCCCCACCCACAGCTACTGTTGATTGATCTTGCTGTCTTTTTTTTTTTTTTTGATTTATAAAAAAGGAAACACTAACAAAACCATAGGATAAGAGGGGTACAACTCACATAATTCCCACCTTATTTATAATTTTGTGCCACAGCAATGACTACATCTAGATTTTTGAAACCACTTTAGTCTTGTTCTGGTTATTCATATCTATTATACTCTTTCTGGTAGAGACGATCATTATCCTGATTATCTCTCAAAAATGACAGAGGATTAGAGAGAGGGCAGAAAAAAAAACTTACAAAATATCTACTTGAGGTAGAGTTAGGCTTCCTTCCTTGGGCAGACAATCTCACCAACATGTCTTGGAATCTCACCACTCTAGATCCCTACCCCACTAGGGAAAGGTAGAAACAGACTGGGGGTATGGATTGATCTGTCAGTGCCTAGGTCAGTGGAGAAGCAATTACAGAAGTCAGAACTACCACCTTCTACACCCCCAAAGTAATTTTTATCCATACTACCAGTGGGAGAGAAGTGATAGTGGGGAGATGGCCAGAGGGCTCTGAACCCCAATGCCATCAGGAACCAGAAAATGAGGAGGAAAAAGGGAGAAATATTTGGATGTAGTGATAGTTTTATGGGTGACTTGGGAAAGAAGAGAAGATGGGATCTTTAAAAAGAAAAGGGGTAAATATATATATATATATATATATATATATATATATATATATAAATACAGTTGTAGAAATAATTGTTAACCTTGGGAAAATTACAGTAGCTTACAATGGAGGGATCAGGGATCTAGAACTCTTATGGTGGGAATGGTGTGGAGTTGTACCCCTGTTAACTTGTAATTTTGTAAATCAATATTAAATCATTACCAAAAAAAAGACAAAGAAGTAGATTCAGGGAAGTGATTAAGTACCATGTTCCTCTTGTTGTGGCCATATGGCCTACAGTTTCCACATCATTCTGCACATCTGCAGCATTCTTGATCTTTCCTGACTGAGTTTCTAATAGTCAGTTTTTCCCTTGATAACTTTGGTCTGCCATAGACTGTCTTTGAACTGACTTCTACCAAATGAAGTCTTCACTAAAGTTCCTATCAGATAGCTTAGGAGAGGGCTCTTGTGGCAGACCATAGCCAGCAAACTCACCACTTTGGCAGAGGTCATGAGTAACTTCCAAAGAAAATACTCTGAAACTGAGCATGTTCCCCAGCCATACCTAGGACAAATTACTCTGGTAATCTGACTAAAAAGCCATTAATTTAGTGAACATATATGTTAAAGTGAGTCATATTTTAAGAAGCAAATTAAAGGGGTGCAAGGCAGCAGCATACCATGTTAAGCATACACACTACCATAGCAATGGGTTTGAGCCCTGGTACCCCACTTGCAGGGTGGGAAGGCTTCATAAACAGTAATAAGGGCTGCAGGCATCTCTCATTTCTTCTCCCTTTCTAACTTCCCTGTCCTATCGAAATAAAAAAAGAATTAAGAAAAGAAAGAAAGAGAGGAAGAAAGAAAGGAAGAAAGGAAGGAAGGAAGGAAGGAAGGAAGGAAGAAATCTGGATCAGGGAAGAGAGTAGCTCCCAAATATGGGAAAGATATAAATATTATTGATTGTAAACCCCTGCGGCCCATATTCAACTTAGGATCTTTTTTTTTTTTTTTCCTGAGCCTGAAATCTGATATGCAGTTTGATCCTAATTATTGTCTGGGGAGATTATGTCTTGGCTGGCAGAAGGACCAGAAATCTGGATCAGGGAAGAGAGTAGCTCCCAAATATGGGAAAGGTGTATAAATATTGTTGATTGTAAACCCCATCGATTTGATGTGATTCTGGGGCTCATATTCAGTTTAGGAGCCTATGTGACCTCTGCATCCCTGTAGATCTGAGCTCACATTCTGGGGTCATGAGTAGGAATGCTCCAAGCTGCCCCAGTTTCAGAACCCATCTTCCTCGGGTGGAAGAAAGAGTATGTTGTCCAGCCTCCATTCTCTACCATGGTTGATCCGTGCTGAGGGCAAGGTCCCACGGAGTGGTCTATTGTGCTGTTCCTGATAGAGATGACCAGTTCGAGGTCTAGGCCCATCTTGTCTTTTTGGGAATATCAGGACTCCCCTACTAGGGCCCCAGCTGATGGGGTGGCCTGATAGTGACTGAGAGTCACTATTAAAGTATGCCAGTCTCTTCTCCTTATTCAGCTTTTGTAGTCCTTACTTTGATAAAGTTAGCTTTGGAGTGACTAAGGGAAGTGTAGTAGGATAGGTTAGGAGGTTATCTGGTCCTGTCTCCAGCCATGACATCAGTCCCTAGACAATAACTTGGGTCCACCTGCATATCAGATGTCAAGCTCAAAAACAAACAAACGAAACACTAGTATAGTCATGGATCCTTTGGAACATACCTACCTAAAATAGGCTTACTAACTATTTACAAAACAGAGAGGCCCAACTCTTTACCTGCTCTAATCCAGCCTTTAGGTTCATGATTACTCAACAATTTGTTTGGCTCTTCTTTCAGCCACCAGGTTCTAGATGCTACCATGATGCCAACCAGACTTCCCTGGGCAGGTGACCACACCAATGTGTCCTGGAGCTCTGCTTCCTCAGAGCCCTGCCCCACTAGGGAATGAAAGAGACAGGCTGGGAGCATGGATCCACCTGGAAATGTCCATGTTCAATGGGGAAGCAATGACAGAAGCCAAACACTCCACCTTCTGCACCCCATAATGACCATGGGTCCATACTCCCAGAGGGATAAAGAATAAGAAAGCTATCAGGGGAGGCCATGGGATACGGAGTTCTGAGGGTGGGAATTGTGTGGAGTTGTACCCCCCTTATCCTATGGTTTTTGTCAGTGTTTCCTTTTGATAAGTAACAATTATTAAAAAAAAGAAGAAAGAAAGAAAGAAAGAAAGAAAGAAAGAAAGAAAGAAAGAAAGAAGTGTAGCCAGGAGCAATGGATTTGACTTGCTGGCACTGAGCCCCAGTGATATTCTGGCAAACGCTAGAAGAAGCCGCAGTGATATTCCTGGTGTCCATTAAAGAAGTAAATAAATAGTGGTCCGGAAGGTGGTACAGTGGATAAAGCACTGGACTCTCAAGGGTTAAGTCCTGAGTTTGGTCCTGGGCAGCACATGTACCAGAGTGATGTCTGGTTCTTTTTCTCTCCTATCTTTCTCATGAATAAATAAATAAATAATTTTTAAAAGAAGTGTTGCTGAGGACTTATTCTGATGCAGTCTCCGCCCCCAGGTTTTTCTATGCTCCGCTAAATCCTAGAGTGCCCCCTTTCAACCAATCCTGGCTCCGCCCCCAGGTTTTTCTATGCTCCGCTAAATCCTAGAGTGCCCCCTTTCAACCAATCCTGGCTCCGCCCCCAGGTTTTTCTATGCCCCGCTAAATCCTAGAGTGCCCCCTTTCAACCAATCCTGGCCCTACACGTCACCCCTGGTTGTCGCCCAATAAAAAGCCCCCTCACCCCTCCCCTCTCTCTCTCTGGGCTCTCGGCTCTCCCTCTCTGAGGTCTCGCTCCCTGCTCTCCCCCTGTGGTCGGCCATTGCTGGCTGGCTCCACGTGGTCTGAAGGGGCTCAAACTGGGATCCTCAAGCCAGTTCTTGCTAAACCCGCTGCGCCACCACCCGATTCCCAGGAACTATCTTTTAACATAAACTCTATGGCCATGCCAATAGCAACCTTGAGGGCACATGTGGCTCCCCACATGTCCCCCTGTCTTATATAATGTTTTGATGTTTGGCGGACTTTGTTTTGTGGCAGGGTGGACTGTGTCTGTCTTAGGTTGGGGATCAGCCTTCCGTCTTACCCGTCATTGGAACACCTGGTCATTTTTGCCCAGTAGTACCAGATGCCCTGTCTTAGGTTGACTGGATAGCGCTAGTTTCCTCTTACCCGTCATTGGCTAGCCAGCCCTCTACATGGTGGACGTTCTGATGGAGGGGGGCAAATCCTCCACAGCAACTCAATATTCTGCCATGTCCAGCCTATGATAGTGACTTTGTATAGGTTGCATCTTTATGGCATCAATCTGTTGCTGCAAAATGCCATGAGCTTGTTAAGAATTATAGGACTGTGGTCCGGGAGGTGATGCAGTGACTAAAGCCTTGGACTCTTAAGCATGAGGTCCTGAGTTCGATCTCTGGCAGCACATGTACCAGAGTGAGTCTGGTTCTTTCTCTCTTTCTCACTAATAAATAAATTTAAAATATTGAAAAAAAAGAATTATAGGACCTATTGTGAGCAGAAGAAGTAAAACAAGCTAGGGTCTCACAACTAAGGGTATACAGGTAAGGAAGGGGGAATGTATCCATTGATATGAAGAGGTAGGAGCATATCTCAAGTCTAAGGGAAGCAGTCAGTGAATGTGATGTCCAGGGGAACAGTCATTTGTCTTTGGGGGTAGTAAAGGATGTCCGTGGCATGGGTGATGTTATAAAGAGAAACATCTTTAAATTGTTGGCTGACAAAGGCAGGCCTATGGTGGCAAGACAAGATACACCAGTTAAGTTTACAAGAATATGTGAATGTTGATAATTCACATAAGTTGGATATGGAGGAACTTTTTACAGTTTAATACCTTACCGTATGAACAGATGATTCCTCATATGAAGGCTTGATAGCTGTAATCACTTACTTGTGAAAAACAATAAAACTTGTAACAAGTTAGAGGTTTACTATAATTGACTTTGGACTATAAGCAGACTCAGGTTACTTAGAGAGTTAATGCATGTTAGTAACAATGGTTTTAACATTTAGAGTACTTCTGAGCAGATGGGTCATACAAAAAATTTTTGGTCATTCAGCACACTCACTCACAAAACACAACTGGCCATTCATAACATAAGACATTCAGGGAAGGGGTAGGAGAGAGGGCTCTGTGAGCCAACTTTTGTAGGTTCTGCCATGCCATATTATGGATCCTGGGATGTATCCTGCAAAGAAGTAAATAAATAAAGACCAAATTAAGTACTACAAAGTGACAAAAAGTATTGCTGAATATTCAGAGCTATGTGATCAAGATTAACTAGGTAGGAGAGGTTGACAGAGAATTATACATTAGGGAGTCAGGTGGCAGTGCAGCGGGCTAAGCGCATGTGCCAAGGACCGGCATAAGGATCCCAGTTAGAGCCTCTGGCTGCCCACCTGCAGAGGAGTCTCTTCACTGCAGGTGTCTTTCTCTCTCCCTTCTCTGTCTTCCCCTCCTCTTTCTCCATTTCTGTCTGTCCTATACAAGGACAGGAATAACAACAACAACAATAATAACCACAACAATGATAAAACAACAAGGGTGACAAAAGGGGAAAAAAATGGTCTCCAGGAGCAGTGGATTCATGATGCAGGCACTGAGCCCTGGCAATAACCCTGGAGGCAAAAAAAAAAAAAAAAGAATTATACATTAAAGGGAGGCTGGGAATTAATAAAGGGTGGAAAACATGGATAAACTGGGTTTGATGATTCAATTAATGTATATGATTAGGATGTATCTGGTAAGAAGCCCTTTTTAGGGGCCAGGTGGTGGAGCACATGCACAAGGACCCAGGTCCAAGCCCTGGGCTCTCACCTGCAGGGGGAAAGCTTCACAAGTGGTGAAACAGTGCTGAAGATATCTCTCTGTCTCTACTCAAATAAATAAATAAACTTAAAAAAGACCTTTTAATTTATTTAGAACAACATATTTCTTTTTTATTTTTTATTGTCTTTATTTATTGCATAGAGACAGCCAGAAATTGAGAGGAAGAGGTTGTGATATAGAGGGAGAGAGACAGAGAGACCCTAAAGCACTGCTCACCACTCGCAAAGCTTTCCCTCTGCAAGTGGGGACCAGGGGACTTGAATATGGGTCCTTGTACATTGTAACATGTGTGTTCAACCGGGTTTGCCATCCCTCAGCCCCAGAACAACATACCTCTAATCCAGGGTTTTGTACTCTTATTAAATCTTCGTTAAAGAACAAATCATCATTGATTAAGCTTCCTTTATTGAAAGAATAGAAAAGCTTACAAGATTATGTAGAGAAAATTGAATCTGATATGGGCAAGAAGACACATTTTATCTCAACCTTCTGTCTTCCAAGGGCGGGGTGCAACTGCCTGTGGGGGAGTGAGTCCCTCAAATCTCCTGATAACTTTTCTCTGAGAACCTTGGAGCTTCTCTAGGATGCACTCAGTAGCAGTCTGTGGGAAATCATGGCACAGAGCAAGTGAAGAATGATAGGCAGTACTGGCATCTTGCTACCCCAAAGGAGGACCAGTCAGGAATGCAGGCACAGATGGGAGTCTAAATATTCACACAGATGCTGGCAGCAGTGAATTTAGTAAAAATGAAGATGTCAGACTGGGTTCAAATTAAGCTCCAACATTTACTAAGGTAGGTTTTGGCACACTGGTATATGTCTCTCTGTCTTCTGTCCCTTCAGTTATAAAATCTGTGATAGTATATGATTAAAGTCATTTTATTGGGGAAATATTGGTTGATACATGGATGTAATAGTTTCTTTCTGTGATAGGTGTCTGCACACAATTCCTCATTTAATTATGTCCTTTCTCCATGATCACACACTAAATCCCTAATACCCTCTCTTAGTAATGGCAGGTGGGAGGAAGGTAACAATTTTCTATCATAGTACTTGGAATTATTTTTTATTATTATTGATTAATTATATGTACAATGCCAGGTACTGTGACAGGCACAATGGATTTACAATAAATGGTAGTTATTATTGTTATTACTTAAAATGACTAAAAACAGATCAGGTTAGAGCATACATTTTATTATGCATGAGGACCAGGGTTTGAATCCCCATCTGCCACATGGGGATAACATGAAAAGGAGAAGATTCACAGGAGGTGAATAAAAGAAAAAAATGTGGTGTTTCTCTTCTTTCTCTTTCTGTTCTTTTTTCCCCTTCTCTGCCTTTTACCCTCTATCTAAAACAAAGAAGCAAACAGTATATATAGAGAGAGCTATGGAAAGGTAGAAAGCCCTAGTGAAGCCCTGGAAGCAAAGACAAAAAAACCAAACAAATAAACAAACAAAAATTTCTGAAAGAAACAAGTAGAAAATAAGACTGCGATAAAACTTGGCATACTTCTATGCATACGAAAAGAAATTCTCAGGTGGCGCAAAGCACAAGGACCGGCATAAGGATCCCAGTTCGAACCCTGACTCCCCACCTGCAGGGGAGTCCCTTCACAGGTGGTGAAGCAGGTCTGCAGGTGTCTATCTTTCTCTCCTCCTCTCTGTCTTCCCCTTCTCTCTCCATTTCTCTCTGTCCTATCCAACAACGACAACAACAATAATAACTACAACAATAAAACAACAAGGGCAACAAAAGGGAATAAATAAATAAATAAAATAAAATATTAAAAAAAAAAAAGAAATTCTTTCAGTTTCCAGTATATGTTGGTAAACTTGGTTGACATATACTTCTTACATAAAACGAGTCAAGGAACTACAAGTATCTGGAGGTATTTTTCTAGATCATTTGGGGGAAATCACACTAATTCTGCAGCTTTCAAAACTTGCTGCAATTTTTTTTTCTCTGAGTTTTTTTTATTTCCCTCCCAGCAATTTTTCTCTTTAGGTTTTGTAAACTTAAAGCTCACTTTCCTAGACACTACCTGAAGGATTTCAGAGATCCCTTTAGACCTGACTTTTCCTTTCACCAGGAATATAAGGTTCACTGATTTTGCCTCTCTTTCCTCACTCTTTCTAAGACAGTTTTAAGTCCTACAAATCAAAGCTTAAGGACAAAATTTAAACATATCCTAAATGGATTCTACAACAACTTTCTCTATACTAGCCCATCTCCCCATCCTAATCCCTAAATCACAAATCCAAAAATGTTAGAATGTTAGTACCAAGCGTCTTTTTTTTTTTAAATTTATTTTCTTTTGTTGCCCTTGCTGGCCAGTGTTCTTTTTTACTGTCTCTAAATTCCCATCAAAGTTATAAGCAAAATTGTAAGAACATAAGTTGCAAGCATAATAGCAATCTATCTCTTCCCCATCAAGTAGTAATGATATTATCTCACAATACTATAATACCCTTATAGTGCTCAAGAAATTTAAGATTGAGAAAAAAATATCTATAGTATACTATGCAACGAATAATAAGAGAAAACTCATTATCTTCAAATATATATATTAAAAAGAAGAATTATCATAGCATAACTAACGGTATAATACAGGTCCATGAAGGATGATAAATGACATAGTGGGGGTTGTATTGTTAAATGGGAAACTGGGGAATGTTATGCATGTACAAACTATTGTATTTACTGTTGAATGTAAAACATTAATTCCCCAATAAAGAAATACATTTTAAAAAAAGATTTGAATGTAGAAACTAGAACCATAAACTACCTAGAAAGAATACAGACAATAACCCCTTGACATCATTTTAGCAATGCTTGTGTGGACTTGTTGCCAATGGCAAGAGAAACAAACAGGACTACATCAAACTGGAAGCTTCTTCACACAGAAAGAGATTGCCCTAAAAACAAAAAGACAGCCTACTGAATGGGAGAAGGTCCTTACAGATCATATAACAAGATCATTAGCAAAATATTGAAATGTCGGAAAAGTCATGATTTTTCAGTAATGTGTCATGACCTTTTTTTTTTTTTGACAACCCAATACAGGCAGCAGCAAAAGTGCTAGAAAAGCTGATTTTTAAAAGGACAAAGGCCCTGTGGAGAGCAGTCTGGAGAATGCTCAGAAGGCTAGAAGTGGATCTACTCTGGGACCCTACAATTCCTCTCCTGGGGATATATCCTAAGGAACCTAACACATCCATCCAAAAAGATCTGTGTATATCTATGTTCTTAGCAGCACAATTTGTAATAGTCAAAACCTGGAAGCAACCCAGGTGTCCAAGAACAGATGAGTGGCTAAGCAAGTTGTGGTCTATATACACAATGGAATACTACTCAGCTATTAAAAATGGTGAATTCACCTTCTTTACCCCATCTTGGATGAAATTATGTTAAGTGAGATAAGTCAGAAACAAAAGGATGAATATGAGATGATCTCACTCACAGTCAGAAGTTGAAAAACAAGACCAGAAAGGAAAACACAAAGCAGAACTTGGACTGAAGTTGGTGTATTGCACCAAAATAAAAGACTCTGGGGTGGGGGTGGGGAGGATTCAGGTCCTGGAACATGATAGCAGAGGAGGACCTAGTGGGGGTTGTATTGTTATGTGGAAATGTTATGCATGTACAAACTACTGTATTTTACTGTCGACTGTAAACCATTAATCCCTCCAATAAAGAAATTAAAAAAAAATAACGGTATAACATTAAGAGTGTTAATCTAGTGCCAAGCTATTTGGGAGTGTGTACTGGAAAGGAAGTTATGCTTAATTTTCATAAAAATGTGTCACTCTGAGTACAAAGCTATTCCTGAGGATTATCAGGATTTATAAGGCAATTGATTTTTTTAGTATTTTTTTATTCCCTTTTGTTACCCTTGTTGTTTTACTGTAGTTATTATTGTTATAGTTGCTGGATAGGATAGAGAGAAATGGAGAGAGGAGGGGAAGACAGAGAGTGGGAGAGAAAGATAGACACCTACAGACCTGCTTCACCGCCTATGAAGCTACTCCCCTGAAGGTGGGGAGCCTGGGGCTCAAACTGGGATCCTTTAGCAGGCCTTGTGCTTTGCACTAGGTGCGCTCAAACCTCTGAGCTACCGCCCGACTCCCAATAAGGCAAAATTTTAACAAGAATATAAGAATTTTTATAGCTAAATAAATATTTTCTACTTTTGTCAAATATTTGTTTTGGCTGCCATGACTGTTTTAGCCATATCTAATAATGTTAGCATAAACCCCATGTAACCTTGTTTTATAAGTTTTTCTCTGCCATTATGATCTCATAGCAAAAGATGATTTTATTGTAGGCAAAAACAAACAAAATAAGCCTGCAAACTACTTTTCTGATCTTTTAACAACACATTAATTTTCTATTGTTGTAACATAATTCTTGTAATGCTATATAATATTTTCAACGATATTACTATTTTAATATGTAAGTTTTTCACTAAAAATCTTTGAATAAAATTAATAGTATCCCAATTCTCAGAAAAATTTGTCTGTCTTATGAAGTTTTTTTTTTATATACCTTGATACTTGTCCAGGAAAATGATTTCTCACCAGTATATACTGACTAGGAAAGCTATTTAAATTTTCTTGGAAATTGTTATATTGTGATTTACAATTCAAAAAGAAATACACACACAAATATATTTGAATTTCCTTCCTGTTTCTAATAAAGAACTCCTAAGACCCTGGAAATTTCCTAAGTGAAGAAATTCCAAGAAGAGATGTCCTCTGTTATGTTAATGAGATGATATCTGGAAATCACTTTAGGAGGTAGGCTTTTTGCTTTAGAAGTCAATTATGTAATTAGCAAGTTTAAGCTTTCTGTACCACACCTTGAGTTCCACTTCCCTCCAGGAAGTTAGTTATGTTCCTGTAACAGTATCCATAAAAACTGCAAAGGACAAGTTTTAGAAAGCTCCCCTATTGATTAGAACACTGGGTATAGAATAGTAGACCTGGATAGGGCAAGGGAGTTCTATACCATTTATCCTTACCATGCGCTGTGAATCACTTCTTTCTTTCTAAATCTCAGTACTGCTTTCACAATAAACAGGTGAACTAGGTAGTAAATGGATCTCCTATGTTCTGTGAGTCACTCTAATTACTTAATTAAACTCAAAGAGGGTGTCCTGGGAATCTCTGACTTATAGGTCAGAAATACAGATTATGACTGACATCAGAAGAAGGGAGATAGTCTTGTATTACTAAACCCTTAAGCAAGGGAACCTAGTGCTCTTCTAGTAGGTAGAGTTCAAACTAAACTGAATTGAGTTGCATTTTTCAACAACCTTGTTCAAGAATCATTTAGTGAGTAGAGAAGACAAGCACTTCCCTTCCATAATGGAGCATACATTTCAGCAGTAATGAAGTGGATACGGTAGAGAGAATGTTGAAAATAATAGGAAGGAAACTAACTTAAACACTGTGATTTCACTTTGTAAGACTGAGTCATATAGTGAGTGTAGGGGGATGAAGGTGTAGCTAACTGGGGCCTTTTCTCAGTTCCCTCCCATGGGGTTCTAGACTGGCTTCTATAGGAAGAATCACAAAAGAACCAGTCATGTTCCAGGGAGATGAGCATTTATTGGGAGAAGGTAAGGACAGAAAAGGAGAAGGAAATATAATCTGTATAGGCATGTATAGGCATCTTCCAGACTTTATAGTCCTTTCAGAGGGAGGGCAGGGACCTCAGGGGATATGCTTCAGCTTTCATCTTCAGGGGCTCCATCTGTATTTTATGGCCTTTGCTGTCAGGTAGGGAGGAAGTGCTGGTCCATTAGGAAGGCTCTCCGGAGCTTCCTCTGGTCCCTTCTCCTGGCTTCCTGAAGGCTGCAGAGGGAGGGATGCTGCTTTTCTGAAACTGACCTCCATCATTTCCCCTCTCTGGAAGTGAGGTATAGAAGGAAGGAGACTTGGCTTCTACAACTACTTCCTGCTGAAAGGGTTGATTCATACTTCCCAGCTGTCTGTCCCTGATCTTTCCCTAGGAGGGTAGGGCTCTAGAAAGATGAGATTTCTGGACATGTGGTCATCCACTCAGGGAGGCCAGGCTGGGGTCATGGTAGCATCTGGAATTTGATGGCTGAAAGGCAGTAAGGTACACGAATGTTTAATAAATGGATGGCGAAATAATGGGATTAGAGCTAATAAGAAATTGGGGGCCAGGAGGTGGTGTACCTGGTTGAGCGCATGTTACAATGCACAAAGACCCAGGTTCAAGTCCTTAGTCCCCACCTGCAGGGGAAAACTTCACAAGCGGTGAAGCAATGTTGCAGGTGTCTTTCTGTCTCTTCCTCTCTATCCCCCCTTCCCTCATGATTTCTGGCTGTCTCGATCCAATAAATAGAATGAAAAAATTAAGAAAAAAGAATAAGAAACCTAGGCTGAGAGGAAGATAGGATGTCTACTTATTGAGCTCAACACAGTGAGCGTTTCTGATGTGCTCTCAAGTCTAGTTGAAACTGCCTAAACCCAGAGCACAGGATTGACAGCAAGTCCTTGTTCCTTGGCTATAGCTAAGGAAAAGAAAGGACAAAGAAGGGCACAGGGTCACTTTTGTGAATTTCAGGAAAGCATCACTCTAACAATCAAAAGTTCAATGTTCACTAGCAGTATAAAGCCAAATTAATTGGCAATATCTTCTTTAATATCTTTTAATATCTTCTTCAATATCTTTTATTTCTTTATTGGGGAATTAATATTTTATATTCAACAGTAAATACAATAGTTTGTACAAGCATAACATTCCCCAGTTTCCCATTTAACAATACAACCCCCACTATGTCATTTATCATCCTTCATGGACCTGTATTCTCTCCACCCCCCGCACCCCAGAGTCTTTTACTTTGGTGCAATACACCAATTCCATTTCAGGTTCTACTTGTGTTTTCTTTTCTGATCTTATTTTTCAACTTCTGCCTGAGAGTGAGATCATCCCATATTCATCCTTCATCTTCTTCTTCTATTCATATTGGGGAGTTTACCTTGGAAGTAAAAGCAGTTGAGATAAAACCTATAATGTGAAAAGAAAAATAATAATCTAGAGTCAAGATAAAAAGGCAAAAAGTAGTAATGCCTTTGCTTTCTTCATAATCTTAACACTGTAACAGTGTTTGGTAGAGTAAATGACAATTTTGGATCTGTTCATAAAAATGCATCACTTTACAGAGAAATGCAAATAAAAGCAACAATGATGTAACACTTTCCACCCCTGACACTGTCATACATTAGATAGGACAGTAACAACAAATGTTGGAGAGGATGTGGGGAAAAAGGAATACTTCTGCCTGGTGTTGGGAGTGTAACTTAGTCCAAGCCTTGTGGAAAAATAGTCTGGAGATTTCTCAGAGTACCAAAAATGGACCTATCCTATGTCATACAGCAATTCTGAACTTTATAGAGTTTTTTTTTTACAGTGCATTTTTTATAAAAAAAAATTTATATTTATTTTCCCTTTTGTTGCCCTTGTTGTGTTTCATTGTTGTAGTAGTTATTATTGTTGTTGATGTTGTCTTTGTTAGACAGGACAGAGAGAAATCGAGAAAGGAGGGAAGACATAGAGGGGGAGAGAAAGATAGACACCTGTAGACCTGCTTCACCTCCTGTGAAGCGACTTCCCTGCAGGTGGGGAGCTTGGGGCTGGAACTGGGATCCTTAAGCGGGTCCTGGCGCTTTGTGCCACGTGTGCTTAACCCGCTGAGCCACCGCCGGACTCCCCACCATCTTTTTAAAAAATAATTTTTAATCATTATTTATTGGATAGTGACATCCAAAAATTAAAAGGGCAGGGGGAGATAAAGAGACACCTACAGACCTATTTCACCACTTGCAAAGCTTTCCCCCTGCAGGTGGGGACTGAGGGCTTGAACCCAGGTCCTTGTGCATTGCAATTTGTCAGCTTAACTAGGTGTGCCATCACCCAGCCCCTTTCCAATAGTCTTTAAAACTTAACATGAAGGAAAAATTTTCTATTACAGTTTATAGAGATAAAGAGATTAGGAACAATAATCATATTATCTGAACAGTTAAAAAGGACAATGTTGAAATACAGAAGTAATACAGTTACTGATATAGTAAAATTTTCACATTAAATATTACCATATACAATAATGTATTTATAACTTTGCTGATAATATTAATAAATTGTATTTCTTTTTATTGATCAAGTCATTATTTTTGAAATACTGGTTGATCTTAGAGATGTATTTGGCAATTGTGTAACCCTGGCCAGGTGTTAAATATAAAATAATTCTAGTGTCTAAGAAAATAAATAACTCTCAGCTCTCAGGAGTCAGCCAGTAGCGCAGCAGGTTAAGTGCACTTGGCGCAAAATGCAAGGATGGGTGTAGGGATCCCAGTTGGAGCCCCGGGCTCCCCACCTGCCTCTGTCTTCCCCTCCTCTCTGTCTTCCCCTCTCTGTCTTCCCCTCCTCTCTCCATTTCTCTCTGTCCTATCCAACAAGGACGACATCGATAACAACAATAATAACTACAACAATAAAGCAAGGGCAACAAAAGAAAAAAATGAATATTAAAAAAAAGAAAAGAAATTACTCTCAAAAGGAGAGTGATACCTATGACGTCAGAACTTTACTTAATTTGGTTGTAACATACCCATTAGAACCATGCAAGTATGAACTTGTCTAAGATCTTATAATAATCTCCACTTACTTGATCTTTGGGGGTATGAAAAAGATAGGAATATTCCAAGGGATTTGTGAAGTATTACTATGCCCTGCTGATAGCTGTTCTTGTACTAATTTTTTTTTTTTTTTTTTTGGTCCTGGGATCCAATGGAGTTGGTGTGGAGAGAGACTAACAGTGGCTCTTAGCATAAATCTAAATAAATTCCTATATACACATCCCTATGTTGAAGTAGGTCTTTCATATATAAAGTGACAGTGAGGTTTAATATATGGGGCAGAATTGTAGCCTGATATACTTTAGGGTCTACACACTATAACATATCTTTCACTCTGTTTAGGGATTTGAGAGTCTCCAAGACCTACGAATGAGAGATGACATAATTTCCAGAACGAAGGTCAATCTTTAGTGGATATCAAAGTTAAGTCTTCTCTAGAGTCAATCAGTAGAAGACCTTTTAGATAAATATTAGTGGCCCAATACACATTTGTACTCCCCAAATTACCATCATCCCTCTCTCTCACAGTTGCCTGTCTATAAAAATAGAAATAATACTAATTGTGCTAACCTTGTTTTTGCCAGCAAGTGACAAAACCTTTGATCATAATCCAAATTTTTTTTTTAACCAAAATCTTAATCTGCCTTTTAGAATCAGGGTCTGTTAATCCTAGAAGGACTTGAATGCCCTTGATGGAATAGCTAGTTTGGTCTAAAATGAGTCCTACATAGCGTTCCCGAGGCAGTCTTCAAGCTGTAGTTGGTATTACTTCTCCATTTTCTTGCCCCTTAAAAATACAGTTTTCAGTTGTAGTTAAACCTAATCCTAAACTTTCAAAACTAGTAGCCTCAGTAGCTTTCTCTGAGAAACTAAAAATGGGCTGGCTGGAACTATTGCCTAAATCACAGTCTCTGGCTTCTTGGAGAAAATATTGACAGTCTAAGTTTGACTCCCTCTTTTACTTGGGACCAGGGAGCTAGAGACACATTTCCTATTTCTAGATAGGGATTTAACTTTAGATATGTACTGATTAAACTAATGAAATCCTTTTTGGCATGTTGGATATTTTTGTTTTGTCTTGGCACATATAACTTAATAACTCTTAATAATTCATCTAATTGCTAGTATACTATCTTGCATCCTGCTGACTTTAAAAGGTTTTGTAACTGGGGGTCGGGCGGTGGTGCAGTGGGTTAAGCGCATGTGGCACAAAGCGCAGGGACAGGCTTAAGGATCCCGGTTCGAGCCCCCGGCTCCCCACCAGCAGGGGAGTCGCTTCACAGGCGGTGAAGCAGGTCTGCAGGTGTCTATCTTTCTCTCCCCTTCTCTGTCTTCCCCTCCTCTCTCCATTTCTCTCTGTCCTATCCAACAACGAATTGCGTCAACAAGGGCAATAATAATAACCACAACGAAGCTACAACAAGGGCAACAAAAAGGGGGAAAAAATGGCCTCCAGGAGCGGTGGATTCATGGTGCAGGCACGGAGCCCAGCAATAACCCTGGAGGAGGAAAAAAAAAAAAGGTTTTGTAACTGAGAACAATGAGTTCTTTGTTCTTTGGTTAGCTTACTGCCCATTAATGACTAAAAGTGGAAGTGAGAGGGTAAAGGGAACATGACAATGGTAGAAAAAGGGATTATTAAAGAGTACTAGCCAACAGGGTTACCAGTTTTATTATTGTTTTTTTTTAGAGAATCTGTGTTTATCTTCTTCCAACACTCTGACTGGTTGCTGGGGTTTGGGCAGAAGGCCAAGAACCTTTGAAATAATATCAGAATGTTGCCCTTGTCAGAGGTCTACAGTTGCTCTTGTTCATGTCAAATCCCACTAGAAAAAAAGAAAAGAAGAGAAAGGGGAGTCGGGCTGTAGCGCAGCAGGTTAAGGGCATGTGGTGCAAAGCACAAGGACCGCCATAAAGATCCTGGCTCAAGCCCCGGCTCCCCACCTGCAGGGGAGTCGCTTCACAGGTGGTGAAGCAGGTCTGCAGGTGTCTCTCTTTCTCTCCCCCCTCTGTCTTTCCCTCCTCTCTCCATTTCTCTCTGTCCTATCTAACAATGATGACAATAATAGTAACTATGACAACAATGAAAGACAACAAGGGCAACCAAAGGGAAAATAAATAACTATAAAAAAATTAAAAAAAAAAAAAGAAAAGAAGAAACAGAGTAAAACCTCTAGGTGATGGCCTAGTAAAACCTCTTGTAGGTGTGACAGATTACTCTAACCACCTATTTTCCTCACCAGAATGAAGTGGATGGTGGCATTAAAGGCCTCTGTGCTGATTGTCCTCCACCTCAAAGAGGGGCACCAAGGTGCCTTGCTGGTACAGGACTGGTCACACAGGACCCAAAGACTCACTCAAAGAGAAGTTAATTGTTCTGAGAGGTCTAGTGGTGTGTTTGTTGAATGTACAGCCCTTGTAGAAGGGAGAATGATCAATAGAGCACGCCCTTTAGGGCAAGAACCCGTTTATTTGTAAATTTTACAATGCATTGGAAGATTCCAGGCTTCAAAGGAGCTGATTCAGCAGGAAGCAGGCCAAACAGTCACATATGGGTAAACAGCTTTGGGATTTGGAGAGGGGCAATTAAACCTGTAAACATTCTAAATCTAAATTCAGCATCTAAATGACTACCTGCTTCAGTAAGTTACTGATTTTCCCTTTAACATATCAAGAGTCAACTTAATCCAGGGATCTTTATGTCCTGGAAGCCTTTGTGCATTGACCCTCCAGTGCTTGAGAAGTTTGCAGATAGCTTACTGAGTTCAGCGCTCTTCAGGTACTGAGTTAGATATTAGGTACAAATAAAGTCTGAAACCAGTGGTTTAGTGATACGACCAGTCAGGTCAGCTCCATTCATTTTATATACTGTGTTACAAGAATTTTTGTTGCACACATTTTCACCTCTTAACTAATTGGTGAAAATGTGATTTGTGTTCACTGACACAGTCAATGATGAAATCATTGGTTAACAGTTTTGGTTTCAACTGGTGCACGTTATATTAAGTAGTGAGAATACATCAATTTGTATTGTTTTAATGCATAATCATTTCCCCACTACCAAAAGCAAAAGTCAGCCAAGCTGCGATAAATATATAAAACTGATCTAGCTAATCACGACAGTCTTTGAGAGCAGTCTTTGCTAATTCTTTTATTAATTTAGCTGGTTCTCATGCTTTTATAAAATCTATAATGATACATTAGAAGTTGGAAGAAACAAGAAATAGGAAAATTTTTGAGTCATCGGAATCTCACTAGAAAGAAAATTCAGAGGCTGTTGAAGACTGAGTCTCAAGCACATTCAGGCATACCAGCACAGCAAGCTATTCTTAGACACCTGTGCCTCTGAGAACAAGCTGAAACAAGACCAGCTCACTATAGATCACCTAAGATTGGCATTCAATGAATACTTGCACAATTAATTTTTCAGCTTTCTCTGTGATTAAATTCTAGTTTTAGTCTACTGTGATATGAAAGGATACTTCATATGATTTCCATGGTACTGAATTAACAGAGATTTGTTCTGTAGGTACAAAAGTGGTCAATCCTTGAGAATGTTTTGTGAGTACTAGAGGAGAAAATACATTTGAGTATTTTGGATGTGCAAAGTCCTATAAATGTCTGTTAATGAATTTCTCAATTTCTTGTTAATTGATATTATATCTGGCTGATGGCTACATTTGAGAGAGCAGACTATTAAGACCCACTACTAGGGTCAAGTGGCAGTGCAATTGGTAAAAGCACACACATTACATGCATAAGGACCCAGTTTAAACCCCTTGGTCCTTCCTGCAGGGAGAAAACTATCCAAGAATTGGAGCAGGCTGCAGTTCTCTCTTTCTCTCTCTCTCTCTTCATCCCTCTCTCTCCTTCCCCATCTCTCTCTCCTTCTATTTGCCTCTATAATAATTAAATATTTTTTGAAATTTTTATATTTATCTATTTATTTTCCTTTTTGCTGCCATTGTTCTTTATTGTTGTAGTTATTGTTGTTACTGATGTCATCATTGTTAGATAAGCCAGAGAGAAATGGAGACAGGAGGGGAAATGGAGACAGGAGGGGAAGACAGAGTAGTGGAGAGAAAGATCGATCAACACCTCCAGACTTGTTTCACTGCCTGTGAAGCAACTCCCCAGCAGGTGGGGAGCCAGGGCTCGAACCGGGATACTTATGCTGGTCTTTGTGCTTCGTGCCATGTGCACTTAACCCACTCTGCTACAGCCGGTCTCCTCAACAAATAATTTTTTTATTTATAAAAAGGAAACACTGACAAAAGCCATAGGATAAGAGAGTTATAACTCCATACATTTCCTACCACCAGAACTCCGTATCTCTCCTGATAGCTTTCTTATTCTTTATCCCTCTGGGAGTATGGACTCAAGGTCATTGTGGGGTGCAGAAGGTGGAAGGTCTGGCTTCTGTAATTGCTTCCTTGCTGAACATGGGCATTGCCAGGTAAATCCATACTCCCAGGCTGCCTCTCTCTTTCCCTAGAGGGGTGGGGCTCTGGGGAAGTGGCTCTCCAGGACATGTTGGTGGGGTCCTCTGCCCAGGGACGTCTGGTTGGCATCAAGGTAGCATCTGGAACCTGGTGGCTGAAAGAAGAGTTAATATATAAAGCCAAACAAATTGTTGAGTAATCATTTTTCTTTTTCTTTCTTTCTTTCTTTCTTTTTTTTTTTTTTTATAAAATAATGCCAAGGAAATGGAAATGAAAGCCAGACAGGGATGTACAGGATAAAGTAGACTAAAAAAGCATGATTACTAAATAGTATATATGATCCTGGACTGAAATTTGTGCCACAGGTTTCCAGTGTATTTTTTTTTTTTGCACAAGAGGATATTTTGATAATTAAATAATTACTAAAAAATCAATAATGCTAGTAGATTAATATACCTGCTAAGTTTCTAGTATTGATATTCAATTATTATTGTGTAAATCAATGTATTTGTTCATAGCACAAGCACACTGAAGTATTCAAGGTTAAAGTCTAAAGTGTGTAGGTAAAACATAAAAGGGTACTTTGTACTATAATAATAACCTCATATTGTTGTTTTTCTTCTGTTTGTTTCATTTGTCATAGTAGGGATTTAGTGCAGTATTTTTATGAAGAATGAACCCATAGTTTCACCAGTAGGATGGCCACTGATATTGCTATAAATAATTGACTAGACTGAGACTGGCCCATCATAATAAAGGAAGCTATTTTTAGCTGAAACTTGAGGGTATTTTCTTTTTTACTTTTCTTACTTTTCAACTAAGAAATCCTTTTTGACTCATATGAAAAGAGAACTATTTTCTCTGTTTTACAGGAAACAATTCTGAAGAATAACAAATGAAGTACTCAAAATGAACCAAATGTAAAGGGTGCAACATGGTCCTTAAAATTCCGTATCTGGAGCCTTCTTTTTCTGTTTTTCTTGTTATGAGAATATGTATATGTATATGTATATGTATATATAAATTTGTTCTTTCAATGTAGTTTTCCAACCTATTTTCTTATAATATTCAATATATATTGAAGGAAATTATTGATGGAGAAAGATTAGCTTATTTCCCAGAACCTACTTAAGGATTAATCTCTAGAGTGACTACCAGCAGAAATATCAAATAATGTACTTGACTTCTATAAACCTCAGATCCCTTGTCTATAAAATAAAATAATAAGTGAAAAAAGCAGTTGGTAGTGCCTGGTAGATATCCATCTTTCAATGACTATTAGAGATAATTGTTATTGTTGAGATAAAAGGCATATTTTGTTAGCTTTCTGTGTGCAGAGGTTTAAAATAGAATGCACTTTTGTTATGGCTATTGACTCTTTTTCTTCAAAATGAGTTAGACTCCAGTTACTACTGAAACATTTCCATATATTGGAAAATCTTTAAGAAATCTCTTATGTAAGTACAAAATGAAATATAATCATTTTGAGGTAAAGAGAGCAGGGGACATAGAGTGATTATTTTTAATGTTAAAGCAGAAATTTGAGAGCAATCTGACACTCTCTTTAGCTGTGACAAGCAAGTTGAGGAGAAAGAAATGAAATGATGTCTGAGATCTCACCATTTTGGTTCAATGAAAGACTGTGTGACTCAGTGGTTATGCTTTGCTCAAAATTTCAGCGAAGTTTGTAAGATTCCTGCCTTGGAGAAAAGCCTTATTTGATGTAAATAAAATATAGCCCGTGACTGAAAAGTATCAAACTTCTTGAATCAAGGGGTAGTGAAGTAAATACATGTAGACAATCACTCCATGAACTGTGGAAACTATAAACATAATTTGCTTCTTGTAGGTAAGTTTATCAGTTAAATTTTCCGAATAGGTGGAAATTTTTTCCATCAAAGGAAGTATGTTGAGCCTTGGGAATGGAAAGAATGGAAGAAAGGGTTATTTTTTTAATACAGAAGTTTCTATGCGAAAGAAACTATCACAGTGTAAGAATTATTACAACTAGCACTGACCATTTCCGGGAACAGATAACTAACAGAACCCTGTGATTAGAGGCATGATCTCATGAGGTAGACTTAGGTTCCAACATCTTATTTTATTTCTTATTAGATGTGGTATCTTGATAAGCTACTTACTGTTGGAATTTCCTCCTCTTTAAAATGAGGATAGAAATACGATGGGCCTCGATGGTGTTGGAAGAGGGTAAGTATGCATACACCACATAGAAAAGTGCCTGATGCAGCATATTTATATACATTAGTAATTGTTATTTAAAAAAAACAGGACAATAATTCCTTACTCCTTCATATATTTATAACATCCTAATTCTACTTTGCCGAAAATCATATCACATGTCCCCCTTTCCAAATTGCTTTACAGCCATACTAGCTTCCAAACATGATTGTCTTTTTACCAATAAAGTCTTATTTTTTTAATTCACCTCTTCCTGTGATTTTTTTTTTTGATGATGTAATAAGCACACTAAGCTCCAAATAATGTCCTTCTTGCTTCCCTTTTGAATTAAGTTCCATAGAGCAGGGTGGAGAAGAAGTCTTTAACACACTTCAGCTGACAGCCTCTCATCTATTTTAGATTCCTCCTTAACCTTGAAACATCGAAAGATTGGAAGGTGTATCTTTCTCCTGCCTTGGGCATATGAACTTTGAAAAAAGGGAGTTAATAACTCCATATTAACCTTCCACCTTAGGTAGCTGAAATCTTCAGATAATCAATTTATTTTCCCTTCCTTTAGAAAACAATCCCCAGAAATAGCCTGACGCTTCTTAGAGGGCATCTGCAGGATGTAGTTTTCACTTCCCACAGTGACAGCCTCTGAAACATGCTCTTGCGTTTGTTGGCTTTTCTTCCTCTTCCTCTCAATCTTTTCACTCTGTTCCTTGAGATTATCTCCCATAGGTACTATTTACACTCAGTTCTTTGTTCAGAGTCTGATTTTGAGAAAAAGTAAACTAAAGTATATAGACTATAAACAAATATATGTGAGTGAAAAAAATAAATGCTAAATAAACAAGTGAGATAATGGTGGAATAAGGAGCTTTTACATGTTCCACATGCTATGACTTATTACACTTTGGATTCGGTTACTTTTGCTGACTCCAGTGGAGAAAAATGGGTTCTGGAAATCTGAAAATTCACATTTAATTGGTTGGGTTTATTAGATACATAGAGCTGCTGGTGGCTTCCCTTTTCTCTCTCTTGTCTTATAGAGTGGTCATGTGTTTCTAAGTGAACTTCCTAGGCTCATGGTCCCTAGACTTGAAGCAGTTTGCTTTTGATAGGTATATAGGAATTGAAGCTCCAGGATATGGCCAAATTAGCCTTTGGCCAACTACAGCAAACCAAAAGTAATATATTTTTCACAGCTTGATTAGAAGATTGAATCTAAGACGGACAGGATTATTGTACCAGACTTCCAGAGAAGCAGCTGGAACATTATTCTCTAGCTTGCTCACTGCTGAGCATCTGCTCTGGTTCGTAGCATGTTTCTTCACTTCAATTTAGATCTGGCCTCCCCATCCCAAGTGTTTTTCTTATGCTAGAGTCCTCCATTTCCAACTGCTTCAAGTTGCTGGAACTGCTTTTCCCTCTGTTAACCTTTTATTTCAATGGGCATAATGCTGCTGTGGTCTTTGAAACTTACCACTACAAGTAAAAATTTTCTTAATTCTACTTTCTCTCAAAAATGACCAAAGGAGGCAAGGGGTAGATAGCATAATGGTATGCAAAGAGACTTTAATGCCTGAGGCTCCAAAGTCCCAGGTTCAATCCCCTGAATCACCATAAGCCAGAGCTGAGAAGTGCTCAGGTTAAAAAAAAAAAAAAAAAAAAAAAGATTAAAGGAAACTTGGGTTTGTGTGAGAATTGGGAAGGCACGTTTATACGTACCAGAAAGGGACAATCTGTTTGAAAATTCCCATTCCCCACTGCTCTCTGAATCAGCGAGATCATACAGGAGCTTGCCAAACAGTTCTATCTCTGGGAACTGTCTGAGGACTCCTCCATCAGAATCGCTGTTGGCTGGGAGTGGGTAGGTACGTGTATTCTACTTCACATTTATTTATTGATTAAGTAGCCAGAGGAGAGAGAATTAGGATATCAGTCCATCACATGCCAGGGATCCCACACGTGCAAGTACTGCATCCCATCACTGAACTTTATCTCCAGCTGCCAGGGATTTGAATTTTTAACAATCTCTTCAAATGATTTTTACTCATATCCACATTGGAGGATCATTTTAATATGTTCTTTTCCATAAACTTTCTATAATGTTTTCTCCTTTTTACCCACTGAGATGGTGGAAAGAACTCATTGAAATGTCTTATTACTTAGTACAGCTTTTGAGTGAAGCCAGAACTAAAGCAGATTTGCTATGCAAATTTCCTCATTAATACAAGGTCAAGGGGATAATTATTCATTTACTTTCCATGGTAGATGACCACAAAACTTCTTGTTTGTGGCATATTGGGCTGTCCTCCCCACCTCTTGTTCTCAGGGGGGTGAGCTGACTGGCACAAGCTAAAGTGGGCCGCTGTGTTGTGTTTAGAGCCCATCGTAGAGAGGGAGCACTCACCTAGTTCAGCTATTCTTGGTCCTATTTATTTACTTGAATTACCTGTAGAGATTAAAAATCACTAGTGCCCAGGACCTCCTTCCTAGATTTTCTGAATCAACTGGCTTGTAGTGGTGTCATATCAGTGCTTAGAATCCCCTCAACCTGACATATTCATTCCTATTTTTTTCAACTAAAGAAATTCTAATCCCCCAATCCAAAGCAATGCTAAATTCAGGTCCTTAGGAATTTAACGTCATAGTTCTCTACTTTAGTTAGCAATTCCTCCAGGTATCTTTAATACCTCCATCCAAGAGGAGGCAAAGAGGAGCATTTCATCATTTCTTACAGCTGAATAGTACTCCATTGTGCTGCAACTCTCTTACCCAATCATTTGTCACAGGGCATCTTGATTACTTCCACGTTTGAGCTATTAAAAATAGTTCTGCTAGGGGCCAGGTGGTGGCGAACCTGGTTAAGCGCATACATTACAGTGCATAAGGACCCAGGTTTGAGCCCCTGGTCCCCACCTGCAGGGGGAGAGCTTCATGAGAGGTGAAGCAGGTCTGCACTTTTCTCTCTGTCTCTTTCCCTCCTTATCTTCCCCACCCCACTCAATCTCTGGATATCTTTGTCCAATAAATAAAGATAATAAAAAATTAAAAAAAAAAAGAAAATAGTTCTGCTTTGGAATAGGCATATATAGATCTTGTGGGATAGGCACTTTCCTTTATGTGGATAAATTACTAGGAGAGGAACTGCAGGATCATAGGGTAGGCCCATTCCTAGTACTCTGAGGTATCTAGACTGTTTTCCACATTCCCATGGCAGTGCAGAAGGATAAAGTTTCCCTGCATCCTCATCAGCATTAGTTAATCTTAATGTATAGCATTCTTACAGCTATGTCTTGGCATCTTGTTGTGCTTATTTGCATTTATCTAATAATAAGTGAGTCGGAGCACTTTTTCATATGTCTGTTGATCAGAGATAACTTCTTCGGTGAAGATTCTTTCCATATCCTTTCCACAATTTTGTTTTTATTGCTACCAGGTTCATCTTCAGCTCCCAACAGCCAGTTTCTCTTTCTATTTTATTTCATAGAAGAGAGATAAATTGAGGGGGTGATGAGGTAGAGAAGGAGAGAGAAAGATAGACATCTGCAGACCTGCTTCACTGGCTTTTGAAGTGTCCTACCTGCAGTGGGAAGACTTGAACCTGGGTCCTTGAACATAATGTGAGCTTAAATAGGTGCTCTACAGCCTGGCCCCCACCTCATTCCTCATGGTGTTGTTTGGTTGCTGAGTTTTTGAGCTCTTTATGTACTTTGGTTATCAATCCTTTGCCCGATATAGGGGTGAAGGATAATACTGAGTGAAATAAGCCAGAAGGAGAGGTGACTAGTGAATGATCTTATTTATAGATGGAACTTAATAAGTAAGGAAAGAAATGTGAAAGACAGGATGAAGATTGGATTAAGGTGAGTCTATTACAAGAACAAGGACTGAGGCTGTGGAAAGCGGTGGGGATGAGTGGGCATTGAAGACCCAGTGCACAGTGGTGGAGGAGGACACAAGTTTGCGGTGGGAATGGTGTGCAGATATCTATCACAGAAAGGTACAAAACTGTACCACATAACAACTGTTTCATAAATCATTGTTTTCCTAATAAAACAGTTTTAAGTAAATTCAAAGCAAGTATTCATCAACTATTTTTTTTCTTACCAGTGTTCTTCCCATTAGGGTTTCATAACTGTAGTGTTCTGTCACTCCTTATGGGGTTTTTACTTTAAAAAAAAAAATATTTATTTATTCCTTTTTGTTGCCCTTGTTTTATTGTTGTAGTTATTATTGATGTCGTCCTCATTTGATAGGACAGAGAGAAATGGAGAGAGGAGGGGAAGGCAGAGAGGGGAGAGAAATATAGACACCTGGAGACCTGCTTCACTACTTGTGAAGTGACTCCCCTGCAGGTGGGGAGCGGGGGGGGGGGGGGCTCGAACTGTGATCCTTATGCTGGTCCTTGCGCTTTGCAGCACGTGCGCTTAACCTGCTGCGCTACCGCCTGACTCCCGGGTTTTCACTTTTATATATTTTTTACAAATGTTAGATAAGAGACAGAGGAAGAGAAGGAAAGAGAGAGAAAAATGGAGAGATACCATAGCACTCCACTCCTGAAATTTCCCTGTGCAGGCTGTCCTTTGTGGTGATCAGGGCACAATGACCGGTTTTTGTGCATTGGAAACTGTGCACTCTACCAGATGAGCTGGCTCCTTGCTCCTCAGAATCCACTGTACATATTTAGACAGAGTGATTTGTCTGTTGACTACAACTATAAACAATTTGAACTTGTGCCAAAGAGCCCCTCCAGAACCCCCATTATATTATATAATTTTATCTTCCTAACAGCATTATCAGCATTTGAAATTATCTAATTTATTTCCCTGCTTATAGTTTTTTTTTTTCCTACTAGTTTCACTATAAGACCTTTGGCTATAAGGTATTTTTGTACATCTTGTGAATAATTTTTAGTTCCAAAAGAATGGGACCAAATTACTAACTATGAGGATCTTTGATTTCCTTTCTTATAAATTGATTAGTTGAGAAAGAAGAATCCTGTAGTCCCTTACTATTTTGAAATATCTCCTATGTCAACTGAGTCAAATCAGAAGGGGTATACAGAAGCAGAGAATTCAGTCAGATCCTATACAAGAAACTAGCAGTTACTTTTTAAAAAGCCATTTGAATAAGAATGATACAGACTTATGTTAGCAAATTAGAAAAGAATAGTTTTTGAGAATATGTCACTAATTCACTATATTGAGAGGTTGGGAGGTGACACACCTGGTTGAGTTCACACATTTCCATGCACAAAGACCCAGGTTCGAGCTTCTACTCCCTACCTTCAGGGGGGACGCTTCATAAGTGGTAAAGCAGGTCTGCAAATGCCAATCTTTCTCCATCTCTATCTCCCTTCTCCCTCTCACTTACCCTCTGTCCTATCAAATAAAATAGGAAAAAAGGAAGAAAGGAAGAAAGAGAGAGAGAAAGGGGGCTGGGTGGTGGCACACCTGGTTGAGTGCACACGTTACAGTGCACAAGGGCCCAGGTTCAAGCCCCCAATCCCCACCTGCAGGGAGAAAGCTTCACAAGTGGTGAAGCAGGGCTTCAGGTGTCTCTCTGTCTTCCTGTCTCCCCCTTCCTCTCAATTTCTGGCTGTCTCTATCCAAAAAAATAAATAAAGATAAAAAAAATTAAAAAAAATTTTAAAAAGAGAGAGAGAAAGATCCAGGCACCTCTCAGACATATTTTCAAGGAGTCTGGGCTTCCTCCCAAGAATATCTGTACTGTCAGTCGTCTCTGTGTGCTTACTGCTGAGTAGCACCTTCTCAACTGAATGAACAATGATAGTTGCTAAGGTCAGGTGACTCCAGGTGGGAAGTAGTTTTCAAGGATAGAAATCTCAACCACTTCAAAAACAAACAATTCTAATAAAGAAAAAAATATTCCAAAAAGAAAAGCAAACAAATGATTAAAATGTCCTTCTAAGCCATAATTTATTTATTTATTTGAGAAATTGAACAGTCCTAGACAGTAGTGAAAGTTAAATAAAACTATGTCAAAGGCCAGCATAGTGTCTGATACAGAAGAAACACTCAGTTTTGCTGTCTTCTACTATTATTGTATCACACAAGTTATAAGCAAGGAGCCAAAATATTTAATCGCAAATACTGGCATTTGGTTTCATTCCTTCTACTGAAGACAGTACAGAGGTAGAGAGATCCAGAATAGTGCCTGATGACAGTCATTGTCTTCAATTAGAGAGTCTCAGCTTATTAATAAGCCCAGCTGTGTTTCCCAAACAATCTGGAAATAATGAAACATCCAAAAATAACCCCAAACAAGGAGACACTCAGTCTGGAGGCATATTTCAATGATAGATTTCTTATAAAACATGGTTGATACTAATGTCTTGACATTAAAACTATATCAAGGAGGCTAGATGCTGGTACAACTAGTAAAGGTCACACTACTCTGCCCAGGGACCCCAACTGGAATCCCTGGTCCCCAACGACAGTGGGAAACTTCATGATCAATAGAGCAGTGTGAAGATATCTTTCTTTACCCTTTCTTTCCCTGTTTCTCTCTGCCTCTATAATAAAGGAAGGAAGGAAGGAAGGAAGGAAGGAAGGGAGGGAGGGAGGGAGAGAAAGAAAGAAAAAGAGGGAGGGAGAAAGGAAGGAAAATAAAAGGTCTTTAGTAGTAGTGGATTTGTCATAAAGGCACCGAGTTCCAGCTCTAACCCTGGTGGCAAACAAACAAACAAAATCAAAATTGCATTTAGTGATAACTAGAGAGTATTATACATTTATCTCCTCTGTGAAAGTAGAACTATTTTGAACACTTATGTCTTTAGAGAATCATTCTGTTTGTTTTCTATTAAATGAAATACCTAGGGTAAATGTCTTCTCATTCACAGTAAAAATCATTACAAAAAAAAAAATCATTAAGTGTTCAGCAGGCAAGCAGTTATAGAAGACAGACCTTCCACCTTCTGCATCCCAGAATGACCCTGGGTCCACACTCCCAGAGGGATAAAGTATAGGAAAGTTATTAGGGGAGGGGAGGGGATATGGAGCTCTGGTGGTGGGAACTGTACCCCTCTTATCCTATGGTCTTGTCAGTGTTTTCGTTTTACAAATAAAAACTTAAAAAAATCATAAGATGCATAGTCTTATTTGAAACAGATTTATTGTTAGTTTTCAGGTGAAAGTAAATATTAAGAATAAAATAATTTTAGAATACTGCTATTACTTTAAAATGGATAAATTTTTGCTGATAATGAGTTCTCAACAGATTTTCATATTTTAGACTTAAGGAAACTTCAAATAAGAAATTGTCATTGATAAACATTAAAAGAAAATTTGCATTAATTTTCATTTAAAAAAGAAGTTATTTTCTGTTAGTGTCTGTAAACTCAGTCCAGAGAAGTAGTCTAGTGGTAGCTCACAGAACTTTTTTCTTACTTTTTTAGTAGTGATTTAATAATTATTTACACAATTATAAGATAGCAGATGTGTAATTCCATACAGTCCCCACTACCAGAGGTCTGTATCCCATCCCCTTCATTGGAAGATTCCCTATTCCTTATTCCTCTGAAAGGATGGACCAAAATTCTTTATGGGGTGCAGAAGGTGGGAGGTTTGGCTTCTGCAATTGCTTCATTGCTGGACATGGATGTTGACAGGTCCACCCATAACCCCAGCCTGTTTCTTTTATGCTTGAAATCCAGAGATCCCAGGTTTATTTCCAGATACCATAGTCAAACTGTGTTCTGGTCTCTTTCACTCTGTCTTAAGTAAATTAGTGAATAAAATAAAGAAAGAAAGGAACAGATATATAAATAAATAAAATGATTTTAAACTCAAAAATATGATCTAGTGTGTTTTTCTGTATATTTATTCTACATTAATTAAATTAAGTATGTAAAGCCTTTTTGAAAATGTAAAACAAAATTTCTAGTGTCTATGCAAAGGAATGGACATTTCTTTTTTGGAAGACAAATGCAATTCATCTGAGAATATACATTTAAAAAAGAAAACCTATAAAGAAAATATTTTAGAAAACTAAGCTTTTTATTTTGCTATCACTTATCAAACACAATGAAAAGAACTCTGTTCAGTTATTTTGTTGCATTTTCTTATTTAATTCTATTGCAATTTAACAAATGCTATCTAATTTCTAACTACTATCCTTGTAAATATTGAAGACTCTGTGTTCTTTTTTTTCTGCATAGTTAACAAACTTTCTTAAGTAGATTTGAATAGACCTATCGATACAATTTGATAATACTTCTCAATTACATGCAACATTTGTGTACTAGTAATATTGAGGACTTGATGCACAATGTTAAAGGACTTAAATTGAGGATAGGGGTGGTGTGTAGACATATGGTCCCATGAGATAGAGCATATGTTCACATATATCCATAAATTAGGGCAAAATATATACCTGAAAGCAAAAGTACACAATAGTCTGTAGTGAGTCAGTATGAAATTCATAATAAAATAGTGTCCACTTAGACTTAGATACCCTCCTCATCTATTTATCTATTTCTTATTACATTTTCCTCACTCACTCCAAAGCTAACCTTATCAAAGCAAGGACTGCAAAAGCTGAGTAAGGGCAAGAGACTGGCATACTTTAATGATGACTCTTTAGACACTGTCAGGCCACCCCATCAGCTGGGGCCATGGTCGGGGAGTCCTGAGATTCTCAAACAGACATGATGGGTCTAGACCTTGAATAAATCCCTCTCTCCATTGTTACTGGTTATCTCTATCAGGAACAACACAATAGACCCCTTTGTGGGCCCCCATAGGACCTTGTCTTCAACTTGGATCAACAACGGTAGAGAATGTTCCATCATCTGAAGGGAGGCTGGACAGCATATGCTACACCTGAGGAAGATGGATCCTCATTTTGGGGCAGCTTCTGATGACCACAGAATGTGAGATCGGATCCACAGGGTTGCAGAGGTCACATAGGCTCCTAAACAACTATATTGTAAACCATTATTCCACCAGTAAAATGATTTGAAACAAATTGAAGGAAAAATAAAGAAAAAAAATCTCAAATTCAAAAACCACATGGCTGGGAAATAGCTTAATTGGGATAGCCTTGGACATGTATGCTCATGGTTAGATCCCCCGAATTGCATGCACTAGAGTGGAGGGGGTTCTGACTTATCTCTCTCTTCTTTTATCATGTGAATCTCTCTCTCTCTCTCTCTTTCTCTCCCTCGCCCACTCCCCATACATAATAAATAAAATAAATATTCAAAAATATTTTAGAGGAGTCAGGTGGTTGTGCACTTGGTTGAGCACACACATTATAATGCACATGGACCTGGGTTCAAGGTCCCAATTCCAACGGAATCATAATCTTCTTGGATGGAGACTATTTATTTTCTCATGCAGTGGAAATTAACAACAGCCCAAGCAATTCCAAATAATGGAGACAGTTTCAGGGATATAAATGTATGAACAACCCTTGACCAGATGAGATCTTCCATTTATCATTGAGAGAGAGAAAAGGGGCAGGTCTTGCTTTCTAGTCAATGTCCAAGTGATACTTGAGACAGGTAAGATTCACCAAATAGTGACTGCTATGAGATCTCACTAAGTTGGTCAGACTAAGAGTACTAATCAGGGATAGATGGTTGTAGGAGGCCAATTGTGTCCACTATTGGGGACAGTTGGTTGTACAATGTCTTCCTGGGTGGCCAGTTATTGGTCCATACAGGTGTTCTAGGTGCTTTCTCGAAAGACTGTGAAGTTTCATTACTGCCTCTTAAGAAAGAATTCATGATGCTTATACTCTTTTAGAAAGGGCTCTAGGCTTCTATGTAAGGAAAAGTTAGTGACTGGTTTCTTATCTGAACCTTCAAGATTTGGGCAGTCAAGAGGGTACAACCCTGAGCTATATTCCATTTCCGAAATACCATTTTTCTTAATGTAGGTATTTACTGTGTTATTCTTTATATTACATTGTTCTTGATATTTTTGGCAAATCTTACAAAACGCATAATAAACTGAAAAAAGGCAATGCTAGTACATTGCACTGCAGTTGTGTCAAAAGTTTAGCTCACATATTTTCTACCCCTACTCATAGTGAAAATTTCCTAGAAAATTGAAAGTTTATTAAGTAACTTAAATAGAAAGGATACCAAATCCATATGCAAATTGTTTCCAAGTAAAGCCTCACTAGAAAAGGCATTATTTTCTCCATTTTCCACGAAGTTTATTTTACTTAATTCGTTTTCTCTACTTCTCTCAGTTTAAAGTAGATAATTACCTTTACTTCTGCACCCTAACAACTACTAATATTGTTTAACCTTTACTGGTGGGTGTTTATTTAATCAACCATTCAAGTGTACTAATTAATTTTCTTCATAGTATTGCACCTATTTTTATTGCTGAGGAAACAAAAAGTTTAATTTAGTTGTCCTGGTCACATAGCTAGTGAACACGTTACTTTTTTCACCCTCTACATGTTACATTTTTAGCATGTGCATTATAGTTACATTCCAAAGGGCCTGTGGGTATACTAGTTTTTTTGTTTGTTTGTTTGTTTTTCCTGAGCCTGAAATCTGATATACAGGTGGTTCCAAGTTATTGTCTGGGGAGATGATGTCATAGCTGGAAAAAGGACCAGAAAGCTAGATCAGGGAAGAGAGCAGCTCCCAAATATGGGAAAAGTGTGTAAATATTGTTGACTGTAAACCCCATCGATTTGATGTGATCTGGGGCCCATATTAAGCTTAGGAGCCTATGTGAGCTCTGCATTCCTATAGATCTGAGCTCACATTCTGTGGTCATCAGTAGGAACATTCCAAGATGCCCCAATATCCGGACCCATTTTGCTCAGGTGTAGGTAGCATAGAGTATGTTGTCTAGCCTCCCATGACCTCCAGAGTTCCCCTTGTTTGTCTTTTGTTCCTGAAAACCCAGAGAAGTTCTGTGTCTCTCAGATGGGTCTGATGTATAGAAATAGCAATGAAAGAAGTGTGCTAGCCAAGAAAGATGGTGAGGTAGAAGAAACAAACGCACACACGCACACGATGTATGCTGTTCTTTATAGGTTTTGCTTGTAGTTAAATTATTAATGGACAGTTAACAGCAAGACCACATGTCCTAAAATAGCTAAGTAATTTTAGAAAATTCTAGTTTTTCTTTTTTCTTTCTTTTTTCCTTTTCCCTTCTCCTCCTCCTCCTCCTCCTCCTCCTCTTCATTCTTCTTCTTCTTCTTCTTTTTTTTAGTGAGCTCCAGTAAAACTTACATTTTTGAAAAACCTGCAAATACCGATTGCTTTCATATTTGAATATGGGTAAGAATTAGATTCAGAGTAATTATAATTTAGCTTTAAAACACTATCCTAGCTTAAAATACATGAACAAAAGTAAAATATTTAATTTATTTTAAGAAAAAATCTTTTGTAATCTCTTATGTAGAATTTCAACTCTTTATAGACTCAGCATATTAGTAGAAAAACCAGTGATAATTTGGGGCTTAAAGATAAGCACATCAAAGACTGAGAAGTCAAATTATTATTGAGTTTTAAGTAATGACAAGACATTCTGGGTACACAGTGAAACTTGAGATTAATCTCTTTTTATCTTATATTGCTGGTCAGAGATCTACAATGAAATGCTGGACTTGAATCAAATTTCCTGTGAAAGTGTTAACCATCTTATTTTCCATAAACCAGAGAAATTTCTCTTGATGGATGATGTTATCACACTCCATGTCCATTAGTGACAAGATCCATTAATGACTTACAACTAGTCAACTCAAACAAGAATAAAAATCAGAATTATTGGAAGTTTCATTTTCAAATGATATCACCAATAATGTCTTCTTTAAAGCCAACTATTTCTTTTTGGATTAAACTTAGCATTGCTAAATACAGTCTAACTCTACCCAGAATCTGTGATTTGAACTTACTGTTTTTTTTTTTTTGCATATCTGTAATTCTTTATCTTTAAAGACCAAACACTGAGTAGAAAAGTATGATAGTAACTAAAATTCCTTCCTCTTTTTAATTTATATATTACAGTATTCTTAATTCAATAAAACTTTATATGCAGTTATCCATTAGTCACTTAAGTTAATAGAGTCATAATCCATTGATTATGTATATCATTCATATTTCCATTTTTCTTCTAGTTTTCATATGAGTGTCTAAATTTTTATTAGCAATGTCAAAAAAAAAATTTGATATGTTATGTACATTAAGAGAAACAAGAGCAGGGCCATGGTTATGCACACACACTACAGTACGCAGGGACCCAGGTTCAAGCCCCTGGTCCCTACCTGCATGCAGGGGGAAAGCTTCATGGGTGGTGAAGCAGGGCTGCAGGTGTCTCTCTCTGTCTCTCTCCATCTCTCTGTCTCCCCTTCCCTCAATTTCTCTCTTTCTTTATCCAATAATAAAAAATAAATAAGAAAAACATGAGCTATTTGATAGGTTTTTTTCCCCAACTAAAATAAAAATACTGCATTATAGAATCTAAAAGTGGACCAGCAAATACCAGATAGATCTTAGGTATGTATATTATTAACTCCAGATATTTTTCTTGCAAAGAAAAATTAAATGTTTCATTTATTTAACCATTTGGATTCCAATAACTGAATGTCCACTTATTGACTCACATTTCTGGCAAATTTATATGTTTTAAGTCTGATGCAATTTCTATCCAAGTATATTCTTGTTATATTATATATCACTTTTAAAATATTTACTTTTATTTTACAAATTATTATTTTAAATATTTATTTATTTATTCCCTTTTGTTGCCCGTGTTGTTTTATTGTTGTAGTTATTACTGTTCTTGTTATTGATGTCATTGCTGTTGGATAGGACAGAGAGAAATGGAGAGAGGAGGGAAAGACAGAGAGGGGGAGAGAAAGATAGACACCTGCAGACCTGCTTCAACACCTGTGAAACAATTCCCCTGCAGGTGGGGAGTGGGGGGGGGGCTTGAACAGGGATCCTTACGCTGGTACTTGAGCTTTAACCCGCTATGCTACTGCCCGATGTACTTTACTAATTATTTATGTTAACAATTACATTTTGAAAGTTTTACCTTCGGAGAATGTAATTTTTAATTATTTACTATTATAGTTTTGGGAACTGAAACTGTATTTGTAATATTTATTATATTGATAAGAGGGAAAGTCAGAGAGAGAAATTAGAGCACTGCTCTGATATGTTAGTGCTGAGAATAGATCCTGGGCTATCAGGTTTGCAAAGCATACTCTACCCAATAAGTACCTTCCCAAATAAAATTATATTTTAATAAACAAAACTGGCTCTATATTTGTAAGATTCTTTTTTTAAAATATTTATTTTTATTTATTCCCTTTTGTTGCCCTTGTTGTTTTATTGTTGTAGTTATTATTGTTGTTGTCATTGTTGGATAGGACAGAGAGAAATGGAGAGAGGAAGGGAAGACAGAGAGGAGGAGAGAAAGCTAAACACCTGCAGACCTGCTTCACCGCCTGTGAAGCGACTCCCCTGCAGGTGGGGAGCCGGGGTTCGAACCGGGATCCTTATGCTGGTCCTTGTGCTTTGCGCCACCTGCGCTTAACCCGCTGCACTACAGCCCGACTCCCTTGTAAGATTCTTATAAAGGATAATGAATACATTCACAAATGAAAGTAATACCTCTTAGAGTCTGTAGCCAGTATCAGCACATATAATTATTATTTTTCCCATGACATTCAGGGTCATTATTCTGGCATGCTGCAGAATAGTGGTTGAGTTGGACCTATGTCCTGGACAGCATTATAAAACAATCCATTTCCAAACAAAGTGAACTTACTTGTATGCTTCATCTCAATGAGATTTTCTTTGACACATTGTGATTCCTCTATTTGGTGTTGGAGAATTTAAAATTATGTAATTCATAGCTCAAATCTGAACACAGTATTAAAACTATTACTGTCTTTAACGAACCTGTTATATTATCTAGAGTCATCGTTTTTGAGGGCTGAAGTCTTTGCTTTACCTCTGTGATATAAGTAGGATGCATATCAGAACTTTGTTAAATTATATATTTGTTCTAGTGGACTAATTAAATCCTATTTTTGTATCTATGGTTAAATGAAATTTATTTAGTTTTATAGGTAAAGGAAATAGTTTAGACCAGCTCATACCAGTTTATTTTCTGTTTAGTCATTCTCATTTGGGAAATCCAAATACTCTTTTTCTTTTCATTGGAGAAAGTATCCAAATGAGCAAGTTCCAAAGTGTTGTCTTTGTAAGAATGTAAACAACATAGGTAAACGTGTTGACCCAGATAAATTTAAAAATGAGTCCTAGTTAGAATGATAGATGCTTTTAAAAGGGGGGTGGGTGGGTGGATATATATTAGGTTTGATATAAATGATTAAGAGCAAAACAGAACAATAACATACATTTTAAAAGAAGATATGAGGTTAAATTCATATGTTACTTTGATTATAATTGTCTTTTTCTTTCTTACAGGTATTTCTTCAGTATCTACTTAGGCTTCATGAGAAGGATTTCTAGAGAACTCTCCAAAGCACTTGCCAGAAGGTGGCGACATAAGCCCTTTTTGCTCAGAGCTGTTCCAGGTGCTGAACTCAGTTGCGGAGTTTAAAAACCTCAGAGGTCAGAAACCAGGCAGGGATTTCACCACGTTTCCCCTAGAGGTTTGTAGGCTCTGGTAAGAAAAGAAAACAGTGATATAAAATGCTCCACTCAATTTGCAACACACTAACAAAAAAAAAATTAGCCTCCTTTTAATTTCCTTGCCACAAGAAGGCAGATAACAACATTCACTGAAATTAAAAGGGCAATTGTGTTGGAAATGTGTGGGTGCATCTGGGGAGGGGGAGGTAGAGAATATATCAAGCTGAATTATTTATTCACTTTTAGATGCAGCTATTTGTCTGTCCTTTAAAATTTCTTTCTCTCCTCAATTCCCCAAGGTTAAAAAAAAGTCACAATGTCCTTCCCAAAGGAGTTAGACTAAGAGATGAAAACAGAGTACAGTTTTAAAAAAAACTAAGACACATTCCTACACTCCATCATCTTTCAATCTATTAACAATAATTTACAGACCAGCTCAGGAATATTCACCTCTCCATTCTCCCCACCCGCGCCGCTTCCTTTTCTCATTTTTTATTGCCCCGGTGGTGCTAAGGAGATTTTTTTTTAAATGACAAAAATCCGGAGCAATAGGTAGTTAAATTTTTTTCCTCCCTTGAGTTTGGCTGGGTGGGAGGCGGGGTTAGTTGTTGTAATGTTGATCTGGCTGGTTGGCGGATCCAGTGTGTGCAAGCGAGTTCTGAGTCTGTCTACAAAAAAGGGTTAGAACGCCAAGGTTCTGAGCTAGAGGGAGAGGAGGGCGGGGACCCAGAGGAAAGACTCTCTGGGTTGGGGAAGTGTTCGGAGGGGAGGGTTAGCGTGGGAGAGAAGGAGACTGGCTGTTAGTTGAACACACCAAGGGATTAAAAAAGGGGGGGGTGGAGAAGGGAAAGGGAAGCTGAAAGGAAAGGCTTGTGGTGGGGGGGAGGCTGAAGGAAAAAGCTTAAGAGAAAGAGAGATAAGGACAGAGTGGGAGAGAAGAGAGAAGCAAGGAGAGGAGGGTCACAGGGTGACCGCGAAGGAGCACAGGATTTCTGTTAAATATACTTCCAGGATTAGACTCTGCTTGTTAGTGGGGGAAATTCCAGCAGTCAGTAGGGCAGCGGCCAAGTAAAATGGACACAGCCAAACAAACATTACAGCCACCTCTCCACCGCCCGGAGATCCCGGAGCTGATCTCAGTCCAACTCGGTTCTCAGCTGGAGTCTCTGAGCACACTGGACAGCAGGAACCCAGAAAGCTCCTAGAAGCTGCTACGCCTAGATGCCATCGCCTGAGCAGTAAGAACTTCTTGTCTGAGTCCTTGCATTCTCTTCAGCTTGAAACGCTCTCGAAAAGACTAGCAGAGGACCCCAGGGGGGAGGGGTGGGGGGGACAATCCCAGCTCGGCTCTTTCTCCCCTCCCCCTCCCCTGGCCAGCCTGCAGGCATGGAGATGCTCAGCTCTGGACTAGGTAACAACACCACGTCCTCTGAGGGTCCCTTCGGGACACGTGGCAACGCTACCTACATCTCCGACGTGACCTTCATCTACCAGGTGGTCACCTCCCTGCTGCTGGGCACGCTCATCTTCTGCGCCGTGCTGGGCAATGCTTGTGTGGTGGCTGCCATAGCCCTGGAGCGTTCCCTGCAGAACGTCGCCAACTATCTCATAGGCTCGCTGGCGGTCACCGACCTCATGGTGTCCGTGTTGGTGCTACCAATGGCCGCACTGTACCAGGTCCTCAACAAGTGGACGCTGGGGCAGGTCACCTGTGACTTGTTCATCTCCCTCGACGTGCTGTGCTGCACCTCGTCCATCCTGCACCTGTGCGCCATCGCGCTGGACAGGTACTGGGCCATCACGGACCCCATCGACTATGTGAATAAGAGGACCCCCCGGCGCGCCGCGGCGCTCATCTCGCTCACTTGGCTCATTGGCTTCCTCATCTCCATCCCGCCCATGCTGGGCTGGCGCACCCCAGAAGACCGCTCGGACCCCGACGCCTGCACCATCAGCAAGGACCACGGCTACACCATCTACTCCACTTTTGGCGCTTTCTATATCCCGTTGCTGCTCATGTTGGTCCTCTACGGACGTATCTTCCGGGCAGCGCGTTTCCGCATCCGTAAGACGGTCAAAAAGGTGAAGAAGCGAGCGGGCAGCGGACCTCCGACCGAGAAGAGTGTGAATGGTGAGCCTCAGAGCAGAAACTGGAAGCTGGGGGTGGAGAGCAGAGCCCGGGGAGCGCCCTGTGCTAACGGTGCGGTGAGACTGGGCGACGGGGACGCCGCCCTGGAGGTGATCGAGGTGCACCTAGTGGGCAGTTCCAAAGAGCACCTGCCCCTGCCTAGCGAGGCCGGTGCAGTCCCCTGCGCCCCTACCTCCTTCGAGAAGAAAAATGAGCGCAATGCCGAGGCCAAGCGCAAGATGGCCCTGGCCCGAGAGAGGAAGACTGTGAAGACGCTGGGCATCATCATGGGCACCTTCATTCTCTGCTGGCTGCCCTTCTTTATCGTGGCCCTGGTGCTGCCTTTTTGCGAGGACAGCTGTCACATGCCCACTCTGCTAGGCGCCATAATCAACTGGCTGGGCTACTCCAACTCCCTGCTCAATCCTGTTATTTACGCCTATTTCAATAAGGACTTCCAAAATGCATTTAAAAAGATCATCAAGTGCAAGTTCTGTCGCCGATGATGAGAGAGGAAGAGTAAACTCGCCTGGATCACTTTGCCCTTAGCCCTCTGGTATCAGCATTTACGACAGACACTCTGCTACATTTCCTTTGAGTCTCAGCTGCTCTATCTCAGCGCTATATCCTTCCCTCAGCCCCCTGCTCCCCTGCTCAGAGGAAGCTCGCTCTGGGCAGAGGTCCCAGTGGCTAAGCAGAGGGTCAGAGGAACCTAAGCATCAGATCAGCCTAGGAAGGCAAAATCCATAAGAATACACTGTACACATTAAAGCGACTGCGCAAACCACCTGGCCACTCGATCGCCCGGTTGCTAGAACTTGAACTTGAGGTTCAGAACATTGCTCTTGGGCTCACTTCTTTTGCCCTAGAAACATTTACCCTGGGTCCGCAGCCCCCGGGTTAGGTCCTGTCTACACTTCCCTCTCCCCTTCCCTCCCTGTCCTTTGCCAGACTGTATTAAATCGCTAGTTGAAGAAGGCGAGGGGAGGAGGGTCTGCCTTCCCCCCTTGCTGGTGGTTCCCGGGGAATTCCTACTTCGCTGTGTAGACTCGCAGAATAATTCTCCGGTGCACAGCCTTGTTTTTTTGTTTTCTTGGATTCAAAGCAGGCGACCACAGCTATATCTTCGAGTGGACTTGTAAGTACCTGGCTGGGGCAGTGAGGAAGAGTGAGGGGGGAAGGTGTACAAAACAACTTGTGTGCTTTTGGAGACAGCACTCACCAAAGAAATTCACAATCAGCAATTAGCAGATGGGAGAGCGGACCTCTGTATACATAGCTGGAGTCTGCACATGCTGGCATCGTCTCTAACTTCCTGCAGGAGGCGCCCGCCTGCCACGGTGTCCGTGGTGTGCATGAGCTGGAGACACGAGCGGCCTGGCGAAGGTGCAGCTTCCTGGAGCTCTGCAGTCTGGCTAAGGCTGGCAAGGGAACCCTACTGAAACCAGTCGGATCTACCCTCCCCCCTCTCCCAGTCCTCTATAGGTGACAAGTCAGGGTTTGCTTAGGTCTACTAGAACTGTTGAACTGTTGGGACCAGACCAATAAGGTTCATTAAGGTGTTTTTTTTCAGACAGCCAAGAGGAAGGGCACCTGTGTGCTCAGGTCAGGTTCAGGCTGGCACTCCCTTGGAATTTGAGAGGGCAATTTTATCCAAATGATGCGGATGTTTCCTTACTAATTCACGTCTTGCTCCATTGTATTATTATTATTATTGTTATTATTATTATTTTGAATAGGGTAGTAGCTCTGTTTACTGTGTGTCTGGGCACTATTCAAGATTTGCTCCCCAGGATGTTCAGGACACAGAGTTACCAGAAATTTAGTTTTTGAATTGCATTTCTCAGCTGTCAATAGGATGGGTCTCCATAGATTTAATACTATCTGTGGCTGGAGGTGCAGTTATCTTAAATGCACTGACTTCTAAAGAGTATCTTCTACAGAGTTACAAGAGCATCTTGTACAGTTACAAGAACTGACTGGTCTAAGACCAATGGGAAATGGGCTGCTAACTAGCTGAATCTCTGGAGATCCCAAACTTTCTCTCTACTCCCAACCTAATTATTCTTTCAGCTTTGCCACTGAGACACCAACTATAATTCCTTACAGCCTCAGAAGGGAAGTTATTTTGGTGCTCCATTTGAATGTAAATTTCCACTCATATGGCCAAGGTTGAAGAAGTTTGCTATAGTTAGATGTAGTCTTTGATGTTTTGATGAAATATAGTTTCCTTTTCTGGTAATTGCACAGTTATTGGTTCCAATTTCCCTCTTCTTATACAACTGTACTTTTTTGAATGTCTATGTCTCCTCTTTTGAGAATCTAATTTCAAAAGTTGCCAGTGAAAGCTTCACTTGACTATATCATGAAGAAGATGAAAAGACAGCTCTATTACTTGAAGCCATTTTATTATTTACCAAACGGAACAAAGCTTCTTTTTGGCATCTGTTTCTCCTAACCTGAAAGCAGGTATTATGTTCTGTTAAAAGCAGGCAAAGTTTAAGGATGCTGGGAAATCCATGCGTAGTTTGTCTATGCATATGAAATGCTGACAAGAGACTATGTAGAGAAAATAATGTAGACTTTTTCAGGCCAACAATTATTCAATTTTTTTCTCACAATAATTTATTAAGTAGAGCTATATGAAAATCAACAAATTTTTCTGTATGTGTTCCTAACTTTTTAGAGAAAATTCTATATTTGAAAGAATTCAAGTGCAAAATTCACTTGTGTGACTTATGCTTTGGGCAGCAAGCACTACATTTGGAGTTCTGAGACTTCTGTTAATCAGTGTCTTTTATAGAATTGTATGACAGTGATTTGTGGACATTTGTTCTTCCTACTCTGAAGGATTTACACAAAAAGGGGGAGGATCATCGATCAGACTGAAGTACAATTGCCAAGGTAATAAAGAATTTAAGGAATAAGTCCAAAACAGCTATATAGTAGTAAAAACTTGCTGACCTTTTTAAATTTAAAATAAGGCACTTGTATTAAGATTCAGTATATATGCATAAAAATTGGCCTTTACTCTTCCCTGTGACAATAAAGGACTTTACTAATGGCAATGCTACAATAAACTGTTATCAATTATATATTCATCTTCATTTTAATCTGAATCACTGTCTATTTGTATTTGTTTGTAGAACTTAAAAATTGGAGTTAAAATGTAGTTATCTAGATAAGATCTTGTATTCAGACTAGGTAAGTCTCTGGGTTTAAGGAAAAAAAATTAGCACATTCTAGGACAGTGACTTCTTAAAAAAAATCTGTCTTTGGAAATAAAAATTCGTATTATTTAGCCAGAAAGGCATGCATTTTGTCTAGCTGACATTTACATGTGAGCATGTGATATAAAATTAATATGGGCAGGGTGCAGGAACTGTAGACAAGAAATACAGTGTCTAGAAAAAGAAAAAAAAAACAGGCACCCATTCTGTCATTCTAAACTAGTGGACAGTGCAGACATCCTTCCTCTGCTCCAGAAATTTTAACGAGGCAAAAAAATAACCTAGATTCAAGTGAAACAATTCATAGTATTGGAGCTTGTTACTCAATTAAAAGTGGAAGGACATTTTCATTTCTAGATGGATCTTATTTGATCATGGGGTTCTTTATGTAAGATGTACAGGAGACTGGTACACATGTAATTCCAACACTATAGGGTTGAAATTTGAAAGAGAGACGAGGAGACACTACTGCACAGAACTTTCCCCAGTGGCATGGCGCCTTCCACATGGCACTGAGATTTGAATCTGAACCATATGCATGAAAAAGCAGCATTTTAATCTGTGAGCTATCTTTCTAACTCTAAAATTAATTCTTAGGATATCTATTCTCCTACAGGACTCATTAGTAATGCATCCTGTTTCTGATGTCATATTTGCTAACATTGATTCTTCTGGTATCATCTTGATGGTGGAAGGACTAGATGAAGCCAGGTGAACACCAAGGATAAACACAAATCAAGGGGCCAGGTGGTGGTGCACCTACCTGGTTGAGCCACATATTACAATGTGCAAGGACCCAGGTTCAAGCCCCTGGCCGGTCCCCACCCACAGGGAGAAAGATTTGAGTGGTGAAACAGTGCTGCAGGTGTCTCTCTTTCTCTCTCCCTCTATATCACCCCTTCCCTCTAGATTTCTGGGTGTTTCTATCTAATAAACAAAGATAATAAAAAATTGAAAATTGAAAAAACATAAATCAAAACTATTATGGTCACAAAAAAGTATACTCTAAAGCTAGAGGAAACCTAGTTCAGGCTATGTCTTTACTAATAATGAAAAAATAAATACAGAGGAGTTGAGAGAACAAAAATTGTGTGGAGTTTGTCATTTGAAAAGTGTTATAGAAGTTTATTCCTGACCTGGATACATTTGGTATCTTTCGGATCCTAGACAGATCACTTCTTGGTCCTTGACCTCTGCTCTAGAATCTTTATCTCCAAGGAGACACTGGTTTTATCTTTTATCTGACACTACAAATCCATCACTCCCAGAAGCCATTTTTTCTATTTATTTACTTTTTGTTTTCTTTTCTAACTTTTAAAAGATAGGATAGGAAGAAACTGAGAGAAGAGGAGGAGATAGAAAAGATGAAAAGAAAGACACCTGCAGACCTGATTCACCAGTTATGAAGCATCGCCCCTGCAGGTGGGGAGCAGGGGCTCAAACCTAAGTCCGTGCACTTGGTAATATATGCTCACAACCAAATGCACCACCATGCTACTCCCTTGGTTTTCTCTTTTCCATGGGTCTTAGCCTGAGCCTCCATAACAATCCATTTCTGATAGAGATCTGCTATCAACCACTTCTGGTGTAATTGGCAAGCTCACGTGACCAATATCACATGAGCAGTTATCATGTAAAACTTTGTTAGCTATTGCTGAAATCAAGGATTACGAATTTAAAAAGGATATTTTTAATCATCTTAAAGGAGTTTTCAAACTTCTTAGATTTATTAAAATAACAACCGAGACTAACTAAACATTCATACAGACTGTAAGGATCATCTAAACAGGAAAAATCAAAGGAGTTTGGCTCTCTAGGAATTCAGAGAACAAAGATCACTGTGGGCTAAAAATGAGTAAGAAAGACTGGGTAGTAAAAACTGTGTAGAGAATCTGGAATTGAGCTCTGTGGTATGGTAGGAAAAGGAAAGCATTTCTTATACCAAAGATAATCTGACTTGGGTGCCTGGCATAACATTTTTGCTCAGATTGATAAATTCTTATAACCTGGGTTGATTAAAGAGGTGCTGATTCTTGGATGCATGCTCAGAAGTTGTCATGTGAGGAGCCAATTTAAAATGTCTGGGAAGAGAGAGAAAGACATGATGATAATAATGAACCTAAATCTAGAAGAGTGGGCATTGGGGTAATTAGACAAAAAAATGTAAAATCAGAGGTAGTGCATTTAAATTAGGACAAAATAAGTAAAACATCATGGGTAACAACAGAATAACCAGATACAGGAACATAACAGAGCATTTCATACTTACATAATGTTTATGCTTTTTGCCAAGTGATTGTCATACAATATACCACTTAAATTTGAAGTGACACATCCTTTGGAAATATCCGTTAAGCTATTCTAACTAAAGCATAAGATTCGTATAATAATATGAATTGTTACAGAAAAAGGTATTCCAGAGATCATGTGTAAAGACATTATGATATGAGACTAGTAAGACATTTATTTAGGATAGTGGAAACCATTAAGAATAAAAGCAGATTTTTGTTTGGAGATCATTTCGTTGATGCAGGTTTGAAGCAGTAAAGATCTGAATGTGGGCTGCTGGCAGAAGGAATGGAAAATGAGACTGAAAAATTCTTCAGAGAAAGAACTGGCAGGACGTGGTGTCTGGATGGGGACAGGGAGTTGAAGATGTTGATGAGGTTTTGAGCCAAGGTGATTTGGGTAAAAGAATGAAAGGGAGAAGATGGGAATTCCTTTTCCTAGTTTTTTTTTTTTTTTCCAAATTTATCTCTAGATTTGAAAAGACTTTGTCTTCTGCTAAAAGAATTTCCAGTACAGATGGCAGGGGACTTCTGAGAAAGGTAATGGTACATGTCATAACATTTTCACAATCTGTCATCAGGTTGGACGTATGTGAGGAGGACTGGTATCTAGCAGAAGAGTGATTAGATTATTTCCCTAATTATTGAAGTTTTCTGCAGTATTTATTTTTTTTAAGAATGCATAATAATTCCAGGAAACACAACAGGCTCTGAAGAAGAGTACACTGAAGATACCACAGTGTAGGCAGTGCTTTTTGTTATTGTCATTGTCACTAGGGTTTCACTTCCTGAGTGGATGTTTTTATGTAGAAAACAAGACATGGACAGAGAGACAGGGAGAGGAAGAAAAATACCAAAGTGTTGAAGTTTCCCCTTTTGCAAGCCTTAGCAAATATGTTAATAGGTGAAGTCAGGAAGACTGGGTTTATCTAGTTGACCAAATGGAGAGGAGAAAGTCAGGAAGACTGGGTTTATCTAGTTGACCAAATGGAGAGGAGAGCGATCCATTTTGCTTTTCAGATCACATCTTAAAGCACAGAAATTCTGCTAAATTCTTAACCTACATATTCCTAGCAAATCTGTAATCATGAAGTAAATAATCCAATGAATCCTTCCTGTTTTCTAGCTGACTTTGTCATATGACAATGACAGGAATGTGCCGGGATAGCCTGAGGGTGCTTCTTCCTGAGCAAGTGCTCTCTGGGTTAGAGAGAACTGGAGCCAATCTAGGCTGCTGCATGGGAAAGGGATCAGGAACTCCTTCCGGGCTAGCGTAGCAGGAGAGAGACTCTGGGACTCTCCCAGCCAGAAGGCAATTCCAAGTGTCATTAATCAGAAGAGCAGCTGTATTTATACTCGCCAGAGGGTGGAAACAGGATGTGACGTAGAGGGGGTGGAGCGAAAAGAGAGTGGTGGAAATCAGGGTTTGACTGGGAGAGGGGGCGGAGCAAAAAGACAGTTCGAACCAGTGGGATTCTTAGGTAATAGGTTATGTAAATAGACCACAGAGTTAAGCAGGGGGAGGCTGGCTTACTGCCCAACAGGAATGGAGAAATGGGTTGTTTCCACAGAAAATTCAATATCTGAAGCTATCTCAGGCCCACTTCTTTGTATCTCTACATAGCCACCCAGAACTTTCAGAAACGTTCCTTAGCCAATACTGTGAAGAACTATTTTTCTGAGGCAAGAAATAATTTTGTGTTGTCTCAGTTGGTCTTTTTTTTTTTTGCTTCTCTTCTTTTTTTTAAATTTGTTTTTATTTATTCATAAAAGGATTGACCAAACCATAGGATAAGAGGGGTACAACTCTACACAATTCCCACCACCAGATCTACGTATCCCATCCCCCTCCTCTGATAGTTTTCCTATTCATTAACCCTCTGGGAGTATAGACCCACGGTCACTGTGGGATGCAGAAGGTGGAAGGTCTGGCTTCTGTAATTGCTTCCCCGCTGCTGAACATGGGTGTTGACAGGTCGATCCATACTCCCAGACTGCCTCCTTCTTTCCCTAGTAGGGTGGGGCTCTGGGGAAGCTGAGCTCCAGGACACATTGGTGGCGTTGTCTGTCCAGAGAAGTCTGGTCGACATCCTTTTAGCATCTGGAACCTGGTGGCTGAAAAGAGAGTTAACATACAAAGCCAAACAAATTGTTGATCAATCATGAACTTAAAGGCTGGAATAGTGCAGATGAAGAGTTGGGGGGTCCTCCATTTTGTATATAGCTAGTAGGCATATTTTAGTTATATTCCAAAGGGCCTGTGGCTATAGTAGTTTTTTTTTTTTTTTCCCTGAGCCTGAAATCTGATATGCAGGTGAATCCAAGTTATTGTGTGGGAGATGATGTCATGGCTGGAAAGAGGACCAGAAAGCTGGATCAGAGAAGAGAGTAGCTCTCTAATATTGGAAAGGGGTATAAATATTGTTGACTGTAAACCCCATCTACTGTGTACCTATTATTTTTCTTATTTTTAAAGAAAGAAACAGAAACAGGCTAGATGGGAGACTGGAGGAGGAAAGGAAAGACGCTGGGACTTCACTATCCTGTTTTATAGCCATGAAGATTGATGAGAAAGTGTTGAAACTTCTCCAAGGTCCTTGGAAGGGAAGTATTCTATAAAGTTTGGTGTGCTTCGTGGTATCTGGAATTAATTAATCTGACTTTGTAAGAGTGAAAGGGGAAAGAAAACTAGTTCCAGAAGTAGGCTTTAACTTTAAAAGAATAGAAAAAATTTAATTGCAAAAACTCATACACATTGTAGCTTTTTTGAAAGTAAAAACTATATTTTCATGATTTGTAGCAAAGGAGGTGATATTTTGTCGTGGCTCTGGCTAGGGAGTGGTGGACAGTTGATTTATTCATTTGACTACAATTTCTGCTGCACTGGTTGTTTAGGCACTTTTCTCAGTGCTTGAAGACAACTAAATAAACCAAATGAAAACTCTATGGTTGATTATTTGCAAAAATGACTACAAATATTTTCCTACATGCAGCCACTTTTTTCCTTTCTTGGCAATGTGATTTTCAGGATCTATCATCAAGTTGTGGAAACTTTATGATAGCTTGGATTTGGGATGGCCTTGTAACTTGCTTTGACTAATAGAAAGGGACAGAATTGTTGTCATGCCAGTTCTGTCCGTGGAACTCCTGAGGGTTTGTACTCTGCTACATGCTCCCTGCCCAAATGTCATGTGAATAAATCTGTGCTGACTTGCTGAAGACTGAGAAATGACCTGGAGTAGAGGAGTCATCACAGACAACTTTCATCATAGTCTAGACAACTGCAATGGACACAGCAACTGACTTTGGACACAAGAATGAGGACATTTGACACCAGAGAAACCTCTTAACTTCATTCCACTCAATTGTCAAAGCAGACTCTTATGAATTAAATAGATGGGCATTAGTAAATAGGTACTGTTAGGGACAACTTCTCACAAGTTACCTGATACAGTAACAAACTAAAAGAAGTTACATTTAGAGGATAAGAGAAAAGATTAAAGATAACAACAACAAAATCAAGTATCTATATGGCAAATCAGAAGGGGATCAATATTATGGTGGGGAATAGAGTAAGATACAGAAGAAGTGCTGAATTTGAGGAGAAAAATGTTGCTAGTTCTTACTGGCTGTGGAGGGTGGTGCTTGGAAAATGGTTACTAGAAGGGGGATATTTGAACAGAAGCTGAGTTACCAGAGATGTGAGGTTGGGTATAGTGAAACTGAACACTCAATATATGTATATGTATATGTATATGTATATGTATATGTATATGTATATGTATATGTATATGTATATGTATATGTATATGTATATGTATATGTATATGTATATGTATATATTGCAACTTTCTATGAAAGCTGCAAAGGGTTTATTTCTGGGAGAAAAAAAGCACATTTGGAGATCTGTATGCTCTTGCTCTAGGACTTTTCCAGTTTAGATAGCATAACCACTGAGGTTGAAAGAATTAGTATTCATTTAGTTCAGGATAATGCCCAATCAAGTAATGGGAAGTCCTGAAAGGGGTCTTATGGAATCTTTTATAGTTTTAGTCTTATAACCTCATATTCTGGCATATATCTCCTTAAGTGGAAAGATACCACATCACTGAAGATTCTCCTAGTGCATAGTGCACTGGGAGCTGGGCCTGAACCTGAGTCATGGAAATCAGAAACTCTCACAGATCTTCTTGCTATATTCTCCATCCTCTTTCAACTCCTCTTCCTCCTCCTCCTCCTCCTCGTCCTTTCCCTTTCCCATTTTTACCTGTCCCTTCCCTCTCCTCTTTCTTTGCAGAGCTGAGGCATTGTTCATGTGTAATGTCACTTCTCTAGATTGCTTTTTTTATTATTCAGTTAAAGATACAGAGAAACAATGTGTGTGAGAGAGAGAGAGAGAGAGGGAGAGATAGAGATACCATAGTGCTGGAACTTCCTCCAGTGCCATGACACCTCCTCTGTGGTATGAAGGCTGGAATCTGGACTATGTATATGACAAGGTATGTGCCATACTTAAAGAGATCTATAGTTTTATTTTAAAAATAAGTATAGTGAAAGATAATTAATGTTCTCTCTGTTTAAGATGTACAAGTCAAGATTTCAGTGTATATTCACAGACCAGTGTAACTATCACCACAACAGAATTCAGAACTTTTTTTTTGCCTCCTGGGTTATCACTGGGGCTTGGTGCCTGCACTATGAATCCACTGCTCCTGGAGGCCATCCCCCCCCCCCCCCCATTTTGTTACCCTTGTTGTGCTTGTTGTAGTTGTTATTGTTGTCATAGCTGTTGTTGTGTAGGACAGAGAGAAATGGAGAAGGAGGGGAAGACAGAGATGGGGAGAGAAAGACCTGCTTCACCGCTTGTGAAGAGACCCCCTGAGGTGGGGAGCTGGAGGCTCGAACCGGGATCCTTACATCAGCCCTTGCACTTTGTGTCATGTGCGCTTAACCTGCTGCACTACCACCCAGCTCCCTGATTCAGAACATTTTTATCATTTTCTCTAGAAAAAACTGCCCATTAGCAGTCACACCCTATTTCCCACTATAACTTTTTATGACTCTTTCTCATTATGGATGATATATATATATATATTCCTACGCTATTAGTCTTTTGTAACTAACTTCCTTAAATTGGTGTTTTCAAATTTCATTCACCTTGTGTCATGTATTAATGCTTAGTTTCTTTGTATTATACCAGTAAATTTCCAGTATATGGGTAGACCATATTTCATATATGTATGAAGTCAATCCATTTTCAGTTAATTTTTGATTATTATATAAGTAAGAGATTTAGCTTTGAACTTTGCTTTTGGGGACCTCAAGACAAGATGACTTGGGAGGGTGCTTGTTTTGTAATGCACTTGATCAAGGTTCCAGTCTGACTTTTCACTACACCACTGGAGGGAAGCTTTGCTTCTTTAGTGTCTTTCCTTCTCTCCTTTTGTCTTTATCTCTCTATCTAAAATGGCAGCTGAAAACACTGAAGTCCTGGTGATGACAAAAGAATCATAATAATTGTTTTGCATTTCTTGTACTATTTGAACAAATTAACATTTCCCCATGATAAGTGACAGAACACCACACCCTCCACCTTCATCTCCTCTTCCTGAACCATAGACTTATTTATACTATCCTTGATAAAGATCAACTAAGTTAGAGTGTAAGGGACTATTTCTAAACTTCTGATTACACTCCACTGGATATGATTATGTCACTAGCAAACATTCTTAATAAATGTAGCTTTGTAGTTAAGTTTTGAAATTTGAAAATATGAGTTTCCCAACTTTGTTGTAGTAATTATTGTTGTTGTTATTGATGTCGTCATTGTTGGATAGGACAGAGAGAAATGGAGAGAGAAGGGGAAAACAGAGGGGGGAGAGAAAGATAGACACCTGCAGACCTGCTTTACTGCCTGTGAAGTGACTCCCCTGCAGGTGGGGAGCCTGGGGCTCCAACCAGATCCTTAAGCTGGCCCTGCGCTTTGCACAACGTGCGTTTAACCTGCTGTGCTACTGCCTGACTCCCAGAATATCATTCATTACTTTTTAATCTTTATTGAGGAGTTAGCAGATTACTGTTGTTGATTGCTTGGGTAGAACTTCTTCAGGCACCCTGTGATAGTTGATTGAGAAAACACTGGGCACTCTCACTCCCCAACTTGGGCCCTTATCCGCTATCATATAATTTTAACTCTTGCTATAGCTTTAAATAGTTTTAAGGGTGGGGTAGACAGCATAATGTTTATGCAAAGAGACTCTCATGACTGAGACTCCAATGTCCATGTTCAATCCCCCCACATCACAATAAGCCAGAGCTTTGCAGTGCTCTGGTGTTCCTCTTTGTGTCTCTCTCTGCATCTTTCTCAAAAATAAAATAAATAAAATACTTTAAAAAAGAAAAAAAATAGTTTTAAAATAAGGATAGCACTGATCTGTCCAGAACTTGTAAAATTGTGACTAGGGAAGATATATGTATATCACCTTGCTGTATGGCTATGGGACTGGTCACTTACTAATATAATCCATGCAGAAATGTAAAATATAAGAATATCCAGTGTTCTTTTCTCACTTGGTAGCTGTATAAAGAGAAGTTTCTATAGAGAGAGGAGGGTCTGATAGCAGTAGTCAGAACTTGGAACTCTGATACTCTGTGTGAACCAGTTTTCTCTAGCCCACTCCTTACCAGCTAGGCTTTGTGATATAAACATAAGTGAAACATAAGGTGACCTGTTGAGTAAAGTACACACTTGTGAATCATGATTACATCACTAATAAAAAATTGAAGGATATTCATGCAACATTGAAATGGGGAAATGAAAAATAGAAGAACTAGTTTGGGGGGTGAAAAATAGAAAGACTGATAACTACCATAGTTCTTATAGACTCTGAGAGATTCTGATCACCATTTTGTTGCTAGTTCATCACTGTGGTCATTTATATTTCACATGCAGAAATACCCTATGACCTAGAAATACTGCTCCTAGACATATATCCAAAATACATGAACACACTAATTCAAAGAGGTATATACTTTTTTACAACAGCCCATATATGGAAACAACCAAAATTCCCATTGACACATGATTGAAGAAGCTATGGAATACCTATTTCTTCTTTTCTTTCTTTCTTTCTTTCTTTCTTTCTTTCTTTCTTTCTTTCTCTCTCTCTTTCTTCCTTCCTTTATTTCTGTGTCTGTCTATCTATCATCTATCATCTTTCTATCTAATCTATCTATATCTGTTTATAATACACCTACCTATCATATATCCAATCTATCATCTATCCATATCTATCTATCTATCTATCTATCTATCTATCTATCTATCTATCTATCTATCTATCCATCTATCATCTATCTAATCTATCTATATTTATTATCCATCTATCTAATCTATCATCTATCTTTATCTATCTAATCGATTATCTATCATCATCTATCTTATCTATCATCATCTACTTACCTGCCTACCCATATAAGTATTGCTACTTTTAAGCCTCTTCAAACAAATCAGATGACAGGTAAACTCGAGCTACCAAAACAACAGCAATAAAGACCATAAAATGTGAGCTAATGATATTTCTTTGTTTGTTGTATCTTCATTCAATGGTCACTAAATACTGGAAAGTCCAGAGGTAACAGCAAATTTAAAAAGTTTTGAGAATCTGGGCTGTTCCTATTGGTCACTGTTAAAGCACCAAGCCATTATAATCTCAAACACACACTCACACACTTGATTGCTATCATCTTGGAGACATTACAATTTTTTGCTCTAGCAATTTAGGAAAAAGATCAATTTTAAATTGATTTATTTTTAAAATATTTATTTATTCCTTTTTGTTGCCCTTATTGTTTTTATTGTTGTAGTTATTATTGTTATTGATGTTGTTGTTGTTAGATAGAACAGAGAGAAACTGAGAGAGGAGGAGAAGACAGAGAGGGGGAGAGAAAGATAGACACCTGCGGTCCGGCTTCACCGCCTGTGAAGGGACTCCCCTGCTGGTGGGGAGCTGGGGGCTAAAACCCAGATCCTTAGGCGGGTCCTTGCACTTCGTGCCACTTGTGCTTAACCTGCTGCACTACTGCCTTACTCCCAGGTTGATCTAATTATTTGTTTCTGATTTTGTAACTATGTTTTGGTGACATAGCATTTAATCATACTCAGATATTCACTGTTTCAATTTCAAACATTGTGCTCTTACCTTGGGAGATTTTTTTATTATATAACTCTACATGATATGCTTCTGTCCATTTTAATAATATTTTAATGACATCTAGTGGAGTAATAATGGATCTGACAGATTTACTTCTGATTTTGTTTGAATATTTACATATATACACAGAATTTGTTATTTGGCATATATGAGCATGCCTTATGAAATATAATATACTTTTCAAATAATTTTATTCAACATATATAAAATAGGGTTTGCCAGTGATTATCAACTGGAGGCAATATGAAATCTTCCATTCTCCAGTGACATTTTATTGGGTTTAAAGACTTTCTGCATCATCACAACTGGGGAGTGGGGTGGAGTGTTATTAACACACAGTGGATAAGTATCAGAGATGATTCTAAACTTCCTAAAATTTTCAGGGCAGTCCCCACCAACAGTTTTGGTCCAAAATATTAGTAGTTACAGGAATAAGAAACTTTGAACTAGCTGACTGGTTATGTGATTGACTTTTGCTACTATATAAAGAAAAAAAATTCAGATATTTTAAATAGGTAAGAATCTAGGAATACTCCAAGAACAAAAATACCATAAACTTCACCTTGGTTTTGTACTGCCTATTAACTTTCCCATGAGTTTTACATATAGGACACCATATCATATTTGTTTGTTTGGTTTTTTTGCCTCCAGGGTTATTGATGGGGGCTTGGTGCCTGAACCAGGAATCAACTGTTCCTGGAGGCTTTTTTTTCTCCTTTTGTTACCCTTCTTGGTTTTATTTATTTATTATATTTTTAATTTTTTATTTATAAAAAGGAAACAGTAACAAAACCATACGATAAGAGAGGTACAACTCCACACAATTCCCACCCTCAGAACTCTGTATTCCATCCCCTCTCCTGATAGTTTTCCTATTCTTTTTTTAAAATTTATTTTATTATTATTATTTTTATTTATTCCCCTTTTGTTGCCCTGTTGTTTTATTGTTGTAGTTATTATTGTTGTCATAGTTGTTGGATAGGACAGAGGGAAATGGAGAGAGGTGGGGAAGACAGAGAGAGGGAGAGAAAGATAGACACCTGCAGACCTGCTTCACCGCTTGTGAAGCGACTCCCCTGCAGGTGGGGAGCCAGGGCTCGAACCGGGATCCTTATGCCGGTCCTTGTGCTTTGCGCGACCTGCGCATAATCTGCTGTGCTACAGCCTGACTCCCAGTTTTCCTATTCTTTAACCCTCTGGGAGTATGGACCCAGGGTCATTATGGTGTTCAGATGGTAGAAGGTCTGGCTTCTGTAATTTCTTCCCCGCTGAACATGAATACTGACAGGTAGATCCATACTCCCAGTCTGCCTCTCTCTTTCCCTAGTGGGGCGGGGCTCTGGGGAAGCAGAGCTCCAGGACATAATGGTGGGGTTGTCTGTCCAGGAACGTCTGGTTGGCATCATGGTAGCATCTGGAACCTGGTGGCTGAAAAGAGAGTTAACATATAAAGTCAAACAAGTTGTTGACTAATCATAAACCTAAAGGCTGGAATAGTGTAGATAAAGAGTTGGAGGATCTCTGTTTTGTAGATAGTTGCCAGTCTTTTGCCCTTATTCAGCTTTTGCAGTCCTTACTTTGATAAAGTTAGCTTTGGAGTGAGTGAGAGAAGTGTAATAGGAAGTAGGTGAGGAGGGTATCTTGTCTAAGTAGACACGATTTCATTTTGAACTTTATACTGACTCACTGCAGGCTATTTTGTACTTTTGCTTTCAGGTACATATTTTCCCCTAATTTATGGATACATGTGAACATATGCTCTAACTCATGGGACCTGGTCTATATCTAGGTTTTGGGACTTTGTTAGGAAGTGAACCACCTGGAATGGAATTAGAGAAGCAATAACTATTTATTGCCTTCTTAAACTCTAAGACAGCGGGAACCTCCCACTTCCTCTATAGAGCCTAAATTTCCCCCAGCCCTACTTCCTTTTGTTGTTGTTGTTGTGGTTATTATTGTTGTTTTTATTGATGTCATTGTTGTTGGATAGAACAGAGAAAAATGGAGAGAGGAGAAGAAGTTAGAGAGGGGGAGAGAAAGATAGACACCTGCACACCTGCTTCATCACTTGTGAAGTGACCCCCCCTGCAGGTGGGGAGCCTGGGCCTTGAACCAGGATTCTTAAGCCAGTCTTTGTGCTTAGCACCATGTGCACTTAACCTGATCACTATTGCCAGACCCCCATAGAACACCATGTCATTTTTCTATCTCCATTGGGCTGTAGAAATGTAAAGCACACACACACAAGTTAAACTGCTAAAGTTACATACTAGTCAGTAATCCCAGCTACCTGCTCGGGGTACATTGAAGCCTCTGAGAAAGAAATCCATGGTAGGAGAATTAAGATGCAGGCTCACTGTGTTTATAAAAGGAAAACACACTAGTGGTACCATTGTGCAAAAGCCCTGCTTTCATCTTCTTTTAGACTCTTCTGTGTTCTCATGCATACGCCAAAACACAAGGGATTATTAAACTCCAAATCTCAGATCACCACTTAATTAATTAAAACATGCTTCTGTAATTAAATGGTGTAGAATTATGATGTAGGTTTAAAATTACAGGCTAATTTGAAGATTATATTTAGCTCAGGCATAATATTCAAGAGAAGTAAATTTCAAATTGATCCTGTAGAGTCCACTAACATACTTGTGATAGTTATCTCAAGCAATAAGGCCTTTCTTTTTTTCTTAATTTTTTTTTCCTCCAGGGTTTATTGCTGGGGTTCAGTGCTTGCACTACCAATCCACTGCTCCTGGAGGCTGATTTTTTTCTTTTTTCCCCCCCATTTTGTTGTCCTTGTTGTCTTTGTCATCATTATTGATGTTGTTGTTGTTGGATAGGACAGAGAGAAATGGAGAGAGGAGTGGAGACGGAGAGGGGGAGAGAAAGATAGACACCTGCAGACCTGCTTCACTGCTTGTGAAGAGACCCCCCAGCATGTGGGGAGCTGGGGTCTCGAAGCTGGGTGCTTATGCCGGTCTCTGTGCTAAGCACCGCATGCGCTTAACCTTCTGCACTACCTTTTTATGCTTTCACTCTGCTAATCCTAAATTTTGAGTTCTCTTTGTTTTCTCTTCCTTCCTTTTTCTCTCTCTCCCTCTCCCCCCCTTCTTCTTCTTTTTTCTTTATTGAAGGTGTTAATGCTTTATAGTGCTGTCTTTGATATATACATACAATTTCATTATACACCAGGCCCCCAAAGTTTTCTTCCTCTCTTTTCCCCTCCTTCCCCAAAGTTCTTTGCTTTGGTGCAAGACACCATGTCCAGTTCATGTAGCATTTTGTGCTCTCCCTTCCCTTCCCTATTTTATTCAGTCCCACTAATGAATGAGATCATCTGATGTTTGTCCCTCTCCTTTTGGTTTATCTCACTCAACATAATGTCCTCAAGTTTTATCCAAGAGGATGCAAAGGAGACAGCTTCATCACTTTTAATAGCTGAGTAATATTCCATCACATATATATGCTTTTTTTTTTTTTTTTTTTTTTTTAGCCACTCATCTAATGTTGGATATCTGGGTTGCTTCCAGGTTCTGGTAATTACAGACTGTGCTGTGGTGAACATGGGTGTACACAGATCTCTCCTGATAAGTGTTTCTGTCTCATATGGGTAAATCTCTAGGAGAGGAATAGCTGGGTCATATGGTAGGCAATATCTATTGTTCTGATAAGTCTCCAAATTGCATTGCACAATGGTTAGACTATTTTAAACTCCTACAAGTAGTGCAGAAGTGTCTTTCCCCCCCTCCACATCCTTTTAAACATGTGTTCTTTCTGTCCTTTCTGATGTATGACATTCTACAGTTGTAAAGTGGTATTTCATTGCTGTATGACTCCTCTTTTAGATTTTGAATAATGAATGCATATATCATACAATTTCATAAGTCAGAGTACAGACTTAAATGAGAACTGGAATAAGAACTGATGCCTAATAACTATGGTATTAAGTGGTGTGATTTTCAGAATATTTAACCTAAAGGAGAAATCTGCTGTTGTTTCCCTCCAAATATTTGCTCCTAATATGCCATTTTGGCCAGGAACAAAGGTCTTTCGGCTTTAATTTTGAAGCTGTTAGTATTGTGACATAATACCTTCTATTTTAATACTTGAGATAATTTTAAATTAAATAAAACTATAATTTAAACTATTTTTACATGGTTTTTGCTTATTCAGAATAATTTCTTTTCCAAATGTTGTCCAACAACTTGTGCAAATCTTTGAAAATGCTTAGGGAAGTTATAAAACCATTCATTTGTCTTACTTTATCAATTTTCTCATTTATCAAGGTTTTACTGAATTTTGGGTGCCTGAAAAATGCAGTTATCATTTGTTTGCAGTATTTATTTTTAATTCAGTTTTTATTAAGGAAATATTGTCTTATGTGACTGTTGTTGCCTCAGTCTTGCAATTTCAAATCTCCCAATGTGTCCAGACATCTCACTCACTACCAAACGGATATATTTCTCCATCACGGGGTACTGGATTCCCAGCTCCTTTTTACTTTTTCCCACCTCCTCCCTTTAGCCTCTTCAAATCTTTTGAAATAAACAAAGGATTGATGAGAGTCTTCATATATGTTTTCCGCATTTAGATATTTATTAGACTACAGACTGGGAAAATTCTGAAGTACTCACTGGGAAATGAAGGTTGCTTAACAGCTAAGATTAAAGGTCATAGTGTCAACAATGTCAGTGGTCTGCTTTCAAATATGAGAAGAGCATTCTCAGAATTTGCAGTTTGTGTGAGATGCATAAAACCTTGAGAGGAAGGTAAAAGGTTAAGTAAAATGAAGGGGGTGAAATGACTTCACAGCAGTGTTTTTCCAGGCTTTGTATTTCAATGAATAACTAGGAATGAAAGGATGACATAGTCTCAATAATCCTCACATTACCTACTCAAGTAGTGTTTTGAAGACTAATGGATGTAAATAATTATTTGACTCTTCTTAATCTTACATGAACATTTGAACAATCAGAGAAACTTTCAAGTATATGGATATATACAATGCCTGCTGGAGATTCTGATGTGTTGGGTCTACAACTAAGTCTGAGACATTTTTATTAAGAAAACAGTCAAGTGGTACGGGAGGGCACAGGGGTAAAGCATTGGATTCTCAAGCATTAGGTCCCGAGTTCAATCTCCAGCAGCACATGTCCCAGAGTGATGCCTGGTTCTTTCTCTTCCCTCCTATCTTTCTCATTAATAAATCAAAAAAAAATAAATTCTAAAAAAATTTAAAAAATTAAAAAAGAAAACAGTTGACAAACAAAAGCCACGATTGATTCTAAGATACAGAAAATCAGGGATACAATGAGAATAAAAAATCTTTTCCATCTCAAAAAGGCTTTATGGTGTGACAATGTGTGATCGTGTGATATGTGCTTCACTGTGATAAATTTGTGGTTCTGATCTCATAGAGAAAACATATGTCATTTTGAACAAATACCCTTGGAAATACCCTATCAAATACCCTTTTGGAAAATGATGACAAAACTTTACTTTGGTTCCTTGCTTATCCCAAGGAGTCTTCTCTAACACCCAGTGCTGCAGTGACTGGGAAAATCATATGGAAAGAAAATAGTCATTGGAAGTGTCATCAAACTTATTAAATGTTCTTCAGGATACCATTGACTCAGATATCATTCATAGCAACATGGCCTAAATAGAAACAAACTATAAATGGTTTTAAATGCAAAGTGATCAGTATTTTTTATATCCACGTGATACAGATGCATTAATTCTAAATTCTATGGCAATTGAAAATGACAACCAGGGGTCAGCGGTAGCTGAGTGGGTTAAGCGCAAGTGGCTCAAAGCACAAGGACTGGCATAAGGATCCTGGTTGAGCCTCGGGCTCCCCACCTGCAGGGGAGTCGCTTCACAGGTGGTGAAGCAGGTCTGCAGGTGTCTATCTTTCTCTCCCCCTCTCTGTCTTCCCCTCCTCTCTCCATTTCTCTCTATCCAAAAACAACGACATCAGTGGCAATGATAATAATAACCACAACAATGGTAAAACAACCAGGGTAACAAAAGGAAAAAAATGTCTTTCAGGAGCAGTGGATTTGTGGTGCAGGCACCGAGCCCTGGCAATAACCCTGGAGGCAAAAAAAAAAAAACAACAAAACAACAAAACAAAGAAATGACAACCAGTTTGTAGTGCAGCAAGGAAGTAGAAAGACCTAAAAAAGACACAAGGTACTTACTTAGTCATATAGCTTCTACTTAGACCTCAATAGCCTTCTCACCTATCGCATATCTCACTCTTGTCAATCACTCTAAGGCTAACCTTGTCAGATAAAGAAAGGACTTCAAAATCTGGATACAGGCAAGAGACTGGCATAAGTTAGGGATGGCTATTTTTGGTCACTATCAGGTCACTCCACCATCTAGGACCCTCGTCATGGAATCCTGGGACTTCTTCATAGATGTGACAGGACTAGACCTCTAACAGATTCCTCTCTCCATCATCACTGGTCATCTCCCTCAGGAGCAGCATAGTGGCCCCTCTTGTGGGCCTCTGCAGGATCTTGGCCTCAATGTGGAACAACAATGGTAGAAAATGCCTCACTCTCAGAAGGGAGGCTGGGTCAACATACTCTGCCACTTGAGGAAGATGGGACTTGAAATGAGTGCAGCATAGAATGTTCCTAGGTATGACCATGGAATATGAGCTCAGACATACAGGGATGCAGACTTTACACAGGTTCTTGTGCTGAATATGGGCCCCAGATCAGATCGATGGGGCTTCAAGTTAATGGTATTTATATACATTTCCAGTATTTGGGCATTATTCTTGTCTCTGACCCAGATTTCTAGTTTTACTTTCAACTCTGACATCATCTCCTTTAGCACACATGAATGTTAGCTGTCAGGCTCAATGAGTCAGAAAAAATTAGTAATGTCATGGGCCACCTTGGAATGTACCTGAAATAGACTTCCTAGCTTTTTCCAAAAGGGAGACCACACATCTCATCTACTCAATTCTGACCTTTAGGTCCCTGATTATTAAATAATTTGTTCTGCTTAATATCTTACTGCTTTTCAGCCACCAGGCTGCAGATGCTACCATGACACCAACATGACTTCCTTGGGCAGACAGCCTCACCAATGTGTCCTGGTACCTCACCTCACCAGAGCCCTATTTCCCTATCCCATCCTAGGGAAAGATAGAAACAGGCTAAGGGTATGGATCATCCTGTCAGCACCCTTATCCAGCAGAGAAGCAATTGTAGAATCCTGACCTTCCACCTTCTAAACCCATAAAAATCTTGGGCTCATATTCCCAAAGGGATAAAGAATAGGGAAACTTCCAGTGGGGGAATGGGATATGGAGCTCTGGTGGTGGGAGTTGTGTGGAATTAAACCTCTCTTATTCCACAATTTTGTTGATAATTATTAAATCACTAATAAAAATTTTTTTAAAATGGAAAAAATAAAGAAAGGAGCTCCCCCACACTGCTGGTGGGAGTGTAAACTGGTCTAACCTTTGTGGAAAACAGTTTGGCGACTCATTAGAATGATATTGATAGAAGTGGACTTACCCACCCTATGACTCAGATCACTCCTGGGGATATATCCAAAGGAAACAAAGACGCACATAGGTAGTGATCTAGTGATCTAGTGAACACACCAATGTTCATGACAGCACAATTTGTAATAGCCCAAACTTGGCAGCAACTCAGATGTCCAATGACTGATGAGTGGCTAGGAAAGTTGTGGTAGAATCTAACTCAACTGTTAAAAATAATGAAGTTGTTTCATATGCCTCCTCGTAGATATAAATTGAAGAATTTACATTAGGTGTGATTAAGCCAAAAGGAAAAGGATGAATACTGAATGATCTTGCTCATGAACAGAACTTAAGACTCAAGGACTGTGAGGGTGAATCTTGGACTGGGTGTAGTATTTTGCACCAAAGCAAAAGAATAAGAAAGGGAAGGAACAGAGCACCATTGGGGTCCTGTTGCATGATGGTGAAAATGAACTTAAGTTGGGGGGTTGGAGTTTTCTGTAGACACCTATTATTGAGATCTCTTACTTATTATGCCTATTGCTTATTGGTACAATCTTGCCCTGGTAATTTTCTGTTGCTTCATTTCCTCAGTTATTGAGAGCAATGTATAGAACAAAAGATTGCTTCACTACAGTAGTCACTCATGTTTCCCTCTGGGTATAGCTCTTGTTCTCTGAGGGGAAACTAGTGGATATTATAAACTAAGGAGCAGTTGTGTCAAAAAGCTCCATTAATTTGCATGTGATGGCAAACACTGCTGCCCCTCATAGAGTATAGAATGTCCAAGATGAACACCTACTGCTAGCCAGAAGGCTACTTGAAGTGTTACACAGCAATGCCCTAGTGGTCAACCACTAACTATAATGATATGCACATCCCTGAAGAGATGCTTTTTATGTCTCTCATTCCATACTTTGATGTAATGCATCCTTTTGTCAATAAATGCCATGAAGAGGATCTTTTGGGGGCTCTACTCAGTAAAATCCCACCATGGGAGACATATGCTGGTATAAGCCCTTCTGCACTTGTCTGTCATTGCTGATAGTATCTGAGGTAATCTTTTCTATTGGGTGGAGGTTCATGTCAGAATCTGAATCCAGGCAGCTTCATCCTATCATGGGGAGATTAGAAGGTGTCATTAATTTTTCCTGAGAATGTGCCAACAATTTCACTTTAAATCACTATCATTTACAAATTCAAATAGAAACTCAAATGCAAATAGAATAGATGTTAAGAAATTATTGCAACTTCTTATACCATAAAAATATGATGTGTTGATGGCATTTTAGTAAAGTTATTTCTTATTTAAGAAAAGTCACTTGATGAGAGAAAGAATGCAGTGACAACAACATATAAATCACAATAAATCACATGTCGGCCATGTCGTGTATCTTTAGCATATTAAAAAATATGTCTCTTCATTATTTATGTAGAGAAGAGACAGGTCAAGATGAGTCCAGCTCACTCAGGATCACTGGATGTTAATGGGCAGCAGATGCTGGCCAGTTGTCTCGCTCATACCCTTCCTGTTCTGCAAAAGAAAGGATTCTATCTTCTTCCTACAGGAGACAGATACAGCAGTGTGATCAGCTTAGTGTCACATGATATAAACTCTCAAACTGAACAAAGGAGTGCACACTGAGTCAAAACAGGACAAACATTTCCACATTGGGTGCCAAGTCCAGCACTGATTTGTGAAAGCACATTCCAAGCAGATAACTGATTATTTCAGACTTGATGTACACTTTATACCTAAGTCAGCACCAGGAAAACTCTGTACCCAATAAAGTTACCTGTAAGCTCCACGGACATGCCTCTGGGTAGGCTGACTCTGAATATGGAGTCAGTTGACAGTGTTAAGTGCTGAGGTAGATGGAGAGCCACCGCTGCTTCCTGTATCCTGAAGCTATTTACCCATGTATTCCACCACTTGTCCTAGTTCCTGCTGAATCAACTCCTCGGTTACCCGGAATGCTTGTTGTATTGTAAATCTTGATATAAACAAGGTTTGGGCCCGTAAAGGTGTACTCCATTGTTCATTTTTCCTCCTTTCAGGGACTCAGACACATAACTTTTGTTTCTCTGATAATCATTTTTCTTTTTCGTTTTTCTTTTATTATTTATTGAGGGGCATAATACTTTACATTGTGGTTATTGACATATGTATATGTACTAGGCCCCTCCAAAAGTTTTCTTCCTTTTTCCTCTCCCTCCTTAGAGTCTTTTGCTTTGGTGCAATATACCACTCCAATCCTATGTCCTTAAATATTTTTGAGACCATTCTTTTATATGCCAGATGCATAAATTTGTATATTTGAGTTGCCTTTGATTTATTTCATTTTTACAAGTATCTTTTTTAGAGGTCATCCCTAAAAGTAGATTTACTGGCTTATAGGATTTGCCTATTTTAAAACTTGATTCTACTTGCCAAATTATCTTTCAGAAATATCATGCCAGTTTACTCTTCCACTGGCATTGAAGGAAATATTTTGGAAAGACATTTTCCCTTAGACAATTCTTTTAGACAAAGAAGAATCAGAGTGAAATATACTTTGCAAAGATAACAGAAAAAAAAAAACTGAAGAGTAGCTTTATAGGTTGAGTTTTTTTTTTTTTTTGAATTTCTATTTCTTTTTTTTTTTTTTTTATTTAAATTTTTAATTTAAGAAAGGATTAGTGAACAAAGGCATAAGGTAGGAGGGGTACAACTCCACACAATTCCCACCACCCAATCCCCATAACCCACCCTCTCCCATGATAGCCTTCCCATTCTCTAGCCCTCTGGGAGCATGGACCCAGGGTCGTTGAGGGTTGCAGAAGGTAGAAGGTCTGGCTTCTGTAATTGCTTCCCTGCTGAACATGGGTGTTGACTGGTCGGTCCATACTCCCAGTCTGCCTCTCTCTTTCCCTAGTCAGGTGTGTCTCTGGGGAAGCTGAGCTCCAGGACACATTGGTGGGGTCCTCAATCCAGGGAAGCCTAGCCAGCATCCTGGTGGCATCTGGAACCTGGTGATTGAAAAGAGAGTTAACATACAAAGCCAATCAATTTGTTGAGCAAACATGGATCCCAAGATTGGAATAGTGGAGAGGAAGTGTTGGGGAGGTACTCACTGCAAACTCTAGTGTAATCCTGCTTTCAGGTATATATTTTGCAGTAGTTTATGGATACGTGTGCACATACGCTCTCTCTCACAGAAACTGGTGTATGTCTAGGTTATGGGACTTTGTTAGAAAGTGAACTACCTGAGATGAAATTAGAGTGTACTATAAAAGGAAAGGTCTCACCCGAGTAATGAAGCTGAAGGGTTGTCATTCCACACGTGAAGTCTCTGGATACACTCTGAGGTGAAGCATGTTGAGATGGCAATCGTTGCTTTGGTTAGGTTGTGATCGGCGGATGCAATATTATTTGGTATGGATTGGGAGAAGCATACGGGAAAGTGAGCCCTATCCAAGGGTGCCAGGACTGGGGGAAGTAGGGGCTCTATAGTGAAGATGTGAGGTTCCTGCTGTCTTAGGGTTCAAAAAGACAATCAATAGTTAATATTACCCACACATTATTTGTTAATTGGGTTAACTTTGAAAAGTCCCTTTGTTATGGTTTGCTGTACAGTACCCAGTATCTTGTATATAGCTGTGCTATTGGAAGCTTCTAATCTACTTGGTCTAGGCTTTTGAGAGAGTCCGCATATCAAATACGTAGCCTATCTATTAAAAAGATTCAGTTTGTCTTTTGAGAACCTTTGAGACATACAATTGATTTCCCCCTCTCATATTAATTAACTACTGATTTATATGTCTACATTTTGCTAGGAGTGTACATAAACACCATTCCCATCACCAAAGGACCGTGACCCATCCCTCCCGCCCATTCCCACCCCCCACTGGCCCAGGAAGCTACATGTCTACCCCTCACCACTGGGTTTTTACTTTGGTGCCCTACTTACAATTTGATCAGGTCCTGCTTTTAGTTTCCCTTTCAAATCTTCTAAGTCAGCTTCTGTTGATGAGTGGGATCATCCCATACTCATCTTTAACTTTCTGACTTAGTCCACTTAACATAATTCCTTCTAGCTCTGTCCAAGATGGGTCAGAGAAGGTGAGTTCATTGTTCTTGATAGCTGCATAGTATTCCATTGTGTATATATACCACAGCTTTCTCAGCCATTCATCTGTTGTTGGGCACCTGGGTTGCTTCCAGGTTTTAGCTATTATGAATTGTGCTGCTATGAACATAGGAGTACACACCTCTTTTTGGTTGGGTGTTATGGAGTCCTTGGGGTATAACCCCAGGAGAGGAATTATTGGGTCATATGGAAGGTCCATGTCTAGCCTTCTGAGGGTTTTCCAGACTGCTCTCCACAGAGGCTGTACCAATTTACATTCCCACCAGCAATGTAAAAGGGTTCCTCTGTCCCCACATCCTCTCCAGCATTTGTTGCTGCTGTCCTTCTTGATGTATGCCATTCTTACAGGAGTGAGGTGGTATCTTAGTGTTGTCTTAATTTGCATTTCTCTGACAATCAGTGACCTAGAGCAGTTTTTCATATGTTTGTTAGCCTTTTGGATCTCCTCTGTGGTGAGTGTTTTGTTCATTTCCTCTGCCCATTTTTGGATGGGGTCATTTGCTTTTTTGCGGCTAAGTTTGCTGAGCTCTTTATATATTTTGGTGATTAGTTTCTTGTCTGATGTCTGGCATGTGAAGATCTTCTCCCATTCTGTGAGGGGTCTCTCTGTTTGTTTAATAGTTTCTTTGGATGTGCAGAAGCTTTTCAATTTGATGTAGTCCCATTGGTTTGTTTCTGCTTTGGTCTTCCTTGCAATTGGGTTTGATTCATCAAAGATATCCTTGAGGTGTAGATGGGAAAGTGTTTTACCAATGTTTTCCTCTAAGTATTTGATTGTTTCTGGTCTGACATCTAGGTCTTTGATCCATTTGGAGTTGATTTTTGTTTCTGGTGAGATAAAGTGGTTCAATTTCATTCTTCTGCATGTTTCAACCCAGTTTTCCCAGCACCATTTATTGAAGAGAGCCTCCTTCTTCCATTTAATCCTTTGGGCCCCCTTATCAAAGATTAGATGCCCATAGGTGTTTGGATTTACTTCTGGGCTTTCAATTCTGTTCCACTGGTCTGTGTGCCTATTTTTGTTCCAGTACCATGCTGTTTTGATGATGATGGCTTTATAATATAGTTTAAGGTCTGGGAGTGTGATGCCTCCATTTCTGTTTCTTTTCCTCAAGATGGTTTTGGCAATTCTAGGTGTTTTCAGGTTCCAGATAAATGATTGTAGTGTTTGTTCTATTCTCTTAAAGAAGCTTGGTGGAACTTTGATATAGGTTGAGTTTATAATATGATTGGGCCCTCCTCAATCACTATCAAACAGGCCATGGCCGGTGCGCCGCTATATTCCATCGCTGGGGAGCCAGAGACGACCTGAACTGCCCCTGCGGCTACAGACAGACTATGACCCACATGGTCAACGACTGCCACCTCTCAAGATTCAAAGGAGGTCTTGAAACTTTACATCAGGCTCAACCTGATGCTGTTGACTGGCTACGGAAGAAGGGCAAACGCTAGAAGAAATCTAATATGATTTTGTCAAAAACATTGCTAAGAGAAGCTTCCTAAGGAACAAAATAATGGATAAAACTTGAAAGTTTGTGTATATATTTTTAAGATACAGACAGTGAGAGAGTGAAAGAGACTATAACATTGAAGCTTTCTTCAATGTATTCGAAGACTAGAACTTGAGTCACTCACATGACAAAATACACACCCAAGGAGCTATTCATGGACCCGGAAAGTTTATATTTTCTTTATTTAAAATTTTTTTATCTTTATTTATTTATTTGATAGAGATAGCCAAAAACTGAGAGGTAGGGGGAAGTAGAGAGAGACAGAGAGACACCTGCAGCACTGCTTCACGACTTGTGAAAGCTTTCCCAGTGCAGGTAAAGACTGGGGGCTTGAACCTGGGTCCTTATGCATTGGAACATGTGCACTTAACTGGATACCCCACCACCTGCCCTGAAATGTTGTATTTTCCATCATTGAAATTTTTAGAAAATATATTTTCATTATTTGTAATTGAATAATGCTTTATAAAACTGTTAAGGTTGGGCGGAGGGTAAATAGCGTAATGGCTATACAGACAGACTCTCATGCCTGAGGCTCCAAAGTCCCAGGTTCAATCCCCCGCACCACCATAAGCCAGAGCTGAACATTGCTCTGGTTAAAAATAATAATAATAATAAAACTGTCAAGATTTCAAGTATATAAAGTCACCTCCACATCTGGTGTGTGTAAGTTACAACACACTTCACCAAAATTCTGTACTCTGCCATGATTCCATTCTTTCATTTATTTATTTATTTAAGAAAGGAGACATTAACAAAGTCATATTCATGATTCCATTCTAACCAACATAGTTCTCAAAAAGTCCAAGAGATGGTGTAGTCACTTTTATTTTTCAATTTCATTTACTTTAGTCCTCTATAATCCACCTATGAGCAAAACTGTTCAGTAGTTTTCTCTCCCTAGCCTTTTTAATTTCAGTTAGCCATTTTAAAACAAACTTAAGGGTTCAGTGAAAGTTCACCTGGGAATGGACCTGCTTTCTTTTTTATTAGTATTAATTTATTTATTCCTTTTTGTTGCCCTTGTTGTTGTAACTATTGTTGTTGTTGTTATTGATGTTGTTGTTGGATAGGACAGAGAGAAACGGAGAGAGGAAGGGAAGACAAGGGGCAGGGGGAGAAAGACACCTGCAGATCTGCTTCACGGCTTGTGAAGCGACTCCCCTGCAGGTGGGGAGCCGGAGACTCCAACCAGGATCCTTAAGCTGGTCCTTGTACTTTGTGCCACCTGAGCTTAACCCGCTCCGGTACTGCCTGGTTTCTATGTTTGAGCCCCTTGGAACACAATATGAGAGAAGTATGGCACCGGGGGAAATTTCAGTTCTGTGATATCTCTCCATCTACCTATGTCTCTCTTTTACTGTTTAATTTTATTTATTTATTTATTCCCTTTTGTTGCCCTTGTTTTATTGTTGTAGTTATTGTTGTTACTGATGTCATTGTTGGACAGAACAGAGAGAAATGGAGAGAGGAGGGGAAGACAGAGAGGGGGAGAGAAAGACACCTGGAAACCTGCTTCACAGCCGGTGAAGCGACTTCCTTGCAGGTGGGGAGCCAGGGGCTCGAACCGGATCTGTAGGCCAGTGCTTGTGCTTTGCGCAACGTGTGCTTAACCCGCTGAGCTACAGCTAGACTTCCTATTTAATTTTTTTCCTATTATCTTTACTTACTTATTGGGTAGAGACAGCCTTAAGTCAAGAAGGAAGGGGAAGATAGAGAGGGGGAAAAGACGAAGAGACACCTGCAGCCCTGCTTCACCACTCGTAAAGATTACCCCCTGCAGATTGAGTGCACACGGTATTGCACAAGGACCCAGGTACAAGTCTCCAGTCCCCATCTATCTATGTCTCCTTGTGATGAAGACCTCGCAGCAACCAATAGGTAAATAAAGGATTTTGCTCCTCATCAAAGCTTTAAAAAAAAAGATCGTGATTTTTCCAGATATTTTCTCACATTTTATGTAATTTATGAGTATCTTTTCCTTTCTCAAATGGAAGATTTCTTCACATTCCTCATGCTCTTGCTTAAGTGTCCATTTCTCCAAGAATTATTTTATTCCCTCACATCTGCTAATTGTCAACCACTCTTGGGATTATGTATGAGATGTATCATTTGTACTTTTGAATTTTGATACAGCTTAAAATTTTTTTTTCTCTTTTGTTGCTCTTGTTATTTTACTGTAGTGGTGGTTATTATTGCTGTTGTTACTGATGTCATTGTTGTTGGATAGGACAGAGAGAAATGGAGAGAGGAGGGAAGGACAGAGAGGGGGAAAGAAAGAGAGATACCTGCAGACTTGCTTCACTGCTTATGAAGCTACTCCGCTGCAGGTAAGGAGCTGGAGACTCAAACTGGGATCCTTATGCTGGTCCTTGCACTTTGTGTCATATGCACTTAACCTGGATACGGCTCATTTTACATACATATCCTACATTAGCTGTGTTAACATTTCAAACACATGTATGATATCTTCGGCTTTTTTGTTTCTTCACAGACAAGTCTATTGCACTTCATCATGCTAGTTTTAGTCTACAAACTCAGTAGTAATTGTATAAAAAGTCTCAATATTTTATCTTTACTTTCATTCTTGAAACATACTTGGAGTTCAAGTAGTTTTGAATAAATGAAAAAAAAGTTTTTTTATGAGTTTATTATAGCAGGATAACTTGAAAACTTACTACTTGCTTCATTTTCCACTAGTGCAAGAAAGGAAGGTGGCAATTTTTTCCTCTTTTAGGAAGATATCTAGACCTTTGGGTTCCTAATGTCTAGGTATTTTCATACTGATAGTGTATGTCTCACTTTGATGTTACTGGCAGGCTAGTATTGAACCTTCTTAAAAAAAATACATGTGGTGGGCTGAAGGTGGCATGTTAACCAAATGCAAAGACCTGAGTTCAAGTGCCAAGTCTCAACCTGCAGAGGAGAAGCTTCTTAAGTGATGAAGCAGAGCTGTACCAGTCTTGATCTCTTCTTCCCTCATCAATTTTTCTGTCCTATCAAAAAATTAGATAAATAAATAAATAAATAAATAAACAAGTATATAAATAAAACACAAAAAATGCATGAAGAATATTTTTGTGGTCCTGATGTCTTTTATTATTATTATTATTACATTTATTTGTTCCCTTTTGTTGCCCTTGTTGTTTCTTTTTATTGTTGTAGTTACTATTCTTGTTGTCATTGTTGGCTAAGACAGAGAGAAATGGAGAGAAGAGGGGGAAGACAGAGAGGGGGAGAGAAAGATAGACACCTGCACACCTGCTTCACCATCTATAAAGGGACGCCCCTGCAGGTGGGGAGCCGGGGCTCAAACTGACATCCTTACACCAGTCCTTGGGCTTCATGCTGCATACGCTTAACCTGCTGCACTACTGCCTGACTCCCTGGTCCTGATGTCTTTTTAAGACAACTAAAGCAGTTATTTCTCACAAAGGAAGAAAACCAAAGAGCAACAACAACAACAAAATACTGTGTTTGCAGAGTTGAGAGGAGATAAAAGCATCTACCTGGGTTTATCCTTCAGGAATGAAAGGAAGAAAAGGTCTCTTGAAATTAGAGTGCTCCAGTCCTATTGAGATATTGCAATTGTGTGGGGGCAGAAGTCTAAGGGGATATTTATGAAGATATTGCTGTGGCCTTAGGGGCAGCCAAAGTCTTCTCAGGCCAAGCTTGGTCGGAAAGTGAGGGGGGCTGCCAGTTGTCCATTAACAAACAGCAAATATGGACTTGGGCCAGAGATGAGCAAAACAGCTTGGACAGATGGTGAGAAACTGCTGCTTCACAGTAGTGTCATATGGTCTCAAAAGAGAAAATGGCTATGATGGCAGCCACAAGCTGAGGCTCATCTCTGCTCAAGAGCCAGAAGGTTGGAGGGTCAGTTTCAGCTCTCAGTCTAGTTGTACAAACCGCCCAACACATTTTCTGGCTGAGGAGTTGAGTGGGGACTTTGTGTGACAAGATGAAGGAGATGGTGATATAAGATTAACCTTGTATATGCCAAAGCAACTCATATCTCAAATAATTATAAATGTATTTATTCTGGTATCACTAGCAGGTTATTTCAGGGCTGAGAGGTTTTTATACAGATTTAAAGGGGTTTTGTTTACTTTCAGAGGTGGGGCTATGGAGCAGCAGCAGCTGTGTTTCTCTTCTCTCCTCTCCCAGGTTAACTAAGAATGCCAAAGAAGACCACCTGGGACCACAACAAGATAGAACTAGAATGACTTCAGGAACCCACCAAATCACTGGTGAGCACAAACATATGTGGCTCATGGACAGAGAGGAGCATAGGGAGAGATTAAGTGGCTGGTAACAGTCCAGCAGTTTACCAGTTGAGACACCACCTCCAGTTTGTTTCACCAACAAAAAGACTGCTGAAGGGAGGAGAGGACTGCTCTCAGACTCACCAGAGTCAACTGTGAGTTTCCATTGCTACTGTCCTCAGAATCTGGAGCAGCATTAGGGAGGCCCTGTGCTGACACCAGGGGACAGAGAACTAACCAGGAAACTCAGGAGAAGATCTATACCTTGGTGGCCTAGCAGTTGGGCTGTGAAAGTCTCTTTGCATAACCACTGCATTATCTCTGCCCCACAATGGTCTATCTCTTGGTCAGTAGTCAGTGATTAAGCTAACAAGCCAACTTATTGTTTGAAAGTCCTCAGGCTCTCATAGCCTACAGGGAAGAAAAAGAACAAAAGAGGTTTTTAAACCACTGAGCTCCAACTCAGGGATTAAAATACTATTGAAACAACTGTCAATTTCCACAACTGTGAACCCTTTAATTACCTTACGTAGACACAAGTCAATCCAGGCAAGACTGATCAATGCTGGTTCTTTGAAAGAGTGAACAAAATTGACAATTTTTTAGCCAGACTCACAAAACAAAAAAGGGAAAAGACCCAAATAAACCTGATCATAAATAGAAGAGGATATATCACAACAGACACTTCAGAAATTCAAAGTATTGTGGGAGGCTTCTATGAACAACTATATACCAAGCTAGAGAACCTGGAAGAAAAGGACGATTTCCTAGAAACCTACAAACCTCCAAAATTAAAGAGGCATTAGATAACATGAACAGGCCCATCACAGCTAATGAAACTGAAACAGTTATCAAATACCTTCCCAAAAATAAAAATCTTGGGCCAGATGGTTTTAAAAAAGAATTCTACAAAATGTCCAAAGAAGAACTAATACCTCTACTTTTAGAAGTCTTACAGAAGATTGAAGACACTGGAATACTCCCTTCCAGCTTCCATGAAGCCAACATCACTTGATACCAAAAGCAGACAGGGACACAACCAAAAAAGGAAACTACAAACCAGTATCTCTGATGGACATAGATGCTGAAATATTGAACAGTATTCTAGCCAACTAGATACAACAGTATATTAAAAAGATTATTCATCACGACCAAGTGGGGTTTATCCCAGGGATACAAGGTTGGTTTAATATATGTAAATCAATCAACGTGATCTACCACATCAATAAAGGCAAGACCAAAAACCACATGGTCATATCAATAGATGCAGAGAAAGCCTTTGACAAAATACAATATCCCTTTATGATCAAAACACTACAAAAATGGGAATAAATGGAAAATTCTTGAAGATAGTTGAGTCTATGTATAGCAAACCTACAGCCAACATCATACTCAATGGTGAAAAACTGGAAGCATTTCCCCTCAGATCAGGTACTAGACAGGGATGCCCATTATCAGCATTATTATTCAACATAGTACTGGAAGTTTTTGCCATAGCAATCAGGCAGGAGCAAGGAATTAAAGGGATACAGGTTGGAAGAGAAAAAGTCAAACTCTCCCTATTTGCGGGTGACATGATAGTATACATAGAAAAACCTAAGGAATCCAGCAAGAAGCTTTTGGAAATCATCAGGCAATACAGTAATGTGTCAGGCTACAAAATTAACTTTCAAAAGTCAGTAGCATTCCTCTATGCAAACACTAAGTTAGAAGAAGTTGAAATCCAGAAATCAATTCCTTTTACTATAGCAACAAAAACAATAAAATAGCTAGGAATAAATCTAACCATAGAAGTGAAACACTTGTATACTGAAAATTATGAGTCACTAGTCACAAAAATTGAAAAAGACACAAAGAAGTGGAAAGATAGTCCATGTTCATGGATTGGAAGAATTAACATCATCAAAATGAATGTACTACCCAGAGCCATCTACAAATTTAATGCTATCCCCATCAAGATCCCAACCATGATTAGGAGAATAGAACAAATGCTACAAATGTTTATCTGGAACCAGAAAAGACCTAGAATTGCCAAAACAATCTTGAGAAAAAAGAACAGAACCAGAAGTATCACACTCCCAGATCTCAAATTGTATTTTAGGGCCATTGCCATCAAAACTGATTGGTACTGGAACATGAATAGACATACTGTCCAGTGGAATAGATTTGAGAGCCCAGAAGTAAGCCCCCACACCTATGGACATCTAATCTTTGACAAAAGTGCCCAGACTATTAAATGGGGAAAGCAGAGTCTCTTCAACAAGTGGTGTTGGAAAAAAATGGGTTGAAACATGAAGAAGAATGAAACTGAACCACTATATTTCACCAAATACAAAAGTAAATTACAAATGGATCAAGGACTTGGATGTTAGACCACAAACTATCAGATACTTAGAGGAAAATATTGGCAGAACTCTTTTCCGCATAAATTTTAAAGACATCTTCAATGAAACAAATCCAATTACAAAGAAGACTAAGGCAAGCATAAACCTATGGGAATACATCAAATTAAAAAGCTTCTGCACAGCTAAAGAAACTACTAATCAAACCAAGAGACCCCTCACAGAATGGGAGAAGATCTTTACATGCCATACATCAGACAAGAGGCTAATAACCAGAATATATAAAGAAATTGCAAATCTCAACAACAAGAAGACAAATAACTCCATCCAAAAATGGGGGGAGGACATGGAAAGAATAGTCACCACAGAAGAGATCCAAAAGGTTTAGAAACACATGACAAAATGCCCCAAGTCTCTGATTGTCAGAGAAATGCAAATAAAGACAACAATGAGATACCACTGCACTCCTGTAAAAATGTCATACATAAGAAAAGGTAACAGCAGCAAATGCTGGAGAGGTTGTGGGGTTAAAGGAACCTTCCTGCACTGCTGGTGGGAATGTCAATTGGTCCAACCTCTGTGGAGAACAGTCTTGAGAGCTCTCAGAAGGCTAGAAATGGACTTACTCTATGACCCTGCAACTCCTTTCCTGGGAATATATCCTAAGGAACCCATTCAAAAAGATTTGTGTACACATATGTTCTTGGCAGCACAATTTGTAATAGCCAAAACCTGGAAGCAACCCAGTGTCCAACAACAGATGAGTGGCTGAGCAAGTTGTGGTCTATATACACCATGGAATACTACTCAGCTATAAAAAATGGTGACTTCACCATTTTCAGCCAATCTTGATGGAGCTTGAAAAAATCATGTTAAGTGAAACAAGTCAGAAACAGAAGGATGAATATGGGATGATCTCACTCTCAGGCAGAAGTTGTAAAACATGATCATAAGAGAAAACACAAGTAGAACCTGAACTGGAATTGGAGTATTGCACCTAAGTAAAAGATTTTGGGGTGGGGGGAGAATACAGGTCCAAGGAGGATAACAGAGGACCTTCTGGGGGTTGTACTGTTATATGAAAAACTGGGAAATGTTATGCGTGTACAAACTATTGTATTTACTGTCTAATGTAAAACATTAATTCCCCAATAAAGAAAATTTTTAAAAAGTTTTTTGTTTGTTTTTTTTAATCTAACAAACTTCTGCTGGCAAGATGGGTGCTATGGCTTCCAGTTCCACTTTGGTATGGAAATGTGTAGGTTTTCTGGAATAAGTCTGATGTTTTAATATCTTTAAATTATTGTTACTGGCCCAAGTTTCCTTTTTCTCTGCATGGTGCAGTATTGGGTGAGTGTTCTTGAAGCTGTGCAGTCATGCCCACTGCTGCTTATAATTCTCACTAACAATGCATGCTGTGGGGGTGTTTTAGGAAGCATTTTTCAGGCTTTATATTTAACATTAAAAAGTGTTTGAAGGCTAGCTTTTGTTTCAGACCAGCTGTTTTGCTTGATTTTAAATTACTTTTGAAACTAGTAGGCTTGCTGAATAAGTGCAGATTACATTTCAGATGGAAAAATGGTGGCGAGCAGGTGATATCTTTGCTGGCATCCTTCCATCAAGCTTTTCCCCTTGGCTGTAGTCTCTGTTCTCTCTACATAACTAAACTAAGTGAGGCTATCTGTACATTGTTGATTATAAAAGAAATAGGATGACAGTCTATAATGAGTTATAAGGAGCAGGGTGCAGATGGCTTTAATATGCTTTTCTCCCATAAGCATAGGATTAAGAAAGGTCTATTGTTAGATTCTTAATATCTTCAGACTTTCAATTTCACCACACAAAATACTCTGCCATCCTAGGAGAAAGAGTGCAATGCTGTCTTCGGAAATGAGAGAGACCAAGCAAGAATTTGTGAAATCAGCAAGTAATTTAAGAATTGAAAATGGCACCCTGAGGGGTGGCATAGCGGATAAGACCCTAGACTCTCAAGCACTCAAGCACGTGGTCCAGTGTTTGATCCCAGGCATCCTATCTGCCAGAGTAATTATCTTATCTCTCTCCTCTGCATTAATAATATAGATAAATCTTTAAAAAATATCCTTAAGTGGGCAACTCTATTTGCCTGATAGTATAAAGGCACTTTTCTTTTTTTCAAAAAAAAAAAACCCCACTCAATTATTATTGGATAGGGATGGAGAGAAATTGAGAGGGGAGAGAGAGGCAAAGAGGAAAAAAGAGAGACACCTGCAGACCTGCTTAACTACTCCTAAAGCTTTTCCCCTGCAGGTGGGAACCAGAGGCTTGAACCTGAGTCTTTGCGCACTATAGTGTATGTGCTTAATCAGGTGTGCCACCGCTAGCCCCAAGGTGCTTTTGTCAACTAGAGTTGAGAAAGAGATGAGTATCAAGCAGGCATTTATCTTATGGAGCTAGAGAGTTCTAGTAATCTAGGCATACCCCTTCCCCATACCTATTACACATTCCCTCTGGCTAACATGGTCCTTATTCCTTCATAGAAGCTCCAGAAATGTCATTATTGGCAAGATCATTAAATTGCTTATTTTTCACATTCTTCCTCCCCCCCCCCTTTTTTCTTTTATTCTTTGCTCTGTTATATCTTTACTGTGTTTACTTAGGTTCCTCCAGTGGCAAGTTTCATTAACAGAGGAGAGATCTGGAAGAGAACAAGGTCATCATACTTCCAGGTCTCTTTACCTTTTGCCATTCTTAAGGCTGTAAATCTGGAGAGGCTTTTTTCCCTCAGAGATTACAAGTCCTGTATGTCTCTTTGTTTTTTTCTCTCTGTCACTGGGGCCTCACATCTCCAGATCAACTTTTTCGGATAACGTGAGATACAGAGTCAGAAGCAGGTGGGGGAGATAACACAGCATACAACTTCCTCCAATGAAGTGGGGGCTGGGCTAGAACCTGGGCCAGACACATGGCAAAGTAGAGCACTGTCCAGCCCACATGCAATTCTGTTACGCTGTTAGTTACACATATTTCTCCATTACCTCTTTCAAGCCTGAAGATGGAAAACTTTCCTACTCCCTGAATATTCCTATATGCCCTATGTTTTCTTTTAACTATTACCTCACATCTGTAAATAGCACCTTCCTTAAATTAGCTTCAAAATCCCAATTGAGTGTGTCTGTTTCCTTCCAAGACACTGTGCACTAAAGCACTAAGATTTTCCTTCAAGTCCTAGGCTGATTATTGGGAATATTAACTGTTGGAACTATTTTTATTCTTACAGACATGAACTCTTAAAAGCTGGCTCAATTCTTGTTCTAGCAAAAAGGAATGTCTGCATGCAAACTCTTGAGAATGAGCAGAGGTAGGAGGATGGGAGAGTAGATAGCATAGTTATGCAAAGAGACTCTCTTGCCTGAGGCTCCAAAGTCCCAAATTCAATTTCCCTCCCCACCACCACAATAAGCCAGAGCTTATCTGTGCTCTGGTAAAAAAAAAAAAAAAAAAAGGCAGTGGTTTATCTTTCAAATGAAAGGAAAGCCAACGTAGACCGTAGACCTTGAAGGACCAGAACTGGGTGTGTGGGAAGGGAAAGAAGAGAGAGGGAGAAGACAGAGAGGGTGAAGAGTGAGGGAAAGGCGAGTGGAAGGTGGTGGGAGAAGTTGGGGGTGAGGGTGGGGCAGAAAGGAGGAGGGAGGAGAGAGAGAGAGAGAGAGAGAAAGAGGGTGAGAAAGAGAGGAGGTGAGGTGACAGGAAGGTGAAGGTAGGAGGTGGGTAGATAAGCACATAGAGAATAAAGGAAATAAAGGAAGGAAAGAGCTTATCCTATGGTCTTGTCAGTGTTTACATTTTATAAATAAATGAATTTTAAAAAATCAAGGAAGAAAGGGAAAGAAAGAGAAGGAGGGGAGGGAAGGTAGAAAATAGTGAAAGAAGGAGAAGGTGGAAGAGCAGGACAGAGGAAGAGAGAAGGAGAGAGAAAGAGAGAGGGGTGGAGGAGAGAAGGAAAGAGAGGGAGGAGGGGAAAGGAAGGGAGATTGGAGAGAGAAGAGAACTAGGAGGAAGCAAAAAGAGGAGAGACAGGAAGAGAAGGGGAGGGAAGAGGAGGAGGAGAAGGAGGAGGAAGAAAGAAGAGGGAGGCTGAAAGGAACTCTGGGCTGAAGTCCTGAGATCCTCTGGTTTTTGTGGATTTTTCTTCTCCCTAGTCTCTCCCTTCTTGTTTGTGAATGAGCAATTCAAATATACGTGGGCCGGGTGACTTGTGAGGCACTGGTTTAGCTCAGATGATGTGGAGTACACACCTTCAGCTGCTTGCTGTAGGCCAGGCTCCCAGGTGATTTATCTCAGTGAGTAAGTGACTTAGGCGATTTTAGTACCATTGCTGCATCCTGGCCTCTGTCTCCCAACTATTTTCTCTACTTTATACTATAACACTTTGAGTTTGCAACTTTTTTTTTTTTCAAAATTCTTCCTGGACAGTATGTGGTAATTTCATAAAAGCTTTTTATAATGCCATTGACCAAATTCTTTTCGATCTTACCTTATCCCATCTCATTAATCTCATTTTGTTTTGCATTGTCATCTCCTCCAAACCAACCCCTCTGGCTGGTTTTCCATGGTATTGGCACTAGCATGATTCCACAGCCCTTGGTGTATTTATTTATTTTCTTTCACACTAGATCACTCCTCAGCTCTGGCCTATGGTAGTGCCAGTGACTGGGTGACTGAGGATCTGAGCCTCAGGTATGAAAGACTGTTGTGCTTTCTGTCTGCCACCTTTTTATAGCTATAGAGAGGGTGAGACAGAGACAGCATAGCACAATTTTACCTCTTCTGAAGCTGTGCTGGTGCTTCTATGTGGTGACCGGGGGCTCTCACCTGGACCCTCAGGATGATAATATGTGCATTGCCTCTGACCAGTGTTGGTACTGGGGATTGAAACTGGGACCTTGGGGAGTCTCAGGCTTGAAAGTGTTTTTGCATAACTATTATATTGTCTCCCAGGTTCAACCCACCTTCTTTAATGAGATACTTGAAGCTGAGCCTCTATGTTACTGTTATTGTGATTTTTTTTCCCCCTTTCATTTATCTTTCATGGGGCTGGAACCTCATGTATGCATAGTTTGCCATTCTCTGGTTGAACATTTGATGCCAGGATGCCCAAATGGACTGCCTTCTTGGCAAGACATGCACCATGTCCAGAGAGCTATCTTACAGTTCTGGAAGTTTCCAAACTAATGCTCTACTTTGGATGGGGGAGGGCGAGTGGTATGTATCCATTGAGTATAAATCTAGTTATTTGCTCTGCGTCAAATTAGGACCCGAAGAGAGAACTAACCAATAACAGCAGTCTTTTGTAGGAGGTGTTAGTGAGTCAGACTTATGTTTGTGTACTTTTTTTTTTTTTCAGGACAGATATTGATCAGACCAAGCGGATTCCTTCTGCTTTATGGTACTTTTCAAAGGAACCTTTTTCTTTACTATCTTGCCACTAGATCTTTGTAAATCTTCCCCATGACTGATTTGGCGCTAAGTACACAGAGAAATAAAAATAACGGAGTTAGCGCTTTCATTGATGGTGTTGCTTTCCCGTTCGTTTCTGAATAGAAACTAATTTAAAAATGGACCCAAGTGAGATGGGAAAAATTATTCCTCTAGTATTATTTCAAATAGTCATGAATTATTTTTTTTAAAGTAAAAGATGGGGGAAGAATAGAGGTTGAGAATTAAGGACCATACCATTGCATGTGTTGGAGAAGAACAGAGTATGAAGAGGAAGAATGTCATTAAATCATATGCCTGGTAACCTTAGACAAGAATATATGCCTGGACAGAGAATGTTCCTGCCATATGAATGGATCCATAGAAACAGCCACTGAGCCATGCCACTGTCACCATCTGCACACAGGCCCCTCTGTTCATGATGGCCTCATAGTGTAGAGGGTGGCCAATGCTAGCATAGCTGTCATAGGACATCACTAGCAAGAGAACATACTCTGCCTGCAGAAAAGATGGCCAGGCAAACCTGTGAGGCACAGCCCATAAAGGAGTTAGAAGGGCTGTTTGTCAAAGTGTTCATGATGGATTTGGGGTGGAGATGTAGCAGATATCAGTCAAAGACAAGTTCTTTAGGAAGAAGCACATAGGCGACTAGAGCTTCTGGTTGATGGAGGTGAGGATGACAATGAGCAGGTTCCCCCATCAGAGCTGCCAAGTAAACCAGGAAGAAGACAGAGTCTCCTGTAGCAGCTGGTCACTGTCCATTTCTGTGGTCCCAACACAGTGCCCAGTTCTTCTGTGATGTCCCCTCTCTGCTCATACTGGCTTGAGCTGGGGGCCAAACTCTAGAGTATGCCATCATCATTGCTAGATGTTGTTTTGTTGGATGTTTCCTTTTTATGGCTGTGTCCTTATATTCATATTTTCTCCACTGTCCTGAGAATTCCATCAGCCAAAGACAGATTCAAATCATTTTCCACATGCCTTCCCCATCTCATTATGGTAACAATATTACTTCTTTCTGGTGCTGTCACTTACTTAGGTACTAAATATAAATCTATACCTTCTTTGAATCTATTCATATCTGTGTTATACACTCTGTTACCTCCCAACCTGCATCCTCTCATCTACACTCTGAGAAACAAGAACATGAAGGCTGCCCTCTACAAAACACTGCCCTTCAAACATATGGAATCTATGATAAGTAAAGCAAATAGAGTCATTTCCTGAGAATTAGGTCTATTAATAATTTGATATTTATTTTTCTTGTCACGGCTGCCACAGACTGTAAACTCTTTCATGAAATTTATATATTTATTCTCAGGTAACTGTGCCCTTTATTCAAGGAGGATACTTTATTTTTTTTTTGTTTGTTTTTTTTCAATCATTTATTTATTTATTTATTATTGGATAGAGACAGAGAATTTGAGGGGATGGGGAGATAGAGATGGAGAGAGACAGAGAGATATCTGCAGGCCTGCTTCACCACTTGCGAAACTTTCTCCCTGTAGGTGGGGCTCTGGGGCTTGAACCCGGGTCCTTGTACACTGTAGTGTGTGTGCTTAACCAGGTGTGCCACTGCCTGGTCCCAGGAGGATACTTTCTAAAGACTCTGATGAGTGTTAACAACTAAGAATCTTACCAAACCCTGTATATATGTTGTATTTTTTTTTTACCTATACCTGTTTTTGATGAGGTTTAATTTATAAATTTGGCACCAAATAGACTAACAGCAACAATAATACAAAATAATGGTTTCAACAACAACAAAAAGCCTTTCCTGCAAGGAAGCTTTTGGTTAATAAGAACTTTAAAAGTAATCCAGATAAAGAGCCACTGAGAATCTTTGAATCATTTGTCAGTATTTTCCCTTGTTAGAAAATGTGATATCTTGAGTTTTCTACTACTCAGTATTTATTACAAGGTTATGGAGTCTTGCTCGAAGGATATGTAATACAGATACACTTCTAGATCCTGGATAGTCATTATCTGTCAGGTAAGAGAAAGATGCCAGCTTGCACTGCATCATTTTAGCTCTCCTCTCTCCCCAAGTGAATTTCCTTATCTGAGTTTTGTTGCTTTTGCATTGTGCTTTTGTTTATCTGCCTTGAGAGATATTGTTAGAAACAGCTTTGAGCATCTTAGTTTTGTATTTACTGCAGAAGTGTTCCTGAGAATCTTGTTATTCACATTTCATACAGTCTTCTACTCATGGGAACTCATGGGAAACATGTCTTTCATAACTTAGTTTTAGGAATAATTACTTTTTTTTTTTTTAGAAATCCATTGTGTGTGTGTGTGTGTGTGTGTGTGTGTGTGTCAGAGAGAGAGGGAGAGAGAGAGAGAGAGAGAGAGAGAGAGAGAGAGAGAGAGACAGAGACAGGAGATGTGGGGGGGTGGGTCTGGGAGGTGGTGCAGTGGATAAAGAATTAGAGAGAGAGAGTGCTATTTTATAGAAAGAAGAGTAAAAGAAACCCCAGTATAGATTTTTTCTTCAACTGTGTTGGGGGCTGGACTTGAACCTCGGTTGTATAAACAACAGCAAAGCAATACACTATCCAAATGAGCCCATTTGCCAGTCCTTTGAGCAATTCATTTTTTATTATAGACTTAGTAGATACTTATTTGTCTTAGTACAGACTTATTATAGATTTAACATAGGCTTATCTGTCATATAATACTCTGTAAGTTTACCGTCTTCCAATTATTGATACATTTGCAATATGTTTGTAGCTGTGTCAACTAAAACATCTATCATATCTAACCATGCCACATGGTTAATTAGTGGAGCCATTTTTATTGGAGATTTAAAGATTTACAGCACAGTTGTCTGCATATGGGTACTATCTCCCAGTTCAGCATCACATGTGTCTGCAAAACACCCTCACCTCCAACCTAGAACTCCAGCTGCCCCCAGACTCTCCTTTCTATTCCCTCCCCAGAGTCCATTGCTTTGGTGGAGTACAACACCCCCAGTGCAAGTTTCACACTGTGTTTTCCCTTTCTGACTCTCAAGTGAAGTCATCCAGTTTTTGTTCCTCTTTTCCTGACTTTTTCTTCCTAACACCTTTGTTTCAGGTTCCAACCAGTCTGAGGCAAAGACTGGGGCTTTAGAATTTCTGGTTGAATATCTACATCTTTGGTAGTTGGCCTTGGTTCATAGACATTTTTTTTTCTAATGTATTTGCTTCTTTTGCTGTGGTTGTTTGTGTTCTCATTTCTAAGCTGCTATCAATCACCTCATTTAGAGGTGATTTTGCTTTACTTCTTTTCCCGTAGGACTCCTTTCAGTAATTCTTGCAAGACATTATTGGTAGTAGTGAATTCCTTCAGTTTCTGTATGTTTGGGAAGATTTTAATTTCTTCTTCAGACCTGAAAAATAATTTGGCAGGATAGAATATTTATGGCTTAATCCTTTAAAAAATATTTTATTTATTTGTTAATGAGAAAGATAGGAGGAGAGAGAAAAAGAACCAGACATAATTTTGGCACATGTGTTGCCAGGATTGAATTGAGGACTTCATATTTGAGAGTCCATTGTGCCACCTCCGGAACCACACTCGTAGCTTCATCCTTATCCTTATCTTTACTACTTATCCTTAACCTTTATCTTTGAATACTATGTGTAAGTCATTCCACTCTACTTTTTTCTCTAGGGTTTGTAATGAGAAAACTGATGTGAACCTCCACCTACCTGTGGCTCAGTGAATTTCTTCATAAGTTGCAGTTGCAATGTTGAGATTCCATTTTGTAAGGGAAAAGGCCCACTGTCTGGGAAGTCCAAGCCATTATTTCCATGAGAGTCTGAGCAGGTTGACCCTGAGTTCCCCCCTTTCTAGGGGCACAATAGGCTGGTCCCTCCTGACCTCATGAATTTATGATAGATATTCTTTTTCAGACTGGGAAATTTCTGGTACATGCTATCCCATCTCTTTTGAACAAAGGTCATAAATTACTATGCACGGCCAACTTAAATCCACCGCAAATATCCTGGCTTTGTTCAAATTGCTCCCTTCCCCCCATCGTAAGGTGCTTGTAATTTACCCTTAGAAGAAAATGCCTGCCTATGCACTGTGAGCTCATGACCAGATCTTATATGGTAACTTTCCAGTTGTGATCAAATACTTTGTAGATCAAGATATAACTATGCATTGTGTGTAGGTTAATGATTACCTCAACCTTCTCTCTGAACTATGGGTATATCTACTTGCTTGGATCCCTTAATAAATGAGTTGCCCAAGAGGTTTCTCCCTGAGCTGGTCATGTGTGCTTCCTGTGCTTCCTATCTCTCCACACATGTGGCCCTCTTCACCAGCCCCCTTCCACCCCAACTCCCAGGGTCAGCCCCAGTCTTCCCCAGATGACCCCACACCATTTTATTTGGTTATTCCTTAGTTTGATTTTTTTTCAGTTTCTTATATTCCATGGCCACCCACCCTGGATGTGGGAGCCAGTTTTTTTTTTTAACTGATGCTTTTTTTGTTGTTGTTTTGACCACAAGAACTTACAAACAACAACAAAACACACACATAAACAAAAAGAAGAAAACTAACTAAGATTTGTGAAAAATATATTAGTTATATCATTGGGAGGGTGGGATGGTGAACTCTGGTCATGAATGTGGTGTGGAACTATATCCTGTAATCTTACATTCTTATAAATCACAATTAATCACAAGTAAGAAATTACTTAGAAAAAAACACAAAGTATAGTTCATGGTTTCATGCAATATAACTATATATTTTTATTGGGGGAAGTAATAGTTTATACTTGGCAGTAAATGTAGTTGTTTGTACATGTGTAAATTTCTGTTTTCTGCAAAATACACTAATTCCCTGCCTAAGTCCTTCTCCAACACAGTGCAGGAGGACCTGAAACAATCTCCCCACCCAGAGTCCTTTATTTGATCTGACATGTGCCTGTCCTTTCTGTAGCCTGACTTTTCTAGATTCTATAGATTAGCTCATTGATCTTTTTATAAAGATGTTATAAACATTAGTAGCACAGAGTGAGGTGATCTGGCAGCTACACAACTTGACAAAGTGGTTATTCTTGGGTCCGAGTGTCATTATTTAGCAAGTGAGGAAACTGAGCCAAATGACTTTCAGATGGTTCTTTCTTGTTTTAAATAACCAATGATTTTATAACTAAATACTGAATAAAATCATTATAGCAAACTGATTCTATCTGAGAAATCTCTAGTTTGTGACTAAAATTCATCAGTAACTTTAGCCTTTAGTAGTTCATCTCTGGACCATAAAATGGGTTATTTATTTATTTTAATGAGAAAGATTGTGTGTGTGTGTGTGTGTGTGTGTGTGTGTGTGTGTGTATGTATGTGTCATTCCCTGAAATAAGAATGATGCTTTTTCCCTTTCCTTTTATTAGATAGGACTGGGAGAAATTTAGAATGGAGGAGGAAATAGCTAGCTAGATGATAGATAGATAGATAGATAGATAGATAGTAAATAAAAAGAGACACCTGCAATAATGCTTCACTTTTGTGAAGCTTCTCCCCAGCAAATAGAAAGTGGGGCTTAAACCTGGGTCCTCGTGCGTGTTAACCTGTGAACTTAACATGGTGTGCCACCATTCAGCCCCATATCACACTATTCATATTCTTAAAATACTATGAGTTATCTATTTCCCTTAGAACTATGTTTTTTTCCAAGAATTATCATAATCTATCCTTGCTAACATCTCTAATGTGATCTCTTACTACTTACTAATACTATGTCCTAACCTTACAAAAATAACTTAAATTCCTCCATAAAAAAATCATGTTCTTCCTTCAGGCTCTTCTCCATACTATTTTCCCTGTCTCAGACTTTAAAAATACATCTTGGAAGGTTGTGGTCAGAGGAATGAGGGAATATTTGTTTATTGGATAAAACACTATTTGCAAACTATTTAAAAGGCCATTTATCATTTGGAAATTCTGCCTGAGAACATAGAGAACCTGTGGTTTAATCAAAATTTGTACTTAAGAGACTTTTCTTATTTTTATCTTTTCTTCTCCCTAATCCAGGCATATAAAGACAAAAAGAATGCCTTTATAAAAACACAAGTGCAGGAATTTCTGGTGATAATTAGCTTAAGAAATTATTTTGAAGTATAAACACCTGGTTAAAAATACCACAATTTATATCAACTATAAATAAAGCAATCTTTTTTTTTTAAAGGAAGCATTAACAAAGCCATAGGATAAGAGGGGTACAACTGCATACAGTTTCCACCACCAGAACTCCATATCCCACCCCCTCTCCTAATAGCTTTCCTATTCTTAAACCCTCTGGGAATATGTATACATGTCGGGAAGCCCCCCCCCCCCCGCTCCATCCTCCATTGCTGACACTATGGCCTATTTACATAATCATTGTTTTGCCTGAAAGATTACCCACCCATTCCTTTGATCTATCTTCTTTTTACCTTGAGACCTGCCCTGCCTGCAGGATACATTAATCCCACCAGTTAAAACTGTAGCAACCATTGCTATGGAAGCTTTCTACCTTCCCGCTTTCTTTTATCCATCCCATTTCCTAACCATCTCCTTTCCCACTTGCCACTTCCAGTTTTACTCTATAAAGCACACTTCTGTTCCTGGTTTCATTCTCTTCTTCTCTCTCCCTGTCCTCTCCCACATCCTGACCTGGAGAAGGGCTGGCCTGCAGAGCGGGAGGTGGCCATTGCAGTTTGGTGCCACGTGGCTTAACACACTGCGCTCTGGGGTGCCTGCATGAATAAAGATTTGTATTGCTACTGCCATGAGCTTAGTTCCTGGGTCATCTCTCCCACCCTTGAAGCTAGCCTGGAAGATCCAAGGTCATTGTGGGATGCAGAAAGTGGAAGGTCTGGCTTCTGGAATTGCTTCCCCGCTGAACATGGGTGTTGACAGGTTGATCCATACTCCTCCATTTTGTAGATAGCTAGTAGGCATATTTTAGTTATATTCCTTATATTAGTTTTTCTTTTTCCTTTTTCTTTTTTCCCCTGAGCCTGAAATCTGATCTGCAGGTGGATCCAAGTTATTGTCTGGGGAGATGATGTCATGGCTGTAAAAAGGACCAGAAAGCTGGACAGGAAAGAGCGTAGCTCCCTAATATGGGGAAGGGGTATACATATTGTTGACCATAAACCCCATCGATTTGATGTGATCTGGGGCCCATATTCAGCTTAGGATCCTATGTGACCTCTGCATCCCTGTAGATCTGAGCTCACATTCTGTGGTCATGAGTAGGAACATTCCAAGCTGCCCCAATAGCCATCCATCTTCCTCAGGTGTAGCATAGAGTATGTTGTCCAACTTACCTTCGGAGGATGGAACATTTTCTTCCAATGTTGATCCACATAAAGCAATATTTTAATGTTTATAGTGGTGAGATATCTGGTGTAGAGTTGTGAAATGTATGAGAAATTAAGATTTAATAACAGAGAAAAAGAGAGCAATGCCTAAGCATATGGAAGATAAAATAGAAAAGGATAAAAATCTGGTTAGAAAATTCCTTGGAGGGTGTTTTCTTTTTTAAAGAATATTTTACTGTTTATTTATATAATTATTTATTTACATGATAAAGACAGAGAGAAATTGAGGAGAAGGAGGGGTGATAAAGAAAAAAAAAAAAACAAACACTTGTAGCATTGCTTCACTGCTCATAAAACTTTCCCACTGCAAGTGATGACTGGAGCCTTGAACCTGTGTCCTTGCAATCAACTAGGTGTGCCACCATCTGGTCCCAGAAACTGATATCTAAAACAGAAAGATTAAATAACATATTATGAGAAATGATCATTTTAGTGAAGCCTAGAGGTATTAAATGTCCTAGTCATCACCAAGTTAGTAGTGAAAGCCTGGGTTCAGCAGAATGGAAATTAAAAAAAAAATTTTATTATCTCTATTTGATATAAACAGCAAGAAATATGAGACAAAGAGGGTGATTAAGAGGGAGAGAGACAGAGGCACTTGCATCATTGCTTCACCACTAGAGAAACTTTCCTCTTACATGTGGGAGCTGGGAGCTTAAACCTGGGTCCTTGTGCATTGTGACATGCACACTCAACCAGGTGCACCACCAAGCAGCCCCAGAATAGGAATTTCTAAGAACATTTGAATTATATATTTTTATTTCCTGGCTAGTCACTGTACTTATAACAAATGAACTTGTTCAGCGGTATTTCTAGTGAAATAGAAACTTTGATTTTTTAGGACATATCAAGATCTACTCTCTAAACTGATTTTAGAAGTCTTTCACCATACATCTTTACAATTTTTTATTTATAAAATGGAAACCATGGAAGTCGAGCAGTAGTGCAGTGGATTAAGCACATGTAGCTCAAAGTGCAAGGACTGTCATAAGGATCCTGGTTTGAGCCCCCAGCTCCCACATGTAAGAGGAAAGTTTCTCTAGTGGTGAAGCAATGATGCAAGTGCCTCTGTCTCTCTCCCTCTTAATCACCCTCTTTGTCTCATATTTCTTGGGAGTCACTTAAGCAGGTCTTCAGGTGTCTATCTTTCTGTCTTCTCTCCATTTCTCTCTGTCCTATCCAACAACGACAACAACAATAATGACAACAATAAAACAACAAGGGCAACAAGAGGGAAAATAAATAAATAAACAAAATCTTTGAAAAAAATGAAAACCATACATATTTGATCCTAAATATCAAGTTTTCCTTTGGCAGTGGAGTGACAACATATTTGTATTATGTAAATAAATAGGACATGTCAGAGTATATTCATGGTGATATAACAGTAATATCTTCTTGTCACAGGTTTTAAAAGTGACCTAGAAGCATCAAGGAACAGTTATATCAAGCTTCCATTGCTGAAGGACTGTGAACTGATTATTGCACTGTTCCATTTTTTTTTTATTTTCCAGGATATTGACTATGTTTGGTATATCCTTGAAGTTATATAAATTGTTTGATTATTGGATAACTTTTCAACCAGTTTTGCTGCTTAAATATTTATTTTGGCACCCTGTTTTTCATTCTCCCGATGGTTTTAGAAATGCTGGTTTACTTTAAAATGTCTAACAACAAGTTGGTGGGCTAAAGACAAGTCTTCTACCATATACTATACCTGATATGTTCTAGGAATGGAACATATTTTGAAATGTTATGCCCATATCAATCAGATCATATATTTTTCTTTTAAAAAATTTTTTTGTATTTGTTTATTTATTCCCTTTTGTTGCCCTTGTTGTTTTATTGTTGTAATTATTATTGTTGTTGTTGATGTCGGTGTTATTGGATAGGACAGAGAGAAATGGAGATTATGAATGATTATGTATGATTATATTACCTGTTATTTTATACAAGATATTGAAGGGCAATTTCCTGCCTCAGTATCCCTTATTCACCCTATGTCTACACACATTTAAGCCCAGATAATCACAGATAAGATTTCTGTTTTTAAAAAAATGCTATAAATATTGTACAGTATACAATATATTGTCTCTGGCTTAGTATAATAGTTTGGAGTATTGCACCAAAGTAAAATCTCTGAGTGGAGGGTGAGGGTAGATGTTCAGCTTCATTTTGGGGTAAGGGGTAGAGGGACATAGATTTTTGTTGGTAGAAATGGTGTTAATATACACTCCTATTAAATTATAGTCTTATAGTTTTAAAAATCACTGTTTAATCAATATGAGAGGGGAAAATAGATTGAAAGTCTCAAACTTTTTGATGCATATACCACAGTTCTGAGTATATATTCCTTCAATCTAAGCACTTAAGACTTCAAACTGGTAAACTGATTGAATATTAACTGTGGGCTTAAATTGTTTATATATTTCTAACATTGACTTTTTTTCTTTAAAATATTTAATCACCTATAAGCTGAGACCAAGGAGAATAGATGACACTGGTTGCATGACATTATAACATACAACTATATGTAAACATTAAAGGACATAAATTATTATGAGGTCTTGTATGATACAGCAAATCACAACATGGAATTTTCAGAGTCAACCGAATTTCCAAATATCTTGGTTATAATAATGGCTATCTATTCTCTTCTTAAACCTTAAGACAGCAGGAGCCTTCCCCATTCTCTATAAAACCTGTATTTCTCCCAATCCTTGAACCTCTAAGGTGAGGTTCGCTCCTGCATTCTTCTCTCAATTCATATCAGTTGATAACTGCATCTGTTGATCTCCATGGAATCATTGCAATCAATACCACCTCAACATGTTTCACTTTGGGTTGTGTCCATAGATGTCAGGTATCAACCCTCCAGCTTCATTACTCTGCTGAGACCTTTCCTAACTCATAGGACTTCTTAAGTCCATTTTGGGGTGCACTTCCTAACAAAGCTTCAGAACCTAGATATAAACCAGAGCCCATGAGATAGGGCATATGTATACATAGTTAAGGGAAAATATATACTTAAAGCAAAAGTGCATAATAGTTTGTAGTGACTCAATAAGTGCAGCAAGCAAGTAGAAAGACCTAAAAAAGACACCATAAAGTATCTGATTAAATAGTTTCATTTAAAAATTTTTTTAAATATTTATTTATTTATTATTTATTCCCTTTTGTTGTCCTTGTTTTATTATTGTAGTTATGATTGATGTTGTTGTTTGGATAGAACAGAGAGAAATGGAGAAAGGAGGGGAAGACAGAGGGGGAGAGAAAGACAGACACCTGTAGACCTGCTTCACCTCCCCATGCAGGTGGGGAGTTAGGGGCTCGAATCAGGATCCTTATACCGGTCCTTGTGCTTTGTGCCACCTTGCTTAACCTGCTGCGCTACCGCCCGACTCCCAAATAGTTTCTACTTAGACCTAGATACCCTTCTTGCCTACTTCCTGTTTAATTTCCCTCAATAATTCTAAGGCTAACTTTTTCAGACAAAGTAAGGACTACAAAATCTGGGTAAGGGTAAGGGACTGGTATATTTTAATAATGGCTCTTTTCAGGGAATCCTGGGATTTTCACATAGACAGGATGGGCCTATACCTCTAACAGATCCTGTCTCCACTGTCAATGATCATCTCCATCAGGAACAACATAGGGTACCATTTTGTGGGCTCCTATAGAACCTTGCTCACTATGAGGATCAACAATGGTAGGGACAGCCTCATTCTCTGAAGGTAGGTGGAGCCATAACACTCTACCACTGGAAGGAGATGGGTCCTGAAATTAGTTCGGCCTAGAATGTTCCTAGCCATAACCACAGAATGTGAGCTCAGATCTACAAGGAAGCAGAGGTTACACAGGTTCCTGTGATGAATATAGGCCCCAGAATAAATCAATGGGGTTTATAGTTAAATATATATCCCTGATGAACATTGATGCAAAGATCCTCAACAAAATCTTGACTAATTTAATCCAACAATATTTAAAAGGACCATCCATCAATGCCAAGTAGGATTCATCCCTGGAAAACAAGGGTTGTTCAACATCTGTAAATCAATCAATGTAACTGACTATATCAACAAAAAGAAATACAAAAATCACACAATTTTATCAATCAATATCATACACAAAAAAAAATTTGAAAAGCTCCAACATAAATTTATAATAAAGGATCTCAAGAAACTGAGAGTGGATGGAAAATTCCTCAACATAATAAAATCTATATATAGTAAGCCCCTGGCTAACATCACTGTCTATGGGGAAAAATTGAAAGCTTTCCTTCTAAAATCAGGAAGTAGACAAGGATGCTCACTCTCACCGTTTTTATCAAGCATAATCCTCTAAGTCCTTGCCATCACAATCAGGCAAGAAAGAGATATCAAAGGAATCCAAATTAGAAAGGATGAGTTAAACTATCATTATTTGAAGATGGTATGTTGATATACCTGGAGGACTCTGGAATCTCTGACAAAATCTGTTGGAAATCATCAATAAATTCAGTAAAGTAGCAAGCTATAAAATCAATACCCACAAATCCATAGTATTTCTCTACTCAAAAGATTGGTCAGAGGAAACGAAACTGAAGGAAGCAATTCCATTTACAATTGAATCCAGAAAGAATCTAAAAACACCTAGGAATAAATCTAACAAAGGATGTAAAGTATATTTTCAAGGAAAATTATAAGACACTGTTAAAAGAAAAATAGGATGACAAAAATAGATGGAAGAACATCCCCGTTTCATGAATTGGAAGAATAAATATCATTAAAATGACGATTCTGCCAAAAGACAACCTATAGATTTAATGCAGTCCCTATTAAAATCCCAGTGACATATTTTAAGGAAATTTAACATATTTTTCAAAAATGTGTGTGGATCTTTAAAAAACCACAAATAGCAAAAGCATTCCTATGGAAAAAGTAGAAAAATGGAGTATCACACTACTTGACTTTAAATTATACTATAAAGCAGTAATAGTTAAAACAGTGTGGTATTGGAACAAAAATGATTATAAAGACCAATGGGTTAGGATAGAGAGACCAGAACCAATCCATATAAGTATAAGTACCTCATATATGACAAAGGGGAAAAATCTACCCATTAGAGAAAAGAAAGCATCTTTAACAAGTGGTGTTGGCAGAATTGGACAGCCACATGTAGAGAAATGAAACTAGAACACCAATTAACACCTTACACTAAAAATTAGCTCAAAATGGATCAAAGATCTGGATAATAAGCCTGAAAGTATAAAATACATAGAATAACATATTAGTGAAACATTTCATAGTATAAACCCTAAAGATGTATTTGGAGACTTTACCCATTGGTGCTAGGGAAACAAAAATAATATTAAACAAATGGGACTACCATGTATCAAATTAAAATCTTCTATAGAGCAAAAGAAAACTCCATAAAGATAAACAGGAAACCTAGCAACTGGGAGAACATAGTTGCACACCATACTTCAGACAAGCAGTTGATATCAAACATCTATAAAAAATTCATACAGCTCAACAAAAAAGCACAAGAACAACCTCCCAAAAAGTGTGCAGAAGATATGAATAGACAGTTCTCTAAAGAAGAGATATGCATGGCCCACAGACATACATGGAGATGTTCTAATTTACTCATTACCAGAGAAATGCAAATTAAAACCATACTGAGATACCACCTCACACTTGTGAGAATGGCCTTCATCAACAAAACAGGAGAGGATAAGTGTTGGAAAGGAGAGAGAGGAACTCTATTACACTGCTAGTGGAAATGCAAACTAGTACAACCACTATGAAGAACAGTATGGAGAATCCTTAAACAAATACAGATAGAAATACCTTATGATCAAACAATTCCACTACTAGGCATTTATCCAAAAGAGATAATAACACGAATCCAAAGGGATATATGGATCCCCAGAGGGCCCAGCAATGGTGCACCAGGTTAAGCATACATAGTATGAAGCATAGGGACCCTCTTAAGTATTATGATTCAAAACCCCTGGATTGCTACCTTCAGGATGGTCACCCCACAAGTGCTGAAGCAGGCCTCAACAGCACAAAGGCCTGCTTATCCAGAATAATCCAACTTGAGAACAGAATAGTAGGGCTGGGGGACAAAACCACCACATTCGTGGAAAACAAAGCAGCTGAAGAAGAAAGATTGATTAAAAATTGCAAATCTAGGTGAAATAGAAGACTTCATCAGAAGAAAACATTTAAAAGTCATTAATATTCCTGAGAAGGAAGAGGAGAGAGGAGCAGAGAGCATATTCCATAGCATTATTACAGAATACTTTCCATACTTGGGAAATGGCCAAAAGAAAGGTATAGAGGAAGTCAAAACACTCCACCCCAAACATCCAACGTCAAGAAACTTAATAGCCACATGTCCAGAAGCAAAGACAAGGAAGACCATATTACAGGCTGCAAGAGAAAGGAAGAATCATCAGACTCTAACAAGATTTCTTAACACAAACCCAAGAAGCAAGAATGGAAGGGAAACATAATTTTACAATACCAACCATGTTTCTGCTACCCTGCCAAACTATCCCTTAAGTATGAAGGGGAAACCGAAAGCTTCTCAAGAATACAAAAACTGAAGGAATTCCACCACCACAAACCTTTTCTTGCAAGAACTACTGAAAAAAGTCCTACAGGAAAAGAAGTAAATGGACTCTAACTCCAAAAGGAGGTAATTTGAGGTAGAATTGTAAATAGGAAATAAAAAAAACAGCAACAAAAGGAACAAATATACAGAAAATAAGAAGTCAGAAGGACAGAGTGGTATGACCAATGCTGGTGAACCAAGGCCAACTACTAAAGACCTGGACATGAGAACAGAAACTCTTAAATCTTAATCTTTGCCTCACTTTCACTAGAAGTAGAAGGAAAAGAGTTGGTTGAGTCAGGAAGAGAGGGATGAATACAGGATAACACCACATGTAAGTGAATTCAGGAGACAGAATTAGAAAAGGAGAACACAGGATGAAAGTTGGACTTGGGACGGGGTTTACTGCACCAAAACAAGGGTCTCTGAGGGTGAGGAAGGAATAGAAGGTTTTGGGGTAGAGAGATTTGGAATCCTGGAGGGGAAGAGGACAAGAAGACAACTGCTATGGAAAACTGAAAAACCATTTGCATGTATAAACAAAGGTACTGTAATTGTCCCCTTAATAAAAAATAAAAAAAGAAAAGAAAATACTTAAGGTGTAGGTATGAATGCTTTACAGACAACTATCAAGAATATTTTGTAGACACCTTTCACAGGGAGATGATAGATTGCATCCATGAATCAACAACTGTACTGTAATCCATTAACCCACAGTAAAAAAGAAAAAATATATTTTAAATAATACTTTAATAGGGAAATTATTTTATTAATTTTTTTAAATTATCTTTATTTATTTATTGGATATGAATAGCCAGAAATCAAAGGGGGAGGGGTGACAGGAGAAAGAGAGACAGAGAGACAACTGCAGCACTGCTTCACCACTTGCAAAGCATTCCCCCTGCAGGTGAGGACCAGGGGCTAGAACCCAGGTCCTTGAGCATTGTAACATGTGCACTCAACCAGGTGTGCCACCACTCAACTCCAAGGGAATTATTTTTAACCTTGTATTTTTCCATTAGGTTGAATGTTTCAGGAAACTAAATAGAAAAATCTGTTTATAAATAGTGCTTTAATTAGAGAACCTACAGAACTGTCTAGTGACAATAAAAATTCCTTATACTTTGCAATAGTGTGGTCAGAACCCAAGGCATACTGAGTGAGACAAGCCAGAGTGAGAAAAACCAATACTGAATGATCACAGTTATAAGTGGAACTGAAGAACAAAGAACAGTAAGAAATATATGAGTTTAAAAAGAAATTGGTGAGTCATAAATCTCAGAATCTGGAGGACTTCCAGAGGCATGGCTATGGAGTAGCAGCAGCTGTGTTTAGCTCTTCCTGATCAACTAAGAAAAGCAATTAGAGGGGGTCGGGCGGTGGCGCAGTGGGTTGAGCGCATGTGGCGGGGTGCAGGGACCAGCTTAGGGATCCGGTTCGAGCCCCCCGGCTCCCCACCTGCAGGAGAGTCCCTTCACAGTGTGTGAGGCAGGTCTGCAGGTGTCTGTCTTTCTCTCCCCCTCTCTGTCTTCCCCTCCTCTCTCCATTTCTCTCTGTCCTCCTAACCAACAACTAACAACATCAGCAATGGCGATGGCAGTGACTACAGCGAGTCTGCGACAACGGGGGCAACAAAGGGGGTGGGGGAAGAAATGGCCTCTAGGAACGGTGGATTCATGGTGCAGGCACCGAGTCCAGCAGTAACCCTGGAGGGAAAAAAAAAAGTAAAAGCAATTAGAATAACCTCAAAACTCAACAAAATATGACCAGAGTTTCTTTGGAAACTAACCAGGCCATGGAGCACTAAATACGGAGCTGCCCTATTACCAGACTACTTCTCTTCTGGGCATTTAATCTAAAGGAAATGAAAACACTTACTTAAAGAGATCTGTGTACAACTGTGTTCACATAAGCACAATTCATAATAGGCCAAACTTGGAAGCAACCCAGATGCTCAAAAAAGATGAGTTTGTAAGAATGGTATATATACACAATGAAATACTAATCAGTTGTTAAAAATGAATGAGTCATCTCTTTTCCTTCATCATGGGTGAAACTGGAAGACGTTATGTTAAATGAAATAAGTCAAAAAGAGGACATATCCAACGCTGACATCCAGACACACCTTTAGCACATCTTCATGTTAGCTGTGGGGCTCAAGCAAAAATTAGTTAAGCTATGGACTCCTTTGAACATACCTAATACCTAAAATAGACTTCTTAGCTTCCTAGCTTTTTCCAAAATGGAGACCCTAAATATCATCTGCTATATTCTTACCTTTAGGTTACTGAATACTAAACAGTTTGTTCTGTTTTATATGCCAGTGCTTTTCAGCCATCAATTTGCAGATACTACCGTGATACCAACCTGACTTTCCTGGGCAGAGGACCTCACCAGTGTGTCCTGGAATCCCACCTCCCCAGAGCCCTATCCCACTAGGAAGAGATAGAAACAGGCTGGGAGTATGGATTGACCAGCCAATATCCATGTCCAATGGAGAAGCAATTACATAAGCCAGACCTTCCACATTCTGCACCCTATAGAGATCTTTGATCCATACTCCCAGAGGGATAAAGAATAGAGAAGCTTCCAATGGAGGGGAGGGGATACAGAACTCTGGTGGTGGGAATTGTGTGGAATTATACCCCTTTGATCCCACATTTTTTCCAATCATTATTAAATCACTAAGAAAAAAAAAAAGAGGACAAGTAATGGATGGTATCACTTATATGTGGAACTTAAGTAACAAGTACAGAAAAGGAAAACACAAAGCAAAACTTGGATTGAGTGGGGTATACTACATCAAAGCAAAAGGCATCTGTGGATGAGAGACATGAAGAGGCCTTTGGGGTCTTCAAGATGATGGAAAAGTACCTAAATTGGGGGTGAGAATGTTCTGTAGACACCTACTATGTGTGCTTAAATGGGTGCACTACTGCCTGGCCTCTGGTGCTCTTTCTCAAAGCTAGCTGTTAAATCATTTTAGTAATTAATTATAAAGCTAAAAAAGAGAAAATACCAAATAATTATACACATAGGTGTAACTTAAGAAACTGGGACAGAAAGTTAAACATAAAGTAGTACTTGGACTGGGTTTCGTGTTTTGTACCAAAGCAAAGAAGGTAGGTTGTGGGAGGTGAAGTGTGGGTGGTTTGGGATCCTGATAAATGATGCAGAAATAAATGGACTTAAGTTGGGAGTGAGAGTATTTCACAAACACTTATCATAGGGAGATGAGAAATTGTACTCATGTTTCAACAACTGTACCTTAAACCATTAACTCATCCAGTAAAGTGATAGAAAAATTAACACATTTAAGAAAAATATCTAGGATTGGGGAGATAACTTAATGATTATGTGAAAGACTTTTTTAAAAATTTTAAAATCTTTATTATTTATTGGATAATAAATAATAAATTTATTTATCCATAAATTGAGAGGAAAGGGGATTATGATTCATAAAGCAAAGGGGATTATGGTGATGAGAGAGAGAGAGAGAGAGAGAAACAGGACAAACACATATACAAACTAAGCAAAAAAAGCAAACTAACTAAGACTTGTGAGAAATATAGTAGTTATATCACTGGGAGGGTGAGATGATAAACTCTGGTGCTGAGTGTGGTGTGGAACTATATCATGAAGTACATTTCAAATTGAGTTTGTTAGATTTAAACTTGAATGAAATTCTTTTTAAATTTCTGACTTCAGAAATTTTTAAATGGAAATATTTCATTGATAGAATCCAGATGGTAAGTTTGACATTACTTTATACAGTGATTAAGTAAAGTACTACTTATATATACTCAGAAATTTTAACAGTCAGAATGTATTAAAAACCAGGAGTCTTAGGAATGGGTCTCTAATAGCTCTTCTGAATACCACATCTCTACCCTTAATTTTCTTCTCAAATAACTCTTTTATTTTTAGTTAAGAGGTGATTGAAATCAAAAGCAACAATAAACAATGGCCATTGATTCAAGAATCATCTCACGTGGGGGTTGGGCGGTAGCACAGCGCAAAGCGCAAGGACCGGCATAAGGATCCCGGTTTGAGCACCCAGCTCCTCACCTGCAAGGGGGTTGCTTCATAAGCGGTGAAGCAGGTCTGCAGGGGTCTATCTTTCCCTCCCTGTCTCCCTGTCTGTCTTCCTCTCCTCTGTTGATTTCTCTCTGTCCTATGCCACAACAACAACTGCAATAACAACAATTATAATAACCACAACAACGATGGACAACAAAAGGGAAAAAATAGCTTCCAGGAACAGTGTATTCATAGTGCAGGCAGGTAGGGCAGGCACCGAGCCTCAGCAACAATCCCAGAGGCAATAAATAAATAAATAAATAAATAAATAAATAATATCATCTCATCAGTTTTACAGAAGAAATAACTGCTCAGATCAGAAAGTGTCTTAGTCAGCAGAGATGACATTAGTTCTATAATGGTCAACCTTGTGGTTTGGGGTGCAAATGTCATTCTATTTGTATAGAGTCTACATTTGATCCATTCAATACTTAAAACCAGGGTCTAGTCCCTCCCTAACTTGAAGCCAGATCCCATGAACCCAATACTATTTTGGATACAACAAATGACACTGAATGTTGTAAAAACAAGGGAAAGTCTAAGCTTTTCAGATAAAGAAAAATGTACAAAATCTGGATAAAGGCAAGAGACTGGTTCACTTTAATTATGGCCTTTTTGGTCAATACCTGGCCACTCTATCACCTGGGCCACTAGTTAGTGAAATCCTGGATTCCTATATCGATATGATATGATGGACCTAGACCTTTAACAGATCCCTTTCCCCACCATCACTGGTCAGTTCCATCAGGAACATCATCATAAGCTCTCCTGTGAATTTCTCCAGGACCTTGCCTTCACTGTTTAGCAGCAATGGTAGGGACTGCTCCACTCTGTGAATGGAGGTTGGGTCAGTCTACTCTGCCACTTAAGGAAGACTGGTCCTGAAATGAGTACAACCTAGAAAATTCCTAGCTGTGACCATGAACTCAGAAGGACAAGGATGCAGAGGTCACATTGGTTCCTGTGCTAAGTAGGATTATGTATGGGCCCCAGGTCACTCGATAGGATTAATAGTTTGTAGTATTTGTATACTTTCCTCATGTTTGGGAGTTACTCTCTTCCATAATCCAGCTTTGTAATTCCAACTCTGACACCATCTTCCCAGACAATACTTTTAGTTCATCTGCGTGTTAGCTATCAGGCTCAAGCAAAAATTGTTAATCATTAAAGTCATGAACCCTTTGGAACATACCTAAAATAGCTTCTTTCTACATGATGACCCCCCAGTTCCATCTGTTCTATCCCCAGTGTGTCCTGAAATCTCACCTCTCCATAGCTCTACCCCACTAGGGAAAGACAGTGACAGGCTTGAGGTAGGAACAGACCTGCAAATGCCCATGTCCAGTGGAAAAACAATTATAGACATCAGATCTACCACGTTCTGTGGTATATAATATTAAATATTCATAAAGAATATTGGTCCATACTCCCAGACGTATAAGAAATAGGGAAGTTTCCAATAGAGAGAATGGGACACAGAACTCTGATGTTGGGAACTTCATGGCATTATATTCCTGTTATCTTACAATTTTAATTATTATTAAATCAATAATAATAATAAATCTCCATAAATTGGGAAGTTTTAAAACTTGCAACAGAAAATAAACCCCTTGTTAATCTACACATTTGCATAAGACTGAGGAAGGAAAGGACCACTAGTCATTGAATTTAGAGCCCATGTTTTAAATTTAATTAATTTATTCATTGTATAGAAAGAGAAATTGAGGAGCAGAGGAGGTTGGAAGAGATAGAGACAACTGCAGTACTATTCCACCATTTGTGAAGCTTCCCCCCCTGCAGGTGGGGTCTGGGGGCTTGTACCTAGGTCCTTTCACATTGTAACATGTGTGCTCAACCAGGTACACCACCATCCAGGCCCCACCAGTTTCTTTATAGTTGCAAATAAGAAAAGAATTGTTTTAGCATGTTCCTTATTGGTCATATACTCAATTAATGTGTAAAATTTCTAATAGCTGAAGAAAGTTATGGGGAAACTGTTATGTAAATGAAGTCATTTTTAATGTGTTCTTAATTCTGACCTGTGTATTTTTGAAGATTGCTTATGTACTAGGTGAACAATCATAAATTTAGGTGATGTATTTTTCAAACAAAAAACTAGCCTAAGGAAGTTTAATGAGTTTTCTAGGTGACATCAGAGAGTCATATTACAATTTATATGGCATTAAGATTGGAAAATTAGGAGAACACTAGGAAAAAAAAAACTATCTCATATAATTCAGGTTATATAACAAATGTAGCTGTGTGGAAGAATACTGCATTCACTCTGTAATCACTCTATTACTGGAGTGATCTTATTTAAAAGATTATACCTGAAACCCCTTACTGGCCTAAAAGTCAACTAACAGCTTTCTTACCTAAAGAAAAGGTATTTCCATTTACTGGGTCATGGAAAGTTTAGCAAAGGAGAAGGAACCTGTCTTCAAGAGAGCTTACATAAAATTTGTATATCATTAGAGATATTTTCTTCTTCTTTTAAATTTCTTTATTGGGGGATTGATGTTTTACAGTCCACAGTATATACAATAGTTAATACATGCACAACATTTCTCAGTTTTCCACACAATACAAACCTCACTAGGTCCTCTGGCATCCTGTTCCAGGGCCTGAACTCTCCCCATCACCCACCTAACCCAGAGTCTTTTACTTTGGTGCAATACATCAACTCCTGTCCAAGTTCTGCTTAGTGTTTTCTGATCTTTTTTTCAACTTCTGCCTGTGAGTTAGATCATCCCATATTCATCCTTTTGTTTCTGACTTATTTAACTTAACATAATTTTTTCAAGCTCCATCCAAGATGGGCTGAAAACAGCAAAATCACCATTTTAAATACCTGAGTAGTATTCCATTGTGTGTATATACAAGAATTTGTTCAACCACTCATCTGTTGTTGGACACCTGGGTTACTTCCAGGTTTTGACTATTACAAACTGTGCTGCTATGTTATACACACTTTTTTTTTGGGGGGGGGGGATTGGTGTGTTGGGTTCCTTAGGATATATATCCCCAGGAGAGGAATTGCAGGGTCATAGAGTAGGTTCATTTCTAGCCTTCTGAGAGTTCTCCAGACTGCTCTCCACAGGGGTTGGACCAATTTACATTCCCACCAGCAGAGCAGGAGGGTTTCTTTGTCCCCACAACCTCTATGGTATCTGTTACTGCTATCTTTTCAACACCCTCACAGGATGAATTGGTATCTCCTCATCTTTATTTGCATTTCTCTGACAACCAGTGACTTGCAGCATTTTTTCATATGTTTCTCATCGTTTTGGGACTTTTACTATTTCTTTGTTTATTGTTCTGTATTAATTTAATTCCACTGTGGTCTGAGAAGATACTAGGATGGTTTTAATGTTATTGAAATTGCTGACACTGTCACTGTCTTTGTGGCCTAACATATTGTCTGTCTTTGAGAATTACTCATGTGGACTTAGAATAGAATGTGTATTCCAGTTTCTTGGGGTGAATGATTCTGAAAATATCCAGTAGTTCTTGTTTATCTATCTCTTCACTTAGCTCCATTGTTTCTTTATTGATTTTCTGCCTGGATGATCTGTGAAGTTGAGAGAGTGGTATGTTGAAGTCCCTATTATTACTGTGTTGCTATTAATAGTATTCCTGTAGTCTAAATACCTGGAGATAGTGTTTTCTTTCAGAGTCTCATCTGTTATTTCCCCATTTCTAATGACATTTCTTTTAAACGCTTTCCTTACTGTTGTTACTAATCTCAATTAGTGTTTGGATATTGTCCTCATTCTTATGTGCTTCTACCGTTGGGGGGCTTTTATCTGGATTTTTGTCCTCATTAATTTCTCCAGTGTTTCTTCTTGGTTTAACCACTGTATGTGTTGTGTTATGAGGTCCCTCTCTCTGTACTTTTCAATTTACAGATCACTCTTGCATTGATTGACTTGTGTCAATCAAGTAAGGTACTTAAAGAGTTCACAGTTGTGGAAGCTAACAGTTCTTTCAGTGTTATCTCAATCCCTGAGTTGAAGCACAGTGGCTGTTAAAACCTCTTTAGTTCTTTTTCTTCCCTGTAGGCTATGGTAGCCTGAAGGGAAGGTAGCTTATCACTCAGTCCTGACCAAGGGATAAAGAAGGGGTGAGCAGGAGAGATAGCACAGGGGTTATGCAAAGGGACTCCCACACCCAGAGAATCCAAAGTCCCGGGCTCAGTTCAGCTTTTCTGATGGTAGCCAGAGTCAAGCTAGGCAGCACCACTTTTGGCCCTGTGAGTTTCTTAACAAGTCCCATTTAGTTTGTGGGTTCTGAGGCAGTTATTCACCATGTTCTCATCAGAAGAACAATGTGGAAAGGCTCCCACAGTACAGCCCCACCTCGAATCCACTGGGGTGTAGATCTTCTGAGTTTCCTAGTCAGTTCTCTGCCTCCAGATGTAAGTTCAGAGCCTCTCCACTACTGCTGCAGCCTCCGAAGGGTAGTAGCAATGAAGACTCACAGTTGCATTTGTTGAGCCTTAGAGGAGTTCTCTCCTCCCTCAAGCAGACTTTTTGTTGGTAAAACATACTGGAGGTGGCTCATCAACTGTCAAACTTCTGACTGCTACCAGCAGCTTGGGAGTAGATTCAGGCACTAGCCATAGGAATCTTTCCTTTGGCTCCTCTCTGTCCGTGAGCCACACATGTTTTCACTCACTGGTGATTTGGTGGGTTCCCAAAGTAGTCCTAATCTCATTTTGTTGAGGTCTCAGGTGATCTTTGATATTCCTAATTGACCAGGGAGAGGAGAGGAGAGACACACAGCTGCTGCTACTCTGTAGCCCTGCCTCTCCTATTAGAGACATTTTCTGTCTCCCTTTTGATGCAATTTAGCATGCCAAATTAGCTGATACAACTTTATTTCCTGAAAGAGTGGGGTGAAATAGAGGAAAACATATCAATAAGGGGAGAAACTGTAGAACCCCAAGTCATATACCATCAGCATAGTGTATGATATTACCATAGTTGTCTAGGTTAGAGAAAGTAGACATAGACCTTGGAACCTAAGAGAATTTTGGAGACTACAGAAATACCAAGGTATGAGGGTGACTAAAAAATAAGGTGGCCACCTCAGCAAGGTGAGAGAGAAGTTCTGCATGTCAGAATTCAACTAGGTAATGAAGGTCATTGAATGTCAGGGAACTTGAATTATTCTGAAAAGAACATTGGAAAGGGGAAATCATTATAATGGCAGAAATTGAACAGTAATTACATTTGTTTTGGATACATTATTCTGACTACCAATGGGTGATGATGGAGGAGGGTGAATAAAAACTAAAAGCTAAGATTTTCTTGGTGGGGATAAAAATTCAGGTAATAAAGATTTGAAGTAGGTCATCATTACTGGGGATGAAATAGAAACAACAAAGGCTATATGAAAAATTTAGTTTTAGTAACTTTATGTTTTTCCTAATGAGCAGGGCACAGTAATGAGAAACACAGTATTCAAGCAGTACTGCACAAAATATAGGCTTCTGTTAACCAGTGGTTCTCAACTATAGAGAACATCAGAATTACCAGCAGGACTTGTTAAAACACAAAAATGTGGATTCTGTGGACATGGGCATTGGCAGTGGAAAAGCAATTACAGAAGCCAAACCTTCCACCTTCTGCATTCCATAATGATCCCGGCTCCATACTCCCAGAGGGATAAAGAATAGGAAATCTTTCAATGGATGGGATGAGATGTGGAACTCTGGTGGTAGGAATTGTGTGGAATTGTACCCCTCTTATCCTATGATCTTGTTGATTTTAATTAAATTAATCAGTAAGAAATATGCTCCCTATCCCCAGAATTTCTAATATAGTAAGTGAGATGGTAAGGATGGGCAGAGGAAGGGTTGTGAAATTAGATTTGAACAAATGCCAAGAGGATGCTGATTCTGCTTATTCAGAGACCATATATTGAAAAACATTTGTCTTAGATCATTGTTTTAAAACTCTGTTTTTAATAGGTCTGTTTCAGAGAGGAATGATCTTATAAGATATGTACAGTCAGTAATAAATGGATGGGTGTTGTTTCCAGTACATTTCTCCCCTACCCTCCCAATTCATTTCAACTTGGCCTAGATCATTTATTTTAGTTTCTGTGCCCTGGTTCTTTTTTTTTTTTTGTAAAATTGACATAGAAATTTCTATTTAAATCCTCTGTAATACTCAAGAAGTAAAAACATTTAATCTTTACTTTGTAATTTATCAGGAAAAATTTCCAGATATAGATTCAAATAGTTATTTGAATCTGGAGCACTTATAGTTGTAACCAATTACAAACAACAGCATTTGTCTAATAACAATTTTAGAAAGAGCAATCTAACTTAATGTGATTTTCTTTTCTGAGTCTAAATGCTTACTTTAGGGAATTTCAATAAAATAAAATAATTTTGTTCAGGGAATTAAGAAATAAAAAATAATTATGAAAGTAAAGTCAGTGTCAACATTGGAGATATTTTCATGAGTTAAAAGAATAAATTGATTTAATTCTCATTATGTCAAGAGTAGAAAGTCAGAAGAAACATATATCCAGTGGGATAAATATTTTATGTAACCAATCAGAGAAACTTATGCAAAAGGAAATGTTGAAAAATGATATTTGCTTATTATGGAGACTACTGTGACTGGAATGGTAACTGTAAGCTTGACCCCAGGTCTTGGGATTTTTTTTCTTTCTTTCTTTTTTTCTTTTTCTTTTCTTTCTTTTTCTTCTTTTCCTGCATAGTTATCACTGGGGCTTAGTACTGGCACTGTGAATCCACTGATACTGGCAGCCATTTTACATTTTTATTGGATAGGACAAAGAGAAATTGAGGGAGTGGGGTGAACAGAGAGGGAGAGAGACAGACACCCGCAGACCTACTTCAACCAGAATCATTGCTTGGGTCCTTGTGCTTTGTACTATGTGCACTTAACCAGGTGTGCTACTGCCCAGTCCCCCGGGATGCTTCCTATGTGGAAAGAATCTGCATATCTTAGGGATGAAAAATATGTTGTAAATTTCTCCTCTTGTGAGGTTTATGACTACAAAATATGGTATATATGAACACAACATTTTGTATTTTTTTATATTTATTTATTTCCCTTTTTTGTTGCCCTTGTTTTTTATTGTTGCTGTAGTTATTATTATTGTTATTATTGATGTTGCTGTTGTTAGATAGGACAGAGAGAATGGAGAGAGGAGAGGAAGACAGAGGGGGGGCAAAGAAAGATAGATACCTGCCGACCTGCTTCACTGCTTGTGAAGGGACTCCCCTGCAGGTGAGGAGCCAACGGCTCTAACTGGGATCCTTATGCCACCAGTCCTTGCTTCACACCACGTGCGCTTAACTGCTTCACTACTGCCTGACTCCCTTTCATGTTTTCTTATCAAACCCAAAATAATTCTTTCAACTTTTCTCCAAAGCTCTTAAGTTCTTATTTCACTGACCCTGCTCATTCTAGCACTCATAGTCCTCCTATATATATTTTCATGTGACTATGTATAGTGAAATCAGAGTAATTCACTTTATAATCTGACTTTCATGTCTGAGATATATTTTTCATTTACTTGAAAAAGAAATTATCCTTGTTGAAAATGTCTGGACAAAGCATTTAAAACACTTGATCCCTTAAAATTGTTCAGTGAAATCCCAATTTTGTAATGCCTGCTTTTTATTCAAGCACATTGGCGAATGTGAAAGTGCACTCAGTAAAAGTACCTGAAGATACGTGGTAAGCATTCAATATAGAGACAAAAAGTTTTTCCAACATAGTAAACAAGGTTCACTACTAGTCAAGGGTTTGGTTAACATGGACAGTTTGTGACAAAAACCAAAACCATAACTATGTCCCTAGCCTCCCTTATCTGCCAACTCAGGATAAATGTTTGCCAGTTATAGAATATAACTTGCTGAATAAAAATATGCTTAGGTATAGTTATCCGAAGTAATTCATCAATCTTGGAAATACCAAGATTTTTGAATAACAGCTATACTGGTTTCTATGTACACATGATTGATTTCACAGCAGGAAAACGGGAAAGAAGGAAAAAATTTTGCTTTAATTCTTTGATTTTTTTTTAAACTAAAATAATAAGAGTCATGGCAATTTGCATTAAAGTAACTGCTTTATCTTAAGTCGTGACTTCCCTTTCTTCTAAGTGTTCTCTAAGATAATCTAAATTAGAAACAAAGTGCATATATGTGAATGTTTCCCTTCTGGCAAATTTATTATAGAGTCTAAGTCATCTATCACCATATCAGCATGTCACAGAGTCAATAGAATCTTCTTCTTTTGAGTATTGCCTGAAGATTTTCTGTGTCATCCTTGGACTAGATTAGTTGAACTCAGAGTAGTTGGTTTATGGCGTTTCAGAAATCTTTCTCTTTCTCTCTCTCTCTCTCTCTCTCTCTCTCTCTGTGTGTGTATGTGTGTGTACCTGGTGGGGTTGGGGAAGGATGGGGGGTTTACATATCTTTCCTTTCTAAGCTTAACATTTACTTCTTCCAGTCAGAATGTGGATTCTTTCTATGTGTTTCTTTAATATATCTATTCCTTTCTGTGTGTTTCTCTAATATATTTCACACAGGTAATCATACTCTCATTTTATATTCTAAGTTTGTATCCTTACCACCTCTCCTTCCCTCATCCCTCTAGTCACTTTTTCACTGTCTTCTACTTACAAAGACAACTTTCCCCTCAACAAAGTAACTAAACACCAGAGAGATTAAATAACTAAGAACAGCAATTGTGGCAAGATAAGGAGGGATGGCATCATGAGAGATGAGAATACATATATTGTGGAGGTTGCTATATGATAATCACAATGCAGAGCTCATACACATTTGATCATGACTTCCTCAAATTTTCTCATTTGTGTTGCATCTTTAAATGTGTGCCTAATCTGTGTCAGTTGTATTACCAGACTATTACTTACTTTATATTTTTAGTTTATTAATTTCTTTTACTTGACTATCCATGTATATTGAAATAGCCACATGACCATGAGTTTATTATATTTCTAATAGTATAAGTATTTTAATCTATATTGAAATAAATGTGTAACTATTAAATTAGGAGCTAGTCTGTATCTCAAACCAATATTTTACCAGAACCACTCTACTGTATAGTTCATACTTTGGTACCCAAAATGGTACTAATGGAGAAATGTCAAAGACATATATCTAGTACAGGGCAAAAAGAAGAAAGTATTTTTTTCCTCCTACTACTTTTGTACCTAGAATGATGAAGTTTGTGTAGAGAGCTGTATTTCCTTTCTTCCAGGGTAACAGTTTCTTTTCTCTGTGTTGCAAGTGATCCTATACTGGTTTTTCTGTAAAGCTTGCTATTAATCATGAATATTATTTCATAAAAAATGTCTCACTAAATATAGTTTTTCTTCTTGGTACCTGATTGGTTCAGTTAAATTCAAGACTTAAGAAGACAAATTTCTTTCTTGGTATAATAAGTTAAAGCTACATTAAAAAATTCATTCTATAATATCAATAAATGTCAATGACCTGAATTAACCTATTAAAAGGCATAGAGTAGGACAAATGGATCAGGAAACACAACCCAACCATATATTGTCTGCAGGAGTCCCACCTAACTCAGCAAGACACACACACACTCAAAGTGAAAGTATGGAAAACTACCATACAGCCCAATGGACCACCAGAAAAAAATATAACGTAGGAACAGCTATTCTCAATCTGACATGATAGACTTTAAAACAAATAAAATGTAAAAAGATAGGGATGGACATTATGTAATGCTACTGAAAGGGCAACAGCATTATATTAACAACAATACAGTTATAGTTAGGGGATTTCAACACTCCTTGGATGTTAGACCAGAAACTATCAAAATATTGGCAGAATTCTTTTCCATCTAAATTTTAAAGGCACCTTCAATGAAACAAATCCAGTTACAAAAAAAAAGTTTAACAATAAACACAAAACAGAACTTGGACTAGGTGTGGTATATTGCACCAAAGTAAAGGGCTCTGTGGTGGTGGGGAGGGTTCAAGTCCTGGAACATGAGGGCAGAGGAGGACCTAGAGGGAGATTGAATTGTTATGTGGAAAGCTGAGAAATGTGAATAGGGATAGATGGCATAATGGTTATGCAAAAAGACTCTTATTCCTGAGGCTCCAAAGTCTCAGGTTCATGGTGAATTCACCTTCTTTATCCCATCTTGGATGGAGCTTGAAGACATCATGTTAAATGAGATAAGTCAGAAACAAAAGGATGAATATGGGATGTTCTCACTCATAGGCAGAAGTAGAAAAACAAGATCAGAAGGGGAAACTCTATGCAGAACTTGGATTGGGGTTGGTGTATTGCACCAAAATAAAAGACTCTGGGGTGGAGGTGAGGGTTCAGGTCCTGAAGCATGATAGCAGAGGAGGACCTCATAGGGATTGTGTTGTTATATGGAAATGTTATGCATGTATGAACTATTGTATTTTACTGTTGACTGTAAACCATTAGTCTCCCATTAAAGAAAAATTTTTTACAATGTTCTCCAATTCTACTTTAGTTACAATTACCTGAAAAATATGTTGCTCTGTCCTTGTTTTTATATTCAGCAGTCTCAAGATGAACTTAGTTTTCCCCCAATGATGAATTCATTCTATTTTTGAAAAAAAAGTCCCATCTTGAGAAATAAGCTTTAAAAATCCTAAGACAATGATAACAGAATAGAATAAAACCTCCATCTTTGATCTAAGATGTAGAGAATGAAATGTGCTTTATTTGCAAAAACTAATATAAACCTTATATAGAAGACCATTCAATGACCCTATCACCAAGCAACTAAGTAGTGACTGCAAAAGGAAGGCACAGTGCTTAGAATAGTTCAGTCTCACTGACTTAGACACAGGGGACACCAGTCAGTCAGTAGGATTCACACTTATTCTCCTACTGATAAACTGTAATTGGACACTGATTGAATATGAAGCATTTTATTTTTTTCTCTTGCTTTCTGGTCCTGATAACCTGGTCATTTTCTATCATGGGTTATAATGGGTCACAGTTAGATGGCAAATGTTTTCCTCTTCTCTCTCTCTTTTTCTATTCTGTCTTGTTAAATTCTTTTCTTTTTTCACACAGATGAGGCATTTTTCCTGGCATACCTCCTTGTAAAAATGTTTTTTTAAATTTTAATCCAAAATTAATTACTTTATAACATCAGTATTTGAAAAGAAGAAAGCATATTTAGACTAGTTTGTAGTACTTCTACATCTTTTTCTAAAAAATAACATTTAAGTATCATATGTATATTTATTAAGTATATATATGTATATATATATATTACATGTACATAAGTTTCCCCTATCTCCTTTAAGTGGACATACTTCATTGGTGTAGCAAGTAAAGTTAGTGGCTCAAGTTAGTTGCCTACCTAATATCTATTTTCAAGTGTCCTCTTAAAATACACTTTAGTAAATAGCTGTGCCTCAATGAAATCGCTCATTTTTTTTTTCACTAAAAAGAGAAATAACTCTAAGCCTCATTTGCTTCATTGGAGTTGAAGTGCATGATCTTCAGCAATTGACAATTATTTCTAATAATTCTTTTTTTTTTTACTTTTTTATAAGATTATAAGATAACAGAGTATAGTTGTACGTGTCATGTCTACCACCAAATTTCTGTGTCCTTATTCTTCTAGCAATAGCCATCAAAGTTTTCATAAAGTCTTAGAAACAGTTTTCAGCTAGGCTACTTTTTTTGTTGTTAAGTTCACACGTATTCACCTCTATATATTCCACACATGAGCTAAATCACCCTGTAGTCTTTCACCTCTTTACTTCACTAAACAGCATCATCTCTTTTAAAAATGTGGAGGAGTGTCCCAGTGAATGTCGGTCTCACTGCTTCATCCAGTCATTTGTCAATAGTCTTTTAGGCTGTTTCCGTTCTTTGAATACTGTTAATAACCAGCTATGAACATTGAGGTGCATAGGTCTACTAGTGTAGACCTATGCACCTAATGGTTTCATGTTCTTTGGATATATGCATAGGAGTTATATAGCTGGATAATGTAGTATTTCCACTTTCATTTGTTTGAGGACTCTACATACTAGTTTCCAGAGTGGCTGTGCCAGTTTACATTCCCACCGACAGTGTAACTGAGTTCCTTTTTCTCTATATCCCCTCCAACGCTAATCCTTTTTGATTTTTTTTTTTGAAAATGTGAGCCATTCTCACGGATGTGAGGTGATATCTCATTGTGGCTATATTTTGCAATTCTCTAGTGATAAGTGGAGTATTTCTTCCTATGTCTATAAACTGTATTCATTAGAAAACTGTCTGAAGCCCGCTGGTAGCGCAGCGGGTTAAGCGCACTTGGTGCGAAGCACAAGGACTGGAATAAGGATCCTGGTTTGAGCCCCTGAGTTCACACTTGCAGGGCAGTCGCTTCACAGGAGGTGAAGCAGATCTTCAGGTGTCTGTCTTCCCCTCCTCTCTCCATTTCTCTCTGTCCTATCTAAAAAAAAAAAAAAAAAAAAAAAAAAACCTTTAATTTCTTTTGCCCACTTTTTTCCGAAGACTTTTTTATATTTATTTATTTATTTTCCCTTTTGTTGCCCTTGTTTTTTCAATTGTTGTTGTAGTTATTATTATTGATGTCATTGTAAGATAGGACAGAGAGAAATGGAGAGAGGAGGGGAAGATAGAGAAGGGAGAGAAAGATAGACACCCGCTAACCTGCTTCACCACCTGTAAAACGACTCTCCGCAGGTGGGGAGATAGGGGCTGGAACTGGAATCCTTATGCTGGTCCTTGCACCCGTTACTTGCGCTTCACGCCACATGCGCTTAATCCCTGCGCTACCACTCGACTCCCCCTTTTGCCCATTTTTATTGAGTTATTTGTTATTCTGTTGAACTGGGTGTTCTTTACAGAGATTCAACATCAATTCCTTATCACATTACGATGTGTAAATATCTTTCCTCCAATTGCTAGATGACAGTTTATCCTTGTGAAATTACCTTCAGTGTGTGGTTGAGTTTCCAAATACACTAGACAAGGATGTCCATGGTCACCACTGCCATTCAACATAGTCTTGAAAGTTTTGTCCAATAGTATTTTATGTTGTTAAACCGTAAATGGGAGCACATAAAATGTTAGCAGTTTATTTGATCAAAAACTGATTTGGATCAGGCAGAATCTAATTGAGCAGTCAGAAAGGAGCTTGGTAGAGTTGTACAAAATGAGTGAGGCTTTCCAGCAAGTCTTATCCAGGTCACCAAAAATTGTAGATGAGAAAAAAATAACTTCCCTCTACCCTTTATAAAGTGTGTAGTTGGCTGTAGTCAGTTTTTCTTGAAGTGCTTTATAAATGGATAAATCTATCTAGAGTTAAAAGTTCTCCACTTTGGCCACTACAATTCATTTCAGTAAGGTTAACCTGCTTGTAAAGATTTTAAAAAATACTTTTGTACACCAGAAGCCTTTTGCTAAACACAGTCAGCTTAAGTTAGACCCAGCTCAACTCAGACACAATCTACTTTTCCATTTAGAGCTAGTCTGGACCCAATCTAGCTCTTGGTAATTGCTTTCCAGGCCAGTCTGAAAAAATAATATTCAAATAAATCTTGTATAGTTATAAAGAAAAACTGAAAAACGAGGGCCTGAAAGGGAATTGTCAACCATTTCCAGAGGCAGTTGAGAAAGCAGTAGTTCCAGGGGCTCGATGCTTTTTCTGCCAGGTCCCTCATGGGTCCTTAGGGCCTACTGGAGCTCTCTTTTGTTTCCTTCATCTGATACCAGAACTAATAAAGGATAAATTGAGAAGGGAAAATACTGGATGACCTCACTTAAAGGTTGAATTTAGGAAGCGAGGAAAGAAATGGAGGACACAGGGTAAAACTTGAACTTTGTGTGGTGCATTGCAGCAAATCAAAAGATCATGAGGGAGGACCAGAGGGGAGAGCAATGGAGATGAGGTGGTAGAGAAGGACTTAAGTTCGTGGTGGGAGCAGTGTGTAGACACCTATCATGGGGCAATGATGATAAATTATACCCATGTGCCAACAACTACTTTGTGAACAATCATTTCCCAAATAAAATTATTTGGAAAACAATTAAGAGTTTCTCCGAGCAAAAGTAGACTTGAATTTTGGCAGCATCAATTCTAACAGATGAAAACTGCTCAAAATAACTACACTAGGCCGAAGAGCTACCCCAGTGTTACAGCACCAAATCTGCATGGCGGGGGCCCCAGAAGACACAGTGCATGGAACATTATGGGAAAGGTGATGGGTGCTTTTGTCTTTCTCCTCACTATCTTTCAGTGTCTATTGGCACATTCATAAATTTATGTTTTAAAAAGGAAATGCACAAAATTACTTTAAGTAAAAAGAAGCAGTCCAAGAAAGTTGTACTGGACAAAAAAAAAAACAAACAAAAAAACAACCAGATTGTTTGTTGCAAGGCTACTTATCCTTAGGGAAAATTACATTTTTGTCAGGTAGATTATTTAACTAGTGTTTATCAGGTAATTTCCAATGGACTGGTTTAAGATTCCATTTCCGGGAAAGTGGAAACTATTCATCTGAGTGAATCACCAGGACTGTTAGTCCATGAAACTATGAATTGATCAGTCAAAAACTATGAAGCCTCCCCACCTGCAGGGGAGTCTCTTCACAGGTGGTGAAGCAGTTCTGCAGGTGTCTATTTTTCTCTCCCCCTCTCTGTCTTCCCCTCCTCTCTCCATTTCTCTCTGTCCTATCCAACAACAACAGCATCAATAACAAGAACAATAATAACTACAATGATAAAACAAGGGCAACAAAAGGGAAGAAAGAAATAAATATTAAAAGAAAAAAACTTAAAAAAAAAAACTATGAAGCCAGGGTTATAAACTATATAACATCCCCCCCAGCCCTGAAAGATCTAGTTCCAGTTGCTTTTTGGAACCACCCTTCTTGGAGGTCCTGAACAAAATTCTTACCAATGAAGAAATCCGGAGAGTCAGCAGACATACGAAATTAAAAGAGAAAAAAAAGTTCAAGTTCCCTGATTATTAAGAAAAATACGAATAAAGAGAACAATATGATGTCATATTACATCTGTGAGAATGTCACATATTAGAAAGGACAGAAACAAGTGTTGGCAAGGATGTAGGTAAAAGGAAACCCTTCTACAATGCTGATGGGAGTGTAGATTGGTTCAACTTCTATGGAAAACTAGATTTTCCTCAGAACATTAGAAAAGGACACTAGAATTGTGACTCAGCAATTTCTTTCTTGAGGATTTATCCAAAGAAAATAAAAACTACCAAAGTGAAAGTGAGTTAGCAAAAGCGGAATGACAATTTCTCCTACTTTATTATGCAAACGTGTACTGATCTTTCATGTGGGACCAGGCCAGTTTTGAATCTGTGATGTTAGTAAAGAGTCTCTCTCTGGCAGTTCCAGCCTCTGAGGGGAGTGTCCTTTCTCCTTTTGAAGAAATCTCCATCTATTTTGTAGACTTTTCAGGTGATTATTATTATTATTATTATTATTTGCTTTTTCTAGTTGATCATGGGAGTAAGTTGCGGCAGCTGCTGCTCCATAGCTATGTCTCTGGAAGTGGTCCTATTTGATCTAGAATCTACAGATAATGTGTGTCTTATGGTAAGCGAAGTGCTAATGGACATTGGTTTTCTATTTTCTCTCCCACTGTTTCTTTCTTTCACCATCATTACATATCCCTGGGATTTGGTGCCTCTATGACAAATCTATTGCTCCTGGAAGCTGTTTTTGCCCCTTATCATCTATCTATATTACACATCTCTATCCATCTGTTTGTCTGTCTGTTTATCTATCTAATTTATCATCTATCATCTATTATCTGTCTATGTATCATCTATCATCATCTGTCATCTATATAATCTATCATCTATCTCTTTCTTTTTTCTTCATTATGACAAGGACAGAAATAGGGAGAGAGAGAGAGACAAAGAGAGAGAGAGAGATACACAGAGAGAGCACTACAACCTCCTCCACCACTGACGAAGTTTTTCTCCTGTAGAAGATTTGAATCAGGGTTTTTATGCATGGTAAATTTTGGCTTTATGGATTTCTATACCAACCAGCCTATCAAACGATGATTTTTTATGATTCTCATGAGAGTGAATGCTGGTAACCCATGGATGACGGCATAGTAAAAATCTTGTCCATACTAGTCTAGTCTATGCCCCCAATGATCAATCAAGAAATAGAACCAGTGGGAGCAGTCAAGGGAAGAAGTCTGAAAAACTTGAGAAACGTACTATCCTAAGATTAAGAAGTATACATTTATACTTTCTGGGACCCAAGTAACTTGTTTTATATAACTAGCTTTCTCTTACTGTTGCACACTTTATTATTTTTTTTTAAATGTAGGCTAAAAATGTAGTGGAAAATCCTGAGGTTTACCCACAAGATTGTTATACTTCCCAGAAAGTCCACAGTTGAATTATGTTAAGAATAAAATAGAAGAAGCAAAAGTAAAGCTTCTTACCGCCAGCAACCAAATACTTGCTGACAATGACAAACTACTAGAGAAGTATCACTTGGCTCTTTCCTTTGGCAATATGATCAGCTCCCGGATAAACGATATTAAGGGCACAAGTTTACCTCCAGGGCTCCTTGAGGAGAGCAACTCCTGTCTCTGATTGTATTTTTTGACTTCATTGGTGCCTTTAGATAGATGGGGTAGAGGCTGGGGAGATTAAAAAGGATTTTACCCTTGAATACTGACCAAATAAATAACATTTATGAGGTTCACGTTCCTATATTCTCTTTTCTAAAATTATATGAATGTGCAAGGTTTTGGAGTATGTGAAGGGTGTCTGATCTTTCTGAAAATCACCTGTTTTCTCATGATTTTTTTTTTTAAAGTTGACAATCAATTAGGAAGAAGTCCTTCTGTCTCAAATGAATTATTATACTTATCCCAAATAGCTGTTCATTGTTTTCAAGACTTAGAGTCTTCTGTTATACTCATGGAACTCAAGAATTTCATGAATATTATTATATATATGAACTGAGTTAGAGAAAACTGCACACATTCACTCTTGCCTAGAATACCTCAGACCATCCTCATCCTGTAGAGTTAAGAATGGTACACTAGAATTCTAGATTTCGGAGCATAGTAACTATGTCCTTACCATAGGAGAGAGCATTCTCATTTCTTTAGCTTTAGAAAACTTAGTGGTACCTTGAGATGGCCACACTGTTCTACTTACAGTAAAATAATAGCACATGTATTCTTTTTGAAAACTCATTACTTTAATTTGAATTCAGGAACTTTTGCAAGATCATAGTTGTTATTTCCTCTTGAAAAATCAAGGTGTATGGTACTATGGGGGAAAAGGTTAGTATGTGGCAGAGTTGATGCAGGGTTATAAATCCATGAATTTATCTGCTTATAATCTTTCTGCCCTCTGTCCCAGTGTGGCTCAGAGGATATTGGAAGTGTTGATTTTTTTCTTCATCTGACTTTATCAGACTTCTTACAGCACAGGCAACACAGAAAGGTTTTAAATTCTACTCAGTCTGTGGAACCCAAATTCAACAGCCCGAGTCAAATTTAGAGTCACACAATCCATTGCAAATAATATTTCTCAGTCTTTCTGACTGCTGACATCCAAAGGAAGTCTAGATTTTCCTTAGAGGTTATAATCACTGTGTGCTGATTCAACTTGGAAGGCACCTATTTGTGGCCCTTACATCAAAGCTGAGACTCCAAAATCATGTGAAGAATGAAATACACTGAACAAAGAAGGCTGATCTACCTGCAACTAGTCTGGGAGTAACTTGTTATAGTTCTAGCACAATGGTACATGCTGATACTTTAGAAAATTATATTTGATGTACCTCACTACCATCAGATATTTTATTACTTGAAGAAATTTATTATTTTTCTAATTGTAAAAATGTCACCATTGTGAGTAGTTTCCCAAACTCAGGTGTGCAAGTATTAGAACATTTTCTTTAACACTTACAAATAAACTTTTATGACTTAATCCAAACAGTATGGTTGGGAATTTCACCTCAGTATGAGGGTGGTGCTTCTGCCATGATGAGTTACCCTAGAAATTTATGTGGTAGTCAGATCAAATAATTCTAGTCTTTAGTTCTTTATGGTTACTACTATTATTTTTTTCCAAGTTAATAATACAAAGATTACTCTGATGTTTCAGTGCTAAAACATGCAGTTTTCTTAGATGAATTAGACCACTCTGATCATTGATGCAAATCATTCAGGTATCTTTTTTTCTTTTTATTATTTTGATTTAATAATGATCAACAAGACTGTAGGATAAGAGGGAGAGATACATTTCCACACAATGCCCGCCATCAGAGTTCTGTACCCCTCCCCTCCATTTTTTTTGTTTTTTAATTTATTTATTTGTAAAATGGAAACACTGAGAAACCCAGAGGATAAGAGGGGTACAATTCCCACCACCAAACTACATATCCCATCCCCACCCATTAGCTTTCTTATTCTTTAACCCTCTGAGAGTATGGACCCAGCGTCATTATGGGGTGCAGAAGGTGGAAGGTCTGACTTCTGTAATGGCTTCCTCACTGAACATAGGCATTGACAGGTCAATACATACTCCCAGCCTGTCTCTCTCTTTCCCTAGTGGGGCAGGGCTCTGGGGATGGGGAGCTCCAGGGCACATTGGTGGGTTTATCTGTCCAGGGAAGTCCAGTTTGCATCATGGTTGTATCTGGAACATAGTGGCTGAGGTCCAGGTTGATTCTGTTTGGGACTCTTTGGACCTCTTGAATCTTCATGTCCTTTCTGTTGTCTGGGAAGTTTTCTTCTATTATTTCCTCTAGGATGTTTACTTCTGTTTCTTCCTTGGTAGGCCAATTATGTGAATGTTACTTCTTCTTTTGAGATCATCTCACATGTCTCTGTTCCTGTTTTCAGTGTCCCTCAATCTCTTTTTTGCTCTTTTACCTCCTTCTTAGTTTTCTCTAGCTCATCCTCTGTCTGGTTAATTCTATTTTTTTGCTTCTGTTAACCTGCTTTCCCTTCTCTCAGATTCCTTTTTCAGTTCAGTTGTAGTATTAGCTTTTTCTGTGAGTTGTCCTCTTAAGCACAGCTATTTCAGCTTTCAGTTCTTTAATTACCTTGAGGTAGCTGGCGTTTTCCTTGAGGATCTCATCTGTTGTTTTCCTACTTCGTATAGCCCTTTCATCAATATTTGCCTTCATTTCTGTAGCCAATAGTTCCATTACTATGTGCATAGTTTTGCTATCTATAATTGCTTCGGTCTTATTTGGAGTTTCTTCTGGGGTCCTGTCCTTATTCATTGTGCTAGCAGTTTTATTTGCTCTCAATTTGACCTTTTTTTTTTTAAGTTGGTGTGGTTTGTGTTTTTTTTTTTCTGTCCTGTCACTCTTCATTTTTGTTTTGTGAGTATAGCCCATGCTAGAGTCTTTTCTCAGATGAAGTCACAAACCTCAGAAAGTACACTAGCAGCCAAAGCAAAGATTAATGCAGTTCAACCAAAACTAAATAGCCAAGCAACACCTCCACTCTAAAAACAAAACCAACAATACAAAGGGAAAGAAAAAAACAAAAGAGAAAAGAAACAAGGAAAAGCAAGAAGGACAAGCACAAAAATAAGCTGTGAACTATAAATTCTAGAGATAGTGGGAAGAGAGAGAGAAGGAAAGAGGAGAGACACAGTGGGAGAGAAGAAGGAAAAATCTACTCTCAGTCATACTTCTATAAGATAATTCTACAAATGAGTGACAGTGTATAAAATCTCTTCTACAAATGAGTGACAGTGTATAAAAAAAGAAAGAAGAAAAAAAAACAATGATAAGAAAGATTTTTCAGATCAACTTTAAGGAAAGAACAACAGAAATAGAGAAAAGAGTGAGAGAGAGAGAGGCAAGTTCCTCACAGAATGTGTACCCAATCACCTGTTAATGGAAGAAATAGCAATGGCTACTTTTGCTCAAGTTGGAGAGGGAGAAAAAGAGACAAGCAAAAGTAATAATAATAATAATAGAATAAAATGAAATAAAATTCCCTGACAGTCAGTCTGCAGATTGAACCAGTAGAGATTCGCTCCACACAGCTTTGTCTCTTTCCTAAACCAAGCAAAAATAGGCAATTATAAGAGGTAACTATCAGGCAAACTCAAGTGTTAGCAGAAAAATACAGGCTCCTTATCCCAAGAAAGACTGAGAACCTGATTGGTCAGATATTCTGTCACTCAGCTAGAGTTCCTGATACCTTAAATGTCTTTTGAAAAACACCCAGGAATGACACACCAGGCAAGATGAGGCCTTGATTGGTAAGGTATTTTGTCACTCAGAGTTCCTGATATCTTCAATGTCTTCTGAATGACACATATTTGAAAGACTCCCTGCTGATCCAGGAATCTTGCTATAGAGATTCCCTCCACAGGAGTCCCACCAAGAGTAGCTGGTATAGGGGATGGGAACTAGCAAAACAGAAAACTCCCTGCCAATCTCCCTGTTTCCTTTGTCCCTTTTCCACCTCTGTTTGCCAGCCCAAATATGAATTATAGGACTCTTCTTTAGTTCTTGTCTGCCCACCCAGTGCATCCCTATCCCATTACTGACCCAGAATTCGTACCCCCACCCAAACTTCCCAGTTTTGAAGCAGCTTCCTTGCAGAGCTCAGGCCATGCATTATTTCCCAGTTGCCACTTTCCCCATTCCCTCCATGTTAAGCTTTCTTATTTTTTAACCTCTCTGGGAACATGGACCCAGGATCATTATGGTTGCAAAAGGTGAAAGTCTGGCTTCTGTAGTTGCTTCTATGCTGGACATGGGCGATCCATACTTCGAGCCTGTTTCTACCTTTCCCTATGGGTCAGGGCTCTGGTGAGGTGGGATTTCAGGGTACACTGGTGAGGTTGTCTGCACAGGAATGTCAGCTTGGTGTCATGGTAGCACCTGAAAAAAACATTAAGATATAAAGCAGAACAAATTGTTTAATAATCAGGAAACTAAAGGTAAGAATAGAGCAGATGAGATTTAGGGTCTCCATTTTGGGAAAAGCTAGTTAAGAACCTGCCCTATATGGTTCTAGAATGTCCCTAAATATGGGCAAGGTAAAAGGATATATGCTGCCACTTCTTGTAGGATCCTCAAAAATCTATATTCATTGAATTATAGGGGGATAATTTATGTATTTCTTTCTGTTTCCATTTATTTATCCTACGCCTTGTTTCACACCAAATTCTACCAGTGAACATAGGTTTATATAGAACAGAATCAGAAAATGAAATAGTCTTCACAACATCTAGATAGTGGAAATACCCAACTACCCTCTTGAAATGTGGAGAAAGAAAATGTAGAGTAAACTTGGATAGATCTCAGTAATTCTATTTCTCCAGTGATGCAAAGACAACATAAAATATCTTAGTAACTGTTTCTGCAACAGAAGTCCTGTATGTAAGATAGGATTTTCTCCTCTTGATTTTGGTTAAAAATTTATTGATGCTCCTTGATGAAAGAAGTTAGATGAACTCAGGTAGACTTTTTCAGAGAAGTACTAAATTGTTCCAGATCACTACCCCCAACCCCTCAGGAACCTGTATAGAGGAGGACAGATCTCATCTTCAGTGTAGTCTGTGAAAAAAAGAATATAGTGCTATTCAGTTCTTCACAGTCTACAATGCCTATTGTCAGTTCTGCAAATCCTTGGAGAGAAAGGGCTTATAAAAAGGAGACTAGCTTCAGATTTCACACTGGCTGTAGCAAGCTCTGGCTTTGATTGTGTTGGTAGTTAAGTGAGTACTTGGGATGAATTAAGTGTGGGTTCCCAGAGACTACAGAGAATGACAGTAGTTCAATGGCATTTGCTTGACAAGGCTGAAAAGCAGCTCTTGTCAGCAGGTGAGGTGCGGTGCTTGTAGGGACAGAGCGCACACTTGTAGGAGCTTCCTCTGAACCAGGCAGGTAGTTAATCAGTGGCATGATCAAACTAATTCAAAGATTTTATTTGTAAATAATTTAAAAACTAATCAAAATGTTCTGTAGCATAAAGAACTCTACCTGTTCGCTAGATAGATATAGACAGAGACATTGAGAGGAGAGGAGGAGATAGAGAGATAAAGAGACTGAGAGACACCTGAAGCTCTGTTTCACCACTTATGAAGTTTTCCCCTTGCAGGTAGGGACCAGGGGTTTGTGTCAGGGTCCTTGAGTACTATGTGTGTGCTTAATCAGGTGTGTCCCCATCTTATTCTTTGAAATTTATTTCTGTGAACAAAACATATGCTTATATTACCAAAATCTAGAAATTTGACATTTATAAATGTGATTGAAAAATGTTAAATCACATTTTACCATTTGTTTATTATATAATTTATCACTCATATCAAGACTTTTGAAAATGAAAGGAAAGGAGTGGTATTAATAATTCTGCAGCAATAATAGTTTTAAATGGGGACTTTGCTGTAAAAACTGGAATGAACAATTGTTTGAGACTTGGATGTGTGTTGAAGTACTCCCCCAATATGCTGATATTTGTGGAGCTGATAAGAAGACCTTTAACATGACCCATTAAGATAGCTCACTTGGAAGGGCGCCTATTTTGCCAAGAGCATGACCCAGGTTCAAGCCTTGCCACAACAGAATCAAGGAAGAATGTTGACGCTCTAGTGTCTCTCTCCTGTTCTTTGTATCTTTTTCTGCTCAAAAAAGCCAGTCTGAAACAGCAATTCCCAGTGAAAACAACAGCAAAAACTCTTAGAAGCATATAAGAACAGCAAGAATTCAGGTTGGGGGTTGCTCACAGAAGTGTTACCAAAGTGAGTCTCAAGAATGCACTAAAGCATTTTAGGTGCTGTGGTAGGTTACAAGATACTAAGAAAATTGCTTCGTTCATTTTGGCCTTAGCCTCCTTTCCTTATGATTATCCTTGACAGACAGTACTTACTGGCTTACTCAGTTGAGTGTTCTTATTCAAGGACCCAGGTTCAAGTCCCTGGTTCCCACCTGTAGTGGGGAAACATCATGAATGGTGAAGCAGTGCTGCAGATGTCTTTGTCTCCCTCTCTATACTTCCCCTCCATGCCTCAGTTTCTCTCAATTTTAAATATTTATTTATTTATTTATTTCTTATTGGATAGAGACAGAAAGGAATTGAGAAGGGAGGAGGAAACAGAGGGAGAGAGACAGAGAGACACCTGCAGCCCTGCTTTACTACTAATGAAGCTTTCTCCTTGCAAGTAGGGACCAGAGACTTGAACCTAGTTTCTTGTGCACTGTAATATGAATGCTTAATCAGGTGCACCACTGCCTGGCCCTCTACCTCACTTTCTTTTGTCCTAGCATACAAAATGAAAGAAAAAAATAATAAGAAGGGAGGGGACCATCAGAAGCGGTGTAATGAAGGTGTCATGCAGGCACCAAACCCCAGCTGTATCCTGGGTACCAAAACATTAACAAATTAGCAAGCAGTCAAACAAAAAACCTTAGTGAATAGAGAAAAGGGAGTAAGAAAACAGATATGGTATGTTCTTTCTTTGTCACTTGAGTTCCTTAGTGTGAAATTACAATTATGCCAAGAGAGGGAGAAGATTTATTTGGATGGGAGAATAAAATTTGGAATTATACTGGAGTACACTTTTTACAAATTGGAAATGAAATCATTCAGCTACTTGAAAGTGGTGGAAATAACAGTGTTATCTGCCCTAAATATCACTAAAGGGGAGGGAAATTTCACAGATAAAAGTTTGCAGGATGTAATGTGAGAAAAATAACACCATTTTCTTATTGTAACTTACCAACTGCAGCATGTTCAATAAACTGGATACATATGCATAAAAAACATTGTCTAAATTAATTAGATTTAAAATCCTAATTCTGTAGTTTACATTTTCTCTATCTTTAGTCTTCTACAAAGCTATTTTTGCATTTGCATTATTCTTTTTAATGTAATTGTTTTTATATATTTTTCTTTTACTAATGATTTAATATTGATTTACAAAATTATAAGATAATAGGGGTATAATTCCAGAATATTACCACCACCAGAGTCTCATGTCTTCATCCACTCCACTGGAAACTGTAATACTTCTTCCAAATTTGCAGATATGGATTGCCTATAATTTTTTGCCCATTTTTTCTATGGTCCTGTCCTCACCTCCTTTCTAAGTCATACCTACAGTTATTATTGCTTCTAAATGTCCTTTCTTTTTTCCTCTTCTCTTTCAGATAAGAGAAACTGTCTTTTCACTATTCTTATAATTATCAAATGTTTTGCACACACATCTTACTCTAAACTATATATGCTTTACTTTACAGCATCCTATGAATCTTATCATAGGTTCTTGACATTATGAATATAGGACATTGTTGTTGTATGGAAATACCATAATGAGACTCATGATTTACTTAAACTATCAGCTATTGATGATAATTTTTTCTTCCCCATTAACTACAATGATTAATTCATTTGATCGTTCTTAGGATAAATTTCTAGAAGTTACCCTAGACATAACATTTCTTGTACTCAAAATGTACCTTAAAAGATTTGGTGATTACCAAATTGCCTAAAACTTGTATCATTGTGTAGCCACATTAGCAAGAAACAAAAGGTGCTGTCCCCCCCATAATTGTCAAAACATAATGACTATTTAATATTTACCAATTACTTAGTCATTTACAAAGAGACACAATTCAGTTTAGTTTCTGAGGATTAAAATAGGAAGTACTACAGAAGCCTATTGTGTGGTGGAATTGCTGTCATCATCATAACCATTATTATTTAAAAAAGAGCTCTCCAAATGTAAAACCTGAGGATTAATGGCAGAAACAAACAAATGATTCTGAAGCACCACTTTTATCAAATATATGTGCTGCTTTCCAAAATAGCTAAATCTGAAATTATTTTCTGCATTAGTACAATTTTATTGCTAACTGATCATAAAAACCACAGCAGAACACAATTCCATTGTGAATGGTTACTTTCAGTGACAACTGTGTGAGTGGGATGTCAGGCTATTATGAAAAGAAACTGCTTCAAGGTTGTGATTTATTTGATGCCGTCTCAATTCTCTTCTATTTGTCTTTCATTGCCTCTCTAGAGACTACCAATTTACTACTAGCAATAATATTTGAACAAAAGAGTCATGGCGCTTCATGATGCTCATCATTAAAGAACATCTCAACTACGAATTTGGACTCCATCTTCTTTGCTTATTATACTAAAAATTCAAATAACCTATTCTTCTCACAGAGCTGCTTTGCCCATAAGTGGAATGTATTCTTGCTTACTCTTGAGCTAAATTCATGCTTAAGTTTCTGAGAAGAGTATACTTAATAGAGAAAAAACCATGCATCAGGTGTTTGTGTGGGACTGAGAAATGTTGGTATGCGTCTAAATTCTGCTTCTAAGACCCCTTCTGTTTCATTGGTTTAATACCCCCTGCTTAATACTGTATTCTATTTACATAATCACTGTTAACTAAGCAACACTCTGCCTCCACAGCATTGGTTTAATGCTCATTGTTTTGCATGCTTTTTCCTTCTCCCCACCCCCTATCCTATGTACATCCTCTTCGGACCTGACTCTTCCGCCTCAGGATATATAAGGACAAGATTGTGATTAGAGATAGCTTAGATTGCGCTGCGTTCCACATGAATAAAGACTGAACTGCGTACCACTCAGCCATGAGTCTCTGGTCGGTTCCCTCTCCCACTCATGAAGCTAGCCCGGCAGAGAAAGACTTGGCCTTTTACTGTCATGAATAGTTTCTAGTGGATCGGTCCCACATCTTGGAATCTGAGTCTATGCCCAAAGTTTGGCGTTGTGCGAAGATTATAGCGGTTTTGAAACCAAAGAAAGACCCAACACTGGCCGCCAGCTATAGACCAATTTCTCTCCTCTCTGTGTGTTACAAACTCCTTGAGAGGCTGCTTCTGTCACGTATTTCTCATCTTACAGAGAAATTCCTATCACCCGCCCAGGCTGGTTTCCGCCCAGGAAGATCTACCTGCGAACAAGCCCTGGCCCTCTCAACTTACATTGAAAATGGATTCCAGAAGAATTTAAAGACGGGTGCTGTCTTTGTTGATCTCACAGCAGCCTATGACACGGTCTGGCACCGTGGTCTCCTAGTCAAGATCTCAAGATGCCTGCCTCCATGGGTGGCCAACACTATATCGTTTCTTCTCCAAAACAGAAGATTCCGGGTACATCTGGGTGACAAGTCTAGCAGATGGAGACTTGTCTCAAGTGGCCTCCCCCAGGGCTCTGTTCTGGCTCCGACGCTATTTAATATTTACATCAATGACCTCCCAGAAACTTCTTCAAGGAAGTTCATCTACACCGATGACATCTGCTGTGCAACTCAGGCATCCAAGTTCGACATCCTCGAGGAAACACTCACAAAAGACATGTCTCTGATATCTGATTACTGTAAAAAATGGCGACTAATTCCTAGCACTGCAAAAACGGTATCATCTGTTTTCCATCTACACCATGCCTCGGCCTTGCGTGAGCTTAATGTGCAGCTTGGCTATACAAGAATCCGGCATGAAGCCCAGCCAGTCTATCTTGGCATTACTCTCGATCACACTCTGTCATTTCACAAACATCTCATAAAAACTGCAGCAAAGGTGGGTGCGAGGAATAACATCATTGCAAGACTGGCCAGCTCCTCATGGGGCGCGAGCGCTTCCACACTACGATCATCATCTCTGGCATTATGCTATTCCACTGCAGAATATTGTGCCCCAGTATGATTCCGTAGCCCCCATGTCCACTTGGTCGATTCGAAATTATATTCCTCCATGAGGATAATTTCTGGAACCATCCGTTCCACCCCGGTTCCATGGCTGCCAGTTCTTAGCAACATCACCTCGCCATATATTCGTCGGGATGCGGCATCATCTAAGTTCATTTCCCACGTCTACGCTCGACCAGACCTGCCAATATACGCGGATATCTTCACCCACCCTGTCCAACGCTTGACGTCTCGTCACCCAATCTGGTCCCCTACGCCTACACTGAACTTCTCTGTTCCAGTCTCTTGGAAACAAAGTTGGCAGTCAGCTGAGGTAAAGAACAAACACCTCATCACAGACCCCTGCAAGCGTCAACCCGGCTTTGACCTAGCACGTTATGATTGGGCCCTCTTCAATCGCTATCGAACAGGCCATGGCCGGTGCGCAGCTATGTTCCATCGCTGGGGAGCCAGAGACAACCCGAACTGCCCCTGCGGCTACAGCCAGACTATGACCCACACAGTCAACGACTGCCACCTCTCCAGATTCAAAGGAGGTCTCAGAACTTTACATCAGGCTCAACCTGATGCTGTTGACTGGCTACAGAAGAAGGGGCAAACGCTAGAAGAAGAAGAAGTGGATCGGTTTTAAAGGAAGCAAATTATTCAGCTTTTATAGTTACTTTAATTGTTGGTGCCTAATAAAGTCCATATAGATCCTCTGAAATAGTATATGTATTTCGATGAAATAGTACATAATTCAAGAGCTAAAGCCTCTAAAAAAAGAATAACATCTCTTTCTCCTTAGACCAGGTATACCTAAAAGTTGTCTTGTTGGCTGTATATGGGGGGATTGCATAAATGGATAATTCATTTTAACAGATCAAAGCTTTGGTAGCAGAATCAGTCCATAAATACAGAACTTTTATTCTTACCTATTTATAAATTTAGGATGCTGTTAATCAAGAGTGAAAAACCAGAGGTAGACAATCTGTAGCTAATGGGGTGATTTGGCATGTAGGTGTATCATTTTGTTACTAAAGTGTCCGCAAATCCCAAATTCACATACTTCTTTCCAAATTCTTTCCCATACAATGGAAAGATTGAGAACAGGAGCCATTAGCATGTTAGGAGAAAATTTATTATGACTAAATAATGCCGGTCCCAAAGGAGGGAGGTATTACTGCAGAGGAACAATAAACAAACAAAAGATTGAAGTCAAGTTCCATTGGGCTTTAGTAGTCTAGTTAATTCCATTCCCTTCCTTTGTGACTGGCCAATTCATATTTGTGTGGGCTGAGTCAATCCTTGCATTCATATAGGTGGAGGCGGGTCATTGCATTAGATCATAGATCACAGGTAGGTGATCTTAGATCAGATTCTTGCTCAAACGAGTTTTATAAACTGTCAGAAACTAGTTTTCATAAATCTGGATGTGACATTTCTTTTGCAAAACTATGAGATGAAATGCTATTAGGGTGTAATTCCTACGTGGTAACAATTCACATAGTTGAATATCAATCACTGCACCTTAAGCACAGAATATGGATTTCACTTACTACATTATCTATTTTCACCTCTAGGTCCTTGAACTTACTATTCCTGGTGAATTTTTGGGAAGGTAGAATATATCTTTTCACTTTGAGAGAAAGCAGGATTTTTTTCTTTTTTTAAACTAGAGTACTGATCAGCTCATAGACCAACAGGACAGGGACAATATCTTCATTGTCCTTGTAATGTTCTGAATGTTCTGGTGTCTACTATTGTAAGATAGACCTTGGAAAAGCACTTAGATGGATGGATGAACAAATGGTCTATAGTGACTATTACTGATGATTTGAGTGTCTTTTCTTTTTTAAAAAATTATTTATTTTCCCTTTTGTTGCCCTTGTTTTTTATTGTTGTTATAGTTATTGATGCTGTTATTGTTGGATAGGACAGAGAGAAATGGAGAGAGGAGGGAAGACAGAGAGGGGGAGAGAAAGATAGACACCTGCAGACTTGCTTCACCATCTGTGAAGCGACTCCCCTGTAGGTGTGGAGCTGGAGCTTGAACCTGGATCCTTAGCTGGTACTTGCGCTTTGTCTTAACCTATTAATCTCTTTGTCTTAACCTGCTGCTCTACTGCCCCACTCCCGATTTGAGTTTCTTAACTAGAAATGCATATTAATGACTTAGGATAGATATTCCTTAACACTTTGGAATTTGGGGACAGGTCGAATGCATAGAATTTGAAATCAATGTCATCTGAAGCCTGGGATATCTATTAGAGCACTATTATTATCATAGAACTACCTTATTTTTCTTTGAATATTGTGAATAACAATTCTAATTTGATCACATTATTAAAATTATCACAAAGCCTAACAAGAGTCTCATTATTGCTGTCAAGTTTTTAATCATTACCTGACAAAAGAAGAACCTGAATTCATCCAAAAATATAATTTATGTCTTCCTTTTAGAAGAATAACAAATTCAAGTTTTCTCTCATTGTAATTTCTTGACTACACAGTTCTGCTTTTAGTTACCACTTCATAGAAGAGTATAAAATCTTCTTTACAAGCTCACCTTTGTTAAAATCGCAAATTCAAAGTATTCAGTGTTTTTGAAGAGTTTTGATATCTTTGTCCTTTAAATTAGGATGGTAACAGCTTGAAGATGCCATAGCCATCTAATCACAGAGTAAATATTTTAGTGATCATGATGAGATGAAAGTTGGTAGTAGTAATTTAGAATAGTTACTTAAACTGAAATTGTTGCATAAGAGAAACAAGGGTTAGAGGCAGTGAATAAATCAAAATGTATTGTGTATAGGTCAGTTATGAATCAGCTTCTAATAATTTCATCAGAAACTAGAATAAGCTTTTAGATTTGTTTCTCACATGGAGATTTTGATATTTTCATCACTCATCATGAACTTATCAATAAATTTGACATTGCTCTAATTTAAAAGAATAAATTAAAATAATGTATAATTATGTACATTGAACTCAATTTTCCATGTGCTTGCTACTGATAAATAAAACTATTGATAATAGTTATAATCTGTGGAGAGAAAAATTACCAGAGCTGATTAAAACATTTTTATCAGGGAATGCTTAATATAAAAATCTGTCTTTGAGAAATTATGAGTAAATTATATAATCTGGAAATAAAATCCAATACAGTAACATCAAAGTCTTTCTAAAACAGAATTATGCCATGGAGATGTAATTATGATTGCCTATTATTCAACTATTAATTGCATATCTCTGAAAGCATATTTTCATATAATAAATCTAATGAGAAGACTATATATTTGGTATACTAGTTGCCTTAAAACTAATTTAACTAGAAATTTAAAAAAAATTGCTCAAGGAAAGAATTTATTTTGTACTCTTAAGTATAAACAATACCCATTTTTTCTATATACATATGCTTTGCAGTGATTTGTCTCTTTCCTGAACATTTAAAATTTCTTTCCAATTTTATAATGAGAGAATACTAACTTAAACCTAAAATGTTACTTTGATATTCTTTGACTATTTAGTTAAGGATTCCAAAGGAAATTCATCCAACTCTCCATTTGAAGTAAATTCCCCATTATTTTGATGGTGAGTTCCTATAGTATTAAAGGATTATAAATGTGTACCAATTATTGAACCTGTGCAGTAGCAATTTTCCTCACATAAATATAATTTTACATTTCTTTAAAGAAGGTTTCAAAAATATCTAATAAAAGGAAAGCCTGCCAAGGTAAACTTCTTAGGCAAATCCTTGTGTGATGTGGAACAGTAGGTATAAAAAATAAGATCAGCAGGGTACAGAAGACCTGCAGGGTTGGTCTATGCAGTATTGGATTTATCTGAAAAGAATCTTTGTCCAGTCCTAGTTCCTAATCTCTCAGGACTTCACTATAAACTCATATCATGACTATGACAAACTCACTGTCTGTGGGAAAGAATAGCTGTGAGTCTCACCCTAGAAAGATTGGGTTAGATCTTCCTTTGGTCTTTTTTTACTTGTATTACAGAGCATAGGAAAGATTTCAGAAAGACAATTCTGTCTATAAGTCCTGAATCCTCCCTGGCTCTCACAGGGCTTAGGGAAACATATTTCTCAAATAGGAACTCAGATGGATTTCTCATTTATTAGGATTTTTAATGTGCAATTTGTTTCTGGCCGGGGAGACAGTGTGTATTTCAATATCAAATTACTTTCACAAGGTCTTCTTGTAACAAAAGCAGGGCAGTCCTGTTGTAACTCTGCTTTGCATAGGCTTCAGTTTATAGATACTAGTGTATACAAATACCTAACATCATTTACCTGGACATTATTGATTTTCCTTAGACATATCTATCTTTTAAGCCAATGTTAAATTTTATCTAGTCAAAAGACCCCCCCCCCTTCTTTCTATAGTTTCTTTTGTTTGTCTGTTTGTTTTTAAATTTAGATCTGTGAAGGGACAGATAGTGGCTTAGTGGATGGAGTGTATACTTTGTAATGGTTAAAGTCATTATTCAGTACCCAATACTACATGAGCACCTGGCAGTGCTCTGATCTGTCTCTGTATCTCATAAAACAAATCTTTTAAAAATAAAGTTGGAAATCAAGAAAGAAATATGATGTCACAATAAGAGGGTTTTTTTTTTTTTTTTACTGTTGCAAGGTGCCATTCTGCATTAACCAGAATTAAAGAGAAAAATGAGGAAACAACAACAACAAACACCAGCAAATTAGTCTCAATTTAGTCTAAATCAACTAGACTCTGTAAAAAAAAACTAGACTCTGCCTTGGAGGAAGATAGTCAGATTCTTCCCTAGAAATGCTTTGAGTTAATCATCATGGTATTAGATGTCCCTTTGACATAAGTTTCTAATTATACAACCTCTGTGACACTTAACCACTTTTCCTTTGCTTATTTTATTAGTTTGTTTTTGCTCATGAAGTAACTTTGCAATGTCTATTTGCATATTAATTATAGACTTTCTCAGGCAAGGTAAAAATGTGCTAAATCCACAGAAATTTAATCCTGTTTCTACAGGTGAAGACCGGGGCTTGATCCAACATCCTCATGCATGACAACATGTCCACTCTACTGGATGAACCAAAACCTTACCCTACAATGTGTTCATTTATAAGTTTTGTTTATTTACTTTTCTATGGGAGTGTGAGTTTAGTGCATTGTGCTAGGGGTTGAACTCAGGGCTTCACATATACTGAGCCCTTGTTACAATGTGTTTTTTAATTAATTAATTTATTTATTAAAAAAGGAGAGGTACGAGTGAGAGGGTAAGAATGCTAATCAGCTGTAGAATAAAGGGATACTAGGGATTCACTTTATGGCCTTCTTCACAAAATGATAGTGGTAGTAGTATGTTTGTGGCACAGATTAATATGATGACCTCATGGGTGTATATTTCTAAATTAATCAAGTTTATTCATCAATTGTGCCGTTTTTGAATGCCAGCCAAATGAATGCATCCTAAATGTTCAAATTTGGTTGAATCCTATTCACAGTATTTGCTGCAGTACATTAAATACTTATAGGAAATCACAAATATATTTAGGAGAACCTGAGGCATGACAGGTAGTGTTCCAACAGGCTGAGCTATTTCTCAGTCCCACAATGCATTCGTTTTAAAATAACAATGAAAATACAAAATTTACTCTGTACCCTTAGGCTTGAAATGATGAAGTTGATGTAGTTATTAAAATAAATTTGTTAATATTTCTCAGTTATTAGGCTCACATTATAGCAAGTTAATTTTACATAATTTAATATTTATTAAATATATAAGATATATATATATATTCTGTCATTGCCAAGACTGCACCATTCCGGGCACACTGTTAGATAGAATATAAATATCTCAAGGGAAGGTGGCCTACAGAGCTTCTGGGTTGATGAAAATGTTGCAGCTTGGGAAGAGTGGTACATAGAGGCTTTAGAGAATCATCGTACCTTTCCCCCATTCCTTGCCATGTGCATCTTTTCCTTGTGGCTGTTCTTGAATTACATTTTTTTAAAGTAACAGATTATTAATGTAGTGATGAATGGACTTACTAAATTCAGCAAATGAATCAAATTGAAGCATTCTTGCAAATAAATCAAATGTGGGGAGGCTAATTAGAAGCACAGGTAGTTGCTGGGCTTTCAAATAGCATCTGAAGTTGAGGGCAGCCTAAGAGACAGAGTTCTGAATATATTCAAGTGGAATCTGAGGCTGTCTCTTGGGAGTTAATGTTAAGCTGGAACGAAATTCCTGTCTACTCTGCTAGTTGCTTGTTGGTATGTAAAAGCTTCTACAAACTTGCACTGGGCTGACATCCAGAACATAATCGAAATTGCTTATTTTTTAAAGTCAGGTTCCAAGTTACTAAAGTTTGGTATGACAGAAATGTTCTATCAGTGATCTTAAAAGGTTGTAAGCCATAAAAAATAATGACATTATTAAACAACTAACAAGGAATAGGAGATAAATAAAAAGAGTGAATTTTATACACAGATTATCTGTGGGTGAAGCTGTTCTGCCATAAATGGGCTAATGGAGAATGAACATTCCAATGTGTTTCCAGTTACTGGTAGTTTATTTATCACCTTTAATATTAAGTCCCTATGGTCCAAATCATTTTATGTGCGAAATTGCACTTGGGCTTTACCTCCCTTCATGGACAATTTTCTCAACCTCACATATTCTACTTTGCTCCAGTCTTCATCTTTTCGCACCATACATTTGTCAAGGCTAGGTGGAAATAGCACTTCTATTTTAAATGTATTTTTATTTTATTTATTTATTTTTTGTTGGATAGGACAGAGAGAAATTGAGAAGGGTGGGGGATATGGAGAGGGAGAGAGACAAAGAGACACCTGCAGTCCTACTTCACTGACACCACCTACCTCGGCCTCGGACTGGGACCCTTTAGCAGGTCCTTGCGCTTTGTACTATGTGTGCTTAACCTAGTGCGCCTCTGCTCGGCACTCTATATGTATTTTTATTAATAATGACTTATAAGATCATAAGTTTATGGATATATAGTTGCACATCATACCCACCAGCACAGTTCTGTGCCCTCCCCTATCCTAACATCCATCTTTCCCCCCAAGGTTCACCATCATAGTTTTCATAAAGTTTTAGCAATAGTTTGTTTTTTCCCCTCAAACATCCATGTGTTTCATTTCTTAATATTGCACATATGAGTGAAATCATCTTATAGCTGTCTTTCAGAGAAATACAGGTCATTTGGCAACAGATATAAATTATAGCAACAAGAGATCTTGAACACATACAAAAAAAACAAAACTCCCTGACTTTATCTATTCCCCTATATGTAAGCCCTGTATTCTTACTGTGTGTGTGTGTGTGTGTGTGTGTGTTTCCCTAAGATTCAGTGGCTTACTCATCATCCCTATGTAGCTGTTGATATGTATTCACTTCACAGTAGAGTGTCTGGAATCATGGCTGTCCTGATTATAGGAATCTAAATTAACTGAAATGTCTGTTTCCAGTAAATGCATTGGGGTTGTGAGAAACAATAAATAAAATATAGATAAATTGTAATGTACAATATCTATAAAATGTGTTTTAATGCAGAGTCAGGAGGTGGTAGACAGCACCATCATTATGCAAAAGGCTTTCATGCCTGAGATTCCAGGTGGTGCTCTGATTTTCATTAATACATTTTATTTTATTTTATTAGTGACTTGATCATGATTAACAAGATTGTGGGATAAGAGGGGCACAATTCCATATAATTCCCACCATCATAGTCATATCACATCCATCCCCTCCATTGGAAGCTCCCCTATTCTTTATCCCTCCTGAAGTATGGACCCAAGATTTTTAGGAGGTACAGAAGGTGGGAGGTCTGGCTTTTGTAATTGCTTCTCTAACTGACATGGGTATTGACTGGTTGATCCTTTCCCTCAGCCTGTTTCTAGCTTCCTCTTAGTGGGCTAAGGCTCTGAGGTGTGTGTGGGGAGAGAAGGGGGGGAATTTTAGGACACATTGGTTAGGTCATCTGCCCAGGGTAGTTAGATTGGAGTCTGAAACTTGGCTGAAAAGCATTAAGATATAAAGCAGAACAAATTGTTTAATAATCAGGAACCTAAAGGTAATAATATAGCATATGAGATTTGGGGTATTTGTGCTGGAAGGAGCTAGAAATTCTATTTTAGGTATATTCCAAGGGGCCCTTGACTTTATTAATTTTTGCCTCAGCCCAACAGTTAACATGCAAGTGGGCTAAAAATATTGTTTGGGGAGATGGTGTTAGAGCTGGGAATAGGATTAGAAAGCTGTATTGAGGTAGAGAGTAACTCCAAATATGGGAAAAGTATATAAATACTGCTAACTGCAAGCCACATTGATCTGACCTAGGGCCCATGTCTATTCATATTTAGCACATTAATATTCATTTCTGGGTGAAATCTTTAATTGGATGAAGAATCTTTAAATGGATCAAGATAGCTCAAACCCTAGCCATAAATTTCCTAAAAGGTAGACTAAGAATAGAACCATTTCCCTGCATTATGGAGAAAGTACTGAATATATGAGTTGATCTTATGTCTGTAAATTGGACCCTATTCAATAATTACTAGAAACAAACTGGGTATACAGTAAGTAAAATGAAAAGTCAGCATGATTTCAAACCTGCTCCATTTCCAGCAAGCATGAAAGATAAATTCTCTGAAAATGACCAATTCAATTAGAAATGTAATACTATGATAAAAACTGTTGATAAGAATTTTTTTCAGGAAAAAGCTTTTAGCTAAATAAAACAAGACTTTCTAAGGAATTGAAAAATAGTGGGTAAGAATCACAGAATGAGAAGTGAATTCAGAAAATACCAGAGGAAGCCAGGCACTTTTATCAAAGAGAAGAGAAAAAAAAAAGGGAAGGACACTCAGAAGTAGTAATAGGTGTAGGTATGACTTAGAAAGGAAGTAAAGGCAGGAACATAGAGAAAATGGGCAAAAAATAGATACGGATGTTATAGATATAGATAATTATAAATATAAAGTCAAACCTGGCAGTCCAGGAGGTGGCGCAGTGATGGGGCTTTGGACTCTCAAGCATGAGGTCCTGAGTTTGATTCCCTTGCAGCACATGTACCAGAGTGATGTCTGATTCTCCCTTTCTCCTCCTATTTTTCTCATAAATAAATAAAATATTAAACCTGTATCTGTGGCCATGTGAGAACTACTGCAGATTCCAGTGAAAGGGATGAGGACACAGAACTTTGGTGGTAAGAAAGTTATAGTAATATGTTAGGGGTATATGATAATACCTCTGTTATCTTATAATTTTATAAATCATTATTGAATAAGTAATAAAATTAATGAATTAATTAAAAAAAGAAAATAGTGGGTAAGAAAGTGTATCTTCAAGAAGAAAACATAATTATGGAGAAATTAGAATTTTATAAGCAACTCACTCTCAAGACTTCAGGTTGTGATTGAAAAGCTATAAGGAGAACAAGTATAGTGAGTGTTTCCAGTAATTATACAGTAAAGAATAGGAAAATACCTGCATATTAGGCTAGAAGTTATCTGTAAACTTACTCAGAAAACTGGGATCAGAGATCCAATTCTATAATACTGAGTATTTTTAAAGGAAAAGCTGCATTTATTTCTATTAGGGTAGATGATGGTCATTTCAAGCAACTGGAGGATATGATTTTAATATCAGTATCAGGGAAGGCATCTGCTTTTCCATGTTTGAAGCAGGTTTGAAACCCCAACCTCATGGCGCCAGGAAGAATTTCATTGCTATGATGTCTTTCTTGCTTTGCCTCTATCCTACTTAAAAAAAAAGGTTATCCTGGAATGTTGAAGCCCCTGTGATGACACAAATTAATAGTTATAATCTTGTGACTTTTCTTGTCTATAATAAACCAAGTTTACTTTCTAAGAATTAAAGTGGCTAATCTAAGAAATAGTGATCTTAAATAATGATTTGAGAAATTTCAGCCATTGAATGATACATTAATACCTCAGCAACACCGTTGCATGTACAGCTGATTTGTTGACTAAGTATGACTCAGTATTTAACACAATATATATAAAATTTGATTATTGTTTTTGCTTTATTTGTCCAGTTTTCTTAATATTTAAATACACTGTGCAGAATTATTTTCCCAGTTTCTAAATTAAATTTGGGCAGATCTTATTGATTTTTCTAGTGAGATATTAAAAACACACTCAATATCATCACTCAAATTCCATATATTTGAGTTAGGTAACATTCTTCAGTTCTCTGACTAAGCCTTCAAAACTTGGAGTTAGTAAAAGACTCCCTCCGGTGGGTGGGTGGAGGAGGGTTCAGGTCCTGGGACATGATGGCAGAGGACCTAGTGGGGGTTGTATTGTTATGTGGAAAACTGGGAAATGTTATGCATGTACAAACTATTGTATTTACTGTCAACTGTAAAACATTAATCCCCCAATAAAGAAATAAAATTAAAAACTTGGAGTTAAAAAAATTGTAAAACGTAGATCTTTCATTTTTCTTGTTCTAGTCTCCTTTTTTCACTTCTCTCTCTCTCTCTCTCTCTCTCTCTTTTTTCAGCCACTGCTGCTAGATCGCTCCAGAGAAAACTTTTGAGGTGAATGATAGAGGAGAGGTAATCAGGTGTTTTGTTGCTTTGCATTGCATGGCAGACTACTGCTCTTATGTTTCCTTTGATGATAAAACAAATGTTTCTCATTTTTTTAATTTGATAAAATACAACCCTTTTCAACATACCTACAACACATTACTGATATCACATATTTTAAAAGTCATCTTCTGGGGACCAGGTGGTGGCGCACCGGGGTTAAGTGCACACAGTACAAAGCCCAAGGACCCATGAAAAGCTCCTGGTTCCAGCCTCTGGTACCCCCCTGCAGGGTGCCCATATGGTGACCATATTCAGCATAGGAGCCTATGTAACCTTGCATCCCTGTAGGTCCGAGCTCGGATTCTGTGGTCATGAGTAGTAACATTCCAAGTTGCACCAATTTCAGGACCCATCTTCTTCAGGTGGCAGATAGAGTGTGTTATCCAACCTTCCTTTGGAGGATGGGACATTCTCTATCATTGTTGATCTTCATTGTTGATCCTACGGGGGCACACAAAGGGATGCATTATGTTGTTCCTAATGGAGATAACCAGTGACAATGGAGAGAGGGATTTATTCGAGGTCTAGGCCATCATGTCTATGTGGGAATCCCAGGACTTTCCGACTAGAGCCCAAGCTGATGGGGTGGCCTGATAGTGAATAAAGAATCATCATTCAAGTATGCCAGTCTCTTGCCCTTATTCAGTTTTTGTAGTCCTTACTTTGTTAAGGTTAGCTTTGGAGTGACTGAGGGAAGTGTAATAGGAAGTAGGTGAGGAGGGTATCCAGGTCTAAGTAGAAGCTATTTCATTAGGAACTTTATGGTGTCTTTTTAGGTCTTTCTGCTTTCTTGCTTCATTTATTGCAAACTATTGTGCACTTTTGCTTTTAGGTATATATTTTATCCTAATTTATGGATACATGTGTGTATCTGCCCTATCTCATGGGACCTGCTCTATATCTAGGTTTGGGGCTTTGTAAGGAATTGAACCGCCCAAAATGGAAAAAGAGAATCCTATGAAAGCAAAGTTCTCACCCGAGTAATGAGGCTGAAGGGTTGACATTCCATGCCTGATGTCTCTGGACAGAGTCCGAAGTGAAGCATGCTGAGGTGGTACTCACTGCATTGATCAAACTGGGATCAGCAGATGCAATAATTTCTTATTATCTCAGTGCTCTTAGGTCTTTCTCATTGGTTCGTTTCCTCTATTAGTAACTTGGAAGTAAGTGATTGATGAGCTGTAAATTTAAAACTCACTCTAAAATAAGCAATCATGTTGTAGAAATATTACTTTTAGAAAGTATTTATTTAAAATAGGTTTTGAATAAAGATATTTTGCAGGACTACCAATTTAATAAAGCAAATTTTAGAGTTAGTAACTACTTTAAAATCTTCCTAATTTCAATAATCATAATGACCACATTACACTCAAAAGTGTAACAGTTTGTATAAAAATGCATGGTCAAATTTTTTAGAGGAAATTTTTATTAATGATTTCATAGTGATTTACAAGGATAATCACTACTCCCACCACCCAAGTTCAGTGTCCCTACTCCACAAGGATAATCACTAAATTTGCCCCAAGGTCTTAAGAGATGGGTTGGCTTTTTTTTTTTTTTAATATTGTGCAAGTTCACATGTTTTTTCTTTTTTAAATTTTTTAATATATTTATTTATTTATTCCCATTTGTTGCCCTTGTTTTATTGTTGTAGTTATTGTTGTTGTTATTAATGTTGTTGTTGTTGGGTAGGACAGAGAGAAATGGAGAGCAGAGGGGAAGAGAAAGACACCTACAGACCTGCTTCACTGCTTGTGAAGTGACTCCCCTACAGATGGGGAGCCGGGGGCTTGCACCCGTGTTTTAATTTTCTATATTCCAAATACGTGTGAAAGCATCTTGTATTTGTCTTTTAGTTCCTTAATTGACTAAAAATATTCATCTTCAGTTTCATTCATTTTGCCCCAAAAGACACAATATTCTTTTTAATCGCCAAGTAGTATGCCTTTGATTATATGTCCCATAACTTCTTTATCCAATCATGTGCCACTGGTTGCTTAGGCTGCTTTCACATTTTGGCTATTGTGAATAATTCAGCTAATTTAATTGTTATTGCTTTCTAGTAGAAACTTAAGTCAGGATGCATGTTGCCTCCATTTTTCTCCTTTTCTTTCTCAGAAGTTCTTTGGCTATAACACTCCCTCAACACCCCCTTTTGGGGATCCACACAGATTTTTTTGGACAAAAAGTTCAATTTTGAAATACCTCATTAAGATTTTAATAGGGATTGCATTAAATCTACAGATGGCATTTGGTAGAACAGCCATTTTAACTATATTTATTGCTCAAGCTCATGAATAAGGAATGTTTTCTCATTTCTCTTTTTGATCCTTTATTTCTTTTCTTTTAACAATGTCCTGTGTTTCATCATAAAGTTCCTTCAGCTTTGTTAGATTTACTCCCAGGTATTTTATTTGGGGGTGGAGTCAATTGTACATGGGACTGCTTCCTTCAGTTCTCTTTCCTCTGATTCATCGTTTGTGTATATAAATGCCACAGACTTATGTGTATTGATGTTATATCCTGCAGCTTTATTGAATCTATTGGTGATTTTCAACAGGTTTTTTTGTAGAGTTGTTGGAGTTCTTTAGGTATGTTATCTTGTCATCTACAAATAAAGATAGTTTAACATTTTCCTTTGCAATACAAATTCTTTTTGTATCTTGTTCTTGTCTGATTGAACTGGTGAGGACTTTAGGGCTGTGCTTGAATAGGAGTGGTAGCAGTGGTCATTCCTCTCTAATCACTGATTACAAGAGGAAAACGTTCAGGTTTTTTCTCATTGAATATAATGTTAGCCATATATATACTTTTTTTGTGTTGAGAATTTTTCTTCCACTCCCAATTTCTTGCCTGTCTATCATTAATTAGTGTTGGAATTTGCCAGGTATTTCTTCAGCATCTATTGATATGACTATGAGATTTTTCTTTCTTTTTGTTGATGTGGAGTATTATATTGACTGATGTGCAGATCTTGAACCATCCCTGATTCCCAGGAATGAATCCTCCCTTAGTCTTGGTAGATTATTCCATTTATATGTAGTTGGATTTTATTTACCATTATTATATTTGTTGAGGATCTTTGCATCAGTGTTCATCAAGGATTTATACAATGTATTAGGGAGTATTCCTGTGTCCTCTATATTTTCAGAGAGCTTGAAAAGTGTAAGCACTAGTTCCTGCCTAAAGGCTTACAGGATTGATATGTAAAAACAACTGGGTCAGGAATTTTGCTCGTGCGGAATTTTTAAAATTATTTTTTGAATTTCTTTGACTGTAATTAGCTTATACGTATGTTTTCAAGTTTTTCCTGGTTTATTCCTGGGAGGTTTTGTGCTTCTGAGAACTCATTCATCTCTTCCAGATTCTGTAGTTTGGTGCTGTATCATTGCTCATAGAAGTCTTACATTATACATTTTTTTCTACTGTATATTCTCTGTTTCTCTCATTTATATCCAATATGAATTATTTAGGTCTTCCTTTCTTTTAATTAGTGAGTTTGTCCAGGACTTTGTCAATTTTATTTATCCTTAAAAATAACCAGGTCTTAGCTTTAATATTATTATTTTTCCTTCAAAGGTGTATATATATTATAATATTTTTATTTTATTCCATATTTCCTTGTTGACCAACGTTAATCAATGTATTGTTGAGCTTCCATGATTTTCAATTTTCTTTTATTGTTCTCTCTTGAACATTTGTTTAATTCCACTATATTCTGAAAAAAATGTTCCTGAATTTATAGATTTTTTTATTGTCTCTGGTTAATTGGGATTTTTCCCTCCCTGAGATTTTGTCCTAATTTATTGATACAATGGATTTACTCTTTCTTCCCATTCTGCTTGGTGACAGTGTGGGTCAGATTATATATATATATATATATATATATATTTAGTAGTGTTGTGCTTTTAGTACAAGGGCACCAAACTCGACCGAGGTAGGTCACAGGTACGGAGGGAACTAGAAAGGCTGTCACCTGGGGTGATTGAAAGAGAAAGAGTCAGGGACATAGGACTACTGTAACCACATAGGGCATAGGGCCACTGCTCAGGGAGTTGTGGTGGCAGGGAGGACTTTCATTGACTTAGTGTTGCAGAGAGTTCAAAGGGCTACTTGTGTTTTTACTGCTCCTGTGCACTTAGTGCAGGGATGCCAAAGCCTTGTGGGCCTGTGTCCTCATCTCTCTTGGGCTGTGTTTGCTTTTCCTCTTCTTTCTTTGGACTTTCTGTGCACCAACAACTGTTTCTGCATTGTCCAGTTTATGTAATTTGAGTAGCTATAGTTTTGTCATGGTTTTGTAGAGAACAATCCTGAACTTGCTAGAAGAATGCCATCTTAGATCTTCCTTCCATGTTAATCTTTATGTTTATGTTTTCACTGCTTTATTGATGCACAACCAGTCTTCCTTGAATCAGTGTGTAACCCTTGTTATTTCCATAATGGATATGCACATGAAGACCCAAGCACAATATATAAGCTGTCTAAGCTTTCATGGACTATTAACAATGATTAACATGTCTGCTTACCAGATGTCATATATACATAACATGATATATATATATATATATATATATATATATATATATATATATATATATATATATAACCCACAATTATATCTGGCTATTTTAAATTGTTCTACACTTTGGCAGTACTGACAGAAACAACTGTCCTTAAAACCTTCCAAATGATGAGAACTATACAAATGATAAATCTGTTTTTTTGTTCTACAGAAGGATTTTTTTTTAATTTTAAATAGATCATTTTAAGTAGTAAGAAACACTTGAGGCTTTCCTATATAATCTGTAAATAATATAAATGAACATAATTTGTACTTCTTGAAGTTATCTTTTTTAAGATAACAGATTTGTTACATGCAAGTTAGGTACATTTATAGTTGCCAAAAACTGTGGTATTAAGAAACAGAAAGATGGGAGTCGGGCACTAGCACAGTGGGTTAAGCGCACATGGCACAAAGCACAAGGACTGGAGAAAGGATCCCAATTTGAGCACCAGCTCCCCACTTGCAGGGGAGTCGATTCACAGGCAGTGAAGCAGGTCTGCAGTTGTCTTTCTCTCCCCCCCCCTTCCCCTCCTTTCTCCATTTCTCTCTGTCCTATCCAACAACAATGAAGACATCAATAACAACAACATTAATAATAATAAAAACAAGGTCAACAACAGGAAAAATAAATAAATATTAAAAAATAAAAAAGAAACAGAAAGATAATTTTTTTCTTACTACAATCCTACCCAGCATGATGCTACATTTCCATATTTCCATGCCAGTAAGTGGGCATGCATTTCCATACTTGCTTTGCATTTGAAGTTCTACATCCTGTTAATTTTTGTTTATTTTCTACAATGGACATATTTTGATGAGCTTTTAAAATAGCTCCTGCAGAAAAGTGCTTTATCTGTTCTAGGACTTTTTCCCTTTACTTATAGTCTCCAGGGATCTCATAAGACAATTCAAATGCTCTAGATAGCCGTTGGTTTGCCATTTTTTTCTTTTGATAGAGTGACAGGCAGAGAGAGCGGTGAAAGAGACAGAAAGGAGAGGGCCCTGTAGCACTGTTCCACTGCTCCTAAACTTCTCTTCTGCAGATGGGGACTGGAGGTTTGAACCCAGGACCTTAGTCTTCTAGTACTTTTAACACTGACAAAAAAATTAACAAATGACAGTCAAATGAATGTTTGTTTGCTTTTTTTTTTAAATAGAAAATCCAGATATATCTTCACATATATATTCTAGGTGTAGAATTATTCTGTTTCTAGACTTTTTTTTTAACTTTTAAGCCTGCATGAGATCAATTTGGTATTAAGTATTTGTACTGATAATACTCTACCCTAAAGTTAATCAAAAGGCACAGAAATTTTAAGAAATATGAAATAGTAACTTAGAAATTTCACACATATACCAATAACTATTAGCTGTAAACTGTTAATCCTTCAATAATAATAACAACAATAAAATCCTTTTATAAAAAAGAGAATTTTCTATATTTGGGGTATGGAATTTTACCTGGCGCATCCCAACTGATCGTAAATGAGTCTGTTAGTTTCACTCTATCACATTGCAGCTATTTTTCTATCACTCTCTGTTTTTGTTATTTACGAACTTGTTTATCTTCAAGAATTAATTCAGTTGGTATGAAGACTATTTCCTTGAAAACCTAAGGACAGTGTTACTATTTCATATTTCTTGAATCTCTTGCCACTTGTTAAAGAAGTGAAAAGAAGGGGCTGGGTAGTGGCGCACCTGGTTGAGTGCAAGTATCACAATGTGCAAGGACCCAGGTTCAAGCCCCGGGCCACCACCTGTAGGGGGAAAGCTTTGCGAATGGTGAGGCAGTGTTGCAGCTATCTCTCTGTCTCTCTTCCTCTCTATTATCCCCTCCCTCTTGATTTCTGGCTGTCTCTATTCAATAAATAAAGATTAAAAAAAAAAGAAAGAAATCTGAAGATTTGGTATTTTATAATAAGGTATCTGACCTTGTTGCAACTTTGCTTTTGTGAAGCCATTTTTTTTAAGTTTGTGACTAATAGTGGTTTATAAGAGTGTATTCAGGCTATTCCACACTGCAGGCACCACCTGCAGTGCCTCTCATCTTTGTTGCAACATTGCTAATAGGTAACACAGTCAAATACACATAAGGTAATAAGAAATATCTGAGCCTTCCACAGTTTGTGCAGTACTAGGACTCAAACCCAGACCTCATATATGTACACTTTGTCCTATACCTATACTTTCCTGGTCACACTATTTTGTATATATATATTCTGTCAAAGAAGATTCAAGAGCCTACTCTGTCAATCACACTATTTAAAGGACAGCCAGAAGGGGTAAAACCTCTGATATTATCAATATAGCTTTCATCATAGTAAAATAAACTAAGCACAGTATGGCTTGCATTGTTTTGTTTGTAGCAATTTTGTGGTTCGGTGTGCTTTTAAGTGGTGTGGTTTCTCAGGTTTGTGTCAAATAATGTGGAATTAACTGGATAGATTTTTATTAGATGTGTATTATTTTAAGGTGCTATGTAAAAGATGAAGCATATATAAGAAATTCATGATGCATAAACAATTTCATAATGGATATTGCATGCATTTGGGTAACTTTCTTACAGAATCTATCACTGTGCCTGATTCAGGAAAAAAATTTTCACTTGGACATTCTATATTTATGAAAGATATACTGATATGATGAATGGAAAAGAATGAATGAAACCTTGAAAAGTCTCTCAATTGTTTAAATATTTTATTAACCATTAAATAATCTCATAATTTTCTCACACACAGGATAAAAGTGGCATATTTTGCAAATCACTAAGGGATTTCTACTGTTTTTTTAAATTTTTTAAAAAAATTTATTTTCCCTTTTGTTGTCCTTGTTTTTCTTTTTATTGTTGTAGTTATTGATGTCATCGTTGTTGGATAGGACAGAGAGAAATGGAGACAGGAGGGGAAGACAGAGAGGGGGAGAAAAAGATAGGCACCTGTAGACCTGCTTCACTGCCTGTGAAGCAACTCCCCTGCAGGTGGGGAAACGGGGCTCGAACCAGGATCCTTATGCCTGCCCTTGCAGCTTTGTGCCATGTGTGCTTAACATGCTGCACTACCGCCCAACTCCCGGATTTCTACTACTAATGGGGACATTTTTATAATTTCAAAAAACAACAAAGCAAATATTAATCTCATTCATTTCACATAAGAAAGCCCTAGAAAGAGAGGAGCTAGATCATCATTGTGGTACATGTGGTGCCAGGTATGGAACTGAGAGCCTTAGGCACATAGGTCCTATATTTTACCAGTTGAGCTATTTCCCCTGGCCTCCAAAATATTTTATTTTATTTATTAATTTGTTTAAGTCATCAGAAGGGTGAACAATATGCTTCAACTATTAATGTTTATAATACTGAATCAATAGAGTTCCATTGGGGCAATATTAGCAAAAGTTTGAACAGAAGTATTTATAGGGATATCAGTATATATTTTTGTCTCTATTGTATTTCCTTTTAAAATATATAACTTATTTATTGGATAGAGAAATTGATAGGGAAGAAGGAGATAGAGAGAGAGAAAGAGAGACCTCTGGAGAACTGCTTTACCACTTGTGAACTCCCCCCACCCCGGCATATGGAGAATAGGGGCTTAAACCCAGGTCATTGCACATTGTAACATATGCATTCTACTGCCTGTGCCACCACCTGACCCCCTTCTCTATCATCTATATGCTTGTAACTAGGGAGGACAGTAGAGGATTTTATGGGATATCCCAGTTTTGTGAGTGAATACCTAAAGAAAAGACAATAACTTGAGAACAATATGAGTGTTTTCAAGGTAGAAAAGCAAACTATTGTCAAGAGTATATTAGGAGCTCAGTGAGTAGTGGAGCAGTTTTCTAGGTTGTTGAATTTTCATGACCAGAACTGATTTGAAATTGATGGACCAAGACTTGTTTGGTGCTTTTTTTGAAGCCATCTGGGGTTTCTGTGGAACTTGCCTTCTGTGGAAATGCAGCTGAGGATAAGCTGCATTGGTTACTTTCATCCCAGCTCATCAGTGACCAAGCAGTAAGACTCGAAACACATTTGGAGAGCAGTGGTAGCTCACCTGGGAGAGTACACACACTAATTACCATGAACAGGGACTGGGCTTGAATTCCTTAGTCTTTACCTGCAGGGAAGAAGAAGCTTCAAGTGGTGGAGCTGTGCTGCAGTTGTATCTTCTTCTATCGTATCTCTCCAATTCCTTTCCTGTAGGATTATGTGAAAGCATGGTAGAGCATAGGGGAACTCCCTCATCCTTGCGGTGGAGGTCTGAAAAGACACCCCACTTGTCAGTCTCTCCCTTTCAGGGATAGAGCTTGGAGGGAAACGCTTTCCTGAGTTAGTTCCCCTTTGTCCGCCTCCCAGGCTTCACAGAGGCCTGCACTTAACTCATTCCCCTGCTTAACACTTAACTAACACTTAACTCATTCCCCTGCTGCAAACCAAATGGCTGCCTGCTTGAAAGTTCACTTAAAGTTCACTATGAGTTCACCATTTCTGATCACATACAAAATATACTTCATCATCCTGCCTTGCCAGTAACTTAACAGTGAGACCCCCCCACACCCTATTTCTTCGTTCTTTAATCACCATACCTTACATCAATACTCTGACCTTCTCTTCTTTATCTCACTCTGCTGGTTTAACCACCATGTTTTCTTAATACCTTTAGATAATTAATATCTGTTGCTTCATGGAAACTAATTGCTTTGACCTTTTGGTATCTCATCAATTCCCATCATTCCTCAGCCCTCCCCACCATATGGGTACTGACCTTTTGGAAACCTATGATTACTGACATACGTGAAAAATGTTCTTTGTTCCACTTTGCTATATAAGCCCTCTCTTTTCTGAATAAAATTGTAAGTTCATACCTGAATTTCTCCTGGTGTTCCCTTCTGCATCACACGCAACCTTTGAATCGGTGATGGGGAAGCCAGTGGCTTGCCTCTGTTGCGAGGCCACCCACGTGAGCACCAACACTTTTCCTCTCTATTTCTCTGTCTCTCATCCTTTATCAAAAAGAATGATAAAGGGGAAAAGGGTCACTGGGAATGAAAGAGCCATAAAGACACTTAAATTCCAGCAACAACCCTGGTGGCAAAACAAAAGCAAAAGCAAAAGCAAAAGCAAAAGCACACACACACACACACACACACACACACACACACACACACACACAGAAAAGTCTTACTTCTGATTCCTTTCAGAGTCAGCTAATAATGAATATTAATATCTTAGTAACCAAGAGAGAAAGATTTCAGTATCATAAGAGGTTAATGGAAAACAGAGTTGTAGCTGAGAGATGACTGTCTGAAAACTGGCAAGTGATGCATTAAGCTGAATTTTAATCCATGGAGGTAAAGATTGACAGTGGTTTATAAAAAGTTATATTTACCATATAGCAAAGTAGAGAACAAAAATATTCCACACCGTTCAGACTGTGACTCAGCTTGGTCTTTGAACTAGAATTTGTTGATTGCAGACACACACTGACAATTTCACTCCTCTGTTCTGTGTTCTCATTCAGACAGTGAGATACAGAAGGAATACCATAGCACCGGAACTTCATCTAGTATGATAGGCCCTCCCATGTAGTATCTGAGCTTGAATCCCGGCCTTGTGCCTGACAGGGCATGCACCCTATCCAGTGAGCTATTTCTCCAGCCATAGGCAGTTTTTAAAGATGAATTTCAAGTTGGCAATGATTAACCTATAATCCATTGCATTTTTCCCATTTTTTCAGATGAGGAAATGTGAAGTTGGTTGCATAGGTTGTACATTTGGTGACAATATGTTTTAGTCATCTTTTCTCAGAGTTACTCTGCCATTTACCAGGCATTGAATTATCAGACTAATGACTGGACCTTTTCTAAATGAAATATAGACAGTTATCTGACGAATACACAAAATTTTATAATACATTTCAGTTTGCATATTTTTATTGATATTTTTTTTTATTTAAGAAAGGAGACATTAAAAAAACCTTAGGATAGGAGGCTTACAACTCCACACAATTCCCACCACCCAATCTCCATATCCCATCCCCTCCCCTGATAGCTTTCCCATTCTCTATCCCTCTGGGAGCATGGATCCAGGGTCGTTGAGGGTTGCAGAAGGTGGAAGGTCTGGCTTCTGTAATTGCTTCCCCGCTGAACAAGGGCGTTGACTGGTCGATCCATACTCCTAGTCTGCCTCTCTCTTTCCCTAGTAGGGTGAGTCTCTGGGAAAGCGGGGCTCCAGGACACATTGGTGGGGTCATCAGTCCAGGGAAGTCTGGTTGGCATCATGCTGGCATCGGAACCTGGTGGCCGAAAAGAGTCAACATATAAAGCTAAACAAATTGTTGAACAATCATGGACCTAAAGTCTGGAATAGTGCAGATGAAGTGTTGGGGGGTACTCACTACAGACTCTTGTGTACTTCTGCTTTCAGGTATATATTTTGCCCTGGTTTATGGACATGTGTGAACATATGCTCTATCTCAGGGGACCTGATCTATATCTAGGTTTGGGGACTTTATTGGGGAATGGACCACCTGGAA